>NC_140633.1:31492982-32092982 GCF_057382275.1 Copadichromis virginalis
ATTGTACAAATTAACAAAAACATAAACTAGTCACTAGTTTTATCCCTCAATCATCACTCAACTCAGTGAATAAATACATGCAGCACTCGAAATGATCATCACGAGCCACCTGTTTTATTATTCTTAAGATATGTGCCTGAACACTGCCTGAAGGGTTTCATCTTTTCAATCCCATTGGACATACAGTTTGCATTTCACATATTTAACAAATACTGATATTTGCATCCATGTTAATTAAGGTGAACTATACCTGCTACATGAACAGTGGTTTGGCAGAGCGTCCTGCTTTCTGGTATGTAAGCAACTTCGATGCTGAGCTGATCGTCTTTCAGCATCAGCGGATTGATGACAAGGGAGAAGTTGCCAGAGGCCAGTTGATCGCGGAAAATTGC
This sequence comes from Copadichromis virginalis, assembly GCF_057382275.1. NCBI lineage: Eukaryota > Metazoa > Chordata > Actinopteri > Cichliformes > Cichlidae > Copadichromis > Copadichromis virginalis. The sequence continues at coordinate 31,493,375 of NC_140633.1, forward strand.
AGTCCTGTTTTTAAATGACTCACTTTGGTGTTGAAATTCCTCTTGTCCTTTTGAAAAAACATGAAGAACGCTGGAATTACTTTGCCAGTATATGGAGGTTTGCTCAGGAATGAACTTTTCGCTGAGGTTGTGATGGCACTGAAGGACCAGCGGTGCCCCTCTGGTTCCATTTGTTTCTGATGAAACTGGCACCAAGAACCAGAACAGCAGACCTGCAGGGAAACAGAGAAACATCCAGCTAAAAAAAAAAAATCAACATTCCAGACAGTAGAGCTCTGAATCTCGTAAAATACTTTCTGACCTGTGGAACGTAGTACTTTATTGTACTTTATACAGTAAATTGAGACTAAAAGAAGTCCATTTAGATTCACTCAATTCAGACGTCATAACCTGAAGACTTGTTTAAGCCTAACTAATCAGCTGGTAAAATGGAAAAAAAAATGCAAGTTATAATGCAATAAAAGTTACGTCCAAATGGGACTGGTGGACTGGAGCTGCTCCGTTTACTGCTCGGTATGTAAGTACAAGTATTTTAAAATTAGTCTTAAAATACATCAGGAGCCTGTGTAAAGAGTTCAAAATAGGAGATAAGTTCGGCGTGTAGAGCAAGGGTTCCCCACAGAGAGCCTGCACGAAGCCGTTTTTTTCTTGGACTCAGGCAGGGCAAGGTAATCTGCCAGTAGCCCTTGGTCAAATCCAACATCAAGAAAAAGTGAGCAGTGCCTAACTGGTCAGGGAGCTTGTTGACCCAGGGCATGGAATAAGTGTCAAACTGTGAAACTTGATTCACCTTAGGGTAGTCAACACAAAACTATATAGAGCCATCTTTCTTCACAAAAAGAACTATGGGGCTACACCACGTTGCTTTACTCCCATTTTTAGCATTTCAGCCAATTCCCTCTGAACAATTTGCCACTTATGCTCAAGTAACCAATAGGGTGTGTATCAAAATAGTGCTCATAAGACTATCATTAGACTCGCAGATATCGGAGTCATTATTTGGTCATGAGACTAGTATAGCTGAGCAGGGTGGAGAACAAATCTGCAAAACACCGCTACTCTGCTACTCTGCTCTCTGGGGCTGTGTGAGATGGTTGCCACAATGGCGGGAGGCAGGAATCGTGGAATTATGCACCGCCAGCCCCAACTCATCTCTCACCATCACCAGGCTCACCAGAGAAGCGGTTTCAGCCTCTCTTCATGCTTTTAAGAGTTTGAGGTGATATATTTGTGTGGCTCCTCCCCTGTCTGACAGTATGATGTTATAGTCAACGCCACCACGTGACCACAACGAGACCTTACCAATTGGCAAGTAACTTTGAGCTAAAAGAAAGGAATAATACAAGCACTTTGTGGCGATCCCAACTGCATTTATCCTCGTGAATGAACTTATGAATCATGGGCTTTTAAGTCTTGTTCAGTGTCTACCACCCGTCAGTCTGAGGGTGGTAGACACTGGTCCAAACAGATTTAATGCCCAATAATTCATACAGCTCCTTTAGTGTGCAAGACATGAACCATGTACCCTGGTCAGTCAGTATATCTTTCAGGATGAAGAATGGGAGATGACCTGAAACAGTGCTTGTGCAACACTCTTTGCAGAAACGGTGCGCAGCCTCACTGCTTTGGGATATCAGATTACGTGATCCACCAGAACTAATACAAAGCGATATCTTTGTGAGGACTCTGGTAAAATGGCCTGATGAGGTCAACACCAAAGACTTTAAATGGGACCTACATTAATGGTAATAGGCACAAAGAAGCTTTTTCAATCACAGGCTGGTTAACCAGCTGGTAGCGGAGTGGGCCTACTTGTAGACCCACTCTATGAACGGTTTGAGCACGATGTGGTTGAGCAGCCGAGCCTCACCCTACGCAGCTGCCAACTGTGCAGTTTTCCAGCTCCCCTGCTCTGCCCTTCAGCCAGTTTATTTTAAGCTTTAATTCAACCAGATTATTCTTTTCCTCAGTAGGAAAACAGCTCCAGTGAGCTAAACTGCACAATACCTTAGACTTCACACAATGGAGCTAACTGCTAGACCACGTCACCTTTTGTTTTTTTAACCCTCCACATGCACACACAGTTAGATGCATAGAGCAACCTTCAGGTTCAGGATCTCACTTCCAAGGCAACACTTCAACTTTTAGGCTGACAAATGACAGCCACTATTTTGTTGGCTTACGTGGTCATCAGACAAAAAGAGTTCTCCCACGACACTCGAACTACTTTCACGTCTCACGCAACATTTTTATCGCTGAATGTAACAACTAACAAGACAGCTGATGAGATTAGTAAATAATGATATTATAAACTGGATTAATAGAAAGAGCAGATTTCATAAGCACAAAGGTCACCATGCTAAAAGAAGTACATATACGCACACTTTGCTTCACATACATTTTTGCAGTGTCTTGAAGGCATATAACAAATTTTCAGACATACCAAACAAGATAAGATAAGATAAGATAAGATAGAACTTTATTAATCCCTCGGGTGGGTTCCTCTGGGAAATTCGACTACGTGGAGAAACAACTCATTTCCATTTATAGTAAAAGGAACGTCCTTTTGTCAGCAGCAGGATGATATGTACAGAATGACGAAACAGGAAGGAAGCGTTTGAGCATGTGCAAATGTAGTTTCAACTACATAAGGGAAAAAAACGTTAAAAAACAGAAAAACATTTTCTTTTATTAATTAATTACTTATTAATTAATTTTATTTTTTGGCTCTCATTCTCGTTATGACTGAAGGATACTGTAAATGATACCTGTATGTGTTAATAATGTAGATGATTTTCTCCATACTGCTCCACAGGTCACTCAAAATAAAATATTAAAGCAGATAAATCAAAACATGCTTCAATTCTGGGCTCATGTCTTATTTTGACTTTTTTGTTTCACTGACAGTAGCCTGAAAAGCAGACAATAAATACCTGAATTAAAAAAATAAATAAATAAATGCTCTTATGATTAACACAGTATAAAGAATAAAAGTATCCCAATTAGATGAATATTATATATTTTTTATATATGGTTTATAGATAGAAAAAATTAAGGTTTTAGGAAGAGAATCAAGCTCACTTCTTATGGAGAAAAAAAATGAAACTATGTGGTTCAAATGACCAACATAAATGCAATAAAAATATTTTTAAAGGATACCCAGGACCAGAATGACCCCCACCCCCCTACCTGATGATTGGAGTTTGAAGCCGAAAAAATTAGATGAAATATTCCTTGAAGACCCTGACAAGAGAATAGATAGCTCCCGTGCAGACTTCTGAATATGTGTGAATATGTTTCTTTCTGTAAGAAAGAATCAGACCCACACTGCGTAAACAACCGCAGCCCTCGCTGTCTGAAAGGCAGAGCCGCAGACTGCGCAAGAGGGGCGTCTGCAGCTTCGTGATGTAAATCTGGACCCAATCCAAAGTGCATTAATACTCTGCAGCATTTAGGTCTACATTACAGAATACAAAACGTTAGTCTTGTGTCTTCTGCTTGTTATTTAGCTTCACTTCCTTTTGAGTTATGTTACATCGCTTTTGTACCCACTGCTACCTTTCGCCTCATTATCTTCAAAGCCTAAATTGTCTGACAAAGCCTGTCCCGTGAGGATTTTATGCTGAGAAGACTGAAATTTGGCTCACATTATGCACCACTATGTGGTGCAACTTGGTCCCTCAATAGCAAACAAATCAGGACCTACTTACTGTAGCTTGCAGTGGCAGATATCATGTAGTCCAGGGCTGGAAAAGTACAAAAACCTAGCCTAGCACCCAGTCTATCTAAGGTGGAGCTGTGGCTCTATATGCTCATTCATGAATTGAAAAGGAAGCTCATAAATGATTAAAAACAAAAAGCTTTACAAGAATGCTTCATTTAACAGACCCACTGCTCTGCATTTGGATAGACTGTTGTGTTGTGACATTGTTTGTGTTTCTGTTCTCTAAACTGTGTAATACTTCTTCAATTCAAAGTAAAACATAACCAGTGGGTCACATCAGGGGGACAGCAATCAAAACTTTAATCAGTTCCCCAATTTATTTTATTTTTTTTACTGTTTAAAAAGAGTTTGGTGGTTTTTCTGAGTAAAAGCCTCTACACACAAGAAACATAAAATCTGTGCAAATATATCGTCCACTAAAAATATTTTATGACTCACCTATTCTTGATGCAACCCAACACGAAATTACGTAGGAGGAATTTGCAACGTTAATTTTTTGAAGTTAAGCTAAATTTTTCCAGTGTTTCGGTTGCATGCAAACACATCTAACCAATCACATCATTGTCTGGTGGTGACACAGTCAAAGTGTTGAACATGGTGTTACATTTGATTGTTGTTGTGTCACAATCGGCTCTTGAAATTATTTCTCTGCCTCCTCAAGTATGGTCTCATTTCTCTGCTAACAAGAGTTCAACTGGCCCCACTGACATCCAGAAATATGCGCAAAAGCAATCGCAATAAAGCTTCAGCTCCTGGATCCCAACATGAAGTTCTGCATGCTGCTCCTTTCTCTTGAGAATGAGAGGAACAAAGAATTTCTGTTTGTTCCTTTTTTGGTTTAGTAAAATCAGGACTAGCTCATCATTGCTTGATGTCAACTCCTTTTTTTCATAGTGTGTTATTTGAGGATGAATTTTCTGCAAACACGTTCAGTGTGTATTTAGGTTACACAGCATGTTTGGATCCGTAAAATTCGGAATTACGTGACATTTTTATGAAACGCTTCTGGTGTGTAAAGCCTTAGCAGGACAAAAACAGCTGTTTAGTAAATTCTGAAATTAGCTGCATTCTGCTTACATTATTAGAAAACTACTTAAATCAAGCTGTCTGACTGGTTCTTAATTACTTCTGAGATATCATTGCCATTTTATAATCAGTTACAAAGTTTTCCTTTTTGATGACTATGCCTGAGGAAACAAAGAGGAAAAAATTGAACTGCTTTCACTTCAACAAACTGAGTCTGCTTTATGTCCCAGACAGAAAGTCAGCAAGAATACATCTGTGGCAGAAAACAAAAACAAAAAAGGATCCATGGACCACAAACCTACTGTGCTTCACCAATATTTCTGGTAACTAACAACTGCAGCCAGCAGACAGTTGCAAAAAGGAGAATATATGTGCTGACGGTGATTCGTTCTTGTAATACAGGCTTGAGAAATAAAGTTTACATTTTGGCATCATCATAAAGCAACACTGCTGACTTTCTTTGCTTTGCTGCCATGGTTTCTGGCTGCAAAACAAAGACAACTGAAGTACAAGTGCATTGTGGGTAAAATATAAAGGCTCCTATCCCCCTAAATACTCTGATGGCTGCTCAGAAACAATCAATTTAACACAAGGATCTTGCCGCGATTGCTAACCTGCCAATGATGTGCTTCCAAGGCCCTAATATGACCTAAAATAGTATTATATAACATACTATATATTAATATTAGTAGTTTCCATAACAGTAGTATACTATTTCACTTTGATTTTTATCATGATTAGTTATGATGATGGTGCAGGATGAAGATGTTCATATCTGACTGAAACACAAACAACAAACCAAAAACATCCCGTGAAGCTGACACTGACGCGTGGTTGTAAGCCAATCAAGTGCCAGCAGCTAAATCCATTTCGTCATATAGACATGATCAAAACAACCTGCTGATGTTCAAACTGAGCATTAGAATGGGGAGAAAAGGTGATTTATGTTAATTTTATGAACATGTCATGGTTGTTGCCAGGCAGAAACTGACAATCTACTATCATTTTCCAACACAAACATCTCTTGGGTTGTAAGAGAGCAAATATTCAATGAGTGGCAACAGTAACTCAAATGACCAACCACGATTACAACCAAGGGAATGCAGAAGAGTATGTCCAAATGCAAATGCAGAATCTTGATGCTGATGGGATACAGCAGCAGGCGATAAAGCCAGGTGACACTCCTGTCAGCTAAGAACGGGAAACTGAGAGTACAGTTCACACAGGTTCAGTAAAACTAAACAACAGATGACTGGAAAAACAATATCTGGTCTGATGAGTTTCAATTTGTGCTGCAACATTCAGATGGTCAAGTCAGACTTTGATGTAGACAACATAAAAACGCAGACCCATTCTGCCTTTATCAGCGGTTCCTGCTAGTGGTGGACAAGTAATGGGGTGGGGAATATTTTCTTGGCACACCTTCAGCCCATTAGCACCAAATGAGCTTTAAACACTCCGCCTACCCTGAGTATTGTTGCTGATCATGTCCATCCCTTTCCATGGCTGCCCCAAACAAGATAACACCGCGAGTTAACGAACAAAAGATTCACATCATGGATGCAGTGCACACATTTGGTGCAATTGTGTGATGCTATCATGTATAATATCATATGAACTGAAATCTTTGACGAATATTTCCAGTATTTTGTTTAATGAAGAATTAAATTCTTAATGAAAAATGAGGTTCACACCGGACCTAGCAAGGTGTACCTAATAAAGTGGGCAGTGTGTGTACGGTGATTGAAGATACAAAAACAATGGAAACCAAAGATACTACCACAGAAAGCAGTGTAAATTAAACTGCCTGTATCAGATCAACAAGAAGATTACTGAACACAGAGCAAGCGAACAGACTGAGAAGAAGGCAAAAAATGATCAAAGTGAAGATCAAAGGAGCTAAACGTAAGAGAGACAAAACAACTTCAAAATCAATGAAGAAAAAAAGAGCAAATAGAGCAACAGGAAGTTGTGTGATTTTTTTTGATGCAACAGTTTTTCTATTTTGTCTAACCATGAGATATCCATTTGAGAATCTTACCTTTCGGCCCCTGTTGGTTTTCACACACACTGTTTCTATGTTAGGCGGGCAATGGAAAAACTGTCAGGTATCATCGTTGGATCTGTAAACACACGTGAGTCATGTTCTTCCTTTTCTATCATATTAAACTGATTTCATATCTGCATCTAATGGCAGGTGGTTCTCAATATTAAGGAAGTCATCTGAACGTCTTTGTCTGACAGAGAGTGGAAGCTTGTCGTGCAGAGCTGAACAGAGAATATCAGCTCACTCTTCTGTTTTATTTTCTAGCTCTCGATGTCGGAAAGGCTCAGATTATTGAGTCTCCTTAGAGTACACTTGGTTTAATATTCTGCTTTAATACTCTGACACGTTACCCAACTCTCACTTCCTCTTCAATGGCAACCAAAGCACGTAGGCTTTATGTAGTCACAGGGCACTGATAATGCAGATATTAGCTGCTCTCCGCAGCCGAGCTTTACTTCGGTATTATGAAGACTTTATTACTAGTCATTCTGGGGGGAAAGGCCCGATGAAGACTGTCGAGTCAAAAGAAGGCATCTTGTTAGTCTCCATTGCACATGACCTCATTTTTAGTGTCCGTGCTCACTAACACGTGTTTTACTCGCTGCTCTTTGACAAAAGGCTCACAAAAATGTTGATCCTATTTGTACTTTTTTTCAGTCTCACGATCGGTAAGCTATCACCTTTTTATAAGACCATTTTCATTCAAAGCTGTGTGCGTGTTTGTGTACATGATGGAACTGTACCGTTTGGCTTATCTGAGAAGAAATTCATTTTAAAGATAAGAGTACTTGGTATTAGACTGTCACAGGATTTGAGGAAGTAGCAATCATTAACAGTTGTCTATTTTATTTTATTTTTTCCAGTTTCAGTGGGTAATGCAACACTGGTGTATGTTAACACCACTATCACCGACTCAGCAGTCCTCGAATGTAGTATACAAAATAAAAATATCACGGACTGGAGTAATGTTCGTTTTTATTGGCAAGATAACAGGGATTTTGTGTTGTATTCCTATAATGAAGGAAGAAAGATGGCTGAGCATGTAAATGACTACTATAAACACAGAGTCACAGCCTTCCCTCAGGACATAATTAGAGGAAATATCAGCATCATAATCAAAAACCTGACTCTTGAAGATAACGAAAGGACTTTCTGGGCTTTTGCGACAGTCTTGGACGGCAGCGTGATGAAGAAATACCACCTGGAACACACACAGATCTGCCAAGTAACTTTACAGATCGGTGGTAAGAAAGGTTTTCAGTCTTTTTCACAAAAATAAGAAAGAGAAGTTATATTGTCATATAAATAAGCACCTACAGTCAGTGGAGATGACATTGATTTTATGCTATTGTGGTTAATGTAGAATGTGTAGTTTCCTCCTTTCAGGCACTGCCAACAGTGAATGCTAATATTTGCATTTAGTGATTGTAATGATTATTTATCGGTAATCAAGTGACAGCTAGGTTCAAATCATTTTGGACAAAGACACAGTTTGTGTATTTTTGCTCTGTGCACAACCACAGTGGGTTTTAAATCAAACAGTCAAGATGTGCTTGAAGTGCACAAGCTATTCAGGAATTATACATATTCACCTCATCCAGTCGAAGGACTGATGAGGTTATGCCATTCTGAAGAATCTGGCATGAAGAATTGCTACTCCTGTTAGAGTAATATTCACTTTCTTTATTCAAAAAATTTTAGAAAGATGGAAATGGTCTTCTGTCCCCTTCTCTCCTCAGTTCCTTATCAGAATCCCAGGCTAGATGTTAATATGAAAACAATGACTGCAGTGTGCACTACCCAAGGAGGATTTCCTGCCCCTGAGATACAATGGGTCCTCCTCTATACCAGCTCTCATCAATCAGTAGAGTCGAGGAACATCCAAACTACAACGATGCAGAATTATCACGACCGCCTTTACAGCTCCCGCAGCACTCTACTAATCCCTGCAGGTCCTCACGAGGCCGTGAGCTGTCTCATCCACAACCCGACTTTGAACACGACAAAGAGGGCCACCGACACTTTCAGCAAAGGTATGTTTGGCGCCATCCAGTGGACTGAGAAAAGTTAAACTGGAGATAGAGGGGATCTCACTAATTTCACATGTAATCTACATGCCAGTACAGTCACTCGAGGTTGCACAACATAATATTTGTGGTAGTGGTTTTTATTTTATAGAATTTAATAAAATGGACAGTAAAAACCATATATCAATTTTTTTAGCGGTCAGATATTTTGTATTTTCCAACTCTGATCACTTTTTCTGTTTAATAATTAAATGCAAAAGAATTTGATGAATGAAAGAATGAATAATTATCACATCAATGTCAAAACACTTTTCTTCCAGTGGAAGTAGCGGAGGTGCTTTGAAGCCAGAACTATGAGTCCACTTATTGTAGCTCATTATTCTCTTCCAGTGTTAAAGCTTGGCCATCTTTCAACTTGCATGACAATGACTGTTCATTTAAAAGTATTTGAGGTGTATCAAAAAGAATAATTTTAATTCAAAAGGCTATATTTTTTGCATCCCAAACGTATAAATGTGTCCCCCTTCACAGACACAGAAAACCTGTCCCCTTGATGTTACACCCTGTGTAACGCCCATTTTAATCTATTTGGTGCTGAAAACAAATTACAAACAAACTATTAAGAGAGGAGGGAGTTTGCAGCTGTTATGAAGCTGAGCGGTTTCATAATCACCACTTTTGTTTTTGCAAACTAGACATGGTGAGCTCATATGCAGAAAGCTGTTAGCCACAAATAAGAACAAAAACAGCAGTTATTTCAACATCTCTGTCATCAGGATGTGAAACAGTAGGACCTCAAAACACTGAGTAACCTTTAAAGTTTCTGAGCTCTACTATGTAGCTGTCATGGCAAGAATACTTATCATGATAAAATAAATGCATTTGTAGTTGCTGTTTGCCCAAAATTATAACTCATAATCAAAACAACGCTGGTATGAATCAGTCCAGAAAAATTACTAGCGCAAATCAAAGCATCTAAAGCGCATTTTTAACAAGTTTGAATTATTAAAATTTGGAAACCACAAAAGGGTCCTCCAATATTCACTCACAAATTCAGGATATCAACCATTTTCTGCAGTTTTGCATTATCAGTGTTGCTTTTTGTCATATTTATTTTGTATTCTTTTTGTATCTGTTCACTTCATCTCCGGTCTCAGACTGAAGTAGAACAACAATGATCTGTTCTCGTGCAGAGGAAATGTCAAATTACGTGTCAAACGCCCTCCCCACAGCTCAGAGCTTGAAGCAGAAAGTCACATTCAGTTTGAGACAGATTTCATCTTCAATTTACGAGCAGTCCCACCGACTGAGACTCATTTACTCAGTCCTGTAATACTGACTTAAACTCTCATGTGACAGTTTTACCTCCTGTAGTTTATTCCTGGAAAAAGAGGCTTTTAAAGCTGATGTGGCTATTTCTGTTCTGACTCAGGTCACGAACATTTTAAAACCAGTATAGAGGTATGTGCAGCGATAAGAATCAGTCTAAGGCACAGGTGTCAAAAGATCTAGTCCCCAGGCATGAATTGGCCTGGCAAAGGTTCCAAAACTGTCCTGCAGAATGGCTTTGGAAAATGTGAAGGAAGGGAAAAAAATTTAACTGTAGTTTTATAGGTTTTACAGTTTTCCCTGCAGATAAAGACCCCCTCACAGCCATTCAAGTACTTAACAAGTAGTTATATGACAGAAAGGTTCCTGTTTTTCATTGTCTTCTGTAGAAATTTCAGTTAAGTTAATAAAAATTCCATGTTTTATAAATACAGGAAAGTATAGGAGGTGAACTACCAGAATTTTCTCTGTAATTTACACATTTATCATGTAGAAAGACTGAGATGTGCTGTTGAAATTGCAAGGTTTTATCTTATATTAGGCTCCCACTCTCACGTGACTTAAAACCAATAGAAAAATATTTGAACTTTTTTTTTGTCCATTCAACGCTGCCAGGTTGCCCCTCAGACTGACCAGGAGCTCAGTGATACCCTGGTCCAAATCTGGGAAGCAATCCCCCAGGATATACAGTAAACCATCATCCAGTTATGAGCATGCCCTGATGTTGTCAAGCAAGCACGTTGGCCACGCCCACACAAGCTACTAATTGCCATTTTGAGTTGCTGTAATTAAATTTAAGGAAAATGTAAATATAGCACTTTTCTACTCTTCTGAGCACTCAAAGCGCTTTATACAACTTGTGCATTCACCCATGCACACTTTTTAAGTGCTTTCTTCCTAACATTCATATTCCAATGGATGCATCGGAGAGCAATTTGGGGTTAGTATCTTGCCCAATATTTGGCATGCAGACTAGCCAGGAATCGAACCACCAACCTTCCGATCTGCTCTACCGCCTGAGCTACAGTCACCCCAATCAAGCCTGTCGTATAATTTTGTTTTCACGCTGGTTTTTGTGGTGTTCTTAAATTCAGCCCTCTGTAGGTACCCAGTCACATCAGTAAAGAATGTGTGTTTTCAAAGTGTTCCTAATTTTTACAGCAGTGCAGAATAGCTTACATGTTGGTGTGTCTCTGTCTGCAGGTGCTGGAGTGACGAGCTCCCCTGAATGTCTGATATCTGCTGCTGTGTTTCTTCTAACAGCTCTACACTGGCTGTGATTCACAGCAAAGGTTTTTTCTCTTTAGGATCTATTATGTTAAACAGGTGATGTTTTAGGCTATTTACAGCATTTTCGATACAGAAACATAGATGAAGGACATTCCCACATCTTTGCATATGTAACAGCCTAAAGGAAACAACTACTGTGCTTTATTGCTTTTCCAATTTTCATACAAGACTTACAGCTACATTAATCTGTCTGTTTCAACCACCTGACATAGACTGATCCACCCATCCATGTTCTGCTGTTGGTACCAGGGTCTGGTTTTGGTAATGGACTACTCCAGAGGAGTGATTTTACCTCATGCTGAAAATACTTCGTGCCATGGAGACACTTCTACTATCCATAATTCAAACTTACTAGTTTAATTCTTTTGCATGTTTCACCCTACCTTTGCATCATTATAATCTCCTCCTGGCTGTCTCTTCAGCAGTAAGTAGAGAAAAAGAAGGGCAATCCCAGGGCAAACCACTGTGGGAATTTTTAAATGTTAATACTCTTTGTAATTTATTTTTCTTGACTTACTTGTTTTGTACTTCATTTGGTAGTGAAAGGTGTTCAGAGTTGGTTGGTTGGTGCTAGTGTGGGTTTCATAGAGTCCTCCTGTGTGCCAACAATCTTTTTTTATACTTTAGTCTTATTATTTATTCTTTTAGTCTATTGAAAGACAGTTAAAAGGAAATTATATTTCTAGTAAAATCAGGAAAGTGCTTTCCAGAAAGTTTGTTTTAAAACTCAGAAGAAGTTCCAGACAGTGTTAAAGTGGGATTACCAGGTGGGAAATGACTCATTCAACATTTAGTCAAAAAATTATGTGTACTGTGAATTACAGTTGTCTTTCTGGACAGGCTGAGAACTGTGCTCTAGCTACATTTAGCTAAGAAGATGTTACGAGGGCTATTGGGGCCGCTTTCCAACCCCCAGCCTGCATGACACCAGTAAAGAAATACAGAATAACAGTAATATCGAATGCATTAGCTTACCTTTAAACTGACGACTGAAACCTTTGAAACCAACTGTGAGCATCTGCTTCGTATCAGTCCAACATCCATCACTGTGAACTTTGATTTGCTGAAAGACACTTGACAACAAATTAAACAAACAAATCAATAAACATAAACATAGATTATGAACCTCAAATGTTCTGGAAATAAACATTTATAAAACACATCTACAGTCATTTGTCCCTTTTTTAATACCAATCCTTGTTATAAAACAAACACAAGCATATCAGTGGATAGTTTGACACAGAAATATAGCAAAGGTTAATCTCACACATACACTGTATGTGTTTCCTATGATTAAAGTATATCCCGTATGTGTGGTATATATTCTGGGGACATGCATTTCTGTGCCAGCCACCAAGCCAGTGTTTAGCTTAGCTAACTGTACGGTGCACCAGTTAGCACTGAAAACTGAAAGAAAGCTTAAAAAGATTTCCAAACTTCAGTTAGCATGTTTAGAAAATACAAGCAACACAGTTCCCCACATAATAGTTCATAGTACAGCTGTACAAATTCTCTCTTCATACCTGAAAAGAGGATAAATGAGAGAAAATGGTGGGATAGCTTTCCTTTCAACATCTTCAGTATGGTGGCAAGAGCTCCCCCTAAAGACCTCTACAGGCATAACTAATCAATCACAAACACCATTTCTCAAAATGGGCAAAAGTAGATCATTGTGCCAGGTTGTATCCCAGCAAACAAGGAAATTTTCCCAAAACATTTAATGTACCACTCGAGGTGACAATCTGCAGCCCTGGCGTAGGAGTGTCAGGGAAATTCGTTTTTAGTAAAAATAACAGTTCAGAGGATGATGTTCTGCAACCCTCAGTTTAACTTTAGGCCATCCTCAGTGGAGGCTGCTCCCCTTTTCCCTCTCACAGCAGCAGCGCCCACTGTCACTGCTCCTATGGGAAGTTTTAACTGGGAGTACTACAAGTTTACCAAGACTACTATTAGACACTCACACCTTAAAACGTGGTTTCACAAGTCTCTGAATGCTGTACAAGCAGTTTCCAATGTCTTATCAACAATTTCTTAGCTTTATTTACCCACCCTCTATTGCAGTGGCAACAGACATGGCTTCCCAGCAGAAGCAACTTGTCAACAGTGATCCCATCGTCACTGTCCACTTCCATACGTCTAATTATTAATAATATCACAAAGCATTTGAGATTGATAATAGAAATTATTAAAAGTGACTGTCTCTATGTGCTATCTCTGTGACAGACTGGTGACCTGTCCAGGGTGTACCCCACCTCTCGCCCTATGTTACCTGGGATAGGCTCCAAATCCAACCCTCCCACAACCCTGAGAAATCTAAAAGTCAAGTTTAAGAGAATCAACATGTAGATATCTTCTTTTCATTGAAGATTTGTATATTTTAGAGAACTGAATAATATTATTAATCATGATAATTGCTGCAGAGGTAAAGAGATGTTTTTATTACTCTTACAGGAGACAATTCTTACAGAACCAAAAGTTTTGTTTGAGTGGAAATTGGAGTTAAAGGAATTAAACAAACATAAAATCCTGAAGTATGAAAATCTACGCAAATAAAGAAACAAACACACATGCGCGTTTGTGAAGCCACCGTGTGTCCACCAGATGTCGCCAGAGGTTGTGTTATGTGTTGCACACCGTCGGGGATTTTGTTTTTTTCAGCATTGCCATGCGACAGACTTCCAAGTGCCAACATCATCCCTGCATCTACTGCGCCTGCGCACGACGATCCCATTCTTGTCCTGCAGGCAGCATTCCGGGTGGAGAGAGTGAGAGAAAGAGAGGCGGACACAGGAGAGATTTAAGGCCGAAGTGAGGATATTTACCCGGGGAGACACGGGCTGGCTGTGAGGACGAGCTGCGGAGGTTATGGTGAGTAGAAGAAAGGGTGATGAAGCTGCTCCGTTTCGGCTCCTGCTCAGGTTTTCTCTTCTTTGTGCCGCCCCGGCTGTGGACTGACGTTTCATTGAAAGGTTGCTAGGAGGGCTAGCTGCAGCTTTTATTCCTATACACACCCCTGTCTGGCTCTCAGACCGAGGCCGGCCTGCTGTTTTATGGGGGGGAAGAAGGAAAAAGAGGTTCACGGTCAGCTGGGGCGGAGGAACACGGGCTCGGGGAAGGGGCGGGGGAGCGGGCTTTGGCTGGGAGCTGTCAGGGCTGCAAGGCTAGCAGGGGCTCAGCTAACGTTTGCACAAAAGCAAAGCTGTGTGTGTGTGTGTGTGTGTGTGTGTGTGTGTGTGTGTGTGTGTGTGTGTGAGAGAGTGAAATGAGTGGCCTGTTAAAAGTGGTAAATAGTCATGTTAGCATTGAAACAGTAAACAGGTGCGAAGACAGACGAATGAGCTTGTTCTATTGAATGGATGGATTATTAATAACAGCCCCCACCTGACCCCCTCATTGTCAGCAGTTTTTATAAAAAATAACTTTGGTGTATTTGGTGTATTTGTATAATTCTACCTTAATACTGTGACAAATCTATCCAAATTAAAAGGCTTTTAATTATTTTTCCAGCATTTCTGAGCCACCATAATTTCATAGGTACAGGAGATACTCAGAATAAACATTTGTACCTCCTTCAAGTGTCAAAATCAAATTTTTTCATCAGTATGATTCCTTCTGATTCCTTCAGCGGGATCTCTGTGATATCCAGGAACAGTAACGAACATTGGTAACCTGGATGTTTGATCTGTTTACTGATAGTTCAGTGGAGGAAATTCCCCCAAAAAGTGTGAGCTGGGGGTCTTACAATCACCAAGTAAAACTAGGTGTTTTCTTCTCACTGCCCATTGTTTTGAGCAGCACTAGATATGTTCTAATTTAAAAACTTGACATAACGATGATGAGTTAGATTTTAATCTCACTTATAAAAACAAATAATAAGGAAAAATATTTTTTTGCTTTCATTTTCACTCTGAGGCTCTTGTTTTTTCTTGTGTTGTAACTCAAGCGTACCTTTTTCTTTTACAGCGGTGCATTTCGGCCCTTCCCTGAAAGCTCAAACTCACTTGCTGTTTAGTTCTGCTCGAGCTAAGATGAAGCTGAGAGCCACTTTCTTTAGATGAACCTGTAGAGTGACTGTCTGCAGCTGCCTTTGTCTCTCAGGCCTCGGTTATGGCTAACGTGTTGGTCATCGCTCAGCTGAACTGTGATGCCGATGCAGCTCCTCATTTATACTTGTGCTTGAGGCACGCTCATCACACTGCTGTCTGCTTCTTAAAACTAGTCTGCTGCAGTAGTTGGCAAATTGATTTAACACATTATTTACGTTTTAATACCACAGCTCACTTTCATTATTTGGCTCTGAGATGTTACAGTGCCACCTGTCAAAATCTGCAGCTCACCTGTGTGTGTGTGTGTGTGTGTGTGTGTGTGTGTGTGTGTGTGTGTGTGTGTGTGTGTGTGTGACATAACGTTGTAAATAGACAAGGATGAAAGTGAGCAGATGACAGCCATGCTAACCTACACGTTTCAGTACTCGAATGCAGGAAGGAAAACTGGTTGTAAATCAGCAGGGTCAAATGTCATATAGCCATGTGACCAGAGCGATGAGTAACGGTGTCCTTCGCTGGCAGTGAGGTCGCTAACCTGCAGGAAAAGAGGGGCTTTTGTGTCAGCTTATCACTTCCCAGTGTGGTCAAATTGAGTGCTCACAGCAGGCCGGGATGACCCTCAGGTCAACTGATCATCTGTAACTGCCTGCAGCACACAGGCAGAGGTGAGAGTTTGGAAATGATGGCGTTCCAGTATCTTTTTTTTTAATCCATGCTTTGTGGAAAAAACAGACCATGGACTCAAACTGACAGGCCAATTTTAGCTGGTAGTGCTGAGCTGCACACACACATACATATGCTTACACACAGCCTGATTGTCTCATCCTGTCATTTGTTTTAGCTATTTTATCTTCACTTTAAAAGCTGTGAAACAGGCAGATAACCTGCTCTGTGTCCCCACACTGTTTACCGCTGGTCCAATAAACAGAAAGTACTCAACATATTTACGGCACCGTGACGGTCATAGTCCAGCGAGTCTGGCTCGTATCTCTATTCTTGAGGACATGCAGGTTAAATTTTCACCTGATAGAGGCTATGCAGGAATTCCTTCAAGTTTTATAAAGAGGAGGAGTGGTGTGATAGAGCCGATTGGGAGTGTAGCTCCTGTGTTTGTGTTTTAATGATGGGGGCAGATGTGTGGTTGAGAGCAGATTAGTGTAAGGTACACGCAGGTGACTGATTCAAAATTTTATATATATATATATATATATATCAATTTATGAATAAATATGTTAAAAGCATTATTGCTTTATTTTTTTACCTCCACGCGTGTATGGAGGATTAAAAACACTACAGAGGATGTAATGCACTTTTCTCCTGCGTATCTAAGGCCTCACTAAATCGGCTCCAAGCGGTTCAAAATGCTGCAGCAAGGCTTTTAACCCACAGCAATAAATTTTCCCATATCACTCCTATACTAAAATCCCTGCATTGGCTTCCGGTTGAGTATAGATATAAGTTTAAAATCCTCACCTTTACGTTTATGTCTCTACAAGGTGAGGCCCCCATCTATATCTCGGAGCTTCTCCAGCCCTATTCTCCAAAGCGGACTCTTAGATCCACTGATAGCGGTCGTCTATCTATTCCACGGACTCGTCTGAAAACAAAGGGGGATCACGCTTTTCAAACCCTGGCTCCAATACTGTGGAACGGTTTACCCTCCTCACTACGCACCATCGACACGGTGGCCTCTTTTAAAAAAACAGCTTAAAACTCATCTGTTTAGACAGGCATTTGGGTAATGTTAATGCGTAATATGTTGTTTTATTTTATATTTATATTGTACTATTGCTTGTTTGATATGCTTTTATACTTCCTTTATGTTGCTATATTGTTTGTTTGACATGTCTTCTTGTGAAGCACTTTGTAACAGCGTTTTTGTCTTAAAAAGTGCTATATAAATAAATTTTACTTACTTACTTACTTACATTTGAAGTAAAAATACTGTTTGGCATTCACTGGGAAGTATTTGGTTGTTACCACCCGGCCTTTGAGGCATAGCATAAAATGGAGGGTGACAACAAAATAAATGTCCCTGTAAAGCCAAGTTAGGAGTATATTCATGGCAGAGAAATACTGCTGGCTGCATGAAGCCGGAACTGTTACTTTGAAACCAGCTAAGCCCCAAGATATGATCCTTCACGTGGGAATCCATCCACTGGCTGTTAGAGGCAGCAAGCTACAAGGGGAAGGTCATTATCTTAATAATCTGGTCTTATTTTGGAAAAGCTAAACATTGTGTGCTTACAGTGTTTTGTTTTTTTGCAGTGGGAGATGTTTCTTTTTTTGTTGTTGGACAAATATGTAAATAAATATGTGATCAATAATGGCCTGAAATAACCTTCCTTCGTTCTGTGTTTCCTTGCTCTTGCAGGGCAGCCCCGTTCAGTTTTGGGGACAGGTCATGGAGCTCTAAGCTAGCACTCTCCATCCATCTCCATCTGCTGCCAGAAGCGCCTTTTCCAGCCTGCTGCTGTGGTTTGGCTCCGACTCCTCTAAGAGAAGAAGAGGGAGGAGTAAACTTCCCCCAGCTGCTGTGCAGACACACACATGCTGCATTGCTGCCATTCCCCAAGCCCTACTCCATCTATCCCGGGGGCACAGCCATTAGCTTGCTAGCAGGCTAGCACTTGGCACAGAAAGGCGGCCTGTCCCGAGGGACCAAACACAAGCAGACTGTACTGTGGCCTCCTCCTTTTGTCCTCACTTTTCAGGTCATACCCACCAAGTGGAACTCCTTTTGTCCAGCTGTCACTCCCACTGCTCTGAGCAGTGGAGGATTGCTAGCGATCAGTCAATCAAACAGCCGGGCAGACTGAGGAAGCCAGAGGGCGTGTTTACCAGACAGCAGAATGATGGAGCCTAGCATGGAAAACTGTCTGGCCCTGGTCCTGCAGAAGGACATGGGCCGAAGGCTGCAGGTTGGCCAGGAGATCATTGATTACATTCTGGACAAGGAAAAGTCCCATGACTTGGAGCAGGACCAGACAGCGCTGGACAAGATGGTCGATGGCATCGCCAGCTCCTGGGTCAACTCCAGCAACTTCAAGGTAAACTAGACTGATGTTTCAGGATGTGTCTGATGTGTCTTCCAGACACCCCTCAGAGGATCAAGTAGCTTTGTAATTCCTCACAGGTGGCGTGGTTTATTGGTGTAGTAGTGGTTAGTGTTACGGCCCTAGCAAGAAGCCTGTCTGCTTGTTCTTCATGCATGTCTGTAGATTTTCTTGCTGGGTTTCCTGCTTCTGTCTGAAGATACTTATGTGTAGATAATGGGAGATTCTCAGTTGGCTGTAGGTGTGGATATAAGTGCAAGAGGTCTTCCTTTTTTCTTTTTTAGCCCAAGATGGAAAATCTGTGAAGAGTGTGGATAGATGGATGGAATGAATTAATTCCCATTCGTTTTTTGTTTCAAGACCTTTTCACACTTAAAAGTCCAACCAGAATATAGGGTAATATATTTGTTTTTAATTCCTCTAAATCATTCTCATCTTTGTTGTTTATTTCACTTTAAATAGGAGCAGAAATTCTAAAAATGAGCTCCATGTTTTATTCAGTAAGTCATGAAACCAAGAAGAGAGACCATGATCTCTCCAGCCAAGTGTTTACTGAGCTCAGAGATCAGGTGTGCTGAAGATGAGAAGTTTTCTCATATATTTCAATACAATAAGAATTTTATCTTCATTTTCACCCCCTGCTGGTCATTAGAAAGAGAGAAGATTTGGTTTAGCAGAAGCTACATCCCTCTTTAATAAGCAGTCTGTGGGATTAAAGTGAAAAGTGTGAGGACCTGTGAACGTGCCTGCAGACAGACGTTTATCACAGCACTCATGTTTCTCTGCAAAAGAGCTTTTTTCCCCACAATTAACAGCCCATTTTCCACCCACTCAAACGCTCCTCCTAGAGCCTGTTGTGTTTAACAGCGTGCTCAAGGTGTTTTTATTAGGAAATGTCTGCCATAGCTCACAATCAAAGCTGCTCATGTTTGAGATGAAGCAACTTTATGGTTTTATGTAAAAGCTGAGTCATGTAGAAGAAGAAGAAGAAAGTGTGTACATTATTGTACTTTATTGAGCCCCGTGGGGAAATTGCTCTCTGCATTTAACCCATTCACTCAGTGAAGCAGTGGGCAGCCATTGGGCGCCCGGGGAGCAGTGTGTAGGGACGGTACCTTGCTCAGGGGTACCTCAGGGTAGCTGTTAAGGGGAATCGAACCCCCGACCTTCCGATCATGGGGCAACCACTCTACCTACTGAGCTATCCCTGCCCTAGGGCCGAATGATAACAGTTTACCTTCCATGAATAACAGATTCCAATCAAAACTATTCCTTTTGTGTAGGAGGTGCACTTCCTTGTTATTGTGAACTCATAGAATGAGCTTTTGTAGTTTGTTTGAGCAGGAATTTTCAGTATTCATCACTGCAGCGCTGCAAGGCAAACTGTTCCTCAGACTAGCATTATTGTTTCCCTTGCCCTGTAGTTGGATGGCATTCTTCTCTGATTGATTGGACTTTATTCTGGGAGTTCAATCCAGGGCACAGTTTTATCTGACCTGAAAAGCGATTCCATCAGCAGCTCATTCCGTGCCCAAACACTGATTGCTTTTCTCTGCCGTGGCTGTAAGAAGACATTGTTTACCAAAGCTCGGGTTTCACGTTGCGATATGCTGCTTTGGCTCTCTGCAGGCCTGAAAATGTCAGAGATATGTGCCTGAACAAAGCCAAGCCTGCCCTCGATGCCCTACATACTGCAGCTCTGCGAGGATGGGGAAGGACTTCACTTGTATTGCTTTTTCTGCAGTCTCATTGGTCCAGCGGAGCCTGATGGTGGTTTTTGTGTGCTTCAAATGACCACATCTGGCACTGCGATGGTTGTGCTGGGAGATGTCTGGTGCATGCCTGAGAGAAAGAGTTTGCAGTTTGGGGTTAGGAGTGTTTAATTCGCTGGTTGTAGCTCAGATGGAGGGGCAGATATGAGGAGGCTGCTGCCAAACTACATTTTTTTGTCCTGTCATGGGTCCAATTTCAGTGTTTCTCATTGCATACTCTGTACTTGAGCAAGCTGCACATGTATTGTGTGATTTGTTTTCATTTTGTCATTAACATTTTACTATTATTTGCACTTGGTTCAAGTTGCTTTTATTGAAAGATGTGCTGAAGGGCAAAATAAGACTCGCAAAACCAAAAGTCAGCACAGTAATGGTTTTTATCTCAATTATCTTGTTTTAATAATTACAGACACCCAAAATTATAACTGAAGTTAAAAGCTGGTTAATTGCACAGCCCTGATTGAGTGTCTCACACTGACTTTTGGTCCATGTTGGGCTGCAGCTGGTGATGGTGGTGCTAGTTCTATTCTGGAAATCCTCTGTTAGCTGGAGGATAACTCTATCCAGAGACTGCAGCAGGTGGAGAACCAGGACTACCAGCTGCAGAGCAACATGGAGGAGATGGAGTCTGTTTGAGGGAGGCGGAGCTCTGTTATTTATTGTCACAAAGCATATAGAGTAGATGTGCTGTGGCCACATTCAGAATCTAATTCTGCAGTAAACACTGTGAAACTCCTCAGGAGGCACATAACTTTGCCTGAGAAGTGTATTATGGATAACATTTAGTTGTTGACTTCCAATTTAACTGCACACAGTTCAGGTAGCTGCCTCACATTTAGCAGAGGGAAATGGTTTTCTTGTGTTAATCAGCCACGTTAACTGCTGATACATCATATCCCCTGCAGGGGAATAGAAGCTGTATATTAACTTCAAAGTGAAGTGTCATTCAGCTACATCCTCTCTGCTAATCGCCTGTCCCGTCTTTGATGATGTCAGCTGGTGGGTTTTCACTTCAGACACAAACAAAAGCCGACGACTTTTCTGTCCAGTCTCGTTTCTATGCATTTGTTTGTGTCTTTGTAAAACTGTGATTTAGTTTCAACTAAAGGCTGAAAGCCTGAAGCATCTTCACCACAAAACACCCACCTGTGTTTGCTTTATGCTGAGGAAGAACTAATAGGAGCTTCTATACGAGGACATAAAGGCAGATCCTGCTCTCAGAAACTGACAAAACACAAGCTTAGACACATTTCACCAACACTTAAAGCTAAGCTGACTGAAACCCCAGAGCAGGGGAGGCAGGGGAGCCATGTGATGGTGCAGACACAACATAAATGGCTGTATCCGTGGATCATCTAAACCACAAGGGAATTTACTTTGGGGAAAAGGAACAAAGTAAATTTTCTGCTTATTTTTTGTACTTACACAAACTTGAGAAATGGCAAAAATGAGAAAAACGTAAAAAATGTCATTGGTGCCTCACTGCCGGCCTGTAAGACAAAGCTGCACAAGAGCTGATCCTGCAAAAGTGTCTCCTGCACGGTTGAGCAGCATCACAGGTGACACCAGGCTGTCGGAGCGATGACTTCGAGCCTCATCAACCCAGAAACCGTCACTGCCGTCAGCGTCAGTCCCACTCCCACCTCTGCATGGCAGAACGGAGAGCGAGGCACAGGAACGGAGGCATGATGGACGGTTACAAACAGGACACCAGCTCGTCTCCTTGAAGCAGGAAGTGTGAAAAAGGAATGGTGGGTGGAGGCTGTAGCGCAAATCCCATCCTTATTTATGGTTTGTTTTCCCCACAGTTTTATGTTTCTGCTTGTGGCACAAAATCCATCAACAGTAAAAGTGCAGAAAATTCATCCTAATGCACAACCTAGACAGGCGGTGGACTTGAATTCATAAATGACATTAATTTGCCTCTTTTTTTATTATAATTTACTAATTTGGTTTTCATCGGAATTCTATTCAAAAATGATTGCAGTCCCCTGAAAAAATATCTTTGAAGCATGATAGCTGCTTGAAGTTTTCCAAAAATCATGGTTTTTGTTTGTATTTTTGTTTTTGATATTGTTTTTGTTTTGTTTTGCTTTGTTTTTGTTTTTTTAAGAGCCAGGTGCACTTCCTTTATCGCACAAGGCAGTGGAAACGAAAACAAACACACCGTAAATGTGAAAGAAATAAACTGACGTGCTGATTGATCACAGGGGAACTCTGAGGATTAGTCTGAATCTTCAGGTGACTGTGACACAGCCACCACATTAAGCATAAATCTATCCGGAGCATGAGGACAGGCCTCCTTGTGATGTCATATCTCTGCCTCCACGCTTCTGTTGAGATGATTCAGCAGCTGAAACCACAGCTGGAAGGATCCTGTTGACCTGGCACACCCGGACACAAAGAAAAGACACACACACGCACACAAGTAGGATATTTTCTTCAGAAGGTGTCTGTCATCTGCCAGCATGACTGTTCTTGTTTGAAATTGCAAGTGCATGAATCACAAAGTCACTCAAAGAGTCAGAAAGGCCTGATGTTCATGCATCCTGCACATCACAGTCTGTTATATCCAACAAGAATATACTGGATAGGCTGTCAGATAAGATATGATAAATACTGTACAGGCTGAAAGTCCCCCCGTGAGATTAGGATAAGGAGCGCACACTAGTCCTCTGTCTGTGAACTTGTTCGAGTCTTTTGTTTGGTTTGAAAAACAGAGCAGCGTTGCTTTAGAAACAGTTTAATTTTGCTCTAAGAATATTTGTTGAGCCGCCTCGTGCTGTATGCTGTTGGTGACTTTAGCACAGACAGAGAGAGACACTGAACTATAAATCTCTGGGAGAATTCAGCTGCAGCAAAGATGATGGAAAAAGTGAAACTTGCAGGACCAAAAAAGCTGTTTAAAATCTTGTGTTTTGTGCAAATACAGGAAACCTTTAAAGAAGAATTTATTCGATTGCCTGATGATTCTGAGCATGCATCGAGCCGATCGGGATCCCTAGCCTTAAGTTACTTTTTGCTAAATGTGTGCAGTATATTGGAATTAAGGCATTTTGAAACCAGGGAAAACCAGCTTTGGCCCAGCTAGACCTTTAATCATAATGTTGATGATCACGCAAGCTGAAAATTCAGCACTTCCTTTGTGTTTCCAGTAATGCATTTTGGTCTTCTGATGATTTACCTGTTTGTCTGAAGAGTCTCTTTCAACACTTTTGCTTTTCAAATTAAGGTGTTTCCAAATAATGATGAGCCATAATAAGAATTCAGGATCAAAATTCAGTCTGAAAATTAAGATTAATTATAACTAAACTGCAAAACTTGAGAGATAAGTTGTTAATGTAAAAATCTGTTCAAAGGACTGTATCAGGCTGTATCACATGCAGAGTCATGTGATTCAGCCTCAACGTGCATCTTATCCTGACAGTTAATCCTGCAGAAGTCATATAAAAGATATTCTTATCTACTTTGTAATTTTGCAAGAAATAACAATTTAACTCTAAATGACCTTTTGTGGATCAGCTTCAGTATCATCAGGGAGCGGATCTTGTTTAATTCCACAACACATTCTGGGAATTGATTAGAAATCTCTGTTATATTCCCGACTAATATCCTGCCCCTCCACACGGAGTGTTTTCCCCTGACCTTGACCTCACAGCTAACCCGTATCTCATGTTTACTGTCTAAACAAAAGATAAGCGCAGAATAAAAGCACACCAAGTGAGTGAAAGCTGACATTTAGTTAAGACGACTATAAAAGACTGTAAAGCTCTTTCTTGAAACAGCTGCCTGGTATCAGAGGCATCCCCACCAAACCTCCATTTATGGCAAATGAATCCATCACCCTCTCCCCCTTCTACCCCTCTCTCTTTCTCTAACTAAATAGTTTCCACATTAGCTGCTAAGTGATCGGGACACTGCCTGTGTTCAGCTGACATCATGAGTAAAAGCCACAGGATCACAGGAAAACCTGATCTGTGGTTTCAAGAGGACACATTCTCTTCTCTTTGGTTGTTATTGTTGTTGTGTTGTTTAAACAGAGTCAAAGCAAATGCATTTTACTTCCTCGT
Organism: Copadichromis virginalis; assembly: GCF_057382275.1. NCBI lineage: Eukaryota > Metazoa > Chordata > Actinopteri > Cichliformes > Cichlidae > Copadichromis > Copadichromis virginalis. Next base: position 31,517,762 of record NC_140633.1, read on the forward strand.
GATCGAATAATGGAGGTAGGGTCAAAGCAGCACTGACAGGGAAGATGATTTGATGTATGACGTGTATTGTATTTGCTGCGTCGTGAGAAGAAAGGATTTAATTGTTATTTAAAACAGAAACTTGGAGCTTTGTGTTTTCCGAGGAACAAAAATTATTTAAATCAAAGAAGTGTTCCTCTTAAAATACCTTTTTCTTGTGTCACAAAGTACTTGGCAAATGAAACATTTGAACAAGTTCAAGGAAGAAAGTTCTTTAATAATTACTTTGTGAGAGCGCTGGGCTGGGTGATTAAATAAACTAGAATTTCAGGTATGCGTTTGGCTTCCAGAAAAAAACAAGATAATTTGGATTAAAAACAAATACTCTTTTGCATTTGTTTTGCTGTTCTTTTTCTCCAAAAATCAGATCCCTCCCAAATACTGTGAACACTTACGTTCCTGTGCATGAACTTACTCGATCAATAACACATCTCTATGACATCGTTATTTGTGTTTCTGTTTGAATGACAGCAAAGAGTTCACTCACTCACTTTTTGTACACACACCAACGCACTTTTGGATTCGTGGCTAAATCTCTTTATGGAAAACTGACCAGGATTATTGAGTGTGTTTTCCGGGAAAACTTTCTGACTGAACCGGTTTCAGCTCTGCGGAGAACTTTGGATCCTTCGTTAAATGTTAATCTCAGTTTAATTTGTCAAGATGTGTGCAGAGAGAGCTCAGAGGGGGAAACTGCAACGCAAAAAAGAGACAAAAATGAAGGAAAACAAAACAAAATCCTACATTTCTTAAGTGTGAAAGCAAAGGGCAGGTGTTCCTTTATAAGAGCTTTCTGAAATAGCCTTTTCATATTTTCATTGATGTTTCTCTGTGGTAAACAGACTTTACCACCATTAAGTACTGTTACAGTGTCACGCTGACCCGTCTTAAATTTTGAGGCTTAACCCAATTACGGCCACACCACCACTGCAGCAAACATCACATAAAGGACTAATTCTGTCGTTAATCCCAGACTTAAACCGTGTCCTCAGGAACGCTGAACAGAAGACTGACGGGCAACACAACACAGCTTTTATTAATAAAAAGAATAATAATAATAATAAAGGGACCGCAGTTTGAAAAAGTAAGAAATCAGGTATTTAAACTCAAAAAACATCAGCAGGGTAACTGTGAATAACAAAATGATTCTAATAAATCCATGTACAGAATCCACATAATTGTCCCTTTACCTTGATGAACCCTAATAACCCAAACCAGGAATATTCACCATTAATGCCGTCAGGATTAAGGTTACCATTCAATGGTATTAAAGCTGAACCCAGTGCGGTATCCGCTTAATAAACCCAAATCCTTCAGACTGTGTGGAGTTTGGCTTAGAAGCTCTTCAGGTTTTTGTTTGGACAATTCTGAGTAAAAAGAGTTTATCTTCATATGATTTTTTTTAATTTTTTTTTATGAGATATTTTCCATAAACTACAGAAGGGACAAAACAAAGTGCACCAGTTGAATCACCAGTTGTGATGAATCCTGCTTCCGGGCCCAAAGTACTCTGCATTTAATAAGGCTGTTGTGTTTTTAACATGTTTTAATGCTTTGTATCTTGTTCTATTTAATCTCAACAAGCCGCTAAAAACAGTCAGTGATCCCTGACGGCTTCTCTCGGTTTTAATTACCACCTTCCTGTCCTTTAGTAGATTATAGAGGCTTTTTTTCTGTAAAAGTTTTGGTAATTTTGTAATGTCATGGATGACATGAATTTTTCTGATGCTTAAATGTTAAACAGATTAGCTACTGTGAATAAATAGGCTTATTCTAATGGGGTCAGGTGTCAGGCTAGTAGATGGAGGGATGGACCTAATGTTCTGAAGCACTAAGCATCCTTTTCATGTGTTCGTTACTCATCAGTTTAGTTATCATGTCTGCAGTCCTGTTTTTAGCCCTGTGAAACCCGCCTCCCCTCTTATCTAAACGAATCGCAGTGTTGGAGACGTTCCTTTTGTTCACCACTGTACCGTCCCCAGCAGCAGCTGTAAATGCCCTTCTCCCGGTTCCCACCCCTCTGCCAGTAAAACTCTGTCCTGTGGGGGGGAACCCTCTGTAGCCCAGACGTAATCTGCTCTCTTCTTTAATCTGCTCAGCTTGAGGATTTTTTCCCCCCTTTTTCTCTCACATAAGCCAACATTTCCATGTGTGATTCAATCCCCCAGTTTGTGAAAGACAGTCTGATTTCACCCTGCTGCTGTCTTGCTGAATCCTCCCCGATGTAAATTGAATTTGAAATTTTGTCCAGTAAACAATTAGTTGGCAGTTGATGAGCACGACAGTCTGGCAGATAGACATAGAAGAGACTACTGAGTCAGCTCAGCCTGGTTTGGTTTGCCTTTGTCATTATAACATACACAGAGTCTTATCAGCAGCACAGCAGCCTGAGGATTCATCCGTCAGAGTTCGTCCCTGCCAGTGTGTTTAAGTTGCTCAGTTGTATTGTTGTTAGGACTGCCACAAACAATTATTTTGATAGTCGACTAGTCCTTCATTTCATTATTTTTGTGATTAGTCGACTAATCAGATCATGCATCCATTGAACGTAAAACATACATCTTATTGCACCAGCATGCATCTCCTCTTATATAACTATCATTAGCACATACCTTTCTTCAAGCTGTAAGCTAACTAAAAATAAAGACAAGATGATAGTTTATTAAACTTTTAATGAAATTTGCAGATTGTCTCAGTGGAGTTTAATAAACTCAGCCGTCTGCTCCTTGCTATCTAAAATACAACAAGACATTGGAGTAAATTCTACCATCTCACACTTCTGTTTAATCAGTTTTCTGTTTGACATTTATTCAGCCAGTTGAAAACTATAACTTAATCTCAGCCAAACTGATTTACTCTGGAACAAATAAAATACTGAAAAAAGCCAAACAAGAAATTTTTTAAGTTATCTAAGTGACTACTAGATCATGTTTGTCGGCCGTATTTAGAGCAGTCTACGAATTTGGACAGCCTTCGCCGCGTCGCTGTAACGTAATCGGCCTACAAGTGCGGCCTCCGAAGGCCCATGAATTTGGACACAGCTGGAGACTGCTTCTTCTTCTTTGGCGTTTAATAGCAGCTGGCATCCTTGTAGATGCATTGCTGCCATCTTCTGTTTCACTCCGTTATTACACTCTTTTCAGGATCTTACAAAGCCTCAACTGACTCGTTGACTATTAAATTAATCGTCGACGATTTTGATGGTCAATGTAATCGTGACTAGTCGACTAATCGTGGCAGCTCTAATTGCTGTGAGTAGTTTAAAAAGGTGCTTTGTATGACCTAAAGTTTGCTGAAGCTGTTTTCACATACGCTCTGCATTTCTGAGCTTTTCTAACCTGATAGAAGCAAACACTGTTCAACAGATTAATTCAGATCAGTCGGTCTCCTGAGTAAAGAAACCGTGTGGCTTTAGATGTAAACGACATCCAGGCGGCTGCCTCGCCTAAAGCACACCCGAGTATTTGCAGTACTGAGAACACATCGCTCTCACTAATTTTAGCTGGGGAAAAAATTAGCTGAAACCCAAAAAGTTTTTCATATCAGGCTGTAAACATGTTCACTTTTGCTGTTTTCAGATATTTTAACATGGAAGTCTATGGAACTGATTCAGCAGAAGCTTGAGCCTCATGAGGACATTAGAGGAACTGCACCTTTTTGCGCTACAGCTTCATTTTATGACCTCGGGGGTTGCTGGTCATTTCCATCACTCTCAGCTTTCTTTAACTATTTTAAACTTCTTTGACATCAGGACTCTTTTTGTTCCCACTATTACTCCGGTTCTTCCACCACCCAACTAAAAAAAAAAAGCCATCAACCATGGCTACTAGTTGAGCCTTTATTCTCCCAGAGGTTTAAACCCAGTTACTGACATTACTGCTCAGTACCAACAGTGACTACAAAAACTTGCACAATGTATTGCTAAAAAAGTTAAGAGAACAATAAAATAATCTTTAAAAAATGAAACTAAATGTGTGCTGGGTAGTTTGTTCATTGGCTAATCAAACCAGTGTAGGTCAACAAAGAGTCTGATGGTAGGGCTGCACGATTAATTGTTAGAAAATCGCGATCTCGATTCATACTTATGTGCGATTTCATTTCCAAATGACAACGATTTAAAAAAACAAAACAAAAGACGACGACGATTGTACCGCATTTTGATCCGGGACGTAATCTGCATGAAAACAAGCGCTCACTCTTCCTGCTCAACAAATGACAAGGGCGGAGCCTTATACCACGTGATACAGAAGCTGTGCCGTGTGATGCTAAAATTAGCAGGGGAAAAAACAACGGAGAACACGTCAGGGATGACGAGAAAGTGACAGGAGAAAATCCGTCCCGGTCAACCACCCAAACATCAATAACGGGAACCTTATACAGCGCTTCCCTATACACGTCGAACTTCTGCAGGCACAAAGAAATTACGGAGGCTATCACTTATCACCTGACCAAAGATATGGCTCCCATCAACACTGTGCAAAACGAGGGATTCAGGAAAACGATCAACACCCTAGACAAACGCTACACAGTGTCGTCCCGCAACTATTTTTCTATTGTTGCACTACCTGCTCTATACACGCAGTGTCGAGCAACGGTGGAGACGGCATTTCAAGCAGTACAACATTTTGCGGAAACCACAAAATTTGAGACATTTGTTGTTTTTATGTTTAGTTATTGTTTTTATGTTCAGTCTCAACTGTTACGAAGTTGATGTGCAGTAAATAAGTGCAATAAATATTTATATTGGAAAAGAGAATCGTGATCTCAATTCTAAGCCAAAAAATCATGATTCTCATTTTATGCAAAATCGTGCAGCCCTATCTGATGGTGACATCTGAGAGAGAGAAGGCTCAGCAAAATTACATAAAGCGAGGAAGTAAACCACTTAAAGGTTGATGAGAGCCTTGCAGTAATGCAGCCATCTTACTTTGTCTTCCAACAATTATCAGGTGGCACCGCGCTGAGTGCGCAGTCACACCTGAGGCCGTGCAGATAAAGCACTCACTGAGCCAGCCACCTTAACCACGTCGTCCTCCTGCCTAGGAGGAAGTTGGAGTGTGTTAAAGCTGTAAGAAAAGAGGCCTTCTCTATGTTTGTTCCTCATAAGCTACCCTTCAGGCACTGATCAGCTGAACGTCAATGAGTTTGTTTCAGCTGAAACACTGACATATTCAAAGTGATTCTTTATGTTCCTGAAACTGGAATAAACCTGGTTTCATACGTCTGACTTACAGTCTGGTTTTTAATGATCTTTGTATATTTTCAAACGTACACGTGAAGCAGATTTATAGTAGAAGCCGGAGAGAAAAAACATGTCTGACAGAGATTCAAAGAAGAAATGAATAAGAAATATGTTCCCATTTGTTTATGTGGCTTCATAAACAAATGGGAAGATTTCAAATCATTTTCAGTGGAAGCCAGTTTAGCTCTTTGGTCTTCCTCCCAACAAAAACACATTCACGTAACAGCGCGCCAAATCTACCCTGTCCTAGAGTTATAATGCTGTCAGAACTATTTTTGTATTTTACTAAGAATTAATCAATCAATCAATCTTAGTTCTTGATTGCTAAAATAATCAATAGCAGCAGCCCTAATTGGATTGTGGGGTAGGAACTGTTTTAGAGTTTCTGAAATGGGACTAACAGAAGAAGTTTGAGAACCGCTGCCTTAAACACAAACTCGGGTAGCAGCTGAATGCAGCTCTTTTCCACTAGTACCTACTCGGGTCAGCTCGGCACTAGGGCTGCCACAAACGATTATTTTGATAGTCGACTAGTCACTGATTATTTTTGCGATTAGTCGACTAATCAGATCATGAACGTAAAACGTACAGCTTATTGCACCAGCATGCATCTGGTCTTATATAACTATCATTAGCTTACAGCTTTAAGTGTTTAAGGTATGTGCTAAGTAAAAATAAAGACAAAATGATAGTTTAGATTGTTTCGGTGAAGTTTAATAAAAACCTTTCTATCTAAAATATAACGGGACACCGGAGTATATTCTCGAGCATCTCACACTTCTGGTAATCAGTTGTCTGCTTGACATTTATTCAGCTGTGTAAAAACTATAACTTTAATCTCAGCCAAACCGATTTACTCAGAAACAAATAAAATACTGAAAAAAAGCCAAACAATAACATTTTTAAGTTATCTAAGTGACTTATATATCATGTTTAACCTGAGTAGCGAAAGACGGCGGTGGGTTTGAAAACGATTTGCCAGGAGTCCGGTGTTTTCACCGGGTCTAGTGAGCCTTGAACCTAGCTATCGAGCTAGTGGGTAACAGACGTCTCCGACAACGTCGGAGCGCTTTTGAAAATATGTGGTGTCTTGATAAACTGAGCAGCTATTTGAAGTTTACACAGCTACATTCCTGCCTGAAAATATGTTAAACGTTTATTTTGTGACCCAGAAAGAATAATAAGAGTAACATTAAAACTAACTAGCTGCTGCCATTGCTGGAAACTGAGCAGGGCTGCGCTATGAATTCTGGGACACAGTCTTCTTCTTCGGGGTTTGGCATCCTTGTACATGCAGTGCTGCCATCTTCTGTTTCAGTCCGTTATTACACTCTTAAATCCTAGTACTTATTCCTGCGTCTTTTGGGATCTTACAAAGCTTCAAACGATGCGTCGACTATTAAATTAGTCATCGACGATTTTGATAGTCGATGTAATCGTGACTAGTCGACTAATCGTGGCAGCCCTACTCGGCACAGCACGCCTCAACTCGTTTTCTACCAGGTACCAGTTACCTTTTTCTAGTACCTACTTTGCAGCTGTTCCAAACGATCTGAGGTGATCTGAGCCACCAACTGGTGTCACTCATCACTCGATGAGTCATGAAAGTGCCTGCCATTTTTGAAAGCCAGCAATGGGGAAACTGGCTACACAAAAGACAGCACAGTGGCCACGAGTCTGACAAATAGCCATACACAGCAGCAGGTATACCATCGTCTCAAGTCCTCCTTTGTTGTGACATTTGCGTCGCATGCAAATGATTTTGGCTGTGTTTGGCTGTGTTGCTATAACGACTCCATGTGCCCAAGTGGTACTTAATTGAAATGGAAAAAAACAAAAACCAAGTTGAGCCAAGTAGGTACTAGAGGAAAAGGCTTATTATCTGACTACAGCTCTGAACCTGAACTGTGGTCAACTGTGGCTTGAGTAGCAACATTCAGGCCCTTAAGGCTGCCTCCTCCCACGCTCCACCTTCACATGTTATTTCATAAAGCGGCCAGCGGGTGTGGACTGTGATGTTGTGCCTGCAGTTTGCTGTCCATTGTAACGTTGTGACTCTAGTGTTGCAGTGCAGCACGTGGCAGAAAATATCTCAGCCTCTGCTTCAGGACTTGCATCATGATCAGTGCAGCAGTCAGTCAGAGGAGACGCCCTTCAGTAAGGTGAAAGTCAGCTCTTTGATCTGTGTATTACCTGCTAGACTGGGCTGAAGTATTTGGAAGTGGAACAACATACCAGAGCTTGATCTGTGAGTTTGAAAGTTCATCAGGCAAAGCATCACCTTAAAGAAAACTTGAGCAGCACAGATCTGCTGTACAGTCCTGAGTCGTCTCAACGCAGCGTCTGATTGTCCAACAGCATTTTCAGAGGGTGTTTCTGAGTTCTTCATGCACTGAAACATTTTTGGAACCAGCATAAAAAAGTCTGAATAAATTAACGAACACTGCCTCATTGCCTTTAGTATATGCTAATAAAATGTGCTTCAGTGTAAACTTATCCCCACCAGAGGCTCATTTAGAGTCATAAAACGCTGAACTCTATCACGGAACTCCTTTTTTTGACAATTTTTCCTAACTGAACCCACGAAACCGTAGGTGAGGGCCTGTGTCCACAAAGGTTGATTGATTAGTTAACTCAATTTCGAGGTTAACTTCTACGCTAATGTAACTCACTGTTAATGTTGGGAAGGTGAAGAGGGGTACTGAAACACTGAGAGCATCTGTGGTACTTGGAAAGAATCCAGATATTTGTTGAATTGATGTAAAAGCAGTAATTTGTGCTACATGTAAATACAAAGTTTCGGCTGCTGTGCTGCTTTCAACGGCCTAGTTTTAACAGTGTTTGCTTCCTTCGATCTGCTCGACTCTGTCCAACATCTGTATCTGGTTATCAGTTAGGCCATTTGTTCTGCTGAGTCAGCCTAGCCTAGGAAGGAAGCCACAGACTAATGTGCTTCGTCATGCTGTGATATGGACAGAAAACCCAGAAAAACCTCTACAGCTGAGGGAGAGGAAAGCCAGAGAAATGCTTTTAATGAAATGATGCATCAAATCTTAAATAAAGTCATTGTATGGTCAAGTTATGTCAGCTTGCCACCCTGTTTTTCTGTGTTATGATGACGTTGCACACATTTTACAGGATTGCAGAGCAGGTCAGCTTAATAACAGACTTTTAATGTCACTGAAATTTTTCCCTCAGTGATTAAACAACGTAGGTCATCAAATTTTCACTGTGGATCTTTTCCTACTTTCTCTAGTGTTTAACTGTTTGGACCATACTGTTGTGATGTGAGGACCATAGGGGTGCTTGTAATAATCTTGCTCGATGCTGTCAGACATCAGGAAACGGATGAGGAGGGTTATTTTGAGGGGTTATACACAGCCCAGGCAGTGGCAGACGCCACCTTCTGGCAGGATTTGAGATGTCTGTATAGATCTGGTCCCGCTTTATGATGTCGTCTATGTGCTACTGTTAAGCTAGTCGCTAAAGGTGTTGTTTGCTCGTAGTCTGAATTCTAAGTTAAAACTTTTTTCTCAAATTTTTGGGAACATTTTTTTTCCAACCAAACTTTTAATGCAGCCACTGTTTTTTTGTTGTTGTTTTTTAAGTTTTTGATGGTATTTTACCTATAGTGCCCTTCTTTGTACCTACCTTCGGCTGGCCTCAGTCCAGAGAGCAGCAGAAATGTAGAGATATACCATGCTAGGTCACGTGAAGATTGAAGCAGTCGAGTTCACCTTCAGGTGAGTGGATCACTCAGATTAGCATTTGTTGCCTCGGGTAATTCCCTGGAAACCTGCATGTACTAAATACACTCGCTTACAGCAAACATTGTTTCTTATTTTTCTTAAATTTCCTGCACAGTGATCTACCTGTCGATGGACTAACGTGGAGAAGCAGCACCATCATCAGCTGCTTTGGCTCCAGAAGAAGAAATGTCGCACTCTGAGAGAACAATAAAGTGGAATACACATAATCAGTTTAACTGAATTATTCATTAGTAACATTTCTCTGCTCTCCTTGTCTCTGAATGCGGTTCAATAATACATGGAGCTATATTTGGGGCTTGGCAGTCCTGTTAAAGTCAATGTCATAGTACTGCCATGGATATAATCTGCATTTACATTAATATAAAAGTACTGCACTGCTGTGAAGGTGATTTGGCTTGTGCTGAATGATTAATATGAACAACACACATCTGCTCTGTTGGATTTCACTGTTGTGCATCTTCTTTATATTCATGTAACAGAATCCATGATGTTCATATGAGTGCTCAGGTGAATGCTCTCACCATCCATAATAAGACTGCTTGTTCATAATGTTGCTAAACACCGTTCTTTAAGACTCTATGAATAATGACCTGAAGATATAAGTATTGATTGTGTTTATCACCAATATTGGTAAATTTCTATGTTACAGCAGCCAAAACTTCTAAGAAAATATCTTCAGTAAAGTAGAATAAATGTGTAACTCATTAAGGTAAAATTCAAAACTACAACTACACGTTAAATGAGCTGAGAAAGTAAAAAGCTAAATAAAATACATACAATAAAGTGGATTCATAAGGTAAAATATTTAATATCTATGTCTTTAGTAGAGCACACAAAAGAAATAAAATCATTATGAATAAGTAACTGCAGCCTGCGAATAAGCACCATAACACTGGAGAACGAAAACAATTACACTTTTTGAAGATTAAAAAAAAAAAAAAATGTTGTGTTTAATTTATGGATGTGCCGATCCAAACTTTCAGTTCCAGTGCAAGAGCTCCAATTAATAAACTTTAATGTAGTTCCATCTGATGATTGTATTAAATGTAGACAGATGTGTGCAGATGCTGTTGGCCTGTTGTCCCTCTGTTTCCACAGTGGGCCTTTGTGGTTGTAATTTAACTTTGATCAGTCCAAACTGCAGCCCCGTGTTGTTGTGTGCCTGCAGCCCCACGGCGACACACTGAGTCAGCTCTTTGAGTTTGTTCGTCCTGACAGTTCGCTGCCTCTGCTGGTAGAGTGATGTCCTCCTCTGTCCTGCCTGGCAGGTGTCACAGCATTTTATGGATGACACTAACTTTGTGTTAGAGGTTTAAATATTTCATTTCAGGCCCAGAATACACAGCAAAGTGCAACCAAAACTAATCTGTTATTTATCCAGTTTGTAGATTTATTCAGCTATTATGTAAATGTGAACAGACGTGATCATTTGTAACAAAAAGCTCTGACACTTCTTTGGAGGCCAAACACTATTACTGCTGTTTCTGTTGTTATTTTTCCCTGTAATTAGTGGCTCCACTCTTTCACGTAAAGCATGTTTGAACTTGAGCGAAGCATGTATTAGTGTCAGTGGCAGTATGTCCGGAGGAGGATGCTCCCATTTCAGTGTTTTCACTGCAGCAATTCGAGTATGAAGCGCCATCTCAGGAGGAAGTGAACCGTGAAAGAGCGTTGTGTCTGTGCGTCTTTAAATGTGCTCTGTATTACAAGTGCTGTTGGCTCTCGGCTGTAATAAGAGTTTACTGCACAGCTCCATCATCCAGTTGCCACCCTGCCCGGAGTCCTGAGCTCTGCTGAGTGCTGCTGAGTCACTGCTGGCTAATCACCGCAAACTCCAAATGGTGGCATAGCATCACAGTTAATCACTCCCACTCTGTTACTGTATCTGGTGCATGTTGGAAATTGTTTAGATGAGTCTGGCCCCGCCTGTATGAGCCTGTGGTTGAACTGGGACACTCCCAGTCTGCATGTGTGGAATAATATGCAGGCGACCTATTGTCCTCATTTCCATCTAAATATTTTTTATTCTTGGAGTCCTCTAGAGCAGCTTTGCATGATTTTTGAACTTTGCATAGTTCAAAATGATTATTCATGTGGGTGGGGCTTTTCCCCAGTGACATCATACAGATCCAAGAGTAGAAAAAAATTCACGGTCCTTTATGACTTCAATGAAAACAGTCTCTAGAATATCCTATTTTATTCAGTGAGACCTGAAACTAGCGACTGAGTCAGGAAGGTGTTTCCTAAGATCAGAAATGTTAGCAGTGAATTTCCAAACTTTTGCAACAAAGAAATTGCCCCCTGTTGGACATTAGGAGGAATGCAGGTTTAAAGCTTAATCTTAATCTGGGGGCAGGGATAGCTTAGTAGGTAGAGTGGTGGCCGGGGTCGGGGATTCAAATCCACTGAACAGCTACCCTGAGGTACCCCTGAGCAAGGTACCGTCCCTACACACTGCTCCCCGGGCGCCCAGTGGCTGCCCACTGCTTCACTAAGTATACATTATTATTATTGTTATTATTATTTTAAGCCTATTCGCTACTTCCATCTTTTATATCACAGACTGTCATTACTAATTAAACCCTCTGTTAAACAGTTAGTAACTATAAACTCTGAAGAGGTCAAATAGCAGCTTTTATTAAAGCTGCATTTTATTTTAGAAAAGACTCTTCTTCTTTTCTGACTCTAACAAACCAAAATCTTCTTCTTTGGTCTTGGTGCGACTGGTGTTTATTTTGCAGTGTCCTAAAGGTAGAGCTGAGGTCTATCAGACGCTAACCACGGGACAGGCAGTGACGCGGGCTGAGGTGCTCATGAGTCCCTTTTGCCACAGGCGAATTACTAAAAGCAGCAGCAGCAACAACTGAGCGCGCTCAAAGAAACACACTGGCAACAGTTGAGACTCTGTGAAAGCCATTAAAAGGTGAAACAGCCATGTTTAAACCCACTTCTGGTGGGTCCACAGTTCATCATGATTTCAGCATTCTTGGATTTTTCCATTCTCTTTGACTTTATGTAAACTTGTGCATTTAAATATGACTTCCTCATATTACAATATTTCCACTTGAGGCTCCAGCAGTGAGTCAGTCCCCACAGACTGACATTTTAAAATGCCCAACTTTACTGCAGAAATAAACATGCTTACAGCTTAATACAAAAACCAGGTTTGGTCTCTGTAGCTGATACCCTCCTTTATAACAACTCATCATCCAGATGGAGGCTTTGATATTGATGCGTATTAATAAAACTATTTTAATGCTGCATAACAATAAAGGTCTCTTGAATCAAACAGAATTTTATTTGTTGTGTTGTTCCTTGATAGCTCGATGCATTATCTGCCTTGTGGAGGGCAGCCGGTTATTAATGGATCAGCTGAACCAGCAAATAGACTATTTGTTAAAATGCACTTAATAACAATTTACAATTGAATTAATTTCAGCATACAGAGCATCAAATCATCTCCTTTCAAACTGTTGGAGAGATTATATTATTATATCATTATGAAATCAGACGGAATTAGAAGAGATGCATATCTGCCAGAGGAGTAAACTTGTGCAATAGCTGTAACGAGAAATATAGACAGAGTAGTTCAAAGTTAATGTAATTTAATTTGTTAATTCTGGTTGATTCAGTCTTCACTCTCATGTCTTGATTTTTATGGGCTTTTTTTTTTTTTTTTTTGGTTGTATTGTTTTTTTGCAATCCATCAATTTTCTTCCGCTTATGTAGTGCCTGGAGCCTATCCCAGCTACCATAGGATGATAGGTGGGGTACACCCTGGACAGGTGTCCTGTCTGTCATACAGAAAACAGGGTGTTGTTTTTGAAAAACTTTAAATAATGACTGATTTAAATTGAGCACCATCTTCCCTGTGCAGCTTGCCTGTTCCCTGCAAACCTCAACAGAGGGGCTATTTGCATGCCGGGAATCAGAACTTCTCATTCTGCGCTGTGTTTGCATGCAGCACTGTCTGTCGTTGTTCTTCAGCCTGCAGCACAGATACAGCTTTGATAAACAAACTATCAAAAGGACTCAAATGTTAATGCTCATCAGCAGCTTAAAAATGAAGCCATAAATGTCAGCTGCGCTCATCTCTGACCTGCAGCTGCATCCAGAAAACAGACCTGTAAGCTACAGTTAGAGTTTAAGCTGAAAGGTAGACCAAGTAAAGACAAAAGTTCTTGATTTATGGCACTGTGAGAGACATGAGAATGTGGTGATTACAGAGCAGGAGGCTGGGAGGGAGGGACAGGTATGCTGTATATAATTACAAAGCTGGAAAATGATCCGGCTTTCCGTGTGTGAGGGACACGGCTCATTTTTGAGGAGTTTGATCGATGTCTGAGTTTTGCTTGTCTTTACAGGTTGCTGCATGTGTGTGTGTGTGTGTGTGTGTCCGTGTGTAGTGTTTCCACTGGTAATGAGATGGCGAGTTGAGAGAAATTCTTGATTTAATTTAAAGGCTTCTCCACATCAGAGTGGCCAGTTGTGGGTTGCCGGGTTTTTCCAGCCACTCGGATGACGATGAAGAGGCACTCGTGTTCCTCTGAACGAGGCTTGATGCTAGTGGGTTAGTTTGATCACAGCCTGATCCAAGAGTCCTTTCTGAACTTTTTCTTTTACATGATCAGGAAACAAACTGACTGGACTTCTAAAGTTTACTGCCCCTCGCTAGTTTTCTAACCTAAATATGCATCCCGTGTTTTGTTTTACTTTACTTACCACATTTCCACATGATTTATTTACTATAATAATTTTTTTCCGCATTTTTATCATGTACAAAACCACCCAGCCCGCCAGATGTATCAGACAGCACATGGATTGAGTATCCAGACCTTAGTGATCAATAAAATCTTCATACTCACGGGTTGCCCCTGAAATCATGTAAACATTGGGAGATTTGCTGTCTTTGCTTCATGAAGCAGCATCTCAGTGAATGGAAAGCTAAACCAACACGTGCATGTTGACAGAGTAAATATCGAGCGAGGCTGAAGCTGCTTTCAGTGACGGCAGGGTGCATATTTGAGCTGAGGTAAACACGCGTCACGGTCTGACCACTAACTGCCACAAATGCTTCAAGTCTGAACCTTCATTGTGAGCTCAGATTTTGAAAGAAGCCACTCGTCTTGCAGCTGTGTGAACTGAGCTGACATTCAGCTCCAGCTGGGTAGCTTTACTGCTCAGAGACCTTTGCCTGTGCTGAAAATCTTTAGAAACTCAGTTGTTTTTTTTGTTTGTTTTTTTTAAGTGGCCTACAGGGGTGGGCGATATAGATGATGATGATGATCTTCTGAAACTATGTGCCAGCAGCACTATAGCGACACAGTATTATAAAAGTATAAAATAACTGATTAACACTTTAACTGAACAATAACTAAATTAATTGAACCTTGTAATCCTTTCAATGGTTGCACAATATTGTCATAGAATAAAGCTGGAACATATTTTCTACCTGGGATCTTGTATGCTGGATTGAGCTTTTTAACCAGATGTTTAAAGTCCTGCTTTTTCTCCCTGTGACCGAATCATTAATTTCCATCCACCATTTGCTTTGGAGTCATATGGAGTGTCACTAGCGAGTACTCCAGCGACGCGCGGAGGGTTGCTCATCATCATCTCCTCCTTTGTAGCCCGGCTGTACTCAGCTGTGCGTTTTTGTCTCAAGTGGTAAAACACATTTATTGTTTCCACCTCTAGCAGTTGTTATGCACACTAGGGAATGTAAATGGATGTCGCTGCTATGGTAACAATATTACGATATGACACTTTCCTATCACATAAAAATGTATGTGGTTATTATGACAGACCAAGTGTTATGGCACAGCCCTTGTTGCCTTTAACATTATTGAATTTCAGATCAATTCCATTTCAATTTAGTGCAGTTCAGCTTCATTTGTCATTCAATCTCACAACAGTCACTTCAACGTGCTTTATACTATAAGGTAAAAGAGAGAAAACCCCAACAACCTGACAACCAGGTATGACCACACCCTTGGCGACTCTGGGAAAGAAAAACATTCTTTTTACAGGAAGAAAAACCTGTGGTACAATCTCAGGAAGGGAAAATAGTCTGGTGCTACATAGGGTTAGGCATAGAGACAAAAAACATATTTTTGTATCCAGCTGTAAGCATGTTTATTTGTAATGTAAAGTCTGTGAGAACTGCTGGAGCACCTGGTGGACGTTAGAGGAACTGCAGCTTGTAGTGCTTGTGATGACATCATTCTGTTTAGGGTTGCTGTTTTGTTATGTGGAGTATTACTTTGGTTAGGGTTTGAAAGTTATTGGTTATTTATCGCATGGTTTATGTTGCTTATTGTAATTTTTCTGCTGGTCTTTAGTTTTTTCTTTTCTTTTCTTACCTGTTAGTGAGGTGGTTGTTTCTTTCTTTGTGATATTAATAAAGTTTAGCCTGTGCAAATCCCTGTTATCCCGCACTGTTGTGCAATAGTGTGACCTGGACTGTGCGTGAAAAGTAGGCCACAGTTTTGTGCCCTTGATGCATGGACACATTTTTTTAAAACTGCTGCTTTTACATTGTAAATTAGGAAAAATCAGCTCTTTTCTTTTACTGTCAGACTAAATAAATTAAATCCACAAACTCAAAACATATTAAAACTCAACATGAGGGGACGTGCAACGCTGATGCCCTGCGCCAGTTTCAGCTATCTTATTTTACAGTGTCAGCATGTAAAAATTATGCTGTCCCCATGCAGCTGTGCTGCTGTTGCCTTTGGTGGTTTCTTAGAAAACAGTAAACCAAGTGGCCCAGCCTTGTGCTTTAAGGGGGTCGGATTACTTTACGTTACTTTACGTTTTTAGTTTTCTCACTGTGTGACCTTATTTTTCACCCCAACAGAGTTTCTTTTAACTGTGTTTTAAGGTTAGCAAAGGGACACTCAGATGAGAATTTTTCTTACAGTGTGGACATTTGCTGACACACTGTCAGGATTGAAATGCAGCAGATAAGAGGAGGGGAAGAAACTAGAGCCGAGCATGTCGGATTGGAGGATTTGGGAATTTGGAAGGGATGATGTCTGAGAGATTTGGGTCCAGAGCCTTCAGGGTGGGGGTGAAATAGAGATATACATGCGTGTGTGTGTGTGTGTGTGTGTGTGTGTGTATGTGTGTGTGTGTATGTTTTGGGGGCTCTGGATGTGGGTGGCAGCAAAAAGAGAGTTAGCCATCTGTCTGCAAAGAGGCGGAGCCTGTCTGTCCTGGACTGGACCACGTTCTTCTTTGGCGTTCCTTGTGTAATTCAATTTTCCAGAAAAGACTCTTTACCTCCAGCTATGACTCCAAGAAAGAGCTCAAGTGAACCTGTTTTGCGTTCCTGTGCAGGGTTTCTCTCTTCGTGTGGGGCCTGTCGTCAGTCTAATTACCGTCATTCTCTCCAGCTGCAGAACAAAGAGGCTGATCTGAGGATTAGAGCTGCAGATAACCAGGACTTCTGCCTGCAGCAGGGGAGAGGCATCCATTGGAGACACTGAGGAAAATATAAAGGGAAGAGCACTTTGTAGTTCGGTGGTTTTAAGGGTAGGATTCCTGCAGGTCTTTAAAACAGCCCTAAATTAAAGACAATTAAATTAAGGTGTTAAAATTCTCTTATGTTCCCAGTAAATTTGCTGGTAGAAAAATCACAACAGCAGTTGGCTCTAAGCACTTTATTATGTAAGGTAAAGACCCTGCAATAATACAAGAAAACAGACAAAACCCCAACAATCAAATTACCCCTTATGAGCAACCGGTTTGACGACAATGGCAAGGAGAAACTCCCTTTATAAAGGAAGAAACCTCCAGCCAAACCAGGCTCATGGAGGTGTGGAAATCTGCCGTCCAGTTGGGGGTGAATGAGGTTGTTCAGTTAGTGGAGGTCCCCGCCCCCTCTGCAACACCTCTCACTCATGGTTGGGATTATGTTATAAAATGTAACTTACATTTGAATTAAAATAGAGGAAATACAAAAAATTTAATAGAGGCCATTCCGGTAGAAGAGGGAAAGACCATCTCGGAACTGAGGAGTATATACTTCACCATCTTACAGTGACGGGATTGCAGCCATTTCCCAGCTTTCTGTAAATGGTGCGCATAGCCACTGATGAAGGTTCATTACAATTTGCATATTAATGATCAAGAAACTAATTGTTAGTCAGTGGTGCTGGTTATGCAAATGTACTGTTTATACTGTTGAGGAAACCTGCAGTCAGCTGAAACTGTAAAAGTAAACTGGATGAGTGAAGAAACATTTGTCCCAGTGAAACAGTAACATCCAGAGGAACAGAATCAATTCTCCAGGGTTAATGTGTGGATCACAAGCCTTTTCTTCATATTTATAAAATTAAACAGCACTTTTTATGCAGTTTCATTAAAATAATTCATCTGTACTGACATGCTGAGACAAAAAAAGGTTCTCTGTACAGATTAAACTTTCATCCTGAGATGATTAATATTGAAGTTTCCCCAGTAGGATCTTTGCTCCCAGCAGATTGCAGCAGCCATTGTTGCTTTGCTGTTTTACTCGTTGTTTTATTATTGTTGCACACAGTAATTGGGTTTCCAAAAAGTGCACCAAACCCTGGACATTCGCCAGGCGATGCGTGTGTGTTGTTGTTGTTACGGTGTCAGCTGGACTGCTCTCACTAAGCGTTCCTTGAGCAGTTCTCTCACCCCATGACAAGGAAAGTTGCAAGAGGCAGGGCCTGTGTTACAGGTCAGTGTTGTGAGTGTGTACCCTGAGTCATGGTGCACACAGTTTGTTGTTTTAACCCCACCCCTTTTCACACCCAGGCCTGTGTCGAGTGTTTCTTTGTTGATAAATTCCTCATTCTGATTTCATTTTTTCTATTAAATGTAAAAGAAATATTTACATGTAATTGTATATGTTTAAGATTTCTGTGATGATTTTTGTTTTTGTTTTATTTTTTACATTAAATTGTATTTAATGTGTGCATTTCATTTTGTCTCCACCAGGTGGCGCTGCTCGGCCTGGACCTCTTATCTGCCTTAGTGACAAGGTTACAGGAGCGATTTAGAGCCCAGGTGGGAACAGGTAAGACTCAAATTTCAATCTTTGATGCGAATTTAATGTTTTATTTAATGTTGGATTTTTAAAGTGGTAATCTGATCGAGTTGAAGTGAAGTCAGAGCTTTTCTCTATATTATTTCAAATGCTTGAATTAAAAAAAAAAAAAAACCCTGACCAGTGAAACTCAGTCTATTCATTTGTCATTATCTTTATAAATTAAAGTTAGTTTGCATTATCTAATTAAAAATTGTTAAGTTTACTTTCAGTTTTTAGTTTTTATGTATTTTAATGTTAATATTGCATACTGATTGATATTGAGGGAAGTTGACTCTCAGTGTCTCTCATTATTTGCCCCAGTCCCCTCAGGATGAATCTTCATCCACATTTAAACACATCGACAAATATCAAACAAAACATATTTTGTATTTTTGTATTTTGTATTTTATTTTTTTCAGGCTCTTTGAAACATGTCGAGTAACACAAAAGTACAAAGTTGCAAAAGCGAGTGAGAATTAAAGAATTTGAAGAAAAGCTATCTGGAGCATGTACAAACTGATATTAATCTTTAATAGGGCTGTCAAAATTGAGAGCAAACAAAACTGCTGTATAATGCCCTCTGCTATCTTAGTTTAATTGGTCACATGACTGCATCACATGACTAAAATGTGTCATCGTTTTTGAAAAGGCTCACTGTCCGCACTGGGACGCGAAAACTGCATTTTCAAATGTATTTGCTTTGGAGGGCGCTTTCAAAACGCTGCGTTTTCCTTGACCAAAAACGCCGTCTCAGTGTGGACAGAAGGCCAAAGCCTCCGCTTTCCAGAAAAAGAAAAAGATGCGTTTTCAAACGAAAACGTATTAGTGTGGACATGACCTAAGTTCCTCAGTGCATCCTCCCCTGAATTTAAATGTGTGAAAAATCAAAAGCTTTTGTTTCAGAGTTTCAAACTACTGTTCTCACCTCTTCTCACCAAGTTTCTGTTGAGTGCTGTTGATCACTTCATCTGCTCTTACTTTGCATGAGAATAACTTGACAAAACGTCCTGTACAACTGAGCCATTTCACCATCGTTAAGTACCAATAAATAACTCATATTTTATTTTCTCACTCAGTTCTGCCCAGCCTTATTGATCGATTGGGAGATGCCAAAGATCAGGTGCGAGAAACAGACCAAACGTTGCTGCTAAAGATCATGGAACAAACCGCCAATCCGCAGGTAACACGCTCACTTTTTCTAAGACAGTTCAGGCGGTCATGCATTAGCTCAAATTCAGATGGATGTCGGCTTTAGTTCTCACTTGTTTACTCTGTGGTGAGCTTGGGGGTCTCACTGGGTGTGAAAGTCTGCTGCCACACCCGTCTGCACCCGCAGACTTCCTGCAGTGGAAGCTGGGGGCTGGCAGGTGGCCGGCAGGATGCCAGTGGTTGACCTTGTTAGACAGGTGTTACACCCAGGGTCTCCAGCACAGACAGCATAAAAGAAAGAAGTTACCATGGTGACATCCACCACTGGTTGTCCAAGTCCTGCTCTGAAGCTTCAAATTGATCATCTGGGTGAACTGCATCAATAGAGCCAGCTATAAACCTGAGGACGCAGCACACTCATTGACTAACGACTTATCAATCACATGTCGTTAGCCAATGAACATAACATTGATAATCCTCCCTTTTAACATTTAAACCAGGCACAATTAAGATATACATAAATGGGAAAGTGTTTACTGAGGTCAGGGCAATCTACCTGTAGACTCCTCTATAAACAGATGATTTTTTTGCAGCCACAGCTGTTGGCCCCTTGTAGTCAAAAGCTTGAAAAAGTCCTGTTTCATTGTGTACATGATGTTGTGTATTTTTGCAGTACGTGTGGGACCGAATGCTGGGAGGCTTCAAGCATAAAAACAACCGGACCAGAGAAGGAGTGTGCCTTTGTCTCATCGCCACGCTGAACACGTGAGTTTCCCTCCTTCGCTCGTTCTGCTCGAGCAGGCCGATTGGGCCGTCACGTGACCTCATTTTTAAAAATCTGTGTCCTCCCGTCTCCTCGTTTTTTTCCCGCTGCTCATTACTCTGATCTGTTTGTCTTACAGATATGGAGCCCAAGGCCTGACTCTCAATAAAATTGTTCCTCATATATGTAACCTCCTGGGGGACCCCACTAGTCAGGTAAAGCCTACCATGACATCTCTCTTCTTTTCGTTTTTTCTTTTTAGAAGATTTTGTGTAATTTATGACCAAAACATTGAAGAGACACCAGGTGAAGTTTAAATTAAGCCAGCCGGCACCACCTTGTACCACCAGGTGGTGCAGTGAGTTAACTAGGGATGTCATATAGAGTACCTGATTAAATGCTGCCATCTGGAGGTGAAAGTTGTAATTTTTTTCACCCCATTGGTTTGTCTGATGAGTTGACTACATCATTTTATTCATGGTGACTCTGCTGTGGAACATCTGAATAGAAACGTCTGTTTGTTTGACTCCTCTCTGATGTTGTTGTGTGATGCTGGTCACCAGGTCCGTGATGGAGCCATGAGCTCCCTGGTGGAGATCTACAGACATGTGGGTGAGAGGGTGAGGCTGGATCTCAGCAAGAAGGGCCTGCCACAGTCACGGTAAGAGAACAGGCCGCTGCCGTTTAACAATTTTTCTCTTTGATAGCCTTCATTGATTAACGGTAGAGCGATGGTTAATGAACAGAGAGCCCTTTATTAGTTCCCTGTTCCAACCACAGCTTGATTTTCACGCGCTGTTTGGTTCAAGTGGGTAAAATGTAAAAGTCATTAAACATTTTATAGCAACCCTACTTTCAAGAGTCTCTTTTTAATTAGAATTATATAAAATTTTATTTAGCCTTTTTCACATATTGAGTTTCTACAGATTTGGCTGATGTACTGCAGGAATTTCCCATTTTTAATGCTAAATAAATTAGATGATTTTTCTTTATATTACCACGGTTTTAAATTGCTATCGAATTATCCATATATAAGGATTATACCTTCCTAAAACATGATTCTGCAGCTCATCGGAGCACCTGTGAACCTGTGATTTAGCATCAGAAATCAGCACAGAGTGTAAAATAAATGGTTGTTTAAACATAAAATATATATTCTGTTATGATTCATTATTTATGAAGTTGGCTGCAGATTTAAAGTTGAGCTGAACTGCAGTAGAGCTGGTGTGCGTGCACTTTTTGGTCTAAATCCACACTGCAGAGGTTACTTTCTGGCTCATGACTGAACACCCCAGATGATTTATTTTTTCCTAAATCGGATTTATGGTCATCGCTCTTGTAATCAGCCATGAACAAGCTCTTTGAAACGGCGCCAGAATTTTGTAGCTCGGGCTCAAAACGTGATTTCACGTTTAATATCAGATACCAGCGAACATTCAGATGCGGCATCTTCTTTGTTCCCTTTGTGTCCTCTTCGTTCCTCCTTCACACTGGGCCATATGTCTCTGCACCCCTCCATCACCCCTCTCGCTCGCTCTCTCTCTGGCCCCGTTGCCTGTTAGTCATCTGTGTGGTGGTTTCGGTCTATTTTGGTCCCTGCAGCAGAAAGCCGAGGGAGGGCTTCTCACCTCGGAGGTGATGGATAGTGCAGTAAACAGGTCTTTAGTTACTTTCTGCTGCCCATCTGCTTTGTTTTATGTGCCATCTGCATAATTATCTTCACATTCTTGTCTTTCTCTCTGTCCCTCTGTTACAGCTTGAATGTAATCTTCAGCAAATTCGATGAAGTCCAAAGATCCGGGAACATGATCTCATCTTCTGGTTCAGGTGAGTGCTCCTCCCTTTGCTTCAGGCTTCTTTCTGCTGGTATGCAGAGCACATTAGAGGCTGGCTGATGTGGAAATTCAAATCACATCTCTGTAGTTTTAGGCTGGATAAATTATATGTACCTCAGTGTCTTCTATCAAAAAGCAACAGGTGGGACGTCTCAAACACATTTATTAAAGATTGTAGTTTTTCCCCGTTGTCTGACTGGCTGACTCCCGCTTGGTCGGTCAGGCTGACCAAACAGCTGGTCTCTGAGGGCCTGTTGTCCTGAAAGTGAATCTGCAAAGGTTCCGATTTCCTGCACCTTTGTTTTTGAGTCAGCTGCAAAATCAGCTGAAACTTGCAGAGCTGGTTTCAGTGAACCTGGTGGCTGCAGAGGTTTTAGCTGAATATTACTGCGCTATATAAATACAGGCCATTTTACTGCTCCTGTTTTTTTGACCAGAGACTGTGACTTCCTCTGAGGTGTTAGGCTTCATCTGTGTTGTAGTTTATACATTTGTTGTTGTAGTTGTTGTTTTTGGTGGGCGTTTTGTATCAGACTGCTTCTCACAAGGACATATGAACTCATGGTTCAGTGAGTGTGTCCTTAGAGCTGCCCTCTTTGTAATCTGTTCAGGGGATGTCTGAGATTTTTAGCTACAAATACATGGGTTAAGGTTTCTCAGTTGCAGCCCTGGAGCATAAACAATTCTCTTTCTGGTGGTTTAAGTCGTTTTTGTTTCGAGGGGATGGGACAGCTTGGTGTGTCTGTCATATGGTGCAGGGTGAAATTTAGGAGTTATTTGACAGCAGAGCTTGAAGACAACATCTTCCTTGTGGCAGATTTTTCTCTCCTGTGTCATCACTCTCTTTTTCTGGCATGTCAGCTTCTGAGTCTACCCTCCATGTTGAATGTGTACATGAATGTGGAGAAAGGAGGAGGGTGGGGGAGGGTTTCAGGCCCAATGGACAGCCTGGGGCGAGAGTCAGAGATTTCAGTTGTCCCTCTGTGGAACTAAAAAAAGACTAGCAGACTCTGTTAATATATCAGAAACACAAAAAAATAAAACTGCAGTTGGGTGGATGTTAGAAATTCTTCGCATTTGGAGCTGCTGACTCTGTCTAATTGCAGCTAACGCCGCATTTACAGCAAGAACAGCTGATCCGAGGAGAACACGGTGAGACGGGGATCAGTGTTTCAAAACAGTCTCCACCTCCCGTCTCAGCTGCCGCTCTGAGTTTCTTTGAGTGTCATGTGAAGTTTAACTTTCAGTAAGACTTGATCAATCATGATGAGGCACGATTTTCTGTCAGATTTAAGCTGTATTCACCAGCCTGCTGAGTCACAGTCGCAATGTTAAGATGATGACACAGCATTTCAGTCGGCACTGAAGTTCTTTCATCTCTTTCCTGCTATTTTTATCGGTTATTTTTGCACCATATTTTCATCTTCTTTGTTCTGTTTATTCGACTCCTTAAATTGATCTGTATAAAATCCATCAAAGTGGAGAAAAAAATCCCACCTGACACCCCCCCCCCCTTAGTTAATCCTCGTTTTTTACTTATAGCCAGTCCAGAAAAAATGTTCTCATCAGTCAGTTTCTTTGTAATCTCCTTTAATTTCAGACACTGAGGATAAATAATATTGCTCAGCTCCGTAGGACATATGAAGCAACTCCTGAGCGTGAGTCCTAATAATAAATAAAGGTGGACACTTTAGCCAGTGTTCATGTTGCTGTGTGAAAGTTAACTTGGAGGACTGAGAGGAGCATGTACACATGACTCATTTCAGCGCTTATTAGATATTGAGCCTTTATATCCATCACGATCAGCTGCTTGGCTCGACTCGTCTCTTTCACAGCTCAACTGAAATTGACTCTGTGACTTGTTTTAATTGAAATCTGTCAGTCTTAGAGAGAGGGGAATGTCTGGTGTTAATGTGGATGGGCAGTGAGTGCCGTGACAGCAAAATAAGAATAGAATAGAATAGAATAGAATAATCCTTTAATTGTCCCACAAGGGGAAATTTGGTTGTAACAGCAGCTAGAAGACACATAACAAACAGGACACAGAACAGAAACATACACAGTTTTTCTTACATATTTACATCAAGGACAATGGTTACTATAATAAGCTCTAAGCATTGAGGAAATGGGTTGTTATACTGCACTGAGTTATTATAGGCCTTTTTATTTTTATTTCGTTTTACATTTTTTTTCTTGTACTTCAGTTGTAATTGTGTTAAACTGTAGTTTGAAGCGCAACTTTGATGCTTCATTGAGTTTATATTGTTTGAAAATGCTCAGTTAATGTTATTATGCAATGAGCACATTTGTCAGGGGCTAAATTTAACAGTCATTTAGAGTTTCAACGAACACATACATGGATGCCTGAGGATGGTAGTGTGACCAAACTGAGAGAGAGTATAGATGTTTCATCTATATATTAAAAAAAAAATATACAGTGGAACCCCGACTTACGAAATTAATTAGTTCCCGAGGGTCTTTCTTAAGTCGAAATTTTTAGTAAGTCGAAGCACCCATTGCGCCTTTTGAGTCGTTCAAGTGGAACAACGAAGCGCAAATACGAAAGCCAAGGGGGTTGTCACATGATTCGGAAGGCATTGTGGGCGTTCTGGGCATTCTGGGCTCAGCCAATCAGAGCCAGTGGATTTCGTTACACGGGCATCGTAACACGGGCAGAGATATTGCCGTTAAGTGCCTTCGTAACTTGAATTTTTCGTTAAATGGGGTCTTCGTAAGTCAGGTTTTTTTTTTTTTTAAAGTATAGTTTTAAATTTTATTTTGATTAACCTAAAAGTTTCATTAAACTTTAAGTTTTGACTTTAGTTGTAGTTCACTTTCATAATAACTCAGGCACTGCAAAGGTTTTTTGTGCTTTTGTACCAAAACTAAGCAAAAAGCTAAGAGCGAACACTGAACTGAAGATGTGCACACATGAAACTGAAATGAGAAAGAATTACAGTAAATGTCTTTAGTTTTATTTATTTTTTTGTAAGGTTGGTCAAATTTGTTTACACAACTGGCCCGATGAAGCATTGCTGCATCTGATTATTGAGTCTGGTATTTCTACATGACTGTGAGTAAAAAAACCCGCATAAAGCTTTCTGTTGAATTTTGGTTCTATTCTATTCTGCTCTGTCCCCAAATCTTCCCCCTGAAAACCCTTCACATTACAGTAATTATGATTCAGTCTAAAACTGAAAGTAATTACACTGATTAAATAACACAGTAAAAATGAAAGTGAACTAAGAGAAAAAATATTCCTAAATTAATAAAAGTGGAAAACTGTAATAAATCCAGTAGGGTTTTTTTTTTCTTTTTTGCAAAGGGCAGAAGTTTAAACTGTTCCAAAGTTAACTGAAGGACAAGAGATTGAAAAAAGCAGCTTTGAATTCATGTCTAAAGGATGCGTAGTGTTGGAGGGATGTCAGCTAAAGCTCAACTATGTATTATCACTTTTTACCACAAGAGGAAGCAGTGAGTCAGTGCACCTTTTATTTAACCGTTGTGGTCGGCATCCGGGGGAAAAGACAAAGCCTTGGAAGGAATAGGGAGTAGGACTTAAAAGAAATGTCAGAAATTAAATTAAGGGCAGCACACATCCCAAAACATCTCAATACTCCCACTGGTAAAATGCTGCCCCCTGGTGGTAATAGATATAGTTGCAGAGGGTAATTACGAAACGTAGCTTTACCTCTCACAAAATTGAGCTATTTCAGCAACTAAAGTGCTATATGTTACACAAGTATCATGTTTTTACAGCTCTCTTGGTGTATCCCATCCATTTAGTGTTTCATTTATCTGTTACAGATCAGCTAAAATGACTAATTTTATGATTAAAAATATCTCAAAAGTGCAAAAATATACAATTGCTCACTCTCTAGATGGTTGACTACAGACAGATGGAAAGAGACAGGCTGTTTTTTCAGGGAAGGAGACAAGGGAGGAGGGAGCAGAGTGAGAGACTGTGGAGGGATAAATCGACAAGAGCGAGGGAGGGAGCAAAACAAAGCAGCCATTTCTGTGGCAGTACTGTGAGGTAAACAGAGAGAGAGGTGGCAGAGACTTCGGTTAGAGCTGACCGATCGGTGGAGCGATCAGCTGTGGATCTGCATTCCTGTTCTGCTCAGCAGCTTTGCACCATGACAGCTGGAGAAGGTAAGACTGGAAATGCGAGGAGCTCTCAGACCACACGCTTTGAAACACCCAAAATATTATCATCGTCTCTTTTGCTCTGTGTTTGAGTTTTTATCTTTTTATGTAATCTTTTTTTTTTCTGCTGCAAACTGAGCTCTGAGCCACTTCTGTACTTTTTTGATAGCTCTGGCAATCGAGGAGGGAGTCTCCGGTTGTTTCTGCAGCAGCGTGGCGTTATAATTATAAGTGTGACTGCTGTGACGAAGCTGCAGCAGCTTTCAGCGGTCACACTGTGATTTCTCCATGCAGTGCACATGGTAGTGTCACATTTTTTTGCCTCTTGTTTGGAGAATGCCTGCTGGTGCCTGAAGCCACGAGGGACAATTTGATTTTCCTTATCCTGGAAATGGTTACACATTTCTCTATATCATTTAGATAATTTGTTACATAATCCCTTCAATTATATATTTTTGTGCGTATAATTTTTGATAAGCACACCTTCGGTTTATGGTAGGAGTATACAAGGACAAAAAAATCTTGCTTCTGCTGACGTTTCGTTATAAAAGCAGCCAGCCCCGACATGAATTTTGTTTTGCAGTTTTACATCAGCGGTTCAGTCACTGGCAGAGCAGCAGTCAGCAGCAGCTCTTTTAAGAACCAAAGTGGAACTAAAGTTATTGCAGCACTTGAATTGTATGAAGAAAGCAGGTCATCCTCACAGTGGGAGTGGTGCGTTTTTAAATAGGCGGATGCTCCAAGAAACCTGATGAAGTGGGCGAAACAGGCTTTAGGAAACATGAAGTCAGAGATTTATTTTGCTGCAGTATTTTCCACTACTGCTACAGCACATGTAGAAATAAACAAGAGTCCTTTCCACTCGCTTAGTTTCTATAAATATGTTGCGCGTGTGATATGTTGGTGAATTTCTGATTAAGCAGGAACCAAATAAACATTCTGCAGGTCAACGTAAAATCAGAAACAGACCGTCAGCGCTCCTCTGACAGGAGAGATGACATCGTGTGGGGCGGTGTGAGGGCGATCCTGGTCGTGTTCCAGACCTGCTGCGATCGCTTCATGCTTCATTTCTGCTGTTGTGCTCGGCTTTCACACGGCCACAGGGGTGAGGCGAAGGTAATCTCGAGCTGCTCAGGGGTGATTTTACCTGGAAGCAGAGTAGTATGGGCCACAAAAATTAGCCAAATAAATCCAGTGCAGTTTGTTTCAAAGCTTCATTAATGCTAGCAAGCCAAATGTTGACTTTAAGACCAGCTGCAAAAAAAGGAGCGGTTCTGTGACTAATATTTAGGTTTTCATAACAGTGTGTGGGAGTAGTCTGTTTATTGTTTTGGTTCCATTTTCTTTACATTTCCTTTCTTATGTATGATATACATTTCATGCATATAAAATGTTTTATTTTCTATAAACTACAGAGAGGAGAAAGAACTACTGAAACACAAAGGCTCACTTATGCACAGATATTAAACCTCCAAGCATCTGTGTGTTTGCTCTCAACACAAAATAAGCTGTAAGTTTGCTAATAAAAGCTGCATTTAAAACTTTAAATTGTCCCGTATCATAAATACAGCTCCATCTTTGTAACAAGCCAAATCTATTTAAAATCACTCGTAAAATCAGTGAGTTCTGACGATTTCTAATCATGTATAAACTGTTTGGAGGTCTGGTTTACCGTGGCGCATCGTTCAGATGGATAGCTTGTGTGGATATCTCGGATGTGAGCTAGAAGTTTGTATTATTTCTCCAGATCTGCGCACACTGAGGCTTCAGATCCAGGCTGTATTTATAACCACAGAGGAGAGCTGTGGGTGGGTGGGTGGGACGCCATGTCAGCTGCTCACTTCTCAGTTTCTTGAACACAATCACAGTGTTTTTGTGACTGGCTGAATTCCCAAGGCATTTTGTGTGTGTGTGTGTGTGTGTGTGTGTGTGTGTGTGTGTGTGTGTGTAAGTGAGCTCTCACAAGCCCCTTTCTGTGCTCTGCTGCTCTTACATAAACCCTGCAGACTCTGCAGGTTTTTGTTTCCCTCAGTGTTCAGCTGTGATGAGCAGATCTGCATCCTCAGCCTCATCATGACAGCCAGTTTAAGCATCTATTTCTTGACTGGAAAATAAACAAAATATGTTAATTCAGGTTGTAAGAGTCACAGAGTTTCTTCACTCATGTGACATCATGTCGGGGACTGTCTGTAAAATGAGAAATGACATGATTCTCTGAGCTGTGAAACCTGATTTCAAGTATAACTCCAGTGTGTGAACGAGGAGAAAGGAGAGCGCTTCACAGACGCGGACTAAAGCTTTCTTGGCTGCTGCCTCAAAGCACACTGTGCGCTGTCTATCTTGCGTGCTGCACAATATCGTTTATTATTTAGTAAATATTGATATCTATGACTAGCTAGTTTATTGTGATGGTGCTTTGTTTTCTCTATTATTATGTTGCTCTTTGTTGTTTGCTGTCTCCTCTGTTTGTTTTTTTTTGTTTGTTTTTTTTTTTCTCCATACAGGTGACCCAGGAGTTCTTTTTTTTTTTTCTCTCTCTCTTCCCCCCCCTTCTCACCGTCTCTTCTCCCCTTTGGTTTTCTTTCTTTCTCTCCCCCTCTTTCTCTCATTCATTCCCCCTGTCCTATTTATTAAAAAAAAAAAAAATGACAAAGGATGAACTGAAGCTCTGCCATCACGTAATGTCGCATACTGCTGTTTCTGATGTCATTTAAAAAAAAAAAAGAAAAAAAAAAAAAAAAAAGAAAGGAGAGCGCTTCATTCTAAGGAAGCTCTTTGATCGTGACACACACAGTGAAAGTGGTGCTTTGCAGAGAGCTTAACAAGCTCATTAATGTGTGTGTGTGGGTGTGTGCATGCTGTGTATTTGCTGCCATTGGCTGCTTTACTGTGTGGAGGAGGATTTGGCTTTAAAGCACCAAAGAAGTACCTTTTCTTTAAATGTCTTTGATTCGAAGAGGCCATACTGATAAAAATAGAAGGTTCAAACATACATTTTGCATGTCGACAGCTGGGAGCAAATGAGTTCACTCTTCATTGCCAACTGAGTTTATTAGCAAAATGTACAAATTTCCAGCTGTTTGCAAAAACTAGATCACAGCAGGACAGTTAAATGTTACAAGAGACGTCAACATCATCTGTTTTTAATGTTTTCGGTTGCAAAATCATTCAGCACCCCCCCTGCCAGAGGGAATTCACTGTCAGTTCACACATTTATAAATGACTGTGCAGACTTTTATAACTCCTCTGTAAATAAACTTTCACCAGAGTTTCAGCGTCTGTTGATTAAGGCCTACATTTATTATACATCTGATTATATATCAGCAAAATGACAAAGCAACTCATCACAAAGTTAAGAGATAGCTATCAAACAAGAGCCACACATACCAGTGTGTTTGCTATAGTTAGACCACTGCTGACCCAAAAGAACCAGACAACTATTCTCAGAACTATCTGAATGAAAGATGCCTTCTATTTTAGCTGAATGAGGTATTTAAACCCCTCTTGTGTAATTTTAATATTACGCACAAATAAATAATTTTGTAATAATTGTTCATCAGTACACAGCTGATGCGAGCGAGACTGTGTAAGGGGGTGGGGGGGGGGGGGGGGGGTGTTGGAGGACTTTATATAAAACAAAGGGAGATGCACAGAAATGAAGAGATGAGTATAAACCTCTTGAATGATGCTTTTGTCTTACTGTTGCTCTCTGCCAAGTGAATCGTGCAGACAGCCCTTCTAGTCCTGTGATTCTGGGGTTTAAACAGCGTCTTTGATGGGCACAATAAGAGGCCGGTACAGCAGTGGCCCCTCTGCTCGGGAAACAGACTCTGCTGCACTCACAATCTGTGCAAATAGTTTGTGAACAGGCTCATTTGGGGGAGCACAGACCTGAATGTGAAGCAAATCCCAAACAGTAACAAGCAAACACTGTCACTGGAACCACTGAGAGAATGTTAATTAATGCTAAATAGAAATCTATGGGAGACTTCAATATTAGCAAATTCAAAGTATAACTTCCATTTCAACCCTTGTTTTTGGAATAAAGTCAACAAACCTTTTAAGGAGTTTCTTGCAATGCCAGTAATTGCTGTCCTCTGAGAAGGATTTTAATCTCAGAGAATGTATTTGTTAGAAAAATCCAATGTAATCTGTTTGCAGGATTCAGCTGTAGATGCAGTTTGCTCTCATTTGGTGATTCTTTTTCTGTTACTCTTAAAAATAGATATCCATTTTCTATTATCTATTTTCTTCTGCTTGTCCAAATTTGGGTTACCAAGTCAGCAGGATAAGCTGGTATTCCAGGCGAATAGTGCATTTAAGTGGTAATTCTGTCTGAGTGTCAGAGTCAAACATCAAAGGTACCCATTAGGGCTGGGCCATATCATACCATTCACAGTAATACCGGTATAATGTTAGGCAATGATAAGAAAATGAAATATCGTGATAGAATATGGGTCAAACGCGCATGCGCAGTGCCTTTGTTTTCATACGCACATGGCAGAAAAAGCATGGCGGCGACGGAGAACGAGAAGGGCGAAAGCGGATCGTTGAATGAAGGGATGAACCAGAATTGGTTTGTAAAAATGGTGCAACTTCAGTGGTGTGGAACTGGTTTGGCTTTCGTCAAATACACACCAAAGTACAATTTTTGGTAGAGCATGCAAGCGGACCATCGTTATTACCGTGTTTTTCGGAAAATAAGTCGCTCTTAAAATCCTTTTATTTTCTGAAAAATTGACAGTGCCCCTTATAATCCGGTGCGCCTTATGTATGAATTCTGGTTGTGCTTACTGACCTCAAACTTTTTATGTCTTACACAGCGCTCAAAAATCTGTAAAAAAATGTTTTAGCACGACTTTGATAAGCTACAAAGCCGCACCGCTTGATGGATTGTCATAGCATTACGGCTTCCGTAGTCAGGAGCCTCGCCGAGTGATACGTACTGTTCTGCAACATAGTATTACCGTATTGTGTGTGTATAACCTCTTTTTAAGTTTTGTAGATATATTACACATGGTTATAGTTCAGGATATGTCGGCCAGTTTCCACTGGAAATGCCTTTTGGTTAAAATGGCAGCAAGGAATTTGCATAGAAAACAGCTGTTTGTTTAAGTGAAAATACATTGATGGGTTTTTTGTTTGTTTTTGTTTTTTTTGCACTAATAAAGTTGTGGAGTTGTAAAGTATTTTGTCTCACGTCAGTTATATCGTCAGTTATATCATTATCACAAATTTTCAAATATATATCGTGATAAATATTTTTGGCCATATTGCCCTGCCCTAGTACCCATCGGTGGTCATGGATGTCCATAAAACATATGACCAAATTTGCTTCTGCACATTAAACTGTAGTGCTGGTAGTCCGAATCAGGTCATGAAACCTGCTCCCGTTTCTGCTGATTCTACCTGCCAGTCATCATTTAAGTATTTGCTCATTGATTGTGTGAGGTCGCCGCCATGTGCAAATGTTTGAGAGCCAATCCTGTGTCATGTGTCAAAGCCCAAGGTGCTGAGCAGCTTCCTACAGGTGCACACTTACTGGAATGACGTGGTTCAGGCTCTGACCTGGTTTATCTGCCTGAACAACTTCACCTAGCTCTGGCTTCTTGTTAGTCTGACTCTCTGTTGGCCTCTCTTTCCTCATTTGGCTACATGTCTGTATGTAATGTATGGATTTAGCTTCTTAATCCTGCTTTCTCATTTAAAAAAAAAAACTGTGATAATGCAAAAAATGAAGTTAAGTGCTATCAAAAGCAAATCAGAAACCCGAGGAAAAAGTTATTAGGGAAACAAAGACTGCACAAAGTGAGTCTTAACACTGGGACAGACAGTGAGGTGGATCTTTTTCTCATCACCACAGTGGATTATAAAAGTAGGTGTTCGTTGCTCATTGGACTTGTGATCGATAATTCTCTTTGTGCTTTTTGTCTACCCTGAAAGCAGGGTGACACCAGGGGAAACAGTTTTAGTGAAACAGAGACAGACATGTGTAGCCACAGGCTCACTGAAGTAATGAGACCACTGTGTCAGACTGCCCACACCATCCTGTTGGACAGGAAGTGATAAAAAATGACAGATTTTCATTAAATAGCGCCAAAAAAAAAAACCTGAACACCACAAGAGGAGTGTATGTGAGTGGCCTTTTTGGGTGTGTTTTTGGGGGGGGGGGGGTTGTTTTTTTTTTGCTGGCAGTATTTAAAAAATAAAGAGAAATAAATCAGCTGTTAATGTGAACCAAAACAATTAATTTAATGCTGATAATTGTCTTAATTTACTTCAGTATTTATTCACCTTAAAAAAGGGCGGGTCAAATGTTTTAGGATTTTTTTTTTTCCTGTAATTATAATTTCATTTACTAATTATTTTTATTTAGATTATCGTCTTATGTTCATTTTTTACCTCAAATTAATTTATTCCGTGTTTATTTTTATAATTCTTAATCTGGTTTTGTTTTATATTTCCATAACTTTTCTTTCAGTCATACAAAGACAAGAACAAACAGATTTATAGGTGAACTGATCACATGTTGATTGTTGTCAGCTAAGAAATTCACAGGGACGTGAGCTCCTTCCTGCTCGGTGGTTCTAAGAAGCTCAGTTTTCTGTTCGAAATTTGACGGATCAAATCCCGTCTGTAACAAACGGGTATGAACAGAAGTCATGAGGTCTAAAATAAAATGGGACACTGTGCAAATCTCAGGAGATGGTAAACATCAGATTTCATCAGCACATAATTTGCAGGCAGAAGGTGATTTTTTTTTTTTAAATAAAAAATAAAAAATCCTCCTCTGTTGTTTTAGGAAAACATAGGAAGTCTTTATTATGATATAACACTGATCACCAGTCAGCTGTCTTATATAACACCAGCTAAACTGCTGCAGTGAGTGATGGAGACACCGCCTTGGGCCTCATGAAGATCCCTGATGGACTCTTCTGGGCTCCCTTAGGGGGTACCAAGGGACAAAAAGGTGAAGAAGAAAACCGAGCGAGCTGGTGGGATAGCAAGAGGCCCTCCCTCTGTCCTCGATTTAGAGAATTTTCCTGAGCTAAACTTTCAGTTAATCCCCCGTTCCCCTGAGCTTTTCTTCTGTTTGTATAAAAAGATCCTCGCTGTTATATAAATCTGGGCTTCATGCAGATTACTATTGCCAGCTCTGACAGCTCCACTGTACACTGCACCCACAGTGTATCCTGACACCTAGTGGACAGAAAAGGCAGCACACCTCTCAGTCCTCAAACAACAGGATTTGCACCTTTATTTTCAGAGGGGGTTAAACAACACTAACGAGTTAATACAGTGAAATAAGAAATGAAAACTGAAATGAGAATATGTGTCTACAAAATAAAATAAAAAAAAATGCAGTTAATTTGGTTAAAACACACCCATTCAGAAGGAGGTGATGTAATCGCGTTGTTACTCGCGCTGGATGTGGGGTATACCAAGTGTCCCTTTTCTTATGTGGGAGTGCACAGCATTTTTTATCCTATTGAGAAAATATCCCCTATTTTAATTATCAACATTCAACAGTCCACACTGCAGTGTTTAGCTTTTATCCAAAGAAACTGTATCACTGTGGGTCGTAGAGTGGACATGATGCTTTTAGATGTTCCCAGGTATAAATTAAAGACAAAGGGAGAGAGGGCGTTTGCTGTGGCTGCACCCAGACTGTGGAACAGTTTACCTCCTCACGTCAGATTCTCCAAAAGCCTAGAAACTTTTAAAACCGCTCTTAAAACTCACCTCTTTTCATTGGCTTTTAGAAAGGTTTAATTTATTTGTTTTATATATTTTTATTTTATTTTTATCAGCGAGGTGTTATTACGAAATTGTGTTCTATTGTATTTTTATCTGTATTTACTGTACAGCACTTTGGTCAGCCTTGGTTGTTTTTAAATGTGCTCTATAAATAAACTTGACTTGACTTGACTTGACATTATAAGACTAGAAAATTAGAAAGATGCACTCATTACAGTTCTTCCTTTCAGGCTTATTGCATTTAGTGAGTTCAGATAAAATGCAGTATTCCTCTCCTTGACATGATTACTGCCAAACCTGCAGAATTCAAATGTGTCTGTTTTTAAGTTCTGCAAAGCAAAATTCCCGACCTGTCCCACACAAACCTGCTCTCTGTCCCTGCTTTCATTTCTTCTCTTACCCACGCTGGAAACTAACTGATACTTAAGTGAATTTAAGATGAAATAAAAACGTAATATGGATGCAGATCTTGGCCCCTTTTAAAGTCACATGATTAGTATTTTTGCTGTTTCTCCCCTGCAGATAAACTGTTGTTGTTTTCTCATGAAATGTATTTCTCACGTGTTTGGTTGCGTCTTTGCTTTGCTGTGATGATAAAACACAGAGGTGTTAAACCTGCTTTACTTTCACAGCTACAGCAGATACTTTTGATACATTTCCAGAGTACTTGTAACCAGTGTTGTGTTTTATCACAGTTGTGTAAAGATCGATGAGAAACTGAACAAACAGTTTTAGTCTGACAAAAAAACCCAAAACATTAAACTGCTGACGTCCCTCACGACCTCCGCCTGTTACAAGTGATGAAACCTTTACAGGAAGATGGAGGTGATGTCCAGAGGCTTGTGGGCTGATTGCTGCTGTCACCACTCACTTACCTTCAGATGCTCTAATGACCCGCCTCAGGCTGTGGCACACACTCTTGTGTGTGTGTGTGTGTGTGTGTGTGTGTGTGTGTGTGTGTGTGTGTGTGTGTGTGTGTGTGTGTGTGTGTGAGAGAGAGAACTGCTCATCTCATGTTGCATGCCGCTTTAATTGCTCCCTGGATAAATCACACACACAATCCAGCCGTTGTGTCAGCGTTGCTGGCAGCAGCTGCTCTGACAGCTGTGATCAATACTCTCATCTGTGTGGTCGGGCGCTGTGCTTTCTGCTTAGGTGTGCGAGCTGTTAGCCTTTACGAAGAGGCGAGGGGGCGAGTGTTTAGGTGATTGGCTATTGGTTTTGCTGGCCTACGGATGACGTCTGATAACTGATTACTTCCTTTAACATGGAAAAAAAATAGATGCGCTGATGAGCAGCTTGGCCACTTAATCAGACTTTCTAACAGTGGTGTGATGGATTGCAAGGATCATACCTAAAAGAGCTGTTCTAGAAACAAAAATAAATCCAAACAGATGAAAGGAGTCAGTTAGGGTGGTTCAGGCAACTGATTAGGGGGCTTTTGTCTCATGGTCTCAAGGAAAGAAAGTCCATATGGGGCCATATTTACTAACAACCCTTTTGATATTAAATTGGCCTAAAAGGTGTGTACACAGGTGTCTTTGTAGTGTCCAACATTTTGGAAAGAAAATAATGAATTTAATCACAAAGTTTAAATTCATGAATGTCTACAGCAGACACTTTACTGCAGATTTAATACGTTATGTTATGTTGTGTCTGATATGGCTGTATTGGCCTCTCTTGGGTGTGTTAATGTTATTTGGAGCAAGTGGGGCATAAGTTATCAGAGTAAGTGTATAATTGTCACGTGTAGGTCGTTGCAAAGCTCAGAGCTTTGAGCCACAGCATCACACTTTGAATCTGCCCTGTGGGTCTGCAGCCCCACGTGTTTCTGGGCCTCAATAATACAAAACGGAACTCAACCTGCAGCATTTGTGGGACGGAGAATCCCAATATCAGGTGCACGTGGGGGTGCGTCTTTTTTTTTCTTTTCTTTTTTTTACAGGCAGCAAAGTAAGGGTTTACAGTAAGCTAATGGCTTTTCATTGTTTGAGAGGTTTAGCCACATAGAGATCGATCGATAGAGAATAGAGAGCGAATAGCATCTGCACGTCTTTTCTCAGCACCCACCGAGCTTCTTTGGTTGCACCTCGTGTGTGGATTGTACTGGTTATTTTACTCTAAAGTGCACACTTCCATGGACCCAGGATCACATCTTGGCTCTTTGAGACGTTGTGTTCATCATCTGTGTTCTGGGTGACGTGTCAGTTCGACTTCCAGCTCACATTGTGTTGTTTTTTTGTTTTGTTTTTCAGTCAAGTATAAAGCGGCTGGGATGAGAATTGGCTGAGCTAAGTCACAGAGCTAAGGCTGTGTTTCTCAGGGGTCTTGATCATGAGTGGGTTGAGAGTCGAGTAAGCAATTGAGAGACGGTCTGCAGTGATGAGGATGCTGTGCTGGTCTATTGTGGTGAAGAGAGAGCAGAGGGCCACAGAGAAGCTATTGATTTACTGGTGATCTACATTCTGACCCTCACCTATGGCCGCGAGGTGTGGGCAGTGACAAAGGATGAGATCACCGATACAAGCAGTAGAAAGGAGCTTCCTCTGGAGAGTGTCTCTTAGAGAGGGTGAAGAACGTGGGCATACAGGAGGGGTTTGTCCTCCACATCAAAAAGCGAGGTGCTTTGGGCTACTGTCCAGGATGCCTCCAACCTCCCTGGGAAAACAATATCTATCGGCTGGCTTATGAACACTTCAGACGAGCTGGAGGACGAGGCTTGATAAAGAAGGTCTGAGCATCCCTGATTCCCCCGAGACCTGCATTTCGATAAGCAGCAGATAAAGCTTCATCATTATTGACTTCTTTTTGAGAAACTGCATTTAAACACGACAGTGTGGTCATCGTACAGGAACTGTGCTCAGTAAATACAAAATGCTTCATAACCTCAGACCCCTCCCTGTTTTTAGAGCCTTTAGTCCAACAGCATCAGCAGTGATGTTACTGTGACACATACACACACCTCAGGGAGAGGGCTGGTTTGTCTGGGAGTGTGCCGGAGCCACACACAATCCATTCGACAGAGATGCCTGAAGAAAGCGAGAGTGTGTGTTAGAGGCTGCTGCCGAGACATGCTGAGGAAGCTGATGTGCAAGAAAATCTGCCCTCGTAAGAACGATGCATTTATCTGTCCTCATTTTCATCCTCGCCGCGCTCGTCTCGCCCTGCACAGCTTCCTGTCTGTCTGTTATTGCTCTGCTCTCTCTGGCTCTGTGCGTCTCATGTCTGCCAACCTGTTGCCTTTTTGTCCCTGTCATGTTTTGTATTTCTTGGTCATGATGATGATTTTCATGCAGGGAGCAGCTTGTGCGGATGAAGCTTCTATTTTATGTATCAGTTTATTATACGTGGCTCCACAAATAAAAGACAAGGCACAAACCTGATTCCTAAACAGCAAGTTAATGTCTCTAAATGTCCTCAGACAGCGGTCATGATCATGGCTGCAAACACCGCCTTTATCTCCGTGCCTCAGCTGGCGGATATCACCACCGGCTAATCCCTCGTGTGAGTGGTCACGTTGGGCAGGTGACGCCGGGGGCCATGTATGCACTGCTGCCAAACCAGATTAGAGTCAGATGGATGGAATGATTAAAACGTGCACAGATACATACACCACCTGACAGATTGCCCGTGTTGCACTCTCCCCCCTGAGAGGTTATCCAACGCAGCAATGACTCAGGGCTGTTTAACACTTAAGAGAATGATTTCAGCCTCTGAACGATGACTGAACGGTGCTTTATTGATCCTTACGGGAAATAATTCTCACAGTCAGCCAGCCTATATCGAAAGCCTAAGTCACCTACACCCTTTCTCATTTCTTCTTCTTCTTTTTTGCAGATAAGAACTTTGAGGATGAGGACTCTGTGGACGGAGGCCGGTCCTCCTCCTCCTCCTCCAAAGCACCACCCAGTGGCAGGAGGACTGTAGTGAGCTCTGTCAGAAGACCCAGCTCAGCCACCACGCCAAAGCCCACGGGTGAGGGAGAGGTTCAAGCTCAGCTCAGTGCTGGGAATAAATAATCTGTCGCTGAAAGTCACTATTTGTTCTGATTTAATGAACAGTTATTCACATTTTAGTTTAACCCTGGGTCATAACAGTTTACCCTCAGGCAGCCGAGCTCTGTTGGCTGGCGATTCGTTATGTTTTAGAAAGAAATCTTTGTTTGACGGCAGTTTTTCGTTTGTCATAGATGTGCTTGCATTGAGAGCAGGTTGTTAATGACTGAACCAAGGCTTCTGTTCTTTGGTCAAATTCGTAGTTTAAAAGATGCTGTTGAATACCATTTAAAATGCCTTATGTATATTTTTCAAAGGTAAAGAAGCTGCTGCTGGTGCTGTTGATGAAGAGGATTTCATTAAAGCCTTTGAAGACGTGCCCTCGGTCCAGGTGAGCTGGCCACATTCTCCATATGAAACCTTGCTTTAGTATGATGGTAGTTAGATTTCCCAGAGGGTGTGGCTTTAGGAGTGTTAGAGGTAATTGGTCCACACCTGTGTGATGGTCCAAAATACTTGGTCCATCTCATGATGATAGCACAGGTTGCTATCATCATGTGGTTGGGATTCTTGGCTTTATTGAAAATACCTGAACAGCTGAATCATGAAGTGCCTTAAAACTACTTCCACATGACTTAAAGGCGTTCATGATTTCTGGATGTCATGTCAGATTGACTTTAATGAATCCACGATGTTTCATCTCACACCACCTGGATGTTTAATCAAAACAGACAGCATTTAAAAAACTGATATAATTCTAGCTTTATTGCTCTTGGCTGCACTGAGACAAAAGGGTGGGGTAGGAAGGCAGTTAATGCTAGCTAATTGGTTATCTGGTTATCTAGAGTAATCAGATTATTGCTTTAAAAATGTTTCAAAAGGCTCCAACAGCACAAACACCTTGCAGAGCTCCAGTTCAGGGACTCCAATTAACTGAGGTAAAGCCTCACAGGCAGTTAGCAGCTACAGCCACGCCCCCGACAATGCAAACTTTAAGCCTTGATTAAAACATTGCACCAAAACAGTCTTTGTATCAGTCTGTAAACATGTTTATTTCTGCTGTAAAGTTGGACATTTTAATAACGTGGGGACTGATTCACTGCCTGAGCCTCTAGTGGACATTAGAGGAACTGCACAGTCTGGTGATTTGGGGTCAGTCACTTTGGTGCACCATATTGAAATAAGTCCTGCTAATATTGTGGCTTCCCTTCCTGTCCCGTTGTGCACAGATCTACTCTAACAGAGAGCTCGAGGACCAGCTGACCAAGATCAGAGAAGTGCTGTCTGATGACAAACATGACTGGGAGCACCGAGTGGTTGCGGTGAGATTCTGGAAGCACATGTGTCCTCTTTAAAACACACACACGCTTACATATAAAGATGATAGGTAATATATATTTGATCATGACATTTTTTTTCTCTTTTCTCATTCCTCTGTAGCTGAAGAAGGTCCGTTCCCTCATGTTGGCGGGGGCCACTGATTATGAAGGTTTCCCTCAGCAGCTTCGACTTCTTGAGGCTTCCTTCAAGCTGTCAGCTAAAGACCTTCGCTCCCAGGTGGTCCGAGAGGCCTGCATCACGCTGGGGTAAGACAAGAAGACTTTACTGACTGAGATTTTAGAAGCCTTGCAACACCCTTAACCACCTGCAACATCAACATATGTCTGGGAACAATTTTATAGAATAATTTAACATTTAAAAAAACAGATGATGAACAGATGAAATGACATGTATTCAGACAAATAAGTGAGATTTCAACAACATCTCAGTTTTTCCACATACATCGAGTCTGTTGTTGTTATAATATGCACATGAAGATTTATTTCATGCTGTGTAAACCCATCCAGTGGGCTGACTCAGACCCTTTGGCAAGCTGGCACCTATGTAAATTGTCAACTGGCCATTAGGTATAAGTACCTGCTGTAATCAGTCACCTGCAAATTGTTTTCTGAAACGTTCACCACCAGGAAGCAGAATTATACCAGTGAGTGAGCTGCTGTTTTTCTTTTTCTTTTCCCATTTCTTTCAGAGACCTCCTTTTTGAATTCTTCTTATTATTTCCCTGGTTGACTCACTGCAGCTGTTGTTTCTTCAAATTCTGTTAAAGCTGTAGTTAATTGAAGACTTTTTAAAAACAGTATTAATAATATGTACCTTAAAAAATTAAACATAGTTGTCCTTAAACCCTGGATGGCAAGAAAAAGAACTCTAAGTAAATGACAGAAAAACTGAATTAGCTTT
Source organism: Copadichromis virginalis (assembly GCF_057382275.1). Lineage (NCBI taxonomy): Eukaryota > Metazoa > Chordata > Actinopteri > Cichliformes > Cichlidae > Copadichromis > Copadichromis virginalis. Next base: position 31,557,764 of record NC_140633.1, read on the forward strand.
TTTTCTTTCTCTTCTTTGAGTTGATTGGTTTTCCTGTCATAGCAGATTTTTTAAATGATCTTTTTATAATCTAAATGTGTAACAATTAATTTATTTTAATAATAAAATAATTAGTTAAATAAAATGAAAGCCTGAGGGTAATTAACAATGCTTTTATGCGTGAACATCCCTGGTTTAAGAGCGGGAGGAGACCCAGTCCCAGCTTCAGGAATCATATGTGCTCTGAGTGTCAGCCCCAGGCCCAAACAAACAAGGTTGTGTCAGGAAGTGCATCCAGCAACACAAACATCTCCCAAGTTAAACATGCGACTCCATCTGCATTGGCGACTGCATCTGAATGAGCATCTGAAAGGGTTTTTCAAAAACTTTATAAACAATTAATGCTTATTAATTTTTACAGTGTTTATTGTTATTTATGCTTTTGTATTTATTCGAGTCTTGTTTTATTGTTGTAAAACTGGTGTTTTGATCTGTTTGCCTCGATTGGAAAACACTTTGAGTTTGTAAACATGATTTGACTTTCTGGTATAACGCTGCCACCTTGTGGTAAATGATAAATGGTAAATGGCCTGTATTTGTATAGCGCTTTACTTAGTCCCTATGGACCCCAAAGTGCTTTACACTACATTCAGTCATCCACCCATTCACACACTGGTGATGGCAAGCTACATTGTAGCCACAGCTGCCCTGGGGCGCACTGACAGAGGCGAGGCTGCCGGACACTGGCGCCACCGGTAATGACCACCAGTAGGCAACGGGTGAAGTGTCTTGCCCAAGGACACAACGACCGAGACTGTCCGAGCTGGGGCTCGAACCGGCAACCTTCCGATTACAAGACGAGCTGCCAACTCTTGAGTCACGATCGCCTCAGTGGTGACAGCTTTTATTAATGTTTGCAGAGGGGTTTTTACAAAAAACCTTAAGATCAGAATCTTTCTGCATGAGACACTGCTTAGATTTCTCTGCCTGGCTGGGCTCAATTGGTCTGATTATGTTTATGACCGCCCTGTCAGTATACCTGATAGTGAAGTGCATAGTCTAATCTTCAGATAGTTTTTTTTTCAGCTGTGAAACTGTCAGTATGACAAAACAAGAGGTTTAAGTGTCTAATTGAAACCTTTGCCTATAAAGGCTCACTTTTAGTTCATCTTTACTGAATATTTTGTCATCAGGGTGTGACCAGATGAGCAGAGTACATGTCAGGATGATTCATTAAATCACAAGTGATTGCATTTCATGTCATTTTCATGGGTTTCTCTCTGGATTAGGGCTCCGTAATGAGAGTCATTCAGTTTTTACTCATTGATCAACGTGCTTCTAATGGCTTTGATTAGCAGCGCTGACATTAACATGGATCCGTAACTGATGAGGTTATACAGTGAAAAGCTTAAGCTAATGAAAACCAGTCTTGCAGCATCACTCTGGACTTACAAACATCCATCATCCCGAGTTTAATCCGGCCCTGATGAGGTGGAACAGAGCAGAGAGGCACTGAAAGAGCAGGAGGCTGATGAATAGATGAGACCTACATGTATCCTATCATCCCTCTTAATGCCAACACAGCAGACGTTTCCCATCATCCCTCACTCACTTCTCTGTATTTCTGCCAATCTGTCAGTTTGTCTTTGAAAGCTTTTTGCATTGTAACCATTTCTTTCTTTCTGCCAGATATTTGTCATCGATTCTCGGTAACAAGTTTGACCACGCGGCCGAGAGCGTCATGCCAACCCTGCTGAATCTCGTGCCCAACAGTGCCAAAGTCATGGCCACGTCCGGGATGGCCGTCATCCGTCTCATCCTCAGGGTGAGTGATCTCAGAGCATTACTGCATGCAAATAACTGATCCTCGCAGAGATGTCAGAAGAAATAATCCCTCCTGACATTTTCTTCTCTCCCAGCACACACATTACCCACGGCTCATCCCCATCATCACCAGTAACTGCACCTCCAAATCAGTCGCAGTCAGACGGTAAGAATGCCTTTCAAAATAAAACACACCAGCTGCAAGTTAAAAATAAAAGACAAGAATTTCAGTTTTCTTATTTGTTTTCCAATAAACTTGATTTTCATTTAGGGAAAAATAAATCAAGATTAAAAAGAAAGAAAAATTTAGGAAAAAAAGAGAAAATGTAAAAACTCAAGAACGGGGAGTAATCAGATAAAAACAAAATAGATATCAAAAAGCCACTTTACGTATGTGTGTGTAAATATACAAACACATATACACATCCAAACTGTGAGCTGGTTTCACTGAAGAGGAGCCTGAAAGCTGAAGGCTCTGCCTCCTATCCTACTTTTAAATGCTCTAGGAACCACAAGTAAGCCAGCAGTCTGAGGGCGAAGTGCTTTAAAAGAAAAAGAAAAGAGTTGCTTGCTAGTAGGCTAGTACTTAAATTGTTAATGTTAAAATGTATAATAATATGTCAATAGTAAAATTTCATTATATATCTTTTCTTTTAACTTTTAGTCATTAAAATGAATTTACTTTCAGAGGCATTAATATATATATATATTAGGGGTGCAACGATACACAAAATTCACGGTTCGGTTCGATACTTTGGTGTCACGGTTCGATATTTTTTCGATACAAAAAAATGTTCATGCATTTTTAATTTGTCATTTATTAAAATTATAAATATATATTTTAACTCAAAAGTACAGTTTTTAAATTTAACCCTAACCCTTGTGCGTGTTTTTTATTTTGACAGCGAATGCGCACCTGCGGACCACTTATGTGCAGCCCTGGTTATTTAGCTCGTCATATTGCAGCCACAGAAATTCTTTTGTCCATGAAACCATAAAGCTGCACTTTCTTTTTGCCTTATAGTCTGATTTGTCATAACTTCTCCGTTTTGTGGTAAGCTTTTCTTTGGCTGTCACTTCTTCACCCTGACCTGTCTTATTTGGCTCAGCAGAACTGAAATGCTTTTACACGCGCACTCACATAAGCTCAGCGATTCTCTGCGCGATCAACCTCTCACATGTTTAAGCTGCGGGAGATTTCACTTGTCATGTTTGCATAGTAAGCTAACGATTAATAAGACGATGTCAGAGGAATTGGTGCACAAATTATCATCACTCACAGATCAGTGCTGTCGCTCTCTATACACAGTTCACACGATTGCAAAGTGAAAGCAAAAAAACAAGCGCAAATTCAAACGCGACTTCAATATGTCACATATTGACAGTGGCTCACCGATGCCAATGACATAATTACCCAGCTACATTTCTGAAAGAATGCAAAAGCATTGACATATATTTTTCCTACAATAGCCCGACGGGCAGGGAAGAGATAGATTTTGGTAGCCCGACTGAAAAAATCGCTAGCTCCGGGACGTCGGGCTAGCGATATTGCAAGCCCTGTATCTGATTGAGGAATCACTCATCTTTGGAAAAGAGAGTTTATTACAGAGAAATGGCTCTTTCCAAAATAAAAGCTATACTATCCGCTTCTTCTGGGCTATATTCTCAGCAGCATAAGGAGAATCATGTGCTAACAGCTGTCTAAATGACTCTGCTAAAGTTAGTAGCATGCTTGCTTTTTTTTGTCTGCTTCCACTTGTCTTTGCACTAGGATGATGTCGGCGTAAATGTGCAGTCATATTCGTCGTGTTCCCACTAGTGCTTTCAGGTTAATCTCGTTGAAATGACCTTAACGCCACAACACGGCAAATCTCCGTTAACGAGCTACCGCCGATCGCTCTGTGCATGGGGCTAGACGGCCAACACGTTAACGAGCTAACTGTGCTAGCACACTAGTTCACACCAATGTAATTGAGCATTGCATGGCACATCCAACATACTGTTTTACTTTAGTCCATGACTCGCTTACCTTCAGGGTCATACGTCACATGAAAACCAAAATAATTCCAAAAGCCAGATCTGAATGAGGGTGGGGGAGGTGCCCTGCGCTCTTCCTTCTGACTATGCTGTCTGTGTTGAGCGCTCAGTGGATCTGCGCTCGACAGTGCAGCCTAGGCGGAGTAGTCGAACACAGATTCACTGAGCGCTCAACACAGACAGCATCGTCAGAAGGAAAATTGACAAAAGAAATTCCAAATGTTGTATTGTTCGATACATATGCGTACCGAACCGAAAGCACTGTATCGAACGGTTCAATATCGATACGAATATCGTTGCACCCCTAATATGTATGTATATATGTGTGTGTGTGTGTGTGTGTGTGTGTGTGTGTGTGTATATATATATATATATATATATATATATATATATATATATATATACACATAATGCAGTCATTAATGCCGCTGGGTTTTTTTTAGATAATTTTTGAGGGCATGAGAGTTCATGTTTAAGTCGGAGCTTCAGCCACAGAAAGGTTATTGTTTACTTTAAATCCAGTGAAATGAATAATGAATGAATAAATACTCTGAATTACTTTGCAGTTATACATTTTACTCCTCAGCCCTAAAGGGCTGTCGGGGTATTGTTGTTACCCCTCCGGGTGGGTGGCATGGACACCTAACTTTGTGAATGTATTAACTCGAGAACGGGGTGATGTAGAATTTACAAATAAATACCATAGGTGCATTTACTAAAAATGTCAGACAGGTTCGAATCTCAGTGACCAAAGGTGTAAAAAAGTATAAGGTGTAAAAGGTTAAAGACGTATTCATATAAACTTTAATTTCTTTCCAGACGCTGTTACGAGTTTCTCGACCTCATGCTGCAGGAGTGGCACACCAATACACTGGAAAGGTGAGCTAGTCTGCTGTTTCCTCCTGGAAGCATACTATATAGGAGAGTGTGTTTGTGTGTGTGTGTGTGTGTGTGTGTGCGTGCATTCTGCTGAGGCGCAGACGTGCATGCAGCTTCTTCTTCTACTCTCTCATGATGACATTTAGGTTGTTGAGCATTTGCAGTTAGCTGAGCTGGCTCGCTGAGCCACTGATGAGACCCGTTAAATTGATGACTCCTGAGCGAGCCATCATCATCATCATCATCATCAAGGGGCCTGCTTGCCCTATATGTAACCATGGCAACCGCAGCGGGGACTTTAAAAAGCGAGTGAAAAGCCCCACGGGTGGCTACATTCCCTGTGGATCAGCAGAGGATTCAAACTCTAGGAGAGAGGAGAGGAACGAGGAACTCCCCTGAGAGCTGTTTGTGCTCCACATCATCAGTACTGCTCGTTTCTGTCTTAACCGTTTCTCCTTGCAATGTTTCCTTACTATCCCAGGCACGTGGCAGTTCTCACTGAGACCATCAAGAAAGGAATCCACGATGCTGACTCTGAAGCCAGATCCATCGCTAGAAAGTAAGTGTCCTGTCTTAAAATTCAATGAGAAAGTTTAGTTTGTTTTTTTGTTTTTCACTACACTGCCTCTTCTCTTTTTTTCCACCCTGTAGGTGCTACTGGGGCTTTCACGGCCACTACAGCCGGGAGGCAGAACATCTTTTCCAGGCGCTGGAGGCCACCTATCAGAAGGCCCTCCAGTCTCACCTGAAGAGCTCAGACAGCATCGTGTCTCTGCCCCAGTCAGACCGGTCCTCGTCGTCTTCGCAGGAGAGTCTGAAGTAAGAACCGCGCTGCTCTTTGGCTCCTACTCTCCTCCTCCTGCTGGAAGCACTCGTGTCCCTGCATCCTCAAAGCTTGAGCACACATATTGGATTTCACTGAGTGATATGAAACCACTAATGCATCTGCTGTTTTGAATATGGTGATAAAGATGTTGGTAATTACTGTCAGATGTGCAGCGGGTGGGTGAATCAATCGCCATCATTAATCCCGTTTGTAGACTCCCTGTGGAGCGCACTTGGGTAATGACCTCATGCTCGGCCCATCAGACCTGCAGCTGCAGTGGTCTCCAGTCTGAACTCATTTGTCCTTTGGGGTTATCCCAGTTTAGATGCTGATGAGTCAAAGCTTTTACTAGAACCTGAATTTGATAGCGCCAAAGTGGAGTCCACGCATTTTAATTTTATAAATCATGAGTCTTAGGTTGTGATACACATAAATTCTAAAAAGTGTCTTTTTTTCTTCCCCCAGCCGGCCACTGTCTGTGAAGAGCGTGATTGGAGGAAGCATGACGAGAAGTAAGTATCTTTTTATTCGATTCGTCAGCGTGGAAAGGATATAAAGTTTGCATAAAGGCTTCAGACAAATCGAAAGCTTCACAAAAAGCACAGATTCCTGAGGTCACAGGTTAAAGAGCTGGAATTATTTATTGATTCAATATTTTGAGTGGTGAACAAGCAGTATTCTGCAGCGGAAATCCACGTCTTCAGCTTCACTCTCTCTCTCTATGGTAACAAAGGAGTGGTTGGTGAAGCAGCAGTAAATAAACTTCTCTTAACCTTTAAACTCATCAATCAGGTGCTCTGATAAAAGGACTCTGATTGGAGGATTGAGGTGTATCCAGCGAGCAGGATTTCTGCATCAGAGACGAAGGTCCTCCTGAAATCAACCTTTTTGTAGCGGCTGAATATTAAATACTTTGACTGCAGTCTGAATGCATCTGTTTTTAGTCACAAATATAAATAAAGCACTCACAATGATGTCTTGCAGCAACGATTTCCTTCAAAATGAAAGCAGGCCAATGATAACTTAAAAAACGTTCTATTATTGAGGTGAAAAGACCACTGAAGTAGACAAGCCAGCAGTTGGCCATTCAACCTGCCCAACCTGTTTACTGGCCGTGGCCCATTGGAGCATTGGTTATGATGAACCCTGGCTCTTAACAGATTTATGTTTAGATCAGTGAGACTGATCATCTTTGGGTTTCAGTAGTGATGCATACACTGAACATTTCCATTTTGAGTCGCATGCACTGTGTCACTTCACGTTATCATTTCCCCTGGACCAAGCTGATTAAGAACTCCTGAGATTTAAAATCGGGGAGCTTGATGGTGGAGAGATGATGGGGTGTTAGAGGATCAATACAAGATGCCTCAGACTGAAAGATTGCACAAGTTGAGAGAAAAACATCTAAATTACGGAGCTGTGTTAAGTGTGTTAAATTCACCTCAATTTATGGTGGAAGTCACGTTGCAGCAGTAAAATAAACAGTTGAAAACTGTCACCACAAGGTGGCAGTATTTCAGCAGAAGGGTTTATTGTAGATGCCCACCCCAACCAACATTACATTTACATTGTTCTGCCTTGAAAGTCGACTTATAGTCTGGTTTTTTATGTTTCTGTACTGATTAGTAACTGTCTGTTCTGTCCTCCTCTACTACATAACCAGCTTAAATTAAAATTAAAGTTATTTAGGTGCAACATGCATGTAGTGCTGTAAAAACATATGCGTGCAGAATCTGGCAGTTGGCATGGAGTGGAAATTAAACCTAAAGAAAGCAAGAAGAACATTTAGTTCACAGTTGGTTGCAGAGTGTTTTACAACAGCTAGTACAGAGCTTTTTGCACAAGAATTAAAACGGATTTAAAAGGAGTACAAGAATTCAACAAAGATGTCAGAATCTGGCTTTTAAACTCAGTTTAAGTGCTTTCGAAGTTCAGCCATGCTTCCATCTGAGTGTAGAAAATGGATCCTGAAACTGGAAAATGTAAAAGCATCATAAGGTAGCCATGATACAGTAACATCTCTGTGTTGCCACAGGTAAGCTTGTGGGATCCAGGGTGCCGTCCACTCCAGGATCCCTCCAACGCTCCCGCAGTGACATCGACGTAAACGCCGCCTCCAGCGCCAAGTCTCGTCTGTCCACTGTTCCCGCCTCCTCGCCGTTCAGCTCTGCAGCTGCTCTTCCACCAGGGTCCTACGCCTCTTTAGGTAACTGATCACTCTCCTCCTTCTAACCCGCTCAAACCAAAAAGGAAGACCACTTTCTGGTATTCAGCACATGTTGCTCACACTCTTATTTCTCAAAATGAAACATTTCGCTCTCCGTAAACGTGCACGAGGACAGATAGCTCCCCAGTAACAAACCATAGGATTCACCCAGTGAACAAACAACACAGAGTAAACAGAGGAAGTCTTGCAGATCCTTCGTTTAAGTTTGCAGAGTGAAGGAGTCTTATCAGTACACAGTGCCTTTCATTATTTTATTCAATATCGTACAATCGAGATGCATTGATTACAATTAGGTCTGGTTTTTCATTACAGGAGTTCAGTTTCATCATATGATTATTTTTGTCATGTGTTACAGAGCTTCACCACATTTCAGAAGCCTCTGTCTTTGAACATAGATTTCTTGTACTAATAAAAATGATCTGCCTCGTATCACTCACTCTGACTCTATAATTACACATTGAAAAACCACTAGATATTTTATAAAAAATCCTGAACTACAGTCATTTTTAAATTTAATGTACAGTTAATGCCATTCCCCTGACCGGTACTTAGATTTCTGGACAGATGAGCAGCAAGGCTATAGGTTTTTCTGAGGGTGATCAATCAGTTCATCTCTATTTTACAGTTAGAAGGGTTAAATGAGGAGAACACTGTTTTCCCTAGAAGAAGGTGACCCCTCTGACCCCATAATTTCCACCCGCCGTTGGGTGAATATGACACTAGTCGCATTTCCTGGGCGCCATGATGTTTAGAAGAGCAGCTCAAGTAGCTGAGGGGCAAACTGAGCCTCTTCCATGTTACAGTAAGAACTACTAAAGCAGCAGTTTAGCAAAAGTCCCAAATAAACAGATTAGTCTCTCCTGTCATCTTGAGCTATTGAAGCATTTCTCCTGTAATCAGTGGCTTTTATGGAGCTGCCCGGGAATATTAATAACTGCTGATGTTGCCATTAGACTGTTCTGTCAACAGGAACTGTTTAAGTCCTCCACTGACACTTTACACAAATTGATTGGTTGAGGCTGAGTGGCCCCCTGCTGTGATGGCCGCCTGTTTAAGCTAATGCGAGAAGTTTAAGCCACTCCCTCCCAATAGATGAGATATTTTGTGTAATCTTTTCCCCATGCACAAACTTCTCTCCCTGCTTTGTTCTCCTCCAATGAGTCCCTATGGCTCCATAATGACCCTAACTAATTACGATGAGGCCCCTTGCTCACCCACTCATGCCTGTTGCTGCTTCAATTGCTACTAATGACTTCCTCTGTGCCTCTCCTCCCACTCTTTGCTGCACCGCCTTTCTTAAATGCCCCATAGATGGCACTCCTGGTAAAAGTGATGGTAAGAACTGTGTGTATGAGTGTTTCTCTTTTGTCAGATGTCACAATGTTTACATTTCCTCTTCATCTGTGCTCTCTTTTCCTCTCTTTATCCCTTCTAAGTAGTCTTTCTAGTTTTGTGGACCTCTGCATGGACTGTCTGCATGGATTTCCTCCTTCTGACTGTAACCCTAACAAACGGGTCACTGCATGAAAAATCAATCAGCGGCTACCACCTGACTCCCTCACATTTTTCTACAATAACTTCACCACGCTAAATTTTACCTCCATACTTTGAATATTCTCAGCGTTACAGACCATCAGAGTACATAAGTAAAGTTGGAGCTTACTCATGTGGAAAATCTTATATTTGTGAAGTTATGAGGAATCAAAAATGCACTTTGAGGGTCAGTAACTGAGAAAATAGTCATAGTATGAAGGCTTCACTCAATATACTGAAGTTAATGTACAAAAAAAAAATCTGTTGATTTTGAGGCTTCAGGTCTTTTCTGATGTGGTTGATTTTCTTTTTTTATGGAATGACCCAAATGTATCCATCAGCTGTCTAATTTGAACAGCAGTTGAATCCACTGTTACTGTATCATACTCTACAGAAAAGGTTCTCATGGTGTGCTGCAGGGTGGCATGCACTAAATGGGTCCACAGTTTGATTTCCTGTCACGGTGTTGCTACCTCCAGTGCCACTCATAGGTTTGGGGTCTCTTTGAAGTGTCCTCGTGTTGTTTAACGCTAATGAAAAAAGACACAAACTAAAAACTAACTTAGATTCTGATGACTTCAAAAAATAGATCACAGGAAAAAAACACATCGAATGAAAGGATGGAAGGAAAAGGAGGGAAGTAAAAGCAACCTTCAGGCAGTAAACTGAAAGACAGACCAAGGACAAACGTCCACAGTAATGGGAATAAGACACAAGGCACACATCTGATCACGCTTGAACTTTTCAGGTAACTTTATCAAGACGCATCTGCAGACTGTATACAAGTGTAACACAGACACAAACTGGTGCTCAATAATATCCAGATAAAGTCCTAGAATTTTCATATGTCTTGTTTTAGTCAGACACTTCCATTTAAAAAAATCAGGCACACCCCTAATAATGCAAACATTAAGCCTTAATACAGTTTAAGCAGGCACGTTTTTTAAAAAGGTGTCATTAAAGGGAACTGCAGTTTAATTCTAATACTAGCGGACCTAGTTTTCGAGTTAAGGAAACGCATTATCAACAGGCAGTAGCTTCAGCTAGTCAGTCAGTGTTACACCCATTTAAATTGTGTCAGAGCTGTAATGATAAAAACCAAAATGTGGCTGTAAACAACGGCTGCTCTGTAATGTCGTGCCAAGTGTGAGACGTAATGAGAGCTGCAGTCAGCCTCTGCAGCCCTCGCTCTGCAGGTAGGAGAGCGAGTGAAGTTCTGTTACTGAGCCTGCAGCCGCAGGTGGACGTGCACTGATGCTCACTGTACCAGCAGCGGTCTAGTACAATGCCTGAAACTGTGTAATAAAGAAGCTCAGCCTTCTTCCATGGATCAAGAAATGCAAACTGTGAGAGGAAGGAACAGTCAGAAAAATCCAATCCACTCTGTGATTTTCCACAGAAAACCTGAGTGGTGTCATTAGTGTAGATGAGTTTGAATGGCCGATCAGATAAGGTTTTTTATGATCTGCTGTAAGTCTCGATGAATATATGAAGAGATAACGCACACAGTCTAATCACTTCCTATACGCCTCAAGGGGATTTATTTTTAGCATGTTGTATAATCCCTGTTATCATTGTCGCCAGTTTTCAAGTGCTATTCTTGACGTGTTGCATAAGAGCACACTTTAGATGTTCTTGCTGAGTTGGCTTTTGCCCATAACTTATCGTACAATCGTTCAGTGAACCTGCAGACTGGGCGGTTGCCGCTGTCTTCACTTTTATTGCACCTCGCACTTTATAACAGGGCTGTAGAGGTGAGAGGATGAAAACCTTTATCGCAGAAATACATTTGTATCAAAAGCAAAAAGATCTGCAGAAAATAAAACGTTAGGATAGAAAGATATTTTAGCTTTTCTTCCACAAATGCCCTGCAGGATGGATTTTCAGTTACCCTTTTAGCTTTCAGCAATGCAAATAATTTTTGTTGCATATAAGTTTGAATGTTTGTTTTGTCCCCAATTCCCAAGACCGTAGAGAGCATGTGGGAAAATCCAAAGGTGGCAGTTAGGGTTACTTATCATTGCTGAGGACTTAGACCTGAGAAGGTTATGATAATTAAAGCCGAACTGATTGTAACCTTTTTGCCTCCAGTTTATCAGTTCTTCTTGGTTGGAATTATGAAGGTTTATGATGTTGTCTAAAAGTGCAGAATGCATTTTAATTATTGTGTAGAATATGTGATGTAACAAGGTGTACATGTTTAAAATATCAGAGTACTCTTTACAGTTATACAATCTTCTTCAGCCACAGAGCAGCTCTGAAAGATGTTCAGTGTTTGTTTATCTTTAAGTCTCGGTCAAAAAGTCTGAAGATATTTCTTGTGGTTTCTGTTAGGGTAAAAAGGAAGTGGTTAGCTTTGCTTGCATAAGTTAATCCGAGACTTCATGTCAGGTAGGGATTTTCAGCCTTGAGCCTAGCTTAGTGTTTTGGTCAAGGGGTGGATCTGACTGAGACACTCCATGCTGGGACAAGAGGAACATGTCAATCACAAGGTAGTCCTGCCTTAAGACATCTCATACTTTAAGGTCCTTTTTGACTCTAATGGGACAATAATTTCCAAAATGAACATCAGGTTTGATTCATTAAGACTTGAAATCAAAGACCGAGACCATAAACAACCATAGAAGAGAATCCATGTTCAATGGACTCTAGAAACTTGAGAAAATACAACACGCACATTAAATTAAAACACCAGTTATTGATTACCATACTCTGTCAAAGCTGCTTTGTAGCTCGGTTGGCCTGCATGGACAGATGACAGTGACAGCACTTCTTACCATGAATGAAGGAAGCTTATTGTAATTACACAGAATTGTTTTGAATCCAAACTCTAGAACTGAAAAGTAATGCAAGGAATTACTAAACAGGCAAAGCAAATAACCTTTGACGATCACCACAATACACTCCAGTGACATGCGGCCATGCACTAAACTGCTGAACACGTCATTTCCAAACCCAAGACACCCTTTTTCAGAGCAAAAATCAAAGCAACATAGATACCCTACAATATTATAGAAATAAACCCAATAATCCATTGATTTCCTATGAGAACCACGAGGCAACACTAAGACAGCAGGTAGACATTCAGCAGAATGAGGCTCATGGACGATGACTATCTACTGATTGGGTGGGCGAGGGAACTTAGAGATCTTTCTTATTTCCCTTCTTTACATATGAACACAGAGTTTACCTTAAAAAAAATTACTTTTTAAGTTAATTTTTAATGAAACATTGGAATTATCTCAATGTATGGTCTTTAAAAAGTCCTTTTCTGAATAGCACGAGTTACAGATTCAGGAATGCCTTTCCTGTCTGGCGGGTCACAAGAAACACTGAGAACTATTTGTGAACACTAACAAAGCCAGGTGTGTCTGTTTCCCCTTCATGTTTTCAGAGCAGCTCTGTCTCCTCATCCAGGTCTGCTTCATTCTGTTTCCTCAGACTTCTTCTTCTCCAGCGTCTCTGTCCAGGGCTGGGTTGAACCGCAGTCACTCCCATCTATTAAACCTTCTACCCCCCCTCTTGCTCTTTCTCCCTTTTTCTTTTCATCCAGGTCGCGTTCGCACAAGGAGACAGAGCTCGGGCAGCGTTGGCGGAGCCAGCTCTTCTTCAGTGGTGGACAGCAGGGGGCGAAGTCGGGCCAAAGTGGTCTCACAGTCCCAGCGTATGTATAGACACCTCATGCACATGCTTAAATAGCGATGTTAGAGTGAAATGTGAGCATGAAGCTGTTTAACCAGCTTTTGCACATCCGGCTTTACAAAGCTGCAAAGCCTGCGCTGAACGTTCATTGTTGTGTGCTGCTTTAACATCCCCTCGACATGTGTTTCTTCTGTGCAGTCTTGTGTTTTTGTTTATGTGTGCCTCCATACATGCACGCTTTGTTGCTTTTGTGTGTGTTGTGTTATCTTTGTACGTTGCTTAGATCTGTGAGCTCACAGCTAACATGTCCACAGCCACCCAGAGTGCATGCTGGGAACAAATCAATGAACATAACCCCTTCTGTCTCATTCTGACTGATCTCGATCTCCACCCTGTCCTGCCTATCGCTTCCATCACCCAGGATCAAGATCAGCCAATCCCATCAGTGGTAAGGCCTCAGCTTCAACCAATCACAAGACAGATGCCTCACCTTTCATACCTGTCTTATAGCATTGCGTTAAATCTTCATTGTATCCTCACTGTTTAGTCAGTAACATCAGTCAACCACCGTCTTTGCCCATCATAGTCTAAAACTGCACCAATTTAATTTTAGCGACTGGATGGATGGTTGGTTGGATAGATAGAAACTTTATTGATCCCACAAGGAAAATGATTGTGTTACAGCATTAGCCAGATAACGAATAAAATAGTACAGTCTATACAACATTAATAAACAACATAGTTAATTGCATATTAAAGGCCTTATACTTTAAGAGACAATGCAAAAATGGTATATATACAACAGTGATTTAAAAAACAAAAACAAATTTAAATTGAAGTTAGGTGAAGAAAAGTAAGACTCATCTGGTGCAAGAGAGTAGTGCAAATTGCATTAATAAGTGATACATTATAAATCTAAGAAACAGCTGCAAGACAGTAAATTTGATAGGTTAAATTGGTAAATTTTGGTAAATAAGCATTACCCACAATGCACTTTTCTCCAGTGAATGATCAGAAAACGACCATACTTGTGTCATCTCCTCTATGTCGCAGACATTAAACTGCTGCAGTTTATTCAAACTATGACATTTCAAATACGAATGCAAACGGTGACATCGCCAACGACAGCAGTGATTCAACGCAGTTCTATAAATGAAGTCCACTCTAAAGCTTTGCACGTAGTCTCGTTGTGTCACCCTACAGTATCTGCATGTTTCTCACACTTTCCAGCTATTAGTAATTTTGTGAGGTTTTGTTGGGGTTATTTTTCCACTGTGGAAGGCATTGTCTGTTCCCATTTACTTTGAACAAGTGTCCTCCTTCCTTCACCCCACATGTCCAAGCTGTAGATTTTGTTTTTGATTGTTTAACCTTCAAGTGACCAAGTTACATGTTTCTGTGTGCCACATGTTTCCTTCCTACATGGTTTCTGTGAGGAAAGCTGTGTGAATTTTTTTTAAATTCATTAATTTGTTGGTAATTATTTTATAGTTAGGCTTTTCATTTTCAGATATTTTTAGTGTTTCTCTAGAAAATCTGTGAAATCTTTCACATCTAAAAAACAAAAAAAACCCAGACATGTGGCAGTAACAAACTAACAGCCTGATATTTCTGTAATTGTGCACATTTACTCAGCATTATCTACAGCAGTGTTTCCCCACGTTTTGGAGCCACAGCATATATTTTACATTAGAAAAGTCACATCGCACCACCAAACAAAAATGTCACAAAAAGCATATATTAAGATATCTCAGAGAGGAGAGTTTCACTGGTCTGGCCCACAGATTTTCAATATTGATGCCACCATGTAAAACTGGTGGGCCACATAACCGTGGAGTTTAGCGTCCCTGTTTTAGATGGCCTGTCATGTAACAAACAAAACAGTGAATGGGTGGGACAGACAGACAGATCCATTACAAGAATAAAATAAAAGCAAAGAAAGAAAGTCTAAAATCTGATGGTCCCACTTGGCCGTTTTAGTGGCTACCACAGCTCGGTCACTTGATGGTTTACGACTGTAATTTACCTGTCTTTGAAGCTCTGTGTTGTCACTGTGATTCACCTTTAAAGATGGGATGGGTTTGTGCCTAAAATAGAAGAACACATCATAATCTGTCAGATTTATGGGCTGCAGTGTCCTTACAGGACTATCTCAGCCACTTTTTTCCTGTTTGTCCTTTTTAATTTTTAATTTTTTTGTCCTAACAGCCGGTAGTCGCTCCAGCTCTCCGGGTAAGCTACTCAGTCACAGCAGCTACGGACGGATCCCTCGAGCCACGGCATCAGCCTCCACCACTCCGGCAGACAAGCGCAGCAGGATCCCTCGCAGCCAGGGCTGCAGCCGGGAAACCAGCCCCAGCCGATTAGGCCTTGGTAAGGACCTGACTCTGGAGCGGCACACTCACTGCATTTACTATCTGTATACGACAATAACATAGAATTAAACTTAAAGCACCTTCAGAAACAGGAAAAGTTCACAGAAAGTGCCTTCTAGTTAAGGCAAACAGTAAAAGTGTACAAAAATATGGAATATAAAACATCAATTATGATGGCATTTAGAACAATTAAAAGTCAAATGTGATAGCAATGCAATAAAAAGCACAGCAAAAATTAACAAACCTGCATAAATAACAGTAAAAATGTAAATTACACCCCAGTTATGATAAAAGTAGAATAAACAAATAAGAGAATCTACACATTAGAGAGAATGCTGTATGAAAAAGTGACAGTGGACATAAACAACGGGGAGTCTGTGCACTGAGACATACTGATGCACGTCTCCACCAGGCATTGCAAACTGAGGGAATCCACGTTTCAGTAAATAATAATAATTAATTACTGTTATACTATTCATTTAGTTAGCATTTTTAAAATGCCGAGGCAGAGTTCTATATAGAATTCAATAAAAGAGCTCACCATCAGTAATAACGATACAATAAGGATAAACAGCTATTTAAAATGAGGCATAAAGCTTCCATCAAAACATAGAACAATCAGAATAATATGACCTGTAAGTATGAATAAAATAAATAAAAAATATAAGTGAGGAAGAAAGTGGTAGAGGAGAAATAAAAACATATGAAAAATATGTTTAAAAAAAGTCTTAAGGAGAGATTTAAGGGTAGATGTTCAGTCACAGGCATGTTGAAACTGGAACTAATGCCTGAAAAACGTGTTAATGATGCGCGGCTTGTTTATAAAACCCTGAATATAAAGATTCTTATTAATTGAATTCTTACAAGTGATGATTTTTGAAATGGCTCCTGAAGCCAGCAGCAGTCTGTATTTATTCCATTAAACACACTTTAGTCCTGACTTGTTTCTGCAGTTTTCTGATATTTGATGCATAAATAGGAATTGTAATTGTGCAGGGAATGAATTGCTTATTTAGTGTCACTATTAATATGACATAACTGTGCAGAAGAAAAACAAGAAGCTGGCCCAGATCTCACACAGTGTTCCTTTGACTGGCTGCACGGCATTGACCCCTCAGGTGTGCTGATCACCATGTGTCACAGGAACACATGTACAGATAGCTGAAACTGGACTTTCCTATCTTTCTGATAAAAACATTAAGTCCTGTTTGTTTTGTGTGCTGTACATTTCCATGAGCGAGTTTATTACGCAGATCATAAATCAGTAATACAGTAAATTGCGATATGATTCCCGCCCTTAAATAATCACTCCTCACAGGTATATTCTGACCTACGATATCTCACAACAGGGCCAAAAAAATTTTTTTTTGTTTTTTATTGAAATTGTTTGGTTTGAACTTGTATTTGTTAAACTTTTGAGAAAAATTACAAAAGATGCTGCAGCCTGTGTGCAGATTACTTGGTGGTGTTAACAAACGACCTCCTCTGTAAAAGAAAGATGGAAACCAAAACTGAGAGCACCACTACAAAACAAACCCAAAGAAATCTGTTTCTCAGTTATGTTGGCAGCCACGTGCACTTCTGGACTTCTGCACTTTTTTTGGGGGGGTGTTTTTTTTAGATAACTCTGTACAAGTTCTGTTTTTAATCCAGGTCCGATGGTTTCCTCTGAATATTCCTTCTCAGACGTTAGTTAAAGTTTACAGTCTGACCTTGGGAGACAAATTCAACCCAAAGAATATTTGGGGATGCAAGCATGCTCCTGGTCTCACATTTCACCTGCTGTCTTTTGGTCTGGAGACTGTGGATGAAAATCCAGAATAAAAATCTAAAATCTGATCAGACCTACCCGCAGACACAGCGCTCATCACCAGAAACATGTTCTCTGTGAAGTTTAGGTCACTTTAAAACGTCAGTTCTTGACTGAGCAGTGCAAGTGTTCAGAACAGAAATCTAAAGATAGCAGAGATGCTGTTAGTATTGTGGACGTTCCCAAGAAGATGATCTTTAATGATCTTGCTGTTTTATTTTTATTGATTTCGTGGTCCAGTACCTTAAGAATTCCTGTGCACCACACCTCTCCTCTCTGGCTGCCCTGCTGTAGGGCCAGGCACAGTCATGACTTTTCAGACTTACAGGTCCAAACTCTTATTGGTCTTTTTTTCATGAAGCTCTTCAACCCTCGATCGGTTGCTTGTTACCTGATGAAAGACTATAAGTCAAAAACTGTTTGGTTTTTCTGATAAATTTGGTTTCTTGTCAAGTGTTTCTTTGTGTTTGTTTATAGATTTGATTTGAGATGGGAAAGAGGTCTTTATTTTCTTCACTTGCTCATTTGTATTTTTTCTTCTTTACAAATCCTGCTGTTTTGATCTGTTTCTCACAAGTTAACAGTTTGAAGCCTGAGCTCGTGTTTGGATCTAATCTTTCCTGGCCATGTGCTGTATCACTGACTCTCACTCACCCCTACTGCTGTTTGTCATTTTCTTTACTCTCACCATTTTCCTTCTGTATCTGCTTTTTTTTTTTTTAATCTCTCGTAGTCTCTCTGTATTAGCCGACTCAATGACAGAGGTCAGGAGTTTGACTCTATTGATTGGTTTATGAATCAGTTGATTTTCTGTGCTATCCTTTACACTGTTCTGCCAAAACTCATAAACATGGGCTGCGCAGAAATCTCCTGTCTCCAATGACCATACACATTGTTGTAATCTCTTCATGGAAAACCAGAGTTACTCACTTATTGTTCAACCACTTAAAACAGTTTATATTGTTGGCTATTACATGCTCCAGGACCCTCATCCGAGGCTTCATGCTTCCAGTATTCTTCTCTCTCTGTCTTCCTCTCTCCGAGCCTCATTCCCACCTTTTCTCCTATGGATGCACACTGACACTCCCACCTAACTTGTTGTCCTAACAGCCAGCCTGTGTGGTAAACCTCTTCTTCCTGCTGCTCTCCCCTACCGCACGCTAGCCCGGAGCCGCATTCCCCGTCCCAGCATGAGTCAAGGTTGCAGTCGCGACACCAGTCGTGAGAGCAGCCGTGACACCAGCCCCGCTCGGGGCTTCACTCCTCTGGGTGAGTATCTCCGAGCTCACGGCTGTCTGGACTCTCTCCTAGTGAGCTTACCAACTGAACAAAATGTACCTGATGCTTAAACGAGCTTCCTGCTCCAGTCTTCTGTCTGGTCTCTGTGTTCTCTGTAGCATCTGAAATCTCTGCATGCCTTCCTCTGTGCATGAACTGTGTCTGCTCTGTTTTTCCTCTTCTTAATTTAATTGTTTTCCTATATAAGAGATTTACCTCAGTGTTTCTGTGCTGGGCTTTTTTTAAGAGGGATTCCTGTAATTGAAATAGTTGTAAGTGAAATCATGTGCAGATGAAGGGCTTTTTAATCTCTCTGCAGAATTTTTGAAATCTAAGCATAAACAAAGTAGTAAAAATTACTTCTCGGAGAAGCAGTAACCAATCGTTGTCTAGACCCTCCTCCAGTTCTTCCTGGATAAGGACAGCAAGATTTTCCTAATCCAAACTAAAGACATATCTCTCTAGCACATCCTGGGTCTTCTTTGCAGGAGCAGCAGATCTACTCTGATCTTCTCCAGAATGACTGACCTTGTCATCCTATTCTTAAGGCCACCAGTACACCCACTACATTGGTCACATTGCACACAACCAGTGACGTAACCACACAGCCACATGTATTTATCCTTGCTGTTACGGCACAGGTCGCTGCTGCATTATTCTCCTGAACAATCAGTTTTTTCCACAAACTTCATTTTTTCAAACTTAATCTCTGAACTTCTGTAGTGATACATCATTAAAACAGTCATGAACACTAACATGTTCGTAGACTCGTGTCTTCAACCCAGCTGCAGTGGCACAATGCGTAGGATTACAGAAATCAAGAGGCGTGACGTCAAGTTTGTTGTAAAGAGGCATTCACCAGATGGTGGTAAAATGGTGCACAGAGGGCTCAGCCACCATATGAAGCTCATTCTCAACACTTGTATGCATGATCTTATTCACTGAGTTATTACCCCTAATTCACGGTCACAGATTAGGGTATGAACATAGCTTGACCAGCTTCACCTTCATGCTCAGCTGTCTCTTCAACACAACAGCCGGACACAGCATCCACATCCTCTCAGATGTTTCATCAATCCAGCTGTCAATCTGTCTTCCCTAACATGTGAAAAAGACCTGGAGATGTTTGAACACTTGCATAAGTGGGCAAACCACTCACCTCAGATTCAGAGTGTTTTCTTGATAAACACAAAGGGAGATGCATGGATTGGCTCTCCTGTGGGTCCACCACCTGCAGGAGGAGGGGTCCAGTGTTTTGTGGAGCAGGTAGTGGTCAAATGTAGAGGCCTCTATGGACTTGATACCCAATCTCACTAGTTCCAGTAAACTGGATTTGGATTTATTCAAACATCATAGACATGTTTGCCAATTAAATGGTGAGAAATGCCTTTGCCTCTACCGTATGCAGACTGGTCCCGCTTACTGTCATCACACCATTCTCTGCCAGGAAAATCTCTCTAAATTTCTTTGGACCCAAACCCAAAAACTCTAAACTGTGAGAGTAACAGCATCTTTTTCTGTTCTCTGTTAAAGAATTTTTTGCTTTATGTTGCTCTGCCAGCAGACACAGTTCAGTTATTCATTTTGGTGCCTTTTCACAGCTAATATTTTGATTTATCACGGTAGAAAAAAATAAGTGAATGAATATCGGTTGATTCCATTTTTTTCAAGTATTAGAAACATAAGTGTTTTTCTTAATTTGAAAAATCAAAATGTGTGCTGGGAAAAAGGCTACATGTTTTCACCGACGTTTAATGTTAAAAAATTCTTTGTTATTATGACGGGCAACACCTCCTGTTATCCTGTACACGTGACCTGTTTTTACTCTGCTGAACTGATCTGAACGATCTGTGTTTGCACAGGTTAAGAGCAAGAAATGGAGCTAAAGCAGGTTTTCTTCAGTTTTATGTCAAATCATAACACTTAAAAGTGTAATATGCAGAATGGTTGGATAATGCAAAAAGGCAGATTTATGTTTCAGTTTGGCTAGAAAGGGTAACATTATGTTGCCAGAGTGGCTTAAACCTGCAAGTCTGATTGCATATTGTTGTCTATGAGAAAATAAACACTTCCCTGATGAGTTTCAGTCTCAGTCACTAGTTTCAGGTATTACTGAATAAAATGTGTCGTTCATTTTGGACATTTTTATCACATTAAACTCAGAAAGGACAAAATCACTATTGTAAGAACAAGAGTAGCGTTGTTTACTAGCCAAATATTTTTGACACTGCTCCCAATCCATTAAGCTCTGCCAAGATGCAGCCTCAGGGTGAAAAATCAGTCAATCAAACAAAAAGCAGTTCATCTAATGTCCACTAGAGGCTCCAGCAGCGCACGTGTCCACATAGACTCCCATATAGACTTAGACACCAACATTAAAATGTCCAACTTTACAGCAGAAATCAACATGTTTACAGATAAACAAAGAACTGGTTTGGTCTCCATGTAATAATTGTAACATTGTTTTGTTTTGTTTTTTCTTTTTTTAAAGTTGGACATTTTAATATGATAGCAATTAATTCACTTTTGGCTTCAAGTGGACTTGAGAGGAACTGTCGTTTTCAGGACTGCCTGGGAGCCCATTGAGCCCAGGAGGAGGTGCTGAAACCAGTGTTGCATGAAGCTCAGCCCAGCAGAGTAAAAATGGCTTCTGTCTGTGTGTTTGCACCACTAACCCTTTGGTCCGGATGTTGCCCACCTTTCGTTTCCCTCGCAGCCTCCCGACGTCACTCCCGTTCAACCAGCGCTCTCTCCACAGCCGACCCCCACGGCCAGTCAGGTGACCTGCATGATCAGATTCCCCAACTAGCCAAGCCGCTTTCAGTTTCCTCCCATTTTTTAAAATATTACACACAAATCATGCCGGCCAGCATGCTTCTGTGGATGTGTACAGTGACGTGACTACAGGCAACATTTATAGTTGGTTTTATGTTCCCTGCTCAGTATTTTATTCAGTACTTTTGTAATTAAGCATGTAAAGGGAAAATTTTATTTTATTTATTTTATTTTATGTTCTTGATACAGTGTTCACTCTTTTGCATTCCCGGTGCCTTATTTTTCTTATATTTTTTCTGGTTAGCTGTGATTTATTTATTTATTTTGTTTAATTCAGTGGCCTCTAGTGTGT
Source organism: Copadichromis virginalis (assembly GCF_057382275.1). Taxonomy (NCBI): domain Eukaryota; kingdom Metazoa; phylum Chordata; class Actinopteri; order Cichliformes; family Cichlidae; genus Copadichromis; species Copadichromis virginalis. Next base: position 31,579,301 of record NC_140633.1, read on the forward strand.
TTATAGCTGCGGTTACATTTTTTTGTGCTAATGTGAAATTTGTTTCGTGGCATTAAATATCTTTCTTTTAAATATATTTTTTGTTTGTTTTTCCATGGTTTTTGTTGTTGTTGTTGTTTTTTTAACATACACGTTTGTTTTTTCCTATTTGGTGAATTGCTGGTTTCTTAAATCCTTCTTCTTCCAAGGGATAAGTATACAGCCGCTGTGATGCATGTCTGTGCTTAGTGGCCGAGGGCCTGGTCACCTGCTGTTTGGGTTTTTCTTCTATAAGATGTTGCTTTTCTTTTTGCTTTTGGTGGTTGGAGCCTTAAATATATTTTCAGCTGTTAATTCACAGCATTTTTCTTTTTGATTGAAGAGACCAGTAAGTAAGAGAAGCAGGTAAGTAACTGTGCATTTGTGCTTTTATTCACCTTCACTTTACTGTCCTCTGTTCCCGTTTCTGTTTGCAGACCGATACGGTTTGGTGCATCAAGCAAGAATTTCTGCGTCCGTTAATGCCATGAGGGTCCTAAACACCGGCACAGAGGTGGAGGCAGCAGTCGCTGATGCTCTGGTAAGTTGATGGTTTTTGAGAGAAAAGACGCATAATTTAAAATTTGTGATTAACATTAAAAAAATTTTTATATTAAATTAACACGACTGAATGTTGCATAGCAAACAAAAAGACTTGTCTCTACTGGCAACACTTTTAAGAAGTTTATCAGTGTGGAGATATATTGTGTAAACTTTTATCATCAAGTATGAGATATCTTATCTTTTTGGCTTGTGTTTATGTCTGTCCCATTCTTGTGACCTTGTCACCTACACAACTAGAGAATTAATTGTTCCCCAGTGTTAGAAAATGGATGTAGAAACTATTAGATTTAAAGTCTGTCTGATAAGATAAAATGTTAAAATGAGCAAGTGAGGTCCGGGCAGTTGGTCATCTACCTGCATTAATGGTTGCATGTCCTTATTCAAATCCACACTGCATATTTTCATGTATTAAGTCTTAAATTAGTGCACAATTTTTTTCCAATCAAAGAGATAGATTGGAAAATTGTTTATTACTGCTTTAGCATTCCCATTTTGTGGGCACTTATCAAACCTCTGACCGCGTGTAAGGTTTAATTTTTCTACTGCGAGGATGAAGGTTTGACATACATAAACACCAGTCAGTGGCAGGAGTCGTCTCAATATTACCAGATGAAAAAAAGAATAAATAAATAAATCTACTGTTGTGGGGTAGCTAGCTAGCATAAACTGCTGGTCTCTCTATGTTTTCTCCTTTTGTCCTTATGCCCAATCAGTCAGGCAGATGGCCGCTCCCCTTGTCCTGTTTGTATTAGAGGTTTCTTCCTGTTAAAAGGGAGTTCGTCTTCCCCACCATCAGCAAGTGCTGCTTACAGAAGATTGTCTGTTTTGGGGGATTTTTGTTTTCTCCAACATTGTTCGCGGTTTACCTTACAGTATAACACACCTTGAGATGATTGTTGTTGTGAATTGGCACTAAATAAATAAAATAAAATAAAATTTAATTGGCTATAAATTGTATTTACCAAGAGGGCTCTCATGAGATGGTCCACAATGAGTAAGAGTGAATTTGGAAGGAGGGCCGTATTTTAGTTTTTAAAAAGTACAGTATTGTATTGACTCCATTTTTGATGTAGCTGGTAGTGCTGCATGTTGATTGGTTAGTTAGCACACATGTTCATATAAGCACCTGTTTGCATCCCCTCCAACAGACATTTGAAGTGAAATTAAATCTTTGATGGTTCTTTGTTAAACATTAAATTAAACCCTTCTCTCACCCCAACCGGTTGTGGCAAATGGCCGTCCTTCCTTGAGCCTGGGAGTTTTTTCTTCCCACTGTTGCCAAAGTGCTTGCTCATATGGGGTCATATGATTGTTGGGTTTTTCTCTGTATGTATTATTGTAGGGTCTACCTTACAATATAAAGCTCATTGAGGCGACTCTTGTTGTGATTTGGTGCTGTATAATTATCCAGGTACTTGTACTCCATGAAGCCTTACGTGTCACTTGTGCAATCTTAATTAGTAAGTGTTAAGGATGGATGCTCAGGCCACTGTGAAGACTTCCTTTACTGCTAAAACAGTAGATGTCACCAAACTTAACAATCATTCTGACCTTTTTTCAGGAATACGGAGCTCCATGAAAAAGTTTTACGTTTACTAAGATCAGATATATTTCTAACACGTCTCGTCACATGTGTGTTGCACGCAGAAAAATGGACTGCACTCTTTCTTTGATCCTCCTTTAAACGTTCCCTTTCTCCTCTTTTCCTCTTGGTTGTTTGTTACCATTTCAGCTTTTAGGAGACTCCAGGAATAAGGTAGTTGGTCATTTTGCATTTCTGTCCATGTATCCATGCCATCATACACTAACCAAGTAAAGAAAACAATAATGCAGCTTGCCTCATCATAATCGCTCCTCCACCCCAAAGCCTTCTTATTTCTTTATTTTTCTTTATTTTTTTGTTTCACTTTGAATGTTTGTCCATCGCATCCCTGATGTGAGCATCTGTGGTACCAGAGCAGAGACATGTCTTTGTGGTATAAATGTGTTGAACGTCATTGTTTTGGCACATTGCTCATTTTTTGAGATAAGATTAAATATGCTCTTCTGTTTGACGTGTCCCCCACTGCAAGGCCTTTGCTTACTTGTGGCACTGCTTGACTGGCTTTTTATAGGAAGAATGAAAGAAAATGCTTTAAAATGTATTAGAAGAATTTCATATCATCTACGTACAAATTTGGACTTTTAATTTTCTTAAAGTGTTGAGAAAACCGCATGGCTACCAGATGCAACAGGCAAGCTTTTATCAAGATTGTTACCTCACAGCCGGTCAGTATTTCGGTATCAAATCCTCAGTGTCCGTCTTCCCTTCTCAGAGGAAGACATTGAGACGGAGGTACGAATCCCCGGGGATGTACTCTGACGACGATGCCAACAGTGACGCATCTAGTGCATGCTCGGAGCGCTCGTACGGGTCACGAAATGGAGGAATCCCACATTACTTGCGCCAGACGGAGGATGTGGCTGAGGTCCTGAACCACTGTGCCAGTTCCAACTGGTCTGAGAGGAAGGAGGGCCTGCTGGGCCTGCAGAACCTCCTCAAGAGCCAAAGAATACTGAGGTGGGGGCGTGCTGTCTGTGGGGTATAAAAATACATATGCAAGAAATATGTGCTTTAGTATTTGGGGACTAGTTATTGTTATTATTGTCTTTCTTCAGAGTGGTTCAAAGGTGCACACAAATCACTTTTAGAGGTGATTTCGGATTTGTTGGTTATCTTGAGTAATGCAAATCCCAATGTGTTTGGATACATGCACAACAAAAAGGAGTCATTAAAAAAATCTGTGGTTTCCCTGCGCTTTTCTTCAAGTTACAGGTGAATTTCTTCCTCAGTTGGAACAGTCTGTATGTCTGTCTGTTCTATAACCCTTACTAAACAAATCAACCATCCGATTGGTGGCGAACCAGAACAATAACTGTATACAACCTGCTAGCCAGAGTGAGATAGACTGTAAGGAAATCTGAAAACAGGTAGTTAGCTGAACCCATGGAAGCACATGGTAGATCACCACAGGTGCATTTAAACTCAAGGATAAACAGGTACACAATGATCATTTGCTTTCCCCAAATGCGCTGGCAATGACCTGATGGATTTTATATTTGGCCTTTTGCTTAAAGCTGAGTCATTGATGATTGATTGGTGATGGCTGATTGGTTGTCTGGTTCTGTTGGTTGGCTGCAGTCGCGTGGAGCTGAAGAGACTTTGTGAGATCTTCACACGGATGTTTGCAGATCCTCACAGCAAGGTAATGAATCAGAACTTTACCAACTAAATCAATCCATTTGGATGAACACTGACATCAATATGAATGCATGGTACATTACATGTGTATGCTGTGACTTTTTGGTACTAATGAGGCGTCCCTTGTTGCATGTTCTGCCTTGCTGTGGACTTAACAACAGAGAGTAAGTTTGTTTTTGAATTCATATTCTGCAAATAAATATGAGATTTTAAAAAAACTGCAAGTTTTTTTTTTCCTCCTTAACAAATGTTTTGCATTTTAAATGTATGATCTGTGTGCATATTTGCAGGTCTTCAGCATGTTCCTTGAAACTCTCGTGGACTTCGTCACAGTACACAGGGAGGACCTGCAGGACTGGCTCTTTGTCCTGCTCACCCAGCTGCTGAAGAAGATGGGCGCAGACCTGCTTGGCTCAGTCCAGGCCAAAGTCCAGAAAGCCCTGGATGTCACAAGGTCTGAAAGTCACACCAGTCATGGCTGCTTCCTATTGCATTGCTGGTCGATAAGGAGTAGGCATGCAGGATCAAATGTTATATAATTCAGTCAGATGGAATCACATTATATACAGATCATTATTTTTCAATAAAAGCAACGAGATAGACGGATCCATAAAAACAGACCGTTAGTTTCTCAGTCGGAAGCTGCTGCAGTTTTGAAGAAAGTCTGTGTTTAAAATGAAAACTATTTTACTGGGCAAACTGTTTCCTCATATTTCTGATCCACAGTCAGTGTGTTACCTGCAGCAGGTGGTAGTAGACCACACCCACCAAGTACACACATAATCTAAAGCCATGTGCTGCTGTGGACACAAATGGAACATTGTCACTGCTTTACCTTCACAGACAGGAAGTGAAGCCTCTCTCCACCAGGCTATTTCCACAAAAACTCACTTTGGTGTTTTAAAGGATCAATTCAGGCCTGAGTTAACATCTTGAAATGCAAAAGTCACAAAAAAGTAGTCGAGCAAGCCGTGCTTGCAGGGTAAACGTTCTTGCTTTCATTCTCTGTTAGCGTATTCTTTTCACAAATGAACAAACCTTTTGGGTTTTACATGCACAGCTGTGGCTTTAATATAAATGTGGACATTTAAAACTTTGATTTATTGTTTGCAGTTTGACCCCCGTTGCTGCACGGCAATTTTGAGAGCAAATTTAAAGCAAAGGCCACATCAAATTATACTGATATAAACACTGCTGTCCAATCATTTGCAAATATATTGATATTTAGAACAAGCATTACACCCCGTCACCTGGACTTCTTCTACAGAGTGATACTAAAATTTCCATTTATCTCATTCTGGGCTAACGGTCCTTGAGTGGTGCAGTGATGGTAGTCTGCAGGAGCTACGCTGAGCTCTGCAGACCTTCATCTACATTTTGCAGCTGTGTGCTGTTTCTTTTTTGACACTGACTGAGGCCTAACTGAAACAGAGTGATTTACATGATCTTAAAAAATAAAAAAATACCACAGATGCTTGTTGGAGGTACTTGCTACTCTTTGAGATGCAGTAGTTGTCATAAAGCTGCGGTATTTCTATCTGCACCTTTGAAAAGAAACCCTTCAACAGATGTGAGTGTGACTTCATACAGAGTTGTACTTGTCTCCAGTTTTGGGATCTAACATTACTGCAGTAACATGGACGCTTCACGTAAAATGAAACTCGAAACCTATTTCAGCTTTTCCTTAGACCCGCTTAAAAGCCACATGAAGGAAAGAATTGAATTCTGTTCTCGTTCTCTGTGTTAGGGAGTCCTTCCCATTTGACCAGCAGTTCAACATTCTGATGAGGTTTATTGTGGATCAGACTCAGACTCCAAACCTCAAGGTAAAGTAGAAGTAAAGTTGATTTTTGGTCGGCAGATATAATTTCAGCAAGACTAAAGGTTTCTTGTCTCTTCAGGTGAAAGTGGCCATTTTAAAGTACATCGAGTCCCTGGCACGGCAGATGGATCCCACAGACTTTGTCAACTCCAGCGAGACTCGGCTCGCGGTGTCTCGCATCATCACCTGGACCACTGAACCAAAAAGTTCAGATGTGCGGAAGGTAGGCCAAAATATGTCCTAAGGCTCCCACACTTAGTATTCTAGTTATTATTTCCTTCTAGTATTATCAAAGAGTACAGTGTGGCCCCATTTCATCTTCAGTTGATATCTCTACAACACAATACAAAGATGTCTTACTTAATCTCTGCACTTTCTTTACATTCTATTGATATTTTTAGAACGTTTTATTTATTTATTTATTGTACCGAAAGCACCTTTAAAGAGGCACGGTGGACCTAAAACGGCTTGAACCAAGAAACAGTATAAAATACAGAAGGATCGTATTGAAGGATGTGTTTGAATCATGTAAAGCTGTCTGTGAAGTGTCCAAAAACAAAAATGTGGGGTTGGAATTTACAGAAAATTGCTGACTACAGAACTGTTATATTGTATTCCTCTGCTCCTTTATTTCATTTGGGTTCCTTGGCCTGTTGTGTTTGTCCAGCAGCAGTTGTAAACTTTGATAATAGGCACTCTCCCTGTGGATGGCCTTGGGTCAATGGCCCATTATCTTTCCCTTGTCTGATGCGCGTCATATGTTCTCCCTCTGTGTTCCTCACTGTTTGTTTTTCCACTGCCGCTCTTCCAAATGAAATCCTCACCCAGCCCAAATCTTTAGATATGCTGTAAATAGACCAACAAGAATACAATAGGTGCATCTATTATCAGGGGACACTGATCCACATGCACAGATCTTCTCAAATATTGCTTCTGTGATGATGGTTGGGGTCCTGTGCCATTCTGTAATGCCCCTTCTGCCTTGCCACTGTTGCCCCAGACCCTTCATAACTGGGTGAGCGAGGAGCTAGCAGGCAGGTCCAGCACTGCAGCCTTACTGCAGTCAACTGAGGGCAACCAGGAAGAAAGGTGTAAGCAGGTAGAGCCCTCTTCAGCAGCCAATTACATCACAACAAGCACGCAATGCCCCGCCTGCCCGGTACCTAACCAGCCACCAAACCTGCGAAAAAGAAAAAAGCCAACTGCGGCATCCTGTCACTCACCATTTACACTCCAGCTGTTCTGCTGAACAAATAAAGTCAGTGTGTGCCTGGCAAAGTGATCACTCACCAAATAAACTGAGCTTGTTGTGCAACCTGGAAAGACTTTTGTTTAACATTCGTAGTTCTCCAGGAAAGCTTGTGGTTTTGAATGCATTTGGATGGATTTTAATTTTGCAGTGCAACATTAATAGGAATGCTCGTTTTTTTTGTTTTAATAGTTTGTGCCTAACACTGTTTGACTCACCCTAACAACCTGCCGTCCACCTGCATATCTGCATGCTAACATGAAGATTTTAGATATGTGTGTCGGGAATAGTGGCACCAAGAGCTGGATGTCACCCCTTTATCACCCAAGTGTCATTCAGGCCGGCTGGATTTACGTTGTAATTTTAGCTGTAAAAATACAAAATAATTCTCATTTAATAACCATTTTAATTTTCTATCTAGCCCTAAGTATTTGAGGAATTATGGTAAAGTGAAGCACATGGTCAAATCTGATTTTTGTGTCTGACAGCAGTACCTTGTAAGTGCTTTGTGCTACTGTGATACACTAAATATCCCCAGTAAAGCTCATAAATCACTCATCCTTTTAGTTCAGCCATTGCACAAATGAAGAGAACTGCCTAAAATCTTTTTTTATGAATCAGCTTAATAGTTAGACCTCAAGTAGAAATGAGCTCATTTGCATTTGCTCATTTTGCAAAATTAAAAAGCAACCCAGTTTTTAAGACATCAAAACTAAACCAATCCTAACCAACAGCCTCTTTTTGTTTTTCCACACCAGTATTAATACACTGTATTACCCTGAAAGAGTCATTTCTGTTAAAGAATTCAGGCTTAAATTAACAGTCGACAAAGAAATACATTTGAGTTAATTATGTAATTATTTTGCTTACATCTCATTTAAGCTCAGGTTAGTCTCCTGTCTTCCCGTGCTCTCTGTTTCACTGTATATATTCACACACAGAGCAGAGCAGCTAAAGCAAAGATAACATTAATTGAGTTGATGATACCTTGTTATCACTTTTATTGCACTAAGTGCAATAAAAGCTATTCATGAACTGTTAATCCCAACAAAGTGAAAGACAGAAGAGAGGGCCAACAGGGTGATTTAAATGTTTGTTTTTTGTGTGTTTTTACTTTAAAATTAAGTTAAACAACTGCAAAGAAACACACAACACTGGTTGGGATAGTTGGTTCCTTCAATGCTATATTAGCCGACCTTCAAGCACAATGTGCAGGCATAGCTTCACTGCTGCCCCGGGTTAGAGTTTTGTGTAGTCCCATCCTAAATGAACAAATTATCAGCAACTAGAAGATGTCTCCCCGGACATTTTGTCCTCACAGTTTATCAGTTTAAAGATTTTCACTGTGGGTTTTGTAGTTCTGTAAAATCCCCAGTAGTTCATTTTGTATGATGCTATTCCTGGTGAATATTAGGTATAATCTATAGTTTATAAATTGAAATTATAAAAGTAAAGAAGAGATGGGCAGCTTCGCTGCGTTTGGAGCCACAAATATATCAATCAGCTCATCTGAACTCTTAGCACACAAAAAATCCTTTGTTTCATCCGATGTATCAGGATGTTATATTTTATGTTTTAGACCCTATGTTGGTTAAGCTCAAATAAAGTGTGAAAATTCTTTAAAGAGATATTTACAGTAATCAAACTGGGCTGTGCACATACTGGAAGGCAAGTTTTTTCCTCCTGAAAACAACCTGTTGGATGTTTAATCGATCATCGTTTTGTCATAAATATGCAATCGGGTCATTGAAATCAGAGTTATAGCCGATATAAACTGTGATTGGTGCATCCCTAAGTAAAACTGGTGTGTGGTTGTCATTTCTCTATCACTTCTTACTAGAAACCTGCACAAGAATCAAACATGACATATTTGACAACTTATTCCCAATAATAGACCAAACATTGTTCTGTTAAACATCAACTTCTATTCTCCTGCAGCAGCAGCAGCACACCAGTACTTTCTCCTTTATCTTTGCTCACTTGCATGTTGCAGCACTGATTTTCCTGAAAAGATTCTTCTTCCTTTAGTTTTCTACTGAATGCATCTTTGAATTCTCACCTTTCAAAAAATGTTTTTCTACAGGCTAAAACCTTCATTACTGCACCAAGAAGCCCGTCTTGGAGCCAGAAAGTGAAAGAATGTCTTCCATGGTTTCAGAAGTGCATTGGCAACAACCTGTGTATCAAATTCTGTAAAATATTGTAAAACATTACTGTTATTCTAACTTGATAAGTCATAATGTCCACTGTATGTGCTTGATATTGGAATACACATGTTAAGCATTAACTAGTTCCTCGTTAGTGTGCATATTAGCCTATTGGCTCTAGGGTTAGCCATAAAGCACTCAGTGATGCCTTATTCTACACGAGCATGTTCTGCAGTTTTTAGGGTACAACAATGAGTCTTTGGCCAGTACCCTCATAATTACTGCTTATTGGATAAATAAAGAAGATCTTGTACATAAATTATGACTTTAATATGCTTTACTCATGGCCTCATAAGAACTGAACCTTGAGAACTGAACTGTAAGAACTGAACCTGGACCTTTTTAGTATCATTAACTGCTTTTTAGAATAAGATGCACTGAAGTGTAGGAGAATGTCAGTGTTAGGAACTCACCTGTTTCTTGCTTCCTGGTACAGTTCAGCATTTATAACCCTTTCCCTGCTTCCTGTAAATTCTGTAGAATTCCCTCATTTTTGACCTGTGACTCTTCACTTTGGAATAGCATCATTTAACTGCGATAGTTGGGAGCCGTGGTTGAAGAAGAGCCAGTGGTTAGAGTAGGGAATCTTTTGTAGATTCATATTTATCAAAGTAAATGTGAGTTAACTGTGAGTGAACCTCAGGAATTAGAATGGGTAGCTCGTTCATATTCAGTCAAACATGATTTAGAGTGGAGGTATAGCCTCCTCTGAAGATCATAATTCAGATAGAGCTGCTTCCTTACGTTTGGTCTAAAAGCAGCAACCAGATTGAAAACTCTTCAGTTAATAGTCCAGTATTGGGAGAATATCGTCAGGAAGAATAGGGTGTTAACGAGAGCTTTAAAATGGCTAATTTAAAGACACTAGGTTGCTAATGTGCATTATAATGAGCAGGTAGCTACCTGGCCGAGGTGCTTCTGAAACCATGAAAGCCTGAAGGTATCTGAAGGTTCTCTGCAGTTCTGCTTTCTTTCCTAACACGTTGTGCTCGCTGCCTGCAGGCGGCACAGGTGGTGCTGATTGCTTTGTTTGAGCTCAACACCCCAGAGTTCACCATGCTGCTGGGAGCACTGCCCAAAACTTTCCAGGACGGCGCCACCAAGCTGCTGCACAACCACCTGAAGAACACGAGTAACACCAGCAGCAATGTGGTCAGTAAGATTTCTATGTCACTGAGGGGAAAAATTTTACAGTCACCCAGGTTGCGGTATTCTAAGATGAGTTGAACTGATTGAACTTGAGGTGGACTTCTGTTTCCGATGTTACGTTGTATGTAATTTCATGTCGTTGATATTCAGGGCTCTCCGAGTAACACTATTGGCCGAATGCCGGCTCGTCACACACCCAGCAGGACCAGCCCTCTCACCTCACCGACAAACTGCTCCCATGGAGGACTCTCTCCAAGGTAGGCAGCCGCCTTTGATGACACTGTCCTTAATAACACACTCACTGTGTCGACGCATGGCTGTGTTTTAACTGTTGGGATACTGGTGCTGTCATCACGTGTCACCTGTAGACAAAGTAACGCGCAGCCAGGTGGGTCTGTAGTAGCTCGAGACTGAGTGAGCTGTTCTAGAGATTACAGCCCATAATTCATTCACACATATGTGAAAACAAAGAAGCAATTATTTACAAAGACAAAAGAAATCTTACAAAACTCCTCCTGCCAATTGTCTGATTGCTAAAAGTTTCGCTGCATAGCGACTGATAAATGAGCCTTTCAAGTTGTCATACACGATCATGTTGTAAAAGTAAACCAGAGGAGGGTGATTGCTGCATTAATCTGCTGTTTTTACAGCATAATGCAGCCCAGTTACCTAAAATCCAGTTTCATTCTTCCATGCTGAGCAGCTCATTCAGTTCACACACACTGTGCCTGGATTGTCCTTTTATCTGCCAGCAGAAACCCATAAACATTGATAAGTTATTTAAGTTATTGTTACTTCACCTGAACCTGCAGTGCACCTTGTATGGAGAGCATTAGCAGCACAAAAATGCTTTTTCAAGGTTATCTTTCAAGATAAAATCACAGTCACACAATTAACTAATTTACCCAGCTTAACCCATAAATATCACAAACCATACTGAATTGAAATGTGGGCAAAAAAACATTTCTTTTGGGCAGCGTTGCAACACTTTCAGCCCAGCTGCCATGATCAGATTGCTTCCTCAAAGTCCTGTTCTGATCACTTGCATTTGTGTATCTGAGATTTATCTGAAATGGTGAAGAAGTCAGGAGTCAAGGAGTCAGACCTGGCAAGAAGATGCTAGCTAGCAACGACAGGCCATATGGGTGCATCACACAGATACAGATTAATTATTGCTGTGTAGCATTTAATAAAAGTCCTAGAATTGTATTCACTGAAATACAATGAATACATTAAAATGCTACAGAATGCTCCTACAGAACAAACAGGGTGGGTAACAGCTATTTTGTATTTTGGTGCCTCTGGTTGACGTTAGAGGAACTGCACTTGATTTTTCCATCCTGGAAGCTGATACATGTTTCTTTTTATGTAAATAGGGACAAAATGTGCTTTCTTTATGCTTTAATAAAATCCAAATGGATGAATTGTGTTTAAAAAAAATTACCTGCCATTAACTATAAAACAGAGAAGTTTGTTTTTGGCACCTTTATGGTCAGAACAGGACTTTCGGTGAGGTGAACAAGGAAACAACCTTGACATTGAGACTCTCCAACTTAAAATCAGTTAAAAGTTCTATTTACATGGATGAACTCGACATGCTCACTTTTTACGGGATTCTGCTTTCCTCTTTAATTAACACTTTCCCGTAATCTTAAAGCTCAGACTAGTTTCTTTTTGTCTTTTCTCTTTCTCTTCCTGCGCACTTGCTGTTTCCTCTCTCTCCTCCCCTCTCTTGTCTCGTCCCGTGCTCTCTCCTCGTGTTGTCGGTTTCCATCCACCTTTCCCTGCTCTCTCACTCCTGTCTGTCCGTCCTTCCCTCCCGGCCGCGCTGTGACAACAGTCGGTTATGGGGTTGGGGTGTCGACGGACTATCAAAGCACCCGCCTGCCCCTCCTCCTCCTCCTCCTACGCCTCACTCCACCTCTGCTGCCCCCACCATAAGGGTCCTGCGCAGAGCGTATTCACCCAGGTAATGAGGCGGGCATGTTGGAGATTGTGGCCTAAGGAATCCACACTCTCATCCTTTTCTTTACCCAGTTCACCAAACCATCTGAGAATGCATGCATTAAACCATCATGTCTAATAAAGTGGAAGCATCCTTTTGAAAATCCATAATTTTTAAGGGTTATGTCAGTCCTGACCTTTCATGCTCTAAATCAGTCTGCTTTTCTGTCAAGAGCACAGCTTCGTCGCATGCATATGTCTGCAGATTCATGTGGCTGTATTTTGCTTTTGCTGCATATTTTATATAAAAGTGCATGCATGCGTTTCTTTTTATGTCTGTGTGTCTGGCAGCATGATGGAGTACGACACGGAGAACATGAACTCAGACGAGATCTACAGCTCGCTGCGTGGCGTCACTGAAGCCATCCAGAGCTTCTCCTACCGGAGCCAAGAGGATCTGAACGAGCCTATTAGACGGGAGGCAAAGAGGGATGATGCAGTAAGCCACAAGCTTCATATCCAGAACCAGTTCTGAAAAATCTGGAATTTCATTTGACATTAAATGCTTAGAATGAATTCTGATCCTTTTTTAAGACACTGCTGCATTACATTTTTCATTTTTCAAGACATTTTTCAAACAGTTTTTAGGTTCTTAGACCTCAAAAGTGGTTTGGCTTTCTGGTTGTATGTTGACCATGAAATAACTGTGCTTTTAGTATCTCCTGCTGGTTTCTGTAACCCTTTTAAACATTTTAGTCGCCACTATTTCGGGTGGTGTTTAGAGCAGTTGTGACCATGTCTAGATGAGAGGGGGGTGCTCTAAGTTGTCAGCTAATGCTCGATAATTTGTTGCCAAGTTACGTCTATTGACTATATGAGAACATCACATCTAAGGGGCGACCGTGGCTCAGGGGGTTGGGAATCGCATCTGTAACCGGAAGGTCGCCGGTTCGATCCCTGGGCTCTCTGTCCTGGTCATTGTGTCCTTGGGCAAGACACTTTACCCTACTTGCCTACTGGTGTTGGCCAGAGGGGCCGATGGCGCGATATGGCAGCCTCGCTTCTGTCAGTCTGCCCCAGGGCAGCTGTGGCTACAACCGTAGCTTGCCTCCACCAGTGTGTGAATGCGAGAGTGAATGAATAGTGGTATTGTAAAGCGCTTTGGGTGCCTTGAAAAGCGCTATATAAATCCAATCCATTATTATTATTATTATTACTAATCAGTGCTGACTCAGCCTCTGTAGCCACTGCAGGCAGACTGTGTATGTAATGCACTGATTTGTCTTCGGATACTCTCTTTCTTTTTGTGAGGCATGTGTCATTTTTTGCTTATTGTTTGGTTTGCTTTCGTATTTTTATGGTTATTTGAAGCTAAAATGGCTCCAGATCTTCTTTATACCACTGCCTAATCCCTCTCCCATCTCGCAGGCAGGGAGAGAAGGAGTAGCTTCCTCTCCTGGGTCTGATGCCCGGCTCGGCTTAGACGTGGTGGAAGGCGGTCGCACTGCCTTGGACAACAAAACTTCGCTGCTCAACACGCCATCGCCGCGCTCCTTCTCTGGGCCGCGGACTCGAGAATTTGCCCCATACGGCTACGGAGAAACCATTTGCACGTACGACAAGAGCGCCCTGAAGGAGGCTGTGTTCGACGATGATGTGGAACAGTTCAGAGACTGTGAGTTTATGCCGATTTTATGTTTTTATGTTTACAGCTCTGAGCAAAGTACCTATGTACCCCAGTCACACGTGCATTAGCTGTTAGAATTTGTTATGTGGCTCAACAAACAACCAACATGCCTCTGAAAATGGTCAGGTACAAGGACTGGACTGAAAAAGTTAAAAAGTAGCCAGTGTAGTAAGAAACACTTCCAGAAAGACCTCCAGAAAGCCTGGATAATGTTACTAAAGAGCACTTTAAAAATTACTTGCTTGAAAGCAACATTTAAAAAAATGAAGGGTGACTGAAGACTATTGCACAGTACTGTATCTGCTTGTGGCATCGTAACAAGATCTAGTAATGTCAGCCAGCTGCGTTTTTCTTCTGGTTGGCGATGTAGTTCGATACAAAGAAAACATCTCAGGCAGTCTTTTTATGTGGTCCAAGCTCCATGAGATGAGCACCATTTAGTTTCTTTATACTGAAGAGAAGGCAGACTTATCCACAACTGATATATCCAAAACTGGAGTACCCATACCAAAACACTCCAGGTCACACATGGGCAAAACAAAGCCCGAGGGCCGCACCCCTGCACACCGAGTCAATCCGGCCCTCAACATCCTCAAGCAAAACAGGTTCCAAAACACGAATAAGAAGAAGCTTAAGGCTGGAACTGACCTACAGAGGAAAATGTAGACCGCTTTAAATGTTCATAGAGTCTTCATATTATTAACTTTTTACTTTTTCCCGAGAAATGTATCGGTTCAATTATTCAGTTTGTGGTCCTTTGCGTATTTAACCTTAGCAAAAATAATGTCACCCACTCCCCATCTATACAATAAGTCAGTTTGATATTGGAGCGAACTGTCACTTTAATTCTCTGATTATTATACATTGTCTGCAGTGTGACATTTAAACTGAAATCTATATTGAATAAGCCTCATGCTTATTCTGGTAGTAGAAAAACATGAAACGAGTTAAATAGCGACATCCACAGAATGAGTATAAAGAAAAAAACAGCTCTTACTGTCATATTGCATGTGAGCCTTTCTTGTCATTCAGCCAAACGTCAGGTCGTGCATTGTGAGCACGTGATGTCGTTGTGAAAACACAAAGGAGCAACAATGTTGAGGCAACAAATGACAGAATTTCCTCCATTTCACTCGGTTAGTTGTCAAACGTCATCCTGAACCAGCCGGTTCGTGTTTACAGCAGACAGAAGAAACCAGTGAGCGTCCAGCCCCTCTGCCGCAGCCGCTCTGTGCTTCACTTGTTGTTGTTGTTGTTGGTGTCATCACATCCTTTTCTCTGCCACTCTCCCCTCCCCTCCCCCACCCACCTCCACCTTCATCCCTCCTCCTCCTCCTCCTCCTCTCCAGGCCGACGTCAGGAAAGCGGTGAAAACAAGATGGCACTCTCCAAGGTCTTTGCTCCTGGTAAACATGCCCACCCTGCACCTCCACTCCACTCACCCTCCACCTGTGTTTGCATTCTTCGCTCAGCTCCCCTCATCGTCTCTCCATCTTTTAACTCCGCCTCTGTGTTAACAAAGTCCAAGCGGTTCTGCTTACAGCTGTAATATTTGAATGTTTCTAATGTTTTCACTGCATCTAATTTGACTGTAGAGATCTATCGTATGAAAAAGTTACCTTTTATATTTTTAATATTAACTGCTCAAACTGTAGATATCTGCATCCTCCGAGGACACACATTTTGAATAACATGAGGCTGCTGACGGGAACGGAAGTTTTCTGTGGGTGATCTACTAACAACGCGTGAATTTGATTTATGAATGGAAATTCAGCCAGTTCGTTCCAGTAATGGCCAGCACAGTCTACGAAAGGCAAAAAAAAAATGGTGGATTAAAATTGACCAGATCTGATAAGTGAGGGGAAAACAGTGAACAGAAACGTTCTGATCTAAAGACTTCAGTTAGAAATAGACAGGAACTGTGTGGGATCTTGGAGATCAGGGTGGCCTTTTTTTTTTTTTTTGTAATGAATACATTTGACAGCTGAGGTGGAGCACAGGATTGATGAGCTGTTTTCAAAAGTCCACCTTACAGGACTTACTGTTAATAATGTTAATAAAGCTACGTTCACACTGCAGGCAAAAGCTCATAAAATCCGATTTTTTTTTTTTTGACCCTGTGCGACCCATATCCGATCATGCTATGACAGTGTGAACGGCACAAATCCGATATTTTCAAATCCGATCTGGGTCACTTTCGTATGTGGTACTGAATCCGATACATATCCGATGTTTTAGAAAGCGACTGCTGTTTGAACGGTCATGTCACATTAAATCCGTCTTTTACGTCACTGACACAAGACAGACGCTAATTATCGGCGCCGGAGAAGCACCCGAGAAGACTTCGCGAACGCTTCCTGGCCATCCAGCGTAGATGTCAGTGAAACTGTTGGGAAGACAACGTGAACATTTTATTTGTACTATATAATCTGCAGATTCTGACAGAAATCTGCAACTATCCTTTGAAGCACCGCTCCTCTCTAAAACAGCAATAAGGATAATTTTTAGGTTATTTACATTATTATGTAAATATGTAATAACTTAAAGCAAAAATTGGGAAACGTAAAGTCCGAAGTCTTTATATTAAGGGCCATCAGTCAAACAATATTGTTTGCTCTGGGTCTAAACAGAGCGCGTTGTGTGTGACATCTTCTTTTGCGCATGCGGGCCGCTTTGAGCGTTCACACTAGAGCGCATTTGCTGTCGCATTTTATTTGTAGTGTGAACAAGCAGACAAAAAAAATCGGACTTGATCAAAAAATCGGAATTGAGCATTAAGACCTGCAGTGTGAACGTAGCCTTAGTCACATCCTGAGTGATCCAGAGAAGTTCATGAAGACTGACACATGCATGAAAATGCCCGTTGTTCTCAGTTTCTTGCATGCCACCTGAGGCTGAAGATATTTATTAAAGTCAAAGGAAAGAATCTGACTCACAGCTACCCATGCAACATAAACTGTCACGGTGAATGGAGTGAGCTGTGAGGAGAAAATAAACGAGGATCCACGTGCAGGCACTCGCTGAGATGCAAAGGTGGTTTATTGTAGAACAGAGGTGGAAATGGCAAAACGGAACAAAACTAATCTCTACTGAGACAAACTAAACTATTGAACAGCAAACATGAACACGAACATGAAGGAGAGTCAGCAGAGGCATATGGAGGTTGATAGCAGGGAGAACACACAGATGAAACACGGTAGATTCACAGACAGTCCAGCAACTAGTACACGAGTAGACACGACTTAATACACACAGAAGAACACAGGGAGATTACAAATAGGTGGGGAACACAGCTGGAAGTAATTGACAAGACGAGACATGGGAAGCAAAACTGAATACACTGACATCAGACATAAACCTTCAAAGTAAAACAGGAAACAAGAGACAATTCACAAGACACAGACTAGACACTGAACTAAAAGGGAAACATGGAAAACTCAGGCCCAATACGGGCACAGAACCAAAACCTAGGAACAAACAAAGACATCAAGAAATCAAAGCTTAACAATGCAAAACAGAAAACACTGGGTCACCAACCCAGGACCGTGACATAAAAAACTTTTAGAAAAACTCGAATTACATTTAGTGCTGACTACTAAACATATTAGCTGTTTCAAGACAGACATTTCTATATGTTATGTAAGAGATCCATAACAACAGCAGCATCACTCTGGAAGTAGAAAAGTAGAGTCTGTTTTGCCCATTTTATGAAAAAAATAATGTTCATTAAAAAAAGTTTAAAATAAGGTTTTATCACATTCCCTCAGTGCAAAAGCCAAAAGTCTTTGGTAGGCAACAGGAGGAGAAACTCGTTTAGAGAGACTTTCATGCTCTAGTTCAGTGACTTTTCTGTGAGTTTCTTTGTTGCCTGTAATATACTGATGGTTTTTATGCATCACCGTGCTCATAGCTTTGCGCAATTCACCTGCACCAGTCACATGTCCATCTTGACTCTCAGCAGCAATGGTTCGGCACAAATCAAGTTTCTACGTTCAGTTTAAGTACCCTCCTCCCAAAATGTGGTCCCTGGAAAGGGAAATACATGTGCAAAAATACCTGCACCTCATCACACCTCCCTAGTAAAGTCCAACAACCGCCAAAGGAGGAATTGCAGATCCAAAATCTGGATGTGTGATTAAAAAAAAAAAAGAAATTAGGTGTCTTTTAAAAACAAAAAAAAAAGGTTGATGGATGATTATTAGCCCATGGCAGTTCAATTCAATTCTTAACTCTTTCTTCTTGTCCCCTCTCGGTAAGCAGTCGGGCAGGATCACTCAGACCTGGTGGCCGATCTTTTGAAGGAGCTGTCCAATCACAACGAGCGCTCAGAGGAGCGTAAAGGCGCCCTGGTGGAGCTGCTGAAGATCACACGGGAAGACAGCATGGCTGTGTGGGACGAACATTTCAAAACCATCCTCCTCCTCCTGCTGGAGACCCTGGGTGATAAAGATGTACGTAACCTGATAGTTTGTGTACATGTAAATCCCTTTTTTTGTCTCCTTTATTTGTGTTTTCATTGTCTTGATTCAGCGTAATCTGAAGAAACTGAAGGTAGTTTTGTGTGGATGATATTCTTTATGTTCCCATTTCCTGCAGCACACCATTCGAGCTCTGGCTCTGCGAGTGCTGAAGGAAATTCTGAGGAATCAGCCTGCCCGCTTTAAAAACTATGCCGAGCTGACCATCATGAAGACACTGGAGGCGCACAAAGACTCTCACAAGGAGGTACGCAGCTCCCACCACTCAGCTAAAGGCACCGAGCATGATTTTTGTTTCATAAAGTCGTCATCGATATCTGTTAATGTGGCCGTGCCGTGTTGAAAGTGATGCGGTTCTCATGTCTTTAATGACTGAGTAGCGTGTTCACTTAAACATGAAGTTAGTTTATATATGCAAAGGAGCACATGTGAGAAAGACGAATGCCAATCATGATACATAAACAAAAAGCCTGCAGTCAATGAGATTAATGATTATTGGTTTCTAATAATTTCTAATCCCTGTTGTAGCTCACAATAACCTCATAATTAATACTTTACAGAGTGGTTATCAATATGAGCACTAAAAAAAGTGAAGACAGTAAGTCCAACCTTCGACCCTTCACTCCAGCAGTTATTCAGGTTTACTTCTAGAGAAATTTCCCATTCATGTCGGTCAGGTGTGCAGCAGGGGTACAGAGTGTGTGTAAACACAGATCACGTGTTGATAGCAAATTGAACATAAAATACACAAAAATGCACTCAACCAACCTGAGATGAAACATGCAGATAACCAAAAAAAAACATATCGATCACAGAAATTTAGCATGAGGAATTTTTTTTTAAATGTTTTTCAGCATGAATGAATAATATCCTGCTGAAGAAGTGTAAAGTATGCTGAAGTAAAGCACTCTTTAAAGGGGTTCATAAATCCCAGAGGTTTTTATTCTTTATCTTTAAACTTTTTTTTTTGCTTTTTCTGTATTCAGTTTTTCAGTAATTGCGTTAATCTAAACGTGTGTCATTTTGCAGCCAACAAATTTTCACAAAATCTGTGAAACATGCAAAATTCAGTACAGTCCCGCACTGTACTTACCACACACCAGAAGACCATAAAAAGATGTTTTTAATCATAGACGAGTCATTTAAAAAAAGCTTTATAAAAGCCTAAAATACAGGCATAAAGGTGAGGATATATTGTGTTTAAAGCAAGAGCCATGATAGGTTCAAGTATAAAATCAGGACTGAAAGTGCAACAGTAAGAATACATTAGAATAAGTTTAAAATGTAAGCGTTTTCTGGGGAAGTTCTCAGATCGAAATCAGCCTGTAAACGTGTTTTTCCCATCATGCTCCTGGTGGAAATTTACAAGAAGATAAAGTGTTGAGTGGTGGAGGAGCAGCTGCCTCGTTTCTCTGTTTGTTCTAGAAAAGTAAGTCAAAAGAAAAAAAGGGAGACACTGACTGACAGAACGGAGCTCCTGTTGGTTGTTGGAAACATTTATGGGATTGAAGTTCTCTACTTGAGCACAAAATGCTAAACTGGACAGTGAAATTGTCTGAATTTGGGGGGGAAAAGAGACTTTGGCTTTGTCTGACTTAGTCTCATGCCTGTGATACAGAAATCCTGCTGTTGCCTCAATAACACACCAGCTGATTGGATTTACGATGTGTGATATAAAATTGTTAGCAGCCTAATCTGTTAAAAATAAAAAACATGTTTTTAGGTTGTGCGTGCAGCCGAGGAGGCGGCGGCGACGCTGGCCGGCTCCATTCACCCGGAGCAGTGCATCAAGGTGCTGTGCCCCATAGTGCAGACGGCCGACTACCCCATCAACCTGGCAGCCATCAAGATGCAAACCAAAGTAATTGAACGCATCGCCAAGGAATCACTGCTGCAGCTGCTGCCCGACATCATCCCCGGACTCCTGCAGGTCTGAGCCCAAAACAGAAGTGCAGATTTGAATGGAATGTGATTGTTTTAGTTTTGCAGGCTGAAAACTGATCAAACCTCCAAAACTGTGAAATAAAAACTCACATTTCAGAAACTTGAATAAACCGAGTTTTTATTTTTAAATGTGTTGCTGGTGTACTCAGCTTGAATAACACAGACAGAGCAGAAACATCCGTGTCAGTGCCACAGAGGCTTATTTGGACAATGTTCATATTTGGACAGTGGGAATTATTTGCCTTATTTGTCCCTGGAAATGTTTGCGTGTACTCTGCACTCTTGGCGACCCCTCCCACGTTCCTGCTGACCTCGTGTGGGTGTGTGTGCGTGTATGTGTGCGTGTACGCGCCTTTGATACCTGATGCTCCCCGGTCTCTCCGCAGGGCTATGACAACACAGAGAGCAGCGTTCGCAAGGCCAGTGTGTTCTGTCTGGTGGCTATCTACTCTGTGATTGGTGAGGAGCTCAAACCCCACCTGGCACAGCTTACGGGAAGCAAGGTACTGACCGTCGCCAGCAAGTCTTTCCATTTGCATGTCCTCACAACGAAAGCACTTGAACAGACGCTGCGCCTTATCATCTTCCCATGTTGTTATTTCTCAGCTGGCTCTCAAATTATAAAGCACAGGGTCATATTTGCCCTTCTAGAGTGTCCTTGAGTTATGTAATGGTTAAGGTCTGAGGGTCAGGTTCACATGACTGCAACCCCCCCACCTCCACCACTCCCCTTTACTAACCACCACCTGGTCAGCTGGTTATTTAAACGGAGTCACCGCTGCAGTCTTCAGCTGCACTCTAAGATATCATCTTAGTGCTAAAATCACTTTGAGTGGATGCAGTTAATCATTAATAACAATCCTTCCTCTTATCAGCAGCTACATTTTAGGGAATATTTTAAAAAAGTGCCTGTGTCAATATTTTGTGTATGATTACTTTTGAGTTCTTTATCCTGTTTAAAGCAAATTGTCCCTGTGATGAGATTCTCCTGAGAAACAGTTTGTGGTTCTCCTACTACAGCATATTTTTGTATTTCCCTCTATAGTTAACTGATTGTTACATATATCAGTAAAGATGTGGACTGACAGCCATTAGAATAACTTTTGGGGGGATTTTTGTTTTTGTTTGTTTTCCCCCGAAGGGTATCCCCAGGAAGCCGGTCACCAGCACAAACAGTCCAGGCCAGTTCAGTCCAGTTTAGGGACTTCAACTAGCTGCAGCTAGCAGCTCCAGCCACCTGTGTCGCTATCCACCTGTCAGTCAGGGGGGCCACGGCCCTAATTTTAAGTCTCGCTACCATACAATGGAGTGAGTTATAATTGCATTGACCACCTGTAGAGTTGTTTTGAAGTGGTAAACTACATAAAGACATTCTTGAGGCAGGCTGTAAACTTGTTTATTTCTGCTGGAGCGTGCAGGTGTTTGTGCTTTTCATGTTTCAGCCTCACTCTACCTCTGCTCGGTTTAATTGCATGACGAGATGTCATGAGTGCTTTCATCATTTTAAAGGAACCAGCCAAATATTGTGTACTTTTTGCTTCCTATCGCCCTATCTGACTCATGAAGAAGTTTATTCCTCTTTAAGACAGTCCTGTGCTGATATAAAGAGTAATTTCTCAATTCTTTCCTTTTGCAGATGAAGTTACTGAACCTGTACATCAAGCGTGCTCAGACGACAAACAGCAATAGCAGCAGTTCCTCAGATGTCTCCTCTCACAGTTAATGGAGGTGGTTTCATCCATTCCAAGACTCCAGATCAGACTTGTCTGTCTCTGAGCATCACCCTCCTCATCACGGCTCTGCAGCTCATCCTCTCGACCCATTTTGTTCCTTCGTGTCATCCGCCTCCGCTCTGGAAATATCTGAACGGGACTGCTGTCCTGGTTTCAAGTTGGTGGGGAAGGATTGGACACATTTGGATTTTTGGATTTAGGATATGGCGCTTTCTCCTCCTCCTGTGGGTCCCACCATCTCCACATCAGCTCCAATCTGTTTCTCCTTCATCCCTTCTGCTTTTAGATTTGTTTCTATAAGTGGAAAATATTCACATCAAAGAAATGTTTCAGATCATCTTCAGTTTGGGATGAAATGTCATTTGGCTGGCCCAGTGATGGCAACAAGCCCATAAAGTGTGCAGTGAATTCTGTTTTAAGGGCATGAAGACCAAATATTGCAAGGCGGAAAAAAAATTAGATATGGACAGAAAGACAAAACGAGGAAGTCCTATGTGAGCATTTTAGTTCAAGGCTCATATTTGATTGTAATTTCTTTTTTTTTAATGCGCTCGTTTCTCTTTAGGAGTGGCTTAAAACCCAAACTGTCACGATTACAAAACAGATCTCATGTCTAAACAGAACTGACAATCCTTCACATTTCGTGCAGATCTTTTAACAGAGAACACAAACCACCGTCGCTACATGGAGTGGAAGCTAAGCCTGTTAAAAGCCGTGACGTTTGTGTCGTTTTTAACTTCTTGCTTCCATTTGTGTCTGAGCGCTTACTCTGTCTTACAGGAAGTCCTTTGTAAATACAGCAGATGAGGAGTTGGGGGAGAACAGGCCTTACATTTGTGGACTGCAGAGAGTGAACGGGATGTACGGCGCCGTCACTCTCGGCTCTTTAAAAAAAAAAAAGAAAGAAAAACAAACAAAAAAATGTGAATCTGCAGCAGAAGCCTCCACAGCACTCTCAGACATGTGACCGTGCAAACACAGTATTACTCGTTTCCTCTTTCACAGCTTCTGCAATAACCACATAGAAATCAAAGGTGTTTTGTACATACACTTTCTGACCGCTGCTTCACGGAAAAGCAGACTTTTTCTTTTTTTTGGCTTGCATGAACCTGCGGCACGCGTCAACTCAGTGCTGCGCGGAGAGCCCGGAGCTTCTTCGGCTGTTAAAGTGCACTTTTAACATCATGAGATCACTCGACTCTGAGGAGGCGCTCGTACGGAAAAGGTACACACTCTGTGTTTTAATTTATTCTGCTGTAAAGTTTTAAGTGGTGGATTCCTGCTGTGAAGCACTTCATCGATTCCCTGATTGGGAAGAAGTTTCTCAGTCTGATCAGCTTTTAATTATTGGACCTGATTTGGTTTTCATGGTCAGTTGATCTGCTGTAGTTTTTTCTTTATAATACTCTGAATAATGAATAATAATGCTGATTCCTGATTTGTTGAAATCCGCTGAGAATGGTCCAACTCTGCTTCTTTAAGGAAATGAATGTACAGAAACAACACAGTGAATTTGCTGGTACTCAAAAGGATTTAACTTTTTCTTTCTCATCGTCCTTCAGCACGCTCATTTAATCCGCTGAGTTTTTACCAGAAAAGCAAACCTGCAAACTGGTGAAAACCCACCAATCTTCTCGCATCTGTCGTCTCGTCGCTGGATCTAAAACAGACGTGACGGCGTTCCTTACAGACTGTTCACTATGCATGTTCAGCAGTCTTTCTTTGGCTTCACGCGCTCTGTAATATTTACACCTGTATTTATATATTTTATTTGATCTTATTGTATTTAGTTCTGTCATGATGAACTGTACAGAAGGTTTTTTGTTTAGTTTTTTTATGTTAACATCAATGTGTGATCAGTTTGCAGCGATGTAAAAAACTGTTTGCTGTAGAAATAAAAAGACCGAGAACTGATCTCAGCTCTTTCTGGCCTTTCACTCCACATTTCACAATTCCCCCCTCTTACTTCATCGTGTGTAACGTTCAGAGATTGGATCAAAGCTCGGACGGCGTCGTCTTTATTTCCCTCGCAGGTTGGACCTGCATCCGAGCGCTGAGGTGTGCTTAGCGGCTCTGGATAAACATTAACCCGGGCAGACTTTGAGATGACCTGCTCTTAATCTGTCACTCCCTTGAGGAGCTATGAGGGGTGAGCTGCAGGGGTTTCTACTCAACCTGCTGAAACTAAACCTGCAATAAAGATTAATGTGCCTTTTTCAAATTTAAATATCATCATTTAATTGTCATTTAAGCTGCTGTGTTGGCTTTTAGAAATATCAGAGATGATAAATATGCTTACTGACATTCATTTGAGGGCTTTTCCTGTGTTTGTTTCCTGAAAGTCCCCTCTAAACATCCTCACCCACAGTGAGTGTTTTGTTGGCAGTGTCAACAACTGATCAACTGAAGCTGCTATTAATGCATCACCCGAGGTGGACATTGGTAGTGGGAGGTGTGCCGGCGCTCTCCGCCTCTCAAAGGTCATCCAAGGTATGCTAATAGCAGGCCTGATGACATCACTGGAGCCATATAAGGGGTGTGTGGCGAGGCTGGGCTGCAAACCTCTCTGAGCTGAAATCCGAGGAAGCCAGCAGGCACAACGCTCGCGCCCTCTGCCTCCACGCCTTCTCTGTGGTCCTGGAATACAAGACAACGCCGCCACACTGGAAAATATGCTGTTCTGCCATCCCCAGCCTGAGTCCTACCACCAGCACTCTGCTAGTTACATTAGGTAAAGCACTGCCATGTTGCCAAGCTCCAGAAATGTCAGGATTTCACACACAGGTGCAGCAATTTACCAGCTCCACAGGTGCTCGCGTGGCTTTGGTAAATGTGCTGATTCACAGTGATTGAGGAGCACATTTAATGTGTTATTGACATGAAATGAGTTTTAAAAATGCATTTCAGGCGTTCGTTCATTCAAAGAATTGCACTCAAAATCCACATTTCAGGTTAGTTCCACTTTATCATGTCAGTTTGTAAAAGTTTCCGTTTGATTTTTAGTTTTGGATATCATGATGTGTGTGGTGTTTTTCAAAGTGTACAATTTATGAAATTCAGAAGGGAACACTAACGGTACAGCAACAAAAACACACGACACAGTCATGCACTTACAAATCTGATCAACTGACACCAGATCTGAAATTAAAAGTTATTTTATCTTGTACTTAAGTTTATTTTTTAAACAAAGAAACATAGACAAAAAAGAAAATACCCAGTTTAGCCCACCTTTTTCTTTCTTTAATGATGTATTTAACCTGAACCGTGCTGCATGACAACAAACCTTTGGGCTTAAATGACTGAAGATCAGATGTGACAGCTGGCCATCTCCTCGTGATCTCCTCCAGAGAGGCGTTGGCGCCTTTCTTAAAGAACGAAGAAGCTCGGCTCATGGCTGAAAATGGTGCCAAAAGAACCCCGTTCCAGTACATTCTGTGTGCAGCCACTTCACCGGCTGTGAAGCAGCAGGAGGAAGCGCTCACTTATCTCAACCAAGGTACTTACACTGTTAGTCTCCGTGACGACTGTACAGACCGAAGCTCATTTTGTCACACGCAGTCCCAGCTGAAGCATGGGAGATGCTCAGAGTTCAATCCATTCATTTAAATACACTAAGAGAAAAATTAGGTTTGTTCTGCAACAGAAATCAGGTTGAAGTTTTCTGATGTTTGTCCAGTCTAGGGAAGCAAAACCAAAAGTCATAATTGTTTAAATATCTTCACTTTGCTAGTTCTTCTGTTTGTAATACGCTTTAATTATTTCTGGATTGGACTTCCCTCTTCAAAATATGGTCATTGAGGTTTCCAGTGACTCACGTCTCAAACATGATTGGTTCCAGTTTGGCTCATTTGACAAACTTATGATAATATTCCTTAAATTTAAATATTAGTTACTGGGAATTGGTCACATTTTTTCGTTCATAGTAATGTAGACTGCAAATGAATTTTGGACTTTTTTAGCTTCCATAGATTCTGTCTTTAGACCTGGATCTCAGAACATCCTGTTTACATAGTTGCACTCACACACTCAGTCTCTGTTATTGATGATTAAGATTTGACATGTTTAATATTTGAAGAATTCATTTATTTAAAAAATCAAGTATTCAGATTTATTGATTGATTTGTGCAAGATGAGCTTCTACGTGAGTGTTAATTTGTCTGACTTGGATCATCTAACCTCACTCATCAACCCCTCTCTCACTCATGTCTTTTGCTCTTTGCATTTCACACTCCCCTCCTCTTCGTCCTCGTCTTCGTTTTCTGCCTTCTGGAACCTTCTGATTTTTTCCGTCTGTCGTGTTTGTCAGTGACGTTTTTATTATCTGTGCTTTATCTTCCTCTGTGTTTCTACGAGTTTGCCCTGCTTATCTGCTCTACAGTAATTTGTTTGCAGTAAAAACACAATGAAAGTGAGCTTGCTGTTCCACGCAGCTTGTGGCCATTCAAAGAGGGCATGTATTGATTAGTAAAGTTAATTGCCATCAGGGTTTGTAGCTTAGTTTTAGAAGCACTGACAGTTAGTTTTAGCGTCCCTCATTGGCTGTGTTATTGACATGTTGTTGTGATAATGTATTATGTCTGATCAGGACGACTAAACGGAAACGTTTTCCAGTGTGTGGTCTTGATATCTACGCCTCTTTTCTGATTGATTGATTTCCTTTTATAAAAAAATTTTTAATCAGGATGTTTTTAATGTTTTAAAATGTAGGTCAGTCCTACGAAATCCGTATGCTTAACAGAAAACTAGTGGAGTATACAGATATAAGCAGCAAATATGTGAAGGTAGGTGTAAGGTATTGTGTATTTTTGTCTGTTTTATTTGTCTTTCATGTGACCTCTCCCTCTTTCTCCTCTCGTCTGTTCACTTCCCTGGTTCGTCGCCGGTCCCTTGACCTTCCCTTCCACTTTGGGGGTGCTGCATCGACCCTGAAGAGCTTGGTACTATCAGCCAAACTCACTGCTCCTCCTCCTTAAACTTCACATAAGCCCTTTACAGACGTGCAGCTCAGCTTCCTCTCACATTTCCAGCACACACACACACACACACACACACACACACACACACACACACACACACACACACACACACACACACACACACACACACTTTCTCTCTTTGGTATGTCTCACCAAGCTTTTCTGCTTCTGTCTGCTTTACCTGGATCTAAGTCACATGATCGTTGTGCTTGTAATTTTTCTGAAATGTTGTTTCCTGAAGTTGAAATGAGAAAAATCTCTCAGCCTTGTGAAAAACAAATAAAAAAAACAAAACAAAACTAGCAGCTCTCGGGTTCTCCAAGTTTCAGATGGCAGTCAAAGTTTCTACTTCCTCATTTAAGAAGAAGTTAGTCACACACTCACCTAAGAGTTACTTCATTATGGTGTGAGTGCATCCTCTTGACGCGTCTCTGTCGTCAGGACACATCGTAATGTTCGCCGTAGCATCCTAGAGACGCAGGAATGGGACAGGTGGCGTCTGTGCAAACACATGACGTGAAGCATCCAGAGCTGTTTGAGCTCGGCTGCTCAGTCATGCACGAGCCTCCCCCATAAATAGCCCAATGATACATGTCTCTACAGGCTGCTCATTTCATCTGTGGATTTGTGTCTTGTCCACGCAGATTTTAAAAGGTGGCTGTTGCTAAAATTCCAACCTGATCGAGCTCAGTTTTTTACAGATGAGCATAAGCATGATGCGGTTCTATTAGCTGGTAGCTAAAGCTGTTTTACGCAACAGTGTGAGGTGACTGAAAAGAGATCAGAGCTCCCACATGTCATAAGGTTTTAGGATTTGGATGAAAAAGGTTCTGTAAGTAAGTCTTCAAAAGTGGGGTTGAATGACGGAAGGCGTAAAAGTTGCTCCTTTTTTCCTGTTGACTAAATCACATCCATGCTATCAAAGGTCAGTGAAGAGGTCAGTCTTGACTTCACTAATTTGTATCATACATTTGGCATGTAAATGTTGTGGTTAGGGTTAATTAAACTATAAATGTCTAATGCCTTTAAGGTTAAGGTACATAGAGCTGAACGTAGGTATTGATGTGTTAACACCAACACAGAATTGTGACAGCATACAAATTTCCAGGGTTATTGCCTTTCAGTTGCAAGGGTTTCAGTTTAGTTAATGTCCATCGCATTTTTGTGGATTTTCAGAGGTTTGAAATGCCCAAATTAAATTTGGCCACCATCTTGTAGCTTCTGAAACTCAATTTAGCATGTCGCTAAAACAAAACCAGACCCTAGCCCCAGATGACCTGACCTCATGGATGCTCAGAGATGAAGCATAAACCGGTCCACTGAGAGGATCTTGTTTTGCAGAGACTGTGGGAGCTCTGTCACATAGAAGGAAAGTCACCAGCATTACTGCATGTCTCAGGTATTACATGTAGCCTGACTGGCAGCAGGTCATTGGGCTTTTGTGACAACAGTTTTAACTCTGACTGCTTAAGAATTGGTAAGAAAGGAGCTGCAAGTACTCCCTCCACGCCCTGTTTCAGTGCGTGTATAAATAAAACAGGGGAGCCTTTTCGCACTTTGCCCAACATTCCTGCTGTTTAGCTTGGTGCGAGCTGCCCTGTGCTCAGCTCACAGCCGTACTCCTGTCTGAAGCCTGATCCTGCTTGTTCACAGAGTATTGTGCGCGTGGTTTTCCATGACCGTCGACTGCAGTACATGGAGCACCAGCAGCTGGAGGGATGGAAGTGGAACAGACCTGGAGACCGAATCCTGGACATAGGTGAGCTCACCATACCAACATACTCATGGATCACTGATACTCACAGATTTGTGGTGGTTCTTGGTCAAAGTCACTATTTGTGTGTCTGACTGCACAGAAAGTCCAGTAATGGCATGAATACCCAAGTACAGTGAGAGAAGTGATTTTGGAAACTCACTAATATTTGCTCACAACAAAATTAAATATGCTAAACACCAAAGATGAAGATAGTGCTGTGGTTTTCCTCATGTACAACAGTGTGCAGCAGAAGTGATGCCATTATTAATGGCGTGTGGTGAACTGTAGTGTCATACTTAAGTATGAATGATTATGGAGCTGTGCTGGACCAATGCATTGACAGTAATCAATGATCAATAGCCATTTGACGCGTCTCCCAAAAGTTCGTGGCAGATGTCTACCAGGAGGTTTCTTCCTGTTAAAAGGGAGTTTTCCCTTCCCACTGTCACCAAGCACTTTCTCAAAGGGGGTCTTATGATTGTTGGGATTTTCTCTGTATTATTGTGCGGTCTGTACCTTATGGTAAAAAGCACCTTGAGGTGACTGCTGCTGTGACTAAACGCTACATGAACTGAATTGAATCTTAGGTTCTTAGACTTCAGAAGGTTAAACTTTTAAAGTTAAACCTCTCCTCAGCTTCAGATGTTAACAGGTTAACCAAAACACAAATGTCTTCACGTGGGCTTTAAAATCAAAGCTGAAATAAGTGGCTGGCTCATTACTTGCAGATATCCCTCTGTCAGTGGGGATCCTGGAGCCTCGTTCAGACCCTCTGCACCTCAACACCATCGAATTCCTCTGGGATCCCCTGAAGAATGCTTCTGTTTTCATCCAGGTACACATCCAATTCCAGTCTCAGTTCCTTGGAGGTTGTGGTCTTTAGCTGAATTTATTTTTCAGCTCTTCTCTATTCTCTTGTCCTTTCAGGTCAACTGCATCAGCACCGAGTTCACCCCCCGGAAGCACGGCGGGGAGAAAGGGGTGCCCTTCCGAATCCAGGTGGACACTTACACCACCAATGAACACGGAGAATACGTCGAGCATGTCCACTCATCCAGCTGCCAGGTCAAAGTCTTTAAGGTACAATACTTTATTTACTCTTACCTCATGCTCATCTCTGATTTTTAACATCCTCAAATCTCATGATTTACACCACACGTCCTGTTTTTTTTTTAAGCCTAAAGGAGCTGATCGCAAACTGAAGACAGATCGGGAAAAGATTGATAAAAAGACCCCTCAAGATAGAGAAAAGTATCAGCCATCCCATGACACTACCCTGCTGAAAGAGGTGAGGCCTGAGAGGACCCTTTGTTTGCCTTCTGCTTTGACTTTATTGAACCTAGCTGTAAATTCTTGGGTTACTTGGATGTTTCTGGAATTTGATCAGATCTGAATATTTCCCCCCTCCTTTTCGTTTTGCTTCTTTGCTCACCAAACCATGTAAACCACTATTACGTTACAGTTTGTTAATATGTCACTTTGCTTGTTGCAATGTTTGTTTTAAAAGTTTTCTTTCTTTGCTGCTGTCAGTGACTGAGGCTTTGTCAGTGCTAGTTTGTTATTCACCTGGAGGAAAAGAAAACCTGAGGAACCATTGTACTGGTCATGTTCATTACAAAAATCACACATGACACTGTAGCAATACTTACCATTACAAACCATTTATAGGACAGGAAGTCTTTATAGGAAGAAAATGAAAAGTGTTTGCTAAGTGTGACATAGATACTTGTTAACTAGTGCTAAATTGGTTAAATAAAATCCTACAATTTCACCTAATCAGGAGTTCAGACTTCTTGGACGGTCTGTTAGTACAGTTAACCGCACAGCAGCCACATTATTGGTCAAATAATCGCATTAAAAATGCTTCCAAAGGCTCCAGCAGCGCCTCTATCTGCGGTGAAGCCTAGCAGACAGCTAGCAGCTACAGCCACCATCCTCCTGTCAGTCAAAGAGGCCACGCCCATAATAATACAAGCTTTAAGTATATATCAAATTAAAAGCCGATTTTGTTACAAACATATACAGATATTATCAGGGGATAAATGAATTATAGAGACCAAAACAGTTTTTGTGTCAGGCTAAAATTCCTTTAATATGGGAGACCATTACAACTGACTCACTGCTGGACCCTCTAGTGGACATTAGAGGAACTGCAGGTTTGCTGTAGCTTTGTCTTTCAGCTCTGGAGTTTGCTAAAGTCGATTAAAGTTGCCCGGATCTTTTCAGAATAAAGTTTTCTTCAGAGCTCTGTACTAGACAACCTGTGAAGCTGTATATTACGACACAAATGTCAGCCCGATGAGACATTAACAGACTTTATCCTGGCGCGTGTCTGGTACAAAGTTTGCATGATGTTCAGCTGAGGCCATGTGAGGTTAGAGCTCTCTGTTATTGTAGAGTCTTTACACCTGTCATTTAAAATAACTGAAATATTGGTGAATGGCACTGCCTCCTCTACCGCCTCTAAATCTCACATTAATGGAATGAAACAAAACTAGTGAGCTAAAGGAGATGAACTACCTAAAGTTGTTACTATGTAGACCATAGGTTTACACACATCTGTGATCACTCGCTGCACTTTGAATGTGATTTTGAACCCTTTAATCTTTGT
The DNA here is from genome assembly GCF_057382275.1 of Copadichromis virginalis. Lineage (NCBI taxonomy): Eukaryota > Metazoa > Chordata > Actinopteri > Cichliformes > Cichlidae > Copadichromis > Copadichromis virginalis. The sequence goes on from NC_140633.1 coordinate 31,610,680, forward strand.
GAAAAGCTTTCCACTTCATTGCACATCTTCTTCTCTTTCTCTCTTCTTCTCTGTGTGCAGTGCTCGCCGTGGCCCGATGCCTTAAATCTAACCAGCCACAGCACCAGCAGCACGCCATCACCAATTTACCACAGCTCACCAACCTCCTGCACTTTCACTGAGGGGTGAGTAAGCATTCACACCACACTTTAATACTTGTTTGGTGGTTTCCACCGACATAAAACGCATCTCTTCAGTCAAGGTCTGCAGGGGAACTGTGTTTTGTTTCAATTACGGGTTGAAAATTTGAAAATGTTTCTCTGGTGTGATTGTGCTTTACACTCTATGAGAGTACTTTCACAAGCACTAACTTCTGCAGCTATTAGCAGATGCAAAACAGAGAATTTTTAACAGCATATAAAGAGCAGACAGATGTGTCTCAGGGCAGTTAGAAGAAAATACTCAACCAATCATCCCAATGTGTTCTTTCCTCCTCATGTTTGCGTTTCTCTAGCAACTGTTCTCCAAACCAGCAGGGGGAGCTGTTCATGCCCGGCTGCTCTGATGTAAGTAACAGAGACCGGTGCAGTGTGAAAGTGTTAATGTTGCTCTCTTATTCCTTTTAGGCCATTATTTGGAGACAGTGGATGCTGTGCAGCTATACTCATTTCAAGGGCTCTTCTTCTTTTTGACATGTAGCACCTTCTGCCGTCGTCCTTGCCGCAGGACACTCAGCAGTGGCTGCACCGTCACAGGTTCTCGCCTTTCTCAAGGCTCTTCACCAGCTTCTCAGGTACCGCGTGTGAAAAACACACCACACACTTTAGTCTTGGAACTTTTGTCAGAAAGCGCAGGCATGCAGTGCAGGAAAGACAAACTGAGGAAGAACTGATTAGTGTTGATGTGTTCGTCTATCGCAGCGTCAGATCAGATCTGCTGTAGATCAGGGCAGCAAGCAGAACCAGATTTCTGCTGTTGTTGCAGGTGCTGATCTCCTGAGGATGACCAGAGAGGATCTGATCCAGATCTGTGGTCCAGCAGACGGCATCCGCCTCTTTAACACGATGAAGGGAAGGTGAGCCATTAAATTACACTGCCCAGCCACACCCAGAACCATTTGCATGATTTACTGGTTGGTGCATCTACAGACACAAGATCATGGAATATACAAAATAGGCATGGCTCCTGTTTCTGGATGTGAGGCCAGCTGAAGTGCCTCAACCCTGCATTTATGGCGACTGTGGCTCAGGGGGTTGGGAATCGCATCTGTAACCGGAAGGTCGCCGGTTCGATCCCTGGACTCTCTGTCCTGGTCGTTGTGTCTTTGGGCAAGACACTTAGCCCTACTTGCCTACTGGTGTTGGCCAGAGGGGCTGATGGCGCGATATGGCAGCCTCGCTTCTGTCAGTCTGCCCCAGGGCAGCTGTGGCTACAACTGGAGCTGCCTCCACCAGTGTATGAATGTGAGAGTGAATGAATAGTGGTATTGTAAAGTGCTTTGGGTGCCTTGAAAAGCGCTATATAAATCCAATCCATTATTATTATTATTATTATTATTCATTCTAATAACCAGAAGGGGGCGACTCCTTTGACTTTTAACACAAGTCAGGTCATATGGAAGTCCACACAATTCTAGTCCTTTGGGATGTTCCTAAAGTCTAGTCTAGTCTCTTCTCTCAACCATAAATTATATACAAAGATGGATTTGGACACTGATATGATCCATTGTTTCTCCATTACAGTAAATTTATGATATCAGCCTCTTGAGCAGACTGCATCTTAAGCTTTAGTGCTGCAGGTCCTTGAAATGCATTCAATTCAAGCTTTTGCTCACATTTTCAGGTGTGTACAGCCCCGTCTTACCATCTATGTGTGTCAGCAGCAGGCCAGAAATCAACCTCCCATCAAACCAGGCTGTGGAGAAAGTAAGTGTGCAACAAGAATTCGGTCTGAATGCTCATATTTTGTCCTTTTTTTTCAGTCCTCTGTCTGTAGTGTGACTGAATGGTTTTAAACAAGCAATTCCTACACACCAAACACAACTGCAGGTTTATTAAGCCCTAAATGAAATATTCAAAACTAAGATAGATGGCAGCCGGAGCTGGACCAAACAAGTCAGAGGACCTGAAGAAGACCTGTAGCCGATGTTAGAGTCAGTCCTTAAAATACAAACAAAATAAAACTCATGAAAAAGACTGAGTCCAATTAATAATACACATGGATGTGCCATACTCTTTCTTAAATATTGTGTTTGTAAGGCACAGCCAATCAGGAGAAAATAAAAGGAAGGAACAGAGGAGGAGCTAAAGATGCTTGTTTCAGACAGTCCATCAACTGAGGAGCTGCACCGAGGCTCAGTATAAGATAAAAAATGGTTATTTTGAACATTGAGTCATGCACTCTGTTCTACTAGTCCAAAAATAAATGTTTGCAGATGAAACGCAGCAGAGACAAAATCCTAAAATATCAGGGAATCATCACAGAAACTGGCAGAGAGTAACACTTCTGACCTGATGTGATCATTGTATGTCTGTCTTGCCTCTGCAGTCTACCACGCTCTGTACCTGGAAGAGCTGACACTGCTGGACCTGTCTGAAAAGATTGCTACACTGTACAACATCACTTCCCAACAGATCACACAAATCTACAGACAGAAAACCACCGGGATCCACATCTTAGTCTCAGATGAGGTATCTGTCCAGCACTGATTAATATGAGTGCATATCTGCAAATGAGTATGTAGATTCTGTAGGCAAGGGGTAACGTTCAGGTATCGGAAGCTTCCTGACTTCCATCTGTAGTTAACTTCTATTAACTTCTACTAACACTAACACAGTCATCTTTGAGTTGCGTTTGATTAGATGCAGGTAAAAAAATCATTGAGAAGAGGAAGAGAGAGCTCCTGCTTTGCTCTAATCCAGTTTTAAAACAGGATGCTATTGTCTAATGACAATTTCGTTTTTTTTATTAGCCCCATAAAAATATATCTGCCTTCCAAACCCATGACAGACAGAACAGGAAGTCTCAGTTTTCCGTTAGTGATCATCAATAAAAGTTCCACCATGAGCTCCAGATTCCTTCCAAGTCCATGAAGTGCACTTTATACATGTTTCAGCTGTTTCAAGACCAAAGTGTGTGGTGTTCTTTGTTTCAGATGGTGCAGAACCTCAGGGAAGAAACCAGTTTCATCATCAGCACCATACGAGGTAACTGACCTTTATCCGTAGAGCCCTGTTTCAGGGAACGTTAAGAAGCTGTGGAAAAGGGAAAGAAAAGCACTCATTTCCAAACAGTCCAAGCACTTAATTAATGTCATTCTGCAACAAATGCAGCAAATCAAATGCTGAAACGAAGAACTCAACCAAAAAAAAATCAGTGGTCACTTTACATTTAATGCAACAAAAACATTTTAAATAAATAGAGCAGGGTCAAAAAGAAAAACCAAAAAACAACTCATTGCATTGAACAATGTAAGAAAAATATTCCACAGTGTAGAAATGCTACCAACAGTTTGGGGATTTTTGCTCTACATAACATCATCAAAAGATTCAGAGAAGCTGGAAAGATCTCTGTACACAAGACTGAAAACCACTTTATCCCCTGAACCTTTTTGTGGAATTCATGCAGTGTAAGTCTTGGCATAGCCACGGTGTAATACACAAGACCTTCCCTGTAGAGGACTTCGTCTGGATGGCTGCCTGTTTTGCTCCGAGGCCTTTGTTGTTCAGCATTTTGGAGAGGAAAAAAAAGAAATTGGTTCAGGGGCAGCTAAAGGCTGAAAAGTTGTAATTATTAAAGTTATAATCCCAGAGCTGAAAATGAGTTCAGTAATCTGTAGGTAAACAGCATGAACAGAACTTTTCTCAATATAACACGCAAACATAGGATTTCTTCATCTGCTAAATAATATCAAGGAAAAAGCTGAAACAGTGAATGTTGGTGGAGCTCAGGCCTTCAGACACAGTGAACAGGAACATCCCTGCAGGATGGCATCTATATGTTTTGGAGTTGTCTGCTGCCATCTAGATGTTGTTTTACTGGGGAAAGTCTTGTTTATTTCAGTGAGATGATCCCAAACCATGGCTGTGGCTGTATTCCTGCAGCATGGCTTCATAGTAAGAGTCCAGGCGCTAAACTGGCCTGACGCAGTCCAGAAACCAAAGGATGCTGCTGAGCAGCTGGTTTCCTGCAGCAAGCATGTTTCCTTACTTCCAAAGAACAGATGAAGCGGTTTAGTGGGAAACAGCTTCTTAAAGCTGCCATCAAATTCAAAATGAATAAATCAAATTCTTTAGTTTCAGCGTTTGCAGCTGTTTTATTTTCAGTGCTTTTGCATTGTTTTTATTTAGAGTCACAGAGCACACCAGTTCTTTTGAAGAGCAGAAACAATTTATTGATATTAAGCTTCAAGCTTTCATCAGGATGTTTTTTTTATTTTGAATGATCTTTAACTGAATTTTTGTGTGTTAACAGATGAAAACACTGATGGTTACCACGTTGTGTTAAAATGATCTCCGGGACGTGCCTCAGTGGAGTTGTACAGATTGTAAATACGTTTTACTAGACACTGTAATGATAATAATATTAATACTACTAATAATGTGATGTTTAATAAGATTTCCATTAAAGTGAAAATGCTTGTCAGCTCTTCGCTTACTGTTGATTTTGAGCTTTAATGTTCTCTAGTTATTTTTTACATATTTGTTTAGTTACTGATTCTTGCTTTGTTGCAATTAGTATTAACAAGCGCTGTACCATTCTTTAATATGTCAAATGCAATGCTGTAAATGCAACTGAATGACTCTGATGATAATAAAGCAAAATAAATGGAACACATCATCATGCAGACAAAATGAAACGATGAACAAACAAAACTGTATGATGCTGTTTTAATGAGAAGTGTGATCTCCCGCTGCCTCGGCTCTCTTTGTTCTCCTGCTGGGTCGTGCCGCGTTGGGATGCTCTGAGGCTCTCTATTTTCTGGGTGAAGTGGAACATGCTGCTTTTAAAGATTCGATTTTGACTTGCTGTGAATAACTGTGCTGTGTTTGAGAGTAATTATTTGGCTGCTTTTAAGATATTAAACCTGCACTGGGGGGGGGGAAGGAGAGTCAACAGTAATTACAAGCAAAGCAAAATCACCAGGCCAAGATGTCACTACTTACAGGTCCTTAAGGTTAAACTGTAAGTGGAGAGGCACTGTCATATGTCATACATAAATGTCTTAAATCTTGACAAATGCCCACACTGTAACAAACAAAACTAATAAAAGACTGAAAGGAAATAAAATCGAATTTAAAACAAAAACTAAAGAAGAGTTTAAAAATAAACAGTAATAATTGCGGACCAGCTCAAGATCCAGGTATAAAATTTAAACCCCACCTCACTGTGATGTCCACCTTCTCTGTGCATCATCTAATCAGCTCTATAAGTAACTTAATTCATTTCATCAGTATTGTATATTTTGAGTTCAAGCTTCTGGACAAAATGACCTTGCTCCATGAAAATGCTGTCATGCTGTTATTTTAACGATTAAAAACTCAAAATGGTGCACCTAACAATATCAAAGTAGACTTACACAAACACAGAGAAACTTTTTTAATATCCTACATGCTTGTTAACTACACAACTGTGCACAATGATCCAAACTCCAGGAGTCTGGAAAGTTGTGGTTCTTAGATGTGGACTCTCTGATCCAAAGAGTTCAGTTGGGGGAAGAAGAGAAGAATAAAATCACTGAAAGTAGAAAAGGTGTGTGGTGGAGATCTTGGAAAACTTTGTGAGATCTCGCAACAGTTCATTTTCATTTTTTTTCTCCAATGTCCCTTACAGGGCTCAGTAAGATCCTACTTTCCTTCTGATTTTTGCAGTTACCAATGGTAATTCTTTTCAGTACATATGTAACACCCCCTCTGGCCACATTGTGGCAGTGTTCCCAGTCACACAGAAGCTTGTATGTAAATCTGGAAGTATCCAAAAGATGAAACAGAGAAAGTGTTTCACTTTGTCTCGTGGTTAACATGTTTACTGCACTCTCTTTTTTCCCACTATTATAGTATTGAGTGTCTCTGTCTCTCATGCACAAGACCATGGTTTGATTCCCTGATTGAGAGATACTCCTTGTCTTTCAACTTTTAGAAAAGCAAAGTGCACACTGTGAGTAGGTCTTGAGGGAGGTTAGTGTTTCAGGGAATAGATTGTCAGGAATAGATCATCTTTCTGTGCTTGGTTTTCTCTACAGTGAAAGAATATAAAAATGCAGTTGCAATACAATTGGTCTTATTTTTAAGCAAATCAAATCAAGTCAGCTTTATTTATATAGCACATTTAAAAGACATCAAGTGTCTGTCAAAGTGCTGAACAGAGGGATAATATAATCAAATAAAAAGAATTCAAATAAGATGAAAAAAAACGTAAGACATCCATATACAGGCAGAATCTTATATGCACTTTTTTGTATATAAGATATGTAAGTATATAATGGATACTTACTTTATTGATCCCCATATGTATGTACATGCACACATACAATGTGTGTGTGCATGGGGTTTGATAACCCCTTTGATTTGCTTCATCATATTTTCTAATCTTTGACTTGGAAGGAAGTTTTGGAAACACATTTGGCAATGCTTCATCTTCTGCTTTGCGTTTGTGTAGGAGCCCCGTCAAAAACGTGTCCATTATACGAGCAGTGTCCAAGCATTCCTTTTTCTTTCTTTTAATTTATAGCGTGCCCCCCTGCATTGGCTCTGCGCTCACCCCACACTTTGGGAACCTCTGTTTTAACCAATGAAATTATAAGTGGGCGGTGTCTTTTTTGCGGGTTTCAGTGTTACACTGACACGTCAGCTCAAATCCCTCTCCAAAAGTGTGACACTCCTTCAGGCGGGAAATTTGTTTGACTCAATTTTTGTACAGTCGGAACAAGTGCTGCCAGGTGGTTCATCTTTTCTGCAGTCATTGATAGAAAAAAGCAGCAAGAGCTTCTTTCGTTTACTCCTCTCCAAAACCGCCACATTAAACTGATAGAGGAGCTCAGCTTTAAACCGAGAGGACTGAAGAGCGGACTGGATGAAATGTGAGTGTTCGTCAGTATTTGTTTTGAGCGTTTATTGTTATAAAAATCAATGGAAAACAGTAAATACGTAGTAAGGATGCAACCAGTTGTCCCCGCTCCTTTATGGTTTTTGTTGTCCTGACACTAAGGTTACTTACATTACGCTACATTACGTCAGCGGTCCCCAACCCCCGAGCCTCGGACCGGTACCGGTCCGTGAGTCGTTTGGTACCGGGCCGCGAGAGTTGAGGCTCAGGTCTGAAATATATAGTTTTCAGGGTTTTTATCGGTTTTCAGCGTTATTTTGTCATCGTTTTTATCGTTAACTCGGTTCTCCTGGGTCTTTTCACGTGTGTTATGAATAAATCTTATTTTTTTCGGTACCGGTACTAGTTTTACTTGGTTGTATTTATCCGCGACACCTTAAAGGCCGGTCCATGAAAATATTGTCGGGCATAAACCGGTCCGTGGCGCAAAAAAGGTTGGGGACCGCTGCATTACATGACATAATATACCTTCCTGTCTCCACTGATACCAATTGTATCACATCTAAAAAGAAAAAAAGTCGGTCGGCAGTTATTGAATTATATACTGTTCTGTTGCCTTAAGTCTTCTGGATTTGTGGAAAAGACATTAAATGCTGATGCAACTTCCTGTTTTTATTCTAACCCTAGCTGTCATCATAGAGGACACTACTGAAATCACTTTTATTACTCAAAAGTACAAGAGGGTTAGAGCCATTGGGGGAAAAATATAGGGTTAATTTGGATTTATTTATTTATTTTTGTAAATTTTGTAAATTCTAGTAGCCCTAATCCTCTTCCATACAGAGAAAACCGAGATCATGTTAAAAACACTTGAGCTTAGGAGCAAAACTACTGTTATTGTAGTTGTAATAATTGCTCTGAGCATAGAGCAATAAATTCAGATTTTTATTTAACTGATACTAAATTATGTTACAAATCTGACTCCAAAATTGATTATTGTATTGCAATAAAATAATCAAAAAGAATGCATACTACAACATACAGCTGACTTACAACATGTTACCATGTAATGCACATAATGCCATGTAGTGCACCTGAACCAAAGAGCAGAGCCTTTTGCCAATAAACCAGCTGCACTTGAAAATTAAACTTTTCTTTAAAACTCATCATTACTCCTCATTTTGAGATCAGTTCAGTGAACCTCCGTTTCCTCTGCCTTCACCAGCAGCAGTGCTCCTAAACCTGTACACAGGTTCAGCATCAATGGGGCCTTCTCACGTGTAGAACTTACCTATACAATGCATATTAATGTATAATCCTGTGTTATTAAACGTATTATCAAGGCTGCTGTCTCAATGTAATCAAGACAGCAATAGCTCAGTAGGTAGAGTGTTCACCCCATGATCCGAAAGTTGGGGGTTCGAATCCACTGAACGGCCACCCTGAGGTATCCTTGAGCAACGTACCGTCACTTCACATTGCTCACCAGGCACTGGATTGGTAGCTGCCCACTGCTTCACTGAGTGAATGGGTTAAATGCAGAGGACTACAAAATTCCCCACATGTGGGACTATAAGGGCTTAAAAAAATAAAAAAAAAGCTATTGAGGCTGCTGTCTCGATGAGATCTGACATCCTCTTTAGCCCGGAGGATAAGTAGTAATACCACAGATTAGTTTTCAGTAAGGAAGCAGTGTTTCTGTATCCTGCTTCTGTTTGTTCCTTGTATGGTAGCATGTGTGAATGCAACAAAGAGCTGTATCACCTGCCAACACTTTTCAGAAGTGTTTGTGAGGTCATGCAGTGATTTCCAATCAGGTCTGTCTCTAATGTAGTGCAGGCCTGAACACTATCAACATCTAAGCTCTGCGGCATTTTTAAATTGTTTCATAGAGTGATAAATTTCCTAATTTTACTATAGAAACATTCAGCCTGTCAGGGATTTTCTTTTAAAACACAGTCATATTATACAAATTTTATTCAAAATATTTTTTAGCATGTAGTGGTCGCAAGATAATGTGAGGGGGACCAGACGGATAAAAACAACCACACAAGCCTTCAGACATCTTTCAGAGCTCTGAATATATTTCTTATATAGATACAGAATTTTAACATTTTCAGCATTTCTTTTACTTCCCCTTTTTGCCTCTTCACCCTCTGTTTTAGGCACTTTTCCCCATGCAGTCACACAGACTGCCTCTCCTAACTTCTCCATTTGTTTAGTGACTGTCTTCCACCCATCTCCACTTCCTCTCTCGCCTTCACAGCCCATTGCCGCCTCCTCTCCTAGAATGTGACATGGTGCCTGTCACATTCTACTCCACACACACACACAGCTGCGGAGATCTACTATGCCAATCTAACCAGCTTCTTTTTCTCAACCCAGCTGCTATTAAACAACATAAAATAATTCACTCGCCTGTGGGACAACATATAGGACTCTTAAAGTCCTTTTAATTTAAACAGTCACAGTGAGTTTTACACTTCATGGCCAGCAGACATCAACCTGTAGTTCTTAGCAAAAGTCTCTTTCTCTAGTGCCCAGACACTGGAAGCATTTCGCATGAGTATCGTTTAACTTAACGAACAGATAATTTAGACTTTGTCCAATATGTACACTTTGATATAACAGGTGTTGCTTACCTTTACATTCTGTTGGACCGGTTCTCTGTTCGCCTCGTTCCACGACCCCCATTCCTCTATTGCTAAATATTCTCTTTAAATTATTTTGTAGCATCACTAACCTACATTTGTGAAAAAGGAAGCAGTACTGTCATGGCAGATCAAGGTGAAATGAAGGTAAGTAAAAATTGGAAAATGCTTTCATTAAACTGCCAACTTTAATAAAACAAATGTTAAGAAATTAGCTTTTATAAATTAAAACATAGGGTTGATGTTTTTCACTAGATATATTCAGTAAATATTGAACTGTGTAACAATTAATTTAGAAATTAGGAATGTTAACTGGACTTTATATTTCACTGCCATGAGGATGATCTTTCATCAGACATACAAGATTGGAGTAAAGATCAGATTATACAATCAGCTAAACTTTATAGTGACTGCACACTTATTTATGTAGTGACTTAAACTAAGAAAAAAAACTTTCTTTTAGACTCAAGAGGAGAATCTGTCCCCTGACATCAAGAATTGGAGCAAACATCAAGTGAGACAATGGGCTCTCGAGTTGGATGGTGTGGATGACAAAGTTGCTGAAATATTGTTTAATCAAGACATCAATGGGCATAGTCTTCTTCTTTTAAATCCAACAGACTTGACTGCAACTGGTGTCACTTTAGGACCAGCTAAGCTTCTCATTCATGCCAGAGATGAAGTTGCGCAATTTAAAAAAGAAGAGCCATTAGGCTCTAGAAACCAGCCTGGAAAACTGTGCAAGCCATATCCATTTGATAAATACCACGATACATTAAGATATATTGAGAGCAGGATTCTTGATGTTACAGAATCAGGTGCCTCAGATTTGATTGAACCCTGCCATGAGTACAAAGCTTTCACCAGGACAACAGAAGAAACTAAAATGGAAAAGTTCACATCTGAGGTCATTCGCTTTGCAGCTGCCTGCATGAACAGCCGCACCAACGGCACCATACATTTTGGAATAGGAGACAAACCGGAGTTCACCCACGGTCAAGTGTTGGGAGTGGTTGTTGAGGACAGAGAGGCTTTTGCAAATGAACTAAAATCTGCCATTAATGGGTGTTTTGAACATAAACATAAACAAGCTGCTCAGACATGCGTCAGACATCCACGATTTGTTGAAGTTCTCAACAAGAACACGACATCATCTGACAAATGTGTCATAGAAGTCGACGTTGTTCCAGAGACTACGATCTGTGAAGAAAACGGCTACCACACAAAAACCATAAAAAATGGCAAGAAAAAAGGCAAAATGAAAGAAACTGAATCAGAACCATCAAAATGTTTCTTTATCCGTGATGGTGGTAGCAGCAGAGATCTTCTTGCGCGACCAAACAAGCGAGAGTACGAGCAGTTTCTAGAAAGTATGGCTCAGCGATCACAACGCCGGAAAAAGGCAGAAGAGAAGCACCCCAGTGTGAGAAAAAACAGCACTCAGGGCTCTAGACTCAGTCACATGATCACTGGTGGCTCTCTGTCTTTAGATAAATCAAATGTTGAGCGGTATGTGATAATAACTAACAAATCACACCCAAGCCAGTTAGATTCTTTAAACTTTCTTGTACATCTGAATCCAGCAGTGGTGTTGGACTTTGATCCAGAATCTGCTAAAGAGGGCTTAGAGCAATACTTTGACCAGCAGAGCCCAGTAAATGTTCATTCACCGGCACGATATAAAATCACAGAAGGAGTTGAAGACATTGCGAACAAGTTGAAATTAACTCAAAACACCAGCTGGGTGTTCTGCAATGGAGGCATTGAGCATGAGTCGCCCTCAGACATTGACCAGTGGTTAATGGATAAGGGACCCGCCGTCAGAGATGTGATTTCCTTCTTGTGTCGCAAAGATGTCCTTCCAAACAAGAGGTTCCTCGTCATTTTTTTAATTTTGTCAAGAGTAAGTGAGAAGATGGACCCCCTTGTGGAGACTTTCAGTACATTCTGGCAGGAACTCGGAGGCCCAGATCAGATCCTTTGCATATGTGACGATGACAAAGCATTCAACTCCTGGAGAGACTTAATTGAGGCTCGATGTGGAATCGACATCTCAAGTAGATGCATACATGATCTCAGCTTTGCAGAAGTCAATGGCACTATCCTTAGCCTTTGGTCAGAGAATCGCAGATCCAGTCGTTTCCTACCGTGTGGTGGGGGAAGCAAAGTGCTATTTGAGAAGAAAGTGGAGCGAAGTCTGAGTACCTTAGATGTCCTTTGTGTGAACCAATGTGAGGAAAAAATTCTGATAGAACGGAACTTCTACAAGGGTGGAAAGTTAACGTGGTGTTATTTCTATTTCTCAGAGCAGGCCGGATCCATGCCGTTTATCAAACGAAACCACTTTGACTACATCAAGGATACAAGCATACCTGATTTATGCTCCCAGAGAAAAGCCTGTGTGTTGTTTAACCTCAGGCATGTACCTAAATGTGGTGGGACAACTTTGGCCAAGTACATATTGTGGTCTCTCCGGAACACATTTCGTTGTGCTGTCCTCAGGAACAACAATGCTGACTTTGCTGAAGTAGCCAGTCAGGTGACCAAACTTCTCATGTATAAATATCAGGAGCAGCTGCCACGTGTCCCTGTTTTGGTGATGATAGATGACTTTGAAAATATGAAAAAGGTATGTGACCTGAAGCAGCTCATTGAAAAAGAATGCGAAGAGAAAAAAATTCAGTCTAAGTCTGCGCAGGTGGTTGTCTTGAACTGCATGAGAGCAGAGACTTTTGAAACGACTGGGCAAACTGCAGATACTGTATTCATTGAAAATAATCTCTTTGAGAGGGAACAGAAACAGTTTGAGGAAAAACTAGTCGAAATTGAGACAACTTACAAGAACGCTGTGCCTATGAAGGTTCTCAGTCATCCAGTTCATCGTAGTCAAAGGAGCTTGCAAAGACAAGCGTTCTGAAGAACCTGAAGAAGCTTCTCAGATGAGAGGTGAAACATCTTCAAGCAACTTAAAGAAGTCCAGACAATTACAAACGATGTAAGATGGCGCTGAATAATGGATAATGCACTTTTTAAAACTTCTGGAACCAGCTCCTTTATCTATTCGAGAGCGGAGCTGCTGGCACTGAGAACAAAGGAACAGACCAGCCTGCGACACAACATCCCGGCTGAGATAAAGAGGAGCTACAGAGGCTGCAAGGCTGGAGTGAGGAAAGCGGATCACCGGAGGTGATTCAAACCGACATCAATCCCGACAGTGATAATGGGCAACGTGAACTCGCTACAGAATAAAATGGATGAACTGTGTGCTCTGAACAACCACCGACTGTACCGTGAGTGCAGTTTGTTTATCTTCACGGAGACGTGGCTAACCGAACTAACGCCACAGGCTAACGTAGACCTATGCAGTTTCACATCCGTGAGACATATGTGGTTGGAGGATGAGGAGGAGGTCTCCATTTCTCCACCGGTTCCCTCTTCCAGAAGGAAACGTTGCCCTCGCCACCGCCACTCCTCTCCCCAGTCATCTGTTCTGCAACCTGGTCCTGCTGGAGGGTCCGAGGGGCCCGTCCGGCCTTCATCTGTTGTTCCCACTGGGGGTTCTGGAGAACCGCACCAGCCTTTGTTTGCCTCCGCTGGAGGGTCCGAGGGGCCTGTCCAGCCTTCTGTTCCTGCTGGTGATTCTGGAGAACCGCACCAGCCTTTGTTTGCCTCCGCTGGAGGGTCCGAGGGGCCCGTCCAGCTTTCTGCCTCCGCTGGAGGGTCCGAGGGGCCCGTCCAGCAACAGCAACCTGCCTCTGCTGGAGGGCCCGAGGGGCCTTCCAGCAACCTGCCTCCGCTGCAGCGCCACCACCTGCAGCGCCACCCTCCTCGTCTGGTCTAGCCTCCGAGTCTTCATCCTCGCCTGGTCCAGCTTCAGCTTCGCCTAGTCCCGTGGCAGCCACGCCACCGTCCGGACCACATCCTGTGCCTCAACATCGCCGGCCTCCTTCCAGGCCACGTCCATACCCTCCTCAGGCGGCCGGCCTCTGGGCCTGAACCGCCCAGATTTGGACTGTTGTGCAGTCAGCCTCCGGGCCGGCCTCCTGAACTTTTTCGGAACTGTTTTCTTGGCCGGCCTCTGGAGCCCCTTCGCCTGGGTCGCCGTCGTTGCCATGCACACGGTCGGCCCCCTGAACTGTTCCCACGTCACCGCCGTTGCCGTGCGCACGGTCGGCCCCCTGAACTGTTTCCACATCGCCGCCACTGCCTTCCGTGTGGTGCGGTTTTTGAGTTTATTATATTATTTATCATTTCTAGTCTTTGGTTTCTTTGTTAGAGTTTTCTCTTATGGTTCAGTCTCTGTGTAATCCTTAGTTGCTGTCTCCCCTGTCGGCTATATCTCCGTGTCTGTGTCTGCCCTGGTCCCACGTCTCTGTTCCCTCTGTAGTGCCTGCCTGTGAGTCTGTGTCTGTAAATTCAGTCTGTGTTATGTTTCCTGTTTTACTTTGAAAGTATGTGTCTCATGTAAATGCGTCTGGTTTTGCTTCCTTTGTCTCGTTAGGCCTGATTTGCCCCAGCTTTGTTTCCCTCCTGTTACCCATTCCCTGATTGCTCCCTCTGTGTATTTAAGCCCTTTGTTTCTCTGTGTCCGTGTCGTGATCTACCCTCATTTATGCTGTGTGTTCTGTCTGCCTGCTTATGCAAGTTTACTTGGATTTTTGTTACGTTTTGCCATCCAGTAATAAAAGCTGAGTTTGAAGTACACTTTTGCCTGCCGTGAGTCTGCACTTTGGGTCCACTACTCCCGCCTGCACACAGCGACACATGACACCTCGGGAATTCAGTCATGTGATCTGTGTGTGTGTTTCCATCCCCCCGAGGGCTGCCTGTGAGGAAATACACACAGTTACGGCATTTCTCCTACGGTGTTGCTATCAGTGTGTGAAGAGTGGGAGAAGAGGGTTGCATTGACAATCCAACACAATGGGCAGCACATTGAACACATTTTATAAGTGGTCAGAAACTTGTAAATAACTCATGAAAGAATAAAGTTATGTTGAAACCAAGCACACCATTGTTTTTCTTTTGACATTACCAATACGTTTGATGTGTCACATGGCCCTCTTCCTATTGAAAAAAACAAAAGTTGTATCCAAGATGGCCAACTTCTAAATGGCCACCATGGTCACCACCCATTTTGAGGAGTTTGCCCCCTCACATATACTAATGTGCCATAGAGCTGGGCGATATGAGATTTTTTCATATCACGATATGTTTTTTTCATTTCAGGTGATAACGATATCTATCACGATATAAGCCAAATAACTATATTTGTAAGATTTAAATGTGCCGTTGCTCACAAGTAAAATGTGAAATAATCAGCAGCTTGTTTTTATTTAAATATTTATTTCCCATAATAAGTTCAACAGGGTAGATGTACTTAAGTAAAATTAGACTTTTTCAGATAAATAAAGGCAAATATTGCAAACTACACAAAAGGCAGCCGCTAAAGCGTTTAAGTTTCAAAATAGAACAAACGAAACAGACTAAATTGTCAATTCCACTTAGAAACAAAATATTAATTCTAAAAATAAATCTTAGTTTGTTTTACAGAAGAACAGACAAAACTGACTAACTTTTGTCAATATCAAATAAACTGAGAACTAAAAGGAAATTCTCAATCTCTCCTTGTTGTATAGCTTAGCTTTTCAAACAGTTTTAACAGTTACTCTAGTCTGACAAAAGCCGAATGACGAATTAGCGCTTCCAGTCAGAGACTGAGGCTACGTCCACACGTACATGGGTGTTTTTGAAAACGGAGATTTTCCGTTTTCGTTTTAAAAAATAATCCCGTCCACACGTAAAGGCAGAAATGAAGGAAAACGCTGCTATGAACATGCCAAAGCAGCAGGTGGAGCTAGATTCCTAACCGTGCAGAAATGTTGGCCAATCAGAAGTCTAGAAGCCTCGGTGGGAAAAAGTAAACAAAGCTGGGGCATAGAAGCAGAACCGAGTCGTATGTGTGGACGGACAGTAACTGTGTGTATATGTAAGCATTTAAACACTGCAGAGAGTAGAATTAACAGTAACAGTATTGTAGAAATTCATTTCACCGAAACAATAACGTGGCGCACAGTGTGACGCATGCACCAGTTTATTGTATTTCCAGACTTGCTTTCGGCACAATTTACAGTGCACGCTACTCTGTTTTTATCAGACTTGAAATAGCCGAAATACCTTCACACTACGGAACTTCTATGGCTCTTCCGTTCGACAATCTCTCTGGCATTGGAACCATCATCTGTTTTCTCTTCGGTCACGCTCGGTTGATTTTTCTAGTCGGCACACTCATTTCCTCCATTACGCGCTGGCTCCATTACCCGCTGGCTGCTTCCCAAACAAACACACGTGCGGCTTGGCACTTGTGCTGTACGTAACAAGTCACGCGACGTGACGCTGCGGCTGTGATTGGTTCGGCTCTGCGCTACTTAATTTGGATTGGCTGACCTTTTTTTTTTTTTTTTTTTTTTTTTAAGAGGACAAGAGCGGCGAGGTCTATCGCGATAGCTTAATTTCTCTATCGAGTAAAAGTTATATCGCGATACATATCGTTATCGTTCTATCGCCCAGCTCTAATGTGCCACAAACAGGACTTTAATATCACCAACCATTCCCATTTTAATACGGTGTATCCATATAAATGGCCCACCCTGTATATTAACCTGTCTGGCGTTTGAAATTCTGACACTTGACGTTTTATCATTTTGTCTTATATTACTTATGCAGTTTGGTTTAAACAGCATGATTTGTGGACGTCATGGACGCACATGGACGTCAAGCTTTTCTACGCTTCGACAAGAATGATGGCAAATAGCTGCATGTCAGAGGCACAGCTGCATGTCAGAGGCACACGGTAAGTGACGGAAGTGACGAGTAAGGTAAGCGACCCATGTTGTAGGTGACGTCAGACGCCGGAGATTTGGCGGAATAAAAAAAAGCAAATGGTAGCATAGAGTTTAACAAAGGTTTTTCAAGCTTCAGTATTACCAAATATACTAATCGATTGTCATATAACTAACAACATCTGTTCTATCATCTCTAACACCCTGGAGGACAACGGGGAGAGTTTAGACGCTCTCCAAGATTACATCGACCGCTGTTTTCAAGATTTAGTAATGAAGAAGGCCCAGAGTACATCCTCTTTGGACTTTGGCCTTCGCGATGCATGGCGCTCCCTTCACCCCAACAGTAAGGAATATACTTTTTTCTCGCATGTTCATCACTCTTACTCTCGTCTGGATTATTTTTTGGTCAGCAGCTCACTGCTGAGTGACATTTCAGACACTGAGATTCATCCTATAACTGTCAGCGATCATGCTCCTGTATCTTTAAAACTAATGCACAAGAATAATACGACGCCAAGTAAAAACTGGAGATTTAATACATCACTGCTTAAAGATGAAGATTTTATTAAATATTTTAAAAAGGAATGGACTTCATATTTAGACTTTAATGACACTCCCGGAATATCTGCTTCTGTGCTATGGGAAGCAGGGAAAGCTGTGATGAGAGGTAAAATAATTTCTTTCTCATCACACAAAAAGAAAGAAGAAAACAAAAATATTCAGGAATTAGAAAAAACCATCAAATCACTAGAAGAAGCCTACGCGTGCGACCAAGATCAGGAAACATTGAACAAAATATGCAAGACAAAACTAGAATTAAATGAAACTATTAATAAAAAAACACAATTCCTTATACAAAGACTTCGCTTGCAGAATTTTGAACACAGTAACAAATCAGGTCGATTTCTAGCTAACCAGTTAAAAATAAATAAAGAAAAAACAACTATATGTGCTGCTAAAGATTTATCGGGGAACACAATATATGACCCTGGAAGAATAAACAACATTTTTAGGGATTTCTATGAAACTTTATACTCACCACAAGTAAACCCATCTAAAAATGAAATTGATCTGTTTCTTGACAACGTAACTCTCCCAAAATTACTAGACAGTCAAGCAATGGAACTGGATTCGCCACTGACGCCAAGTGAATTCCAGGAAGCCCTGATAAGTATGCCCAATAATAAGGCTCCAGGTCCAGACGGCTTCCCTGCAGAATTCTACAAAGAATTCTGGACAATTCTGGCACCAGTATTCCACGGAATGTTGCAGGAAATCGAGGAAAATGGCAGACTACCACCAAATATGAATTCTGCCAACATTAGTCTCCTGCTAAAACCAGGCAAAGACCCTTTATTTCCCTCAAGCTATCGTCCAATTTCTCTTTTAAATGTAGACCTTAAAATAATCTGCAAAGCTCTCTCAAAGAGATTAGAGAAAATAACCCCCCTCTTAATTCATCCTGACCAAACTGGTTTCATAAAAGGTCGGCACTCCTCAACAAACACTCGTAGATTACTTAATTTAATAGACTACTCATACAATAAAAACATCGAAACCATAATATTATCTCTAGATGCAGAAAAAGCATTTGACAGAGTTAACTGGAAATTTTTATTCGCAACTTTACACCAATTTGGTTTCGGAAACTCTTTTATAAACTGGATAAGAATATTATACAATTCCCCAACAGCTCGTATCAGAACAAATGACCAGACATCCTCCAGCTTCTGTCTCCTGAGGGGCACCAGACAGGGATGCCCACTCTCCCCTTCACTTTTTGCAATTTTTATCGAACCTCTAGCAGCAGCATTTAGACAGGCTACAACAATTAAGGGCATAAAATGTAAGAACATAGAACATAAAATCAGTCTCTATGCGGATGATGTGTTGCTTTTTCTGCAAAACACACAAACCAACCTCTCTGAGGTAGTTACTCTAATAAACTGGTTTTCAAGAGTTTCAGATTATTCAATTAACTGGCCAAAATCTACAGTTCTCCCCATTAACTGCTCCTTCCATAATTCTTCCTCTGCCCCACTGCAATCCGGAAATATTAAATATTTAGGTATTAATGTTTCTCCTAAGCTCTCAGACTTAACTAAATTAAATCACATCCCACTTCTAAAGAAAGTAGAAGGCGATCTGACTAGATGGAAATCTTTACCCATATCACTCATGGGAAGGGTCGCCACTATAAAAATGATGATCTTGCCAAAAATAAATTACTTATTTTTGATGATCCCTAACAAACCATCACAAGACTGGTTCAGATCTCTGGATTCATATATTTCTAAATTCCTTTGGAAAGATAAACCCCCGCGTATCAGCCTAAAAACGCTACAAAGAACCAAGGATAGAGGAGGATTAGATCTGCCTAATTTTCACCAATACTTCTTAGCCAACAGGCTTCAGTTCATCTCAGAATGGTCAAAACATACCTTCCTAGATGAGCCCTGGCTAGATGTTGAACAGGCACTATGCAAGGATCTAGAGATTTCAGACCTACCATTTATTAGCTCAAACATCAAAAGACATGAATGCTTTAAAAGTATCAACATCAGCTTCTCTCTGACAGCAAGCATGGTGGGAGTTTCTAAAAATAACGGAGTCTTCACTAATCCCATGCAAACGTACACCTATCTGGAATAACCCTGACATATTACAAAACAATAATATGATTAATTTCCCAGAATGGAGTTGTAAAGGAATTAAATACTTAGAACATATATTAGAGGGAACAGAATTTATCCCATTTGACAGACTAGTTGCACAATATGGGATCAACAAGAAAAGATTTTTAGAATATCAACAAATTAAATCCATAATAAAAAAGAAATTTAACCTCAGTCAAGTTGAATTACAAACACCACCAAGTGCGGCACATTTCCTTACTCTTAAATCCCCCAAATTATTATCTAAAATATACAGAACACTTTCTAAATTAGATGAATCAATATCCCTTCCTATTGCAAAGTGGGAAGTAGATTTATCAGTCAGTTTAGACCAAAACTTCTGGTCTCAGGTATGCCAATCCCAGTCTGCAATTAATACAATACAAAATACTACATAGAGTGCACTATACAGGTCATCGGATGTTCAAGATGGGCTTTACATCTTCCAACAATTGCTCACACTGTCAAAGCAATACACCAGACAATTACATTCACGCTCTTTGGTTCTGTCCACCAGTGCAGAAGTTTTGGCGCGAGATATGTGAAGACTTATCAAAGTGTCTGAAATGTAACATTCCAACTTTCCCCTTAGTGTGTTTGTTGGGCAGCTTAGATAATGTCACTTCAGAAAAGAACATAGCCCATATGGTTTTCACTGCCCTATGCATAGCCAAGAAAACTGTCCTCATGAACTGGAAAAATAAAAACAATCTTAATTCTAACCAATATAGAAATTATCTATTAGATTACATTACTTTTGATACAGCCTCGGCCACCACATCAGATCAATTGCTCTGGGCTCCTTTGATCGGCTCCATCACCTAGTGGGGGTGGGGGGTCATAGTTTGGTCCCGCCTTCAATGTTGTGATTGGTGTGGGGGTAGGGACAGGCTTAGGACGTCGGGGGATTCCCTGGAGGCATCTTCCTTGGGGGGCTCAACCCGGGGTAGCGGTCTTGTCCGGTTGGGGGCTCTGTTTTGACTATTTCCTCGTGGCTGCGTGCAGCGGGGCTAGGGGAGGGTCTGTGCTGATGGACGTGGGTTACTGACCTGGTAGCCTGTCTGCCCCTGGGTGGGTCCGGGATGGGCGTGGGGGTCTGGGGGCGCTCCGTCTCTGGGCCGGGGCCCTGGCCGGGCCTCGGGGCCTTGGGTCCTGGTTTGTGTGTTGCCGGGGTTGTGGGCGGGTGGGTGCATGGGGGCCCATCCCTGGCGCGGGGTGCTGCTGGTGTGTCGAGCCGCCTGTGGGGCTCTTCAACCGGTGGGGGAGATTGTTAGACCTTGCAGGAGCTTTCCTCCCCTCAGGAACTCTCTGCAGGAGGGGGAGATACAGGAGAGGTGGAGGAAGATCTCAGCCTGGGCGTCTATTGTCTCATGTAGTCTGGAAGACGAGTGGATGGTGGGGTGGGTGCAGTTTTCTCTGTGGTGGGGTTGGGTGGACTGTCCCGGGCTCTGTGGGGCCGGGGGGCACTGCTGCGCTGGGCCCCGGTCTGGATGGGCCTGAGCCCCCTTTCCCTGGCGGGTCGTGGAGTATGGGAGTGCCTACTGGGGTCAGTGGGGGAGCTGGCCCCAGGGAGGCGTCACCTGCCCCTCCCTTCCTTCCCTCCCCATCTCCAGCTGCCTCCCTCTTCCTGCTCCACCACAACCACCCACACATGCAGGGCCTTGGAGTAGGAGTATGTCACCAGGGTGCACCTTAGAACACACATGCATCAACACTACAATGAGCGGGTGGAGGGAGGTTTGGAGTCTTCTCTCACCCCCATTCTCTGCGGCCTGCTGGAGCGGGGGGGCTAGGAGGAGTTGGCCGTCCGGCTGCGGTCTGGGGTGTGGGGCCTCCCTGCTGCTGCGGAGTCGGGGTGGTCTGCCTCTCGCCATCGCAGGGAAAAGGGTAATACCACCTTGGTCAGGGTGCAGTTCCCCCCTCCAGGGGCAAGGGTACCTAGACCCAGTTTGTAGAGTACGCTTGGGGAGTGTGATCGTGTATACAGCGTCTCTTTATGTCTGTCTCCACGTCGGTTGAGTGTGAAGTGCACATGAGAGCATGAGGGTGGGAATGGATGTTTGTGTCTGTGTGTGCCTGTATGTCTGTGTCTATATGTCAGGTTGGGTATCAGACGCCACCTCTCTGGGGACATCTCGGGCCCTCCAAGGTTTGGAGGACTTTCTCCACCCACCACCACTTCCCCTGCCGGTGGCGGACTCCCTCAGGTGTCGATGCGTTGGTGGTTCTTTGTATCTGGGGGTGGGCGTCCGGGTACACACCGGCTCACTCCTTGGCGGCCGCTTATTGGGGCTCGCTCGGGCCACTTCGGAGGTGGGGTGCCCCCGGCCTCTCGGCCTGGGGCTCGGTCACTCAGGCACAGCTGGCTGCCGGCGGAGCTCACACTGCAACTCCCCCTGGCTTCTGCTCCGCGGCTGCTGAATGAGCCCTCATCTGGGACTCTTATTAGCTCTTACTGGGACAGTGGCGCGGCTGCCCCTCTGTGGGTCTTCCTTGGTCTCTTGTGTTCTGGGGGCCTCTGGATGTCTGGAGTTTTGATCTCCTCCATGCCTGCTTGATGCCATAAAGGACGGGGCTGTGGCTCCCCACACTCCCTAGCAGATCATTACATGGAGAAACCTTTGGAATGCAAGCATGCTGATCCACACAGGTATGCACACAGGTGTACACATGGGTATTCACAGACGAGGACTACAGCTTTCTTGGCTGCTGCCTCAAAGCACATTGTGCGCTGTCTATCTTGCGTGCTGCACAATATCGTTTATTATTTAGTATCTACTGATATCTACTGCTAGCTAGTTTATTGTGATGGTGCTTTTTTTTTTATTATGTTGCTCTTTGTTGTTTGCTTTCTCTTCTGTTTTTTTTTCTCCATACAGGTGACCCAGGAGTTTTGTTTTTTTGTTTGTTTGTTTTTTTTTCTTTCTTCCCCCCCTTCTCACTGTCTCTTCTCCCCTTTGGTTTTCTTTCTCTCCCTCTCTTTCTTTCATTAAAAAAAAACAAAAAAAAAGAAAAGAAAGTTTTTCCTGAAGATGAAAAAGCATCAGTTGTTACCGCTGGTTATTTTTATTATTGCAGTTATGTTTTGGACCTGAATTCAAAAGGTTCTTCTCAATATTGGGCAAAATCTTTAAAATAGACACATCAGAATATATGAAACTGTATGTTTATACTGTACTGTACTGTATAAAATATGTCTAAGGGACATACTCTAATGCCCACTTGAGACATCACACCATAACTGGGACCCAGTTTTTGTTTGGCTGTAGTTTTTATTATATATATTGTATCTTAAGAGCTATATATGTGCTGGGCCCTAAATTATTTATATTATATATAAATGACATATGTAGCATTTCCAAACTGTTAAAATGTGTATTGTTTGCTGATGATACCACTCTGTACTGCTCAGGTAAAAACCTAGAACAGCTTCTGACTACAGCGGAAAATGAGTTAAATATATTAAAAAACTGGTTTGATGTAAATAAGTTATCATTAAATATAAAGAAAACAAAATTGATTATTTTTGGCACTAGACAAATGAAAAATCTATCTAAAATAAGGGTTAATGGAATTGAAATTGAAAGAGTGTACAAAAATAAATTTCTTGGAGTGATAATTGATGATAAGCTGAGTTGGAAGTCTCATATAAACCATGTGAAAACAAAAATGTCAAAAACCATCGCTATTCTCTATAAAACAAAGCATGTCCTGAACAAAAAATCATTATACACACTTTATTGTACTCTGTTACTTCCATATATGACTTACTGTCTGGAGATATGGGGTAATGCATATAAAACGAACACTCTTCCTATTTTCAAGTTACAAAAAAGAGCTATAAGAATTATAAACCAATCAAACTATATAGAACCAACTAACATTTTGTTTATTAATCTGAATACCCTGAAATTTTATGATTTAGTTGAATATAAAATGACACAGATAATGTATAAAGCACAAAATAACTTGCTTTGCCCCAGTACTCAGAAGCTGTTCAAAGTCAGAGAGAGTCAATATGACTTAAGGGGAACAGATTTCTTTAAAAAAAAAACAAGATAAGGACAAATATAAAGCAGAGATGTGTTTCTGTTAGAGGAGTTAACCTGTGGAATAGTTATGACAGTGGTTTAAAAACATGTTTAAAAATAGAGTATTAGAAAAATATATAAATCAAGAATGAAATAGCAAAAGAAAAAAAACCCCCTCTTGATTCTTTTGATTTGATGTAGTTACTTAACTAAGGTGGAAAGTTTTTTTTGTTTGTTTGGTTTTTGCTTTGTTTTATTATTTGCTTCAAGCCCTGTGTACAGGAGCTGCATGTGTAACCCAGTGTTAAAAACGGGATTAAAAGTATAAATATTCATACTCTCACGATGGGAATAAATATTGATAAAAACAAAATTAATTATAATAAATACTGATAAAAAGCATGTAAACATAAGTTTAATATGTACATATGTATATGTGGTATATAGATGGTGTGGGGGCAGGACTTAGTCCTTTAGAGTGTGTTTGTCAGATCCACTGAGCGACCAATCATTGGCCGGTCTGACCCTCCCCCAGTCTGTGCGCTGCTGAGACATCTGTGTGTGCCTTCGTGTGCCAGTCAGATACGCCAGAGACACAGACGGTGAAAGATCAGTTTACCCGTGCGGCGAAGAAGCTAGCTGGATAGTGAAAGTCCTTTTTTTCTGCGAGAATAATAAGAGTGATACTGTATTCCAGAGGCCGTGAGCCAACGTGAGCACTGTGAAGCCCCGTGTAGCATTTGTTGCTTTGCATGGTCAGGTTTTTTCCTTTGCTTATTTGGATTGGATTGGTTTTGAGGACCTGAGAAGAATCGAGGATCCCTTTTCCAGTACTGGATGGCGAGCCCAGCCCAAAGAGCCGGATGAACTGGTAGATTGTAACCCGACTGGTTACAAACACACTGAGTGACTATTGGACATTGAAAGACTGAAATTGACTTTAAAAAAAGACACAAAAGACAATATATCCTTAGGTCGACCATTTGTGGGGTTTATTTTATTTTGTTTTCAAGAAGCGCGCTCTACTTTTGTTAAATGTGCACAACTTTAATAATTGCTAATAAATGCAATTGTGTTTTCTACACCTACTGTGTACAAGTCCTCTGTTGTCATACACCCTTGGCTCCTACGAATCTAGAACCTGTCTGATCTGGTCCATATTTCCCTTCTGTCCGCGTACTGTGGTTAAAGGTAACTATACTGCCTGCACTACATGCAAAGAAGGCAAGAAGTAGCACTAACAGGTCTAGTATTGCACCACCAGTGTTACACATGCAAAAAGATATTTTGTGAAAAGGGTTGGCGTAATAAGCAAATGCTTCAGCCAATACCTTTTGATTAGCCTTGTCTCATGCTTTCTTGCTTTGTGGTAGATCTTTGTTCTGTTTTCGCTGAGATATTTGAATGCTAATCAATAAAAAAAATAAAAAATAAAAAATATATATATATAAATATATATATATATATATATATATATATATATATATATATATATATATATATATATATATATATCTGAAAGCATCACATTGCTAAAAATCAGAAGCTGTAACTCTATGTTCTTCTATCCAAAATACCTAACCCTTTACCACATAATTTAATATAAAAATAAAATACTGCATAAATCTGATATTTGAATATCTTTTTTAAAAGATTTTTTGTGGCATTTTTGCCTTTTTTTACCTGGTAGAGGAGTTCAGCACCAAGCTGAACTGGTGTGCTGATATTAGAATGACACCTTTGATAGCCATAACTATTGATAGATATTGTTTGACTGACATAATTTTTTTTAACTCTTTTAGCTGCAGAAATTGAAAAATGAGACATAATTTTCCTGCTCAATAGTGCAATGGAAACAGCAGCCATCAAAAGTGCCTGTAAATTGATCAGGAGGTTTGTGGAAAGCACGCCAATCAGTCCAGTTGCAGTTTAAGTGGGTATCACCCAGTTTAGTGCTTTCCCGAGACTCCGGATAACTCTCAACACCCACGGTAACAGAGACACAATCATTTCTGCTTTGGGTAATTTCCAATCAAAACCACGACAGATAGTCAACATTGGAGCAGTACTAAACTTTGTGCAGGAAAATATGTTGTACTGCCTGAGAGGGGCAGCCATATTCAGCAGGGAGTACCCCAGCTTGTACTGTTGCTGAAATATGCAATGACCATGTGGAAGAATCTGCAACAGCTAATGGGTGTGTTGATTCAAGCTGCTGGCTCTAAGGCTGCTGACAAACAGGCTCAAGCAGATTGCTTTTCCAGACAGTATTGAATAGAATAGAATAGAATAGAATGCCTTTATTGTCACTATACAGTTGTACAATGAGATACAGAGCATCTCCTACTAAGTGTAAACATGCTGGGGGTGGGGGGTACAATTCTGCAGCACTATGTACATATGGACAGTATTAACAAAGGGAAAAAACATATATATATATATATATATATATATAAAATGTACAATATACAAGACGTAAAATGTACAATATACAAGACGTAAGTAATATGTAATAAATAGTGTTATGTATATACAGTTGAGTTATTGCACATAGAATTGGTATTGCACAGTGGTGGTCCATAGAGGAAGTGGGAAGTGGGGGGGGTTGTGTTATCTGTGCATGTGTGAGTTCAGGGTGGTTATCGCTTTGGGGAAGAAACTGTTTTTGAGTCTGTGGGTTTTTGTGTTGATGCACTGTGTTCATGACGAAGGACTTCCGACTACTACTTAGAAAACCACCGAAAATTCTTCATGCTCTGTCTTATTTAGCCCCATAATGCCAGGAACTGCTCTTTGTCTCTTATATTCGATACACATAACTTAAACTTCACATCACAGTGATGTTTAATTCATGCAGTACATAAAGAAAAGCATGAATAAATGGGTGGAAATACATCTCATTCAGACGCTTCTAAATTAATGAAAACCACTAAAATCCTGTTCTCGCACCAAATGAAACATGAAGTTGAAATGAACACTAAACACCAGGTTGTGCTGGTGATGCGAGAGATGTTTTTAAAAGGTTTCATTTGTAGGCACTTTGGAGTTTATGATTATAATTGCAGAAAGCAATTAATGAGTTCTTGTGCTTTTCCTTGGTGTTGGAGGTAACCACAGCGCAGCCAAGAATAGTGCTCAGAGACATTGTCTTGCTGGTGGATTGCTCAAACAGTATTGGCAGTAGTAACTTGCCCTGCGTGAGAGAATTCATGATCAGTGTTATCAACCACCTGCATGGACGTGTCTCGTGCAGTTTGCTGACCATCCAAAAGTAGAATTTTACTTGAACACCTACCACACCAGACAAAAAGTTATAGACAAACTGCCTCAGCTGATGCTAACTGGAGGCTCAGTTGTGAATACAGGAGCTGCTATAAGTTATACCCTAAAAAACATGTTTTCTTCCACTAATTGTGGACCTAATACTGTGGCCACAAGATCTGCTGGATTCGGTGATAAATTATGTTTTCTTTTTAATAGTTACTTCAAGCTTGGGGATAAAGCCCACAGACAGACCATGAATCCTTTGAACCATAAAGAACCTGTAAATAATTTTACCTTATCTGGAAACTGCTTCTCCATGTAGCTCTGCACCGTGTAACAAACAGGTGTTTGATCAGACTTTTCTTTTTGGTCATTTTGATTCAGATGATGACATAACATTCACAGGACTGTTGCACTATAGAGCATATTAAACCTAGAAGTTTTACCTGTTTTACCTTTACCTTGGACACCCGACCCAAAATCCATAAAGTGAGTTTTGCGCTGCCAGCACTCCTGCTAAACAACCTTAAAAGGATGTGACTCACTATGTCTCTGTATGCTGAAAAAGTATGTAAACATAAGTTTAACTTCACTGGAGGAGGATCATTTTTTCCTTCTGATTTTTGCAGTTACCAGTGGTAATTCTTTTCAGTACATATGTAACACCCTATCTGGCCACAATGTGGCAGTGTTCCCAGTCAAATTTTACACACAGAAGCTTGTATGTAAATCTTGAAGTATCCAAAAGATGAAACAGAGAAAGTGTTTCATTTTGTCTCCTGGTTAACATGGTTACTGCACTTTTCTCTTTTTCCCACGGTTACAGTATTGAGTGTCCCTGCCTCTTTTGCACAAGACCAAGGTTCGATTCCCTGATTGAGAGATACTCCTTGTCTTTCTCAACCTTTAGAAAAGCAGAGTGCACACTGTGTGTAAGTCTTGAGGTAGGTTGGTGTTTCAGGGAATAGATTGTCAAGAATAGATCGTCTTTCTGTGCTTGGTTTTCTCTACAGTGTAAGAATATAAAAATACAGATGCAATAAAATTGGTCTTAATTTTAAGCACATGAAAACAGCACAAGCTGCATTTGTATGTCTTTGTCTTTTTACTATGCACTTTATTAACACAGGACACTCAACCCTCATTAGACTAAGCACATAACAGACATCTATTGAATAAAACACATTTATAGTTTGCTACTACTTCTACATACATGAGAGATTAAGGCCAACACCTGTAAATATCTTCCCCTTTTCAACTGCCAAATTCTTCTTTTCATTCTCATAAAAAAAAACCCAACTACATAACAGCTATATTTTCCTGCCACAGCTGGAACCCAGTATGAAAATGGTGTTTAGATTGAATTACGAAATATAGTAAATAATAGAGCAGGGTGATATGGCCAAAAATATTTATCACGATATATATTTGAAAATTTGCGATAACGATATAACCTACGATATAATTGATGCGAGACAAAATACAACTCCACAACATTACTAGCGCAAAAAGACAACCTTCCATTTATTTTCACTTAAACAAGAAGCTGGTTTTTATGTACATTAAAGCTTTATAAAAATTTAACAGTGCAAATGCAAATTCCTTGCTTAAAGTTTAACCAAAAGGCATTTCCAGTAGAAATGGGCTGACATATCCTGAGCATAACCATGTATAATATCCACTGAAGTTAAAAAGAGGTGCTTTGCAACATTAAACTGCAGTGTGCATTACGTATTTTTCTGACCATAAGGTGCACGGGATTATAAGGCACATTAAGCGAAACCAACCAGTCAGATAAATCAAACTTTATTAAACTCATTCTTCTTGCTTCCTTCACTTCTGTACCATTGATTCATTAATGTTGAATTCTCTGGCAGCTGCATGTTGTTGCAGTATATTAATGACTAACCTCGTATTGTGGATGGATTATCTCAGTTGTTCTCCTGACTGAAGTTTGGTCCGTTTACAGCATCCTGCCATGCGATTGCATTTGTCTCTAACTATCAGGGACTTTAACGTTAACTTTTATAAGTGGAAAAGTGTTAGTGTTCGTCCTCCAGCTTCACTGTGTTTATGTTATGCTAACGTAGCTGTGTCGCTAGCGATCACGTAGCACATCATTATATAGCAGCTAGCCCAACTTCAGTAACCCTACAAACGTCACTGCTGTTTAGTTTCCTGTCTTCATTTATGTTGGAAGTGATAGCAGAGCTGTACGTTTGATTTTTTTCAGAAATCTCTGTCAGAACATGCAATATCATGCTTAGGTAACTAGCGAAACTAGCGAGCTAACTTCCGCTAGCTCCCTGCTAACTTCTAACTCCGTTAAATGTAATAAATTTTGTTTTCATGGATGTCTGGAAGTTAAACTTCATAGTTACACCTGGTAAAGCAGCAATGCTGATCGTTTAATTAAAGATGACAGAATTTAGACAGTTTTTAACTCTCAGTGATGCTGCAGTGTTGTTTGACCTGAAGCATACAGAGTTTAGGACCCAGATTACTCCCAGATTTAAGAGCCTCTTAGTCCGACAAATACGACAATAACAACGGCCGCTTACATGTTCTGCAAAAAAATGTGCTTTGTCGTGTATCTGACGGACAAACACCAAACCAGTTCCACATCACTGAAGTTGCACCATTTTACAAACCAATTCTAGTTCATCTGATTCACTCAACAATCGGCCATGTGCGTATGAAAACAAAGGCACTGCGCATGCGCGTTTTACTCATATTCTATCGCGATATTTCATTTTCCTATCGTTGCCCAACATTATACCGGTATTACCGTGAACGGTATAATATGACCCAGCCCTAGTAAATAACTTTGGAAAAGTGCTGTTATGGAGTAGAAATTCAGAAGACTTCATGTCTGGGCTAAGCCCCTGATATTTGAAGGTCCAGATGATTTTCCCTACCTATATCTGTGAAAAATTGTTTCTAATATGTGCAGTATGGATCTTACAGTTTTCCAAGCTACTGCATTTGATCAATAAATCAACATTTCTATGAAGTGGTGCTTTTCCAACTGTCCAAATACGCAATTCTCCTGCTTCCGTATAACAACTCTTCTTCGAGCATGGTGTACGCTCTACAACTGCTGTTAATGTTTCTTCTGCAGTCTGAATATTTACTGTCATTTCACCTCCGTGCTCTCTGTAGTATTTATCATTACCTTCTTTACCTACATTAATCAATATAGGAGGTCACTAGACGTTATTGTATTATTGAGTAACTTTCATGTTTTAATTCCTGCTATTTCAGTCGATGTCGGTGGTAAATAATCTGTACATTTTGCATTTAGTGAAATACTATACCTACTGCTTTTGGCCTTAATAATACACATCAATTTTTTCTCATTAATGAAATGTTTGAACCACTGGTTCCCCACAGTGCTATATGTGGTGAACTTGCCCCACCATAATCATTTCCCTTGCAGACGTTCACCAGGAAAATATATTCCACTGTGGTGGCGAGAAGGCTCTGGCACCCTGCTGATCCCTGGATTCAGGAGTAATGTGAATTGGCCACAAAACAGTAAACCAGATCTTCACCCTTGTTTGACAATGGGTGATGGACCATCCAGGATTATGGATTATGTCCTTTTGGGTTCAATATTCCAGGCCATTAGGTCCTCATATAATTTGGGCGAGAGCTGCGTTTGCAATCTTCCATCAAAGTGGAGAAACACAGATTCATGTTGCTATGCTTGAATGCTTCATAGTTTGGTGTTAAGCAGCTTAATAAACAAAAAGATACAAACAAAAAACCCTTCTTATGGAAATGGTTTGCAGTGGAAACACTGACTGAATGGAAGGGACAGATTGCTTTCTTTTGTAGATTGTCTCATAAGAAGTCATTTAAAAGTCATCAGTGATCAGGGTGATTGCACTTGGCCCAGCTGTGATCATTTAACTGAAGAAAACGTGAAGTGTTATTCTACTTACTCGGTTATATACTTTGATTTTGTTTCCACTGTTGAGAACACACAGGGTGATTTTATACTACAAAAGTACATGTGTTAGTCAAAGATGAACAGAAAAGTGCTGTTGCATTAGCACTATATATTTTATATGAATAAGGGCCATACCCCATTGAGTCCTTCCAGTTAAAAAAAAACCTGCGATTTAACAGTCGTTTTTAAATTCAGATCTCTTAACATCCAGCAAATGATAGGTGGGGTGTGTTTCGCTACTCCAAAGCAATGACGGTAGAAAATAGGTCCAAAGTCTCAACGTGGACATCTATGGGGACTTTGGAGCCTCAAGGGGACATAAGTGGAACCGCAACTTTTAGTACCCCGCTGTTGCTTCACGTTCAGCTGTGGCACCCGCTGCTGGGAGCCACGGCGGAGATAGATGCAGTGATGCGCAGTAGGAGGATGCTTTTAATCCCTCAGTTTTTAATTTTTCACAAATTTTTTCCCAGCTCAGTTAAATTTCAGCTCTTAGATATTATACATGTGTTTTAAAATTCAATTTAACTATTCAGTTGAGAAGGAGGGCGCTCTTTCAACCCTGGAACTGAATCTTTCCACTTTTCCACTCCCAGTGGAACATTTCAAGGACCTCATGGACTGACGCACTGACTCATTTGGGAGGGTTTCCGGGATCAAAGGATTTACAATATCGTTTCACAATTAATCAAGACGACGAAAAGAACATGATACAATGCTGACAAATCACGGAGGAAGTCACCCATCTCGCAACAAGTATCGTTTCGGAAAGAATAATCGAAACACACGGACAGTTTTGGTTAGGTTTCAATTCCTGAGAATGACCCGCCCAGCTGAAGTCTTCTTCCTCAGTCTTATCTCATCTGTATCCTCCGCAAACAAGGGGGAGAAGCCTCTTTGTTTTATTGCTCTCCAAAACCGCTACATTAACCTGGCTACGGAGCTCAGCTTTAAACCGAGAGGACTGAAGAGCGGACTGAATGAAATGTGAGTGAGTTTTGGTCAGTATTTGTTTTGAGCCTTCATTGTTATAAAGATAAATGGAAAAATAGTAAATGCGTAGTAAGGATGCAACCAGTTATTTTTTGTGGTTCTTCGTTTTACTTTACAGGGTTTGCCTTTCTATGATGACACTTCGCTTACTTATATTACCTTACATTACATATCTTCCTGTCTCCACTTAATACCTACTGTATCACATCTAAAAAGACTTAACCAGAAAGCAATTAACCAGTTTTTGAATGATTCTGTTGGTTCTGTTGCCTTAAGTCTTTTGGATTTGTGGATTGAACAAAAACATTAAACACTAAAGCCACTTCCTGGTTTTATTCTAACCTCTAGCTGGCATTGTAGAGCACACCACTGAAACCACTGGTGTGCTTCTGAATCAGAAGTACGGAAGAGGATTAGAACCATTAAAAAATGTGGGGAGTAATTTGGAATTGTAATAGAAAATTTCTATTATTCTCATTTAAAGTGTTTAAGTAGCTTATGCATATGCCTAGTTTTAACACTGTAATAGACTGTTCAGTGTAAGTTTCTAAAACTATATTAACTTATTTCAGCCTCAGTAGTTGGAGAAGACAACTCCCCTTGCAGGTGCTAATAACGCCAAGGGCACAAAACAACGAGCCTCGTGATGTGTGGTGTGATAAGTTTGTGACTTTTTCCCTCTTCCTTGTAATGGATAAAGAAGTGGGAGCACTACTTCTGTTTCAGAGCTCTCATGACTTTAGAACTGTGATGTTTGATTTGTGTTAGCTCTCCTGCTTACAGTAATTTAAATGCCTTGACCACAGCTGACCATGTTGCAGACTTTATAAACTGAAAATTCCACCACATATTTTTTTC
This sequence comes from Copadichromis virginalis, assembly GCF_057382275.1. Classification (NCBI taxonomy): domain Eukaryota; kingdom Metazoa; phylum Chordata; class Actinopteri; order Cichliformes; family Cichlidae; genus Copadichromis; species Copadichromis virginalis. Next base: position 31,642,975 of record NC_140633.1, read on the forward strand.
TTTGTGATTTCCAGTGGCCCTAATCCTCTTCCATACAGAGAAAACAGATATGTTTAAAATAATTGAGCTTAATTACAATGGGTATGCTGGCTGCAAAGAAACTTATTCTTTTACAGTGGCGGTCTTCTTCGGCCCCGTGTTTTAACAGGTGGCTTAATGAGATGGTGTCTGTGGCCAGGGTAGAGCAGATAAGATTTGATAGAGAGGGGAAACTGGCGAGTTTTTGTATGATTTGGCAACCATTTCTAGAATTCTTAAAAAAAATAACTGATCATAATTCATGCCTCACACTCCGCGTGAATTATTTTATTTGTTTGTTTGTTTTTTTCGTTTTTTCTTTTTTTTGCTTCCTTTTCCTTTTCTTCTTTTTTCCTTTCTTTTTTTTCCTTTCATGCTTATAATTTCACAAATGTTAAAAACAATAGCTGTTCTTGGTTGATTTCGTATAATCATGTTATGTTTAATTTAAATGCAAAAATAAAATTTATGAAAAAATAATTTAACTTAGTAGCAAAACTACTGTTATTGTAGTTGTAATAATTGTCCTGAACATAATAAATTCAGATTTCTGTTTCACTGACACTAAATCATGCTACAAATTCGACTCCAAAACTGATTATTGTATTGCAACGGGGTTACTACAAAAAATTCAGGCAGCTTTCTTAATCCTAATAATGTATGTAAATGGTTTTTCTTAATTTTGTATCATTAGAATATATTTCACCAAGGACCACACTGGAAAACAGGATCATGTCAAGGGCTTGACATATGTACTTTGCTTTAATTCAGTCAGTACACAGTTCCACAGAGGCTTCTCATGCAAGCACACACTGCACCATACAACTGACTCAAAACATCTTACTATGTAATATGCCACATAGTGCACCTGAGCCAAAGAGCAGAGCCTTCTGCCAATAAGCCAGCTGCACATGAAAATTCAACTTTTCTTTAAAACTGATCATTACTCCTCACTTTGAGATCAGTGAACCTCCGTTTCCTCTGCCTTCACCACCTTCACTTCAACACAGAGTTCAGCGTCAATGGGGCCTTCTCACACGTACAACTTACCTATACCAAGCACATTAATTTATAATCCTGTATTATTATACGTATTATCGAGGCTGCTGTCTCGATGTAACTAAACATCCTCTTTGAAATAAAAAAGAACTGAACTGAACTGAGGATAAGTGGTGAGACCACAGGCTGCTTCCTGGTTTTAAGGAAGGAAGCAGTGTTTCTGTATCTTGCTTCTCTGTTTGTTCCTTGCATGTGTGAATGCAACAAAGAGCTGTGTTAACTGCCGACACTTTTCAGAAGTGTTTGTAAGGTCATGCAGTGATCTCCAACACAGGTCTGTTTCTAATGCAGTACAGGCCTGAACCCTATCAAGATCTAAGCTCTGCGTCCTGGCTCCTGTGTGCAGAAACCTCTCTAGAGTCTCTGAATCTTTCATTTATTAAATTGTTGAAATAATTGCCCAGTTTCATAGAATGATGAATTCCCCATATTTACTTTAAAAACGCTCACCTTCTCTGGGATGTTCTTTCAAAAGACAGTCAAATTATACAAATTTTATTCAAAATATTTGTTTAGCACTATACTGTTTTTCCAGTTTTTAGTTTCACAGGTGCCAACTTATGGTAACTTATAGGTTTTCAGCAATATATGCTGCCATCCAGATTACATCTTTTTCAAGTTCTTACTTATTTCATGAAGACAATGCTAAGTCATATACTACATGAATTCCAATTGTGTGGTTGCTGGGTAACCAATTGCTAAACAGCCCACCCTGTAATCAATACTTGGCACCTATCGAGACCACAGAAATAAAGGAGACCAAAAACTGTATATATACTGAAATCCTGTATAGCAAAGCACATCTTAACGATTATTGAGATTAACAATGTCATACATATTCCCCCTGAAACTAAATAAATTAGTCTCGTTGGTTCTTAAATCCCTCCCTTGTTACTCCTAAACTGCCTCAGCCATGTGTTTATAATACTTCTACTTTTTTGCAGCATTACCAATATGTGTGAAAAGTTGACCAGCCATCATTGATGATCAGGAAAAATTAAGGTGAGGCTGAACTTGCTTAATTTGAGTTACAATCAATACAGTTACTTTTCCTCTATTGCTAATATTTCTATTTAAATTATTTTGTAGCATCACTAATCTATATTTGTGAAAGAGGAAGCAGTACTGTCATGGCAGATCAAGGTGAAATGAAGGTAAGTAAAAATTGAAAAATGCTTCAATAAAACAAATATTAAGAAGTGAGCTTTTATAAATTAAAACATAGGTTCATGTTTTAAACTGTTCCACATAATACTAGACATATTCACTAAATATTGAAGTGTCTAATAATTAATTTAGAAATTAGGAATGTTAACTGGACTTTATATTTCAGTGCCAGGAAGATGATCTGTCATCAGACATACAAGATTGGAGTAAACATCAAGTGAGGCAATGGGTTCTCCAATTGGATCGCGTGGATGACAAAGTTGCTGAAATATTGTTTAATGAAGACATCAATGGTGAAAGTCTTCTGCTTTTAGATACAACTGACTTAACCAAAATTGGTGTGACTTTTGGACCGGCTAAACTTCTCATTCGTGCCAGAGATGAAGTTGTGAAATTTAAAAAAGAAGAGCCAGTAGGTTCTAGAAACCAGCCTGGGAAACCGTGCAAGCCGTATCCATTTTGTAGATACCACGATACATTCAGATACACGGAAAGCAGCATTCTTGATGTTACAGAATCAGGTGCCTCAGATTTGATTGAACCCTGCCATGAGTACAAAGCTTTCACCAGCACAACAGAAGAAACTAAAATGAAGAAGTTCACATCTGAGGTCATTCGCTTTGCAGCTGCCTGCATGAACAGCCGCACCAACGGCACCATACATTTTGGAATAGGAGACAAACCGGAGTTCACCCACGGTCAAGTGTTGGGAGTGGTTGTTGAGGACAGAGAGGCTTTTGCAAATGAACTAAAATCTGCCATTAATGGGTGTTTTGAACATAAACATAAACAAGCTGCTCAGACATGCATCAAACCTCCACGATTTGTTGAAGTTCTCAACAAGAACACGACATTATCTGACAAATGTGTCATAGAAGTCGACGTTGTTCCAGAGACTACGATCTGTAAAGAAAACGGCTACCACACAAACACCATAAAAAAGGGCAAGAAAAAAGGCAAAATGAAAGAAACTGAATCAGAACCATCAAAATGTTTCTTTATCCGTGATGGTGGTAGCAGCAGAGATCTTCTTGTGCAACCAAACAAGCGAGAGTACGAGCAGTTTCTAGAAAGTATGGCTCAGCAATTAGAACTCCGGAAAAAGGCAGAAGAGAAGCACCTCAGTGTGATAAAAAACAGCACTCAGGGCTCTAGACTCAGTCACATGATCACTGGTGGCTCTCTGTCTTTAGATAAATCAAATGTTGAGCAGTATGTGATAATAACTAACAAATCATACCCAAGCCAGTTAGATTATCTAAAATTTCTTGTAGATCTGAACCCAACAGCGGTGTTGGACTTTGATCCAGAATCAGCTAAAGAGGGATTAGAGCAATATTTTGACCAGCAGAGCCCAGTAAATATTCATTCACCGGCACGATATAAAATCACAGAAGGAGTTGAAGACATTGCGAACAAGTTGAAATTAACGCAAAACACCAGCTGGGTGTTCTGCAATGGAGGCATTGAGCATGAGTCGCCCTCAGACATTGACCAGTGGTTAATGGACAAGGGAGCCTCCATCAGAGATGTGATTTCCTTCTTGTGTCGCAAAGATGTCCTTCCAAACAAGAGGTTCCTCGTCATTTTTTTAATTTTGTCAAGAGTAAGTGAGAAGATGGACCCCCTTGTGGAGACTTTCAGTACATTCTGGCAGGAACTCAGAGGCACAGATCAGATCCTTTGCATATGTGACAATGACAAAGCATTCAACTCCTGGAGAGACTTAATTGAGGCTCGATGTGGAATCAACATCTCAGGTAGATGCATACATGATCTCAGCTTTGCAGAAGTCAATGGCACTATCCTTAGCCTTTGGTCAGAGAATCGCAGATCCAGTCGTTTCCTACCGTGTGGTGGGGGAAGCAAAGTGCTATTTGAGAAGAAAGTGGAGCGAAGTCTGAGTACCTTAGATGTCCTTTGTGTGAACCAATGTGAAGGAGGAAATGAGGAAAAAAATGTGATAGAGGAGAACTTCTACAAGGGTGGAAAGGTGACGTGGTGGAATTTTTATTTCTCGGAGCAGCCCGGATCCACACCGTTTATCAAACGAGACCACTTTGACTACATCAAGGATACAATCATACCTGATTTATCCTCTCTGAGAAAAGCCTGTGTGTTGTTTAACCTCATGCATGTACCTGGATGTGGTGGGACAACTTTGGCCATGCACATATTGTGGTCTCTCCGGAACACATTTCGTTGTGCTGTCCTCAGGAACAACAATGCTGACTTTGCTGAAGTAGCCAGTCAGGTGACCAAACTTCTCATGTATAAATATCAGGAGCAGCTGCCAAGTGTCCCTGTTTTGCTGATGATAGATGACTTTGATGATATGGAAAAAGTATTTGACTTGCAGCAGCTCATTGAAAAAGAATGCGAAGAGAAAAAAATTCAGTCTAAGTCTGCGCAGGTGGTTGTCTTGAACTGCATGAGATCAGAGTCTTCTGAAACGACTGGGCAAACTGCAGATACTGTATTCATTGGAAATAATCTCTCTGAGAGGGAACAGAAACAGTTTGAGGAAAAACTAGTTGAAATAGAGAAAACTTACAAAAACACTGAAACATTCTATGGTTTCATGATCATGAAGAAGAACTTTAAGTCAGAATACATTGAGAGTGTGGTCCGCAACACACTGAAGAGCTTCAATATGAATCAGAAAAATGCCCAGCTTCTTGCAGTTTTAGTTCTGTTGGATGTTTACTGCCACGAGGCCTCTCTATCAGTCTCTCTGTGTGAGGAATTCCTTGACCTTCAACCAAAACCGTTTTGTGGATCCAACAAAGTTGAATGTGGTTTTGGAAAATTTTCTACTTTTATAACCAGCTGTTCAGTTCAGGGTAAGGTAGTCTTCAGAGCTGTGAAAATGATTCACTCAAGAATTGCAAAGCAGTGTTTGTTGGAACTTAAAGCAACACACAATGTGAAAAAAGTTGAAATTGCTGACCTTCTGCTGAACACAGACACGTTTTATGAAAGCACACAAGGCAAAAGCAAGCTCCTGCAAGATGTTCACCACATTTTGGTCAAGCGATATCATGAATTAGAGGAATCACAGTTCTCTCCACTCATTCAGGACATTGCACATGAAACACCTGGACTGGAAGAGATGGTGTTAAAAAATGCCTCAAAGAGATATGAGAAAGATCCCATTGTCTCCCAGTTACTCGCCCGGTACTATTACCTAAGAAAGAAAGATTTTGTAGAGGCAAAATTTTGGGCAAAAAAAGCAAAAGATCTTTACAAAGACAACTCCTATATTGCAGATACATCAGCACAAGTGATCAAGCATGAGCTCAAGAATGCCATTGCAGACTGCAAGGAAGAACCCATCCGTCCAGAGAAACTGAAAACACTTCTGAAACTGGCTCAGTCAGCATTGGAAGCATTCCAGGAAACACAGAACCTTGCAAAGAAGGAGTCACTCCAACGATTACAAATCAAAACAGACAACTGTACTTTCAACACCTCTGGCTGCCTGGGAGAAATTCAGGTTGGTGTGCTTGTCACTGATGTGCTGGCAAAGACCCCTGTGTTCTCTTCTGATGGTCTTCGTCATGACATAATGAGCCAGGTTCTTTCTGGAGATCTTAAACTTTACGACCTAGAAAGTAAGGATCGTTGGCACACCAAAAACAAACCCTACTATGTCATTCTGAAACAGTTTGAGGATGTACTTTACAACCTCAAATACAGGATGAAGAAGAACATAGACTTCCTTGACAATTTTTATGTAAATCTGGGCTCCAGATTTGGAATGAAAGATAGCCGTGAGCAAATGTCCCAAAATGAGCTTTTCAGATGTTTCAGAAATTATGCAAAGGTTTTCTGTAAGACAGATTCTGCATCTCTTTTGAAGAATAAAACCTTGCACAATATGTTGGAACTACACCAGACGAGACAGTTCCTGGAAGAGGAAAAGGCTGACACCTATTCTGGGATTCTGAGCTGTCTCTCAAATGAAACCTCAACTGCAAAGTTGGAAAAGATTGCTAGACAGTATCTCTTTATTTGGCAGTGTAACCCAACTCCAAAGGAGAAAGTGAACTTTATCTATGTCAATGTTGTGTTGAGTCGTCTTAAACTGGGATCACATCGGTTACAGCCATATGAAACCATGGTAAATCTTCTCCCCCAAGTTCTTTGTGGGCAAATCCCACTGAGTGAGAGTTTGCCGCTCTACTTCATTGCAGTTCTGCTGTTATGGCCAGAGCCAAACCGTCCGGTATACAGAGAACTTGGAAGGTACATCTCACAGATGAAAACCTCTTATCATGCAGAGATGAAGGAAGTGTACAATGGCAAGAGTCCCGTTATTCATTTCCTCCTGGGAAAGAAGCCTGGTTATGAACGACTGGTCCACATTGGAGAGATCAAAAAGTGCATCGTGGATGGGCAACAGCAGTTTGCCTCCATGTGGGGAAGTGGCACAATATGGAAGGAGAAGAAGGTGGAGGAGCTCCTTTATAGGGTCACAGGGGAGGTGCATAGTGATTGCATAATGGCAGATACTGGTCTTCCAGTGACCCCAATGTATCGGAGCCAGATTAGTGGGCATGCAGAGGGGTCAAAAGTGTCATTCTTCATAGGTTTCTCCATGAGAGGACCTGTTGCATTTGACATTGGACAAAAATGATTATGCATGGTCATGACAGAGATGAGACACGCTAGCTTTTTCTGGCAGAGTTTGCACTGGACATCTGCATAATTGTCGTCTTTGGCTTATATGTGATTATGTTTTCCTGTGTACTTTACATAAATGATGTTTGTATTTTTGTTATTGTTGCAAGGGGTGGGGGCATTTGTCATACAAAACCTTTGAGCAATGTCTTAACAACATTTACACTGTAGCTCACAAGTCACTGCAAATGTTAGTCTTTTTTAATAACTGATATGTGATATTTGAAAATGAATGTAACTGTTACTGGTTGGCGCGTTTTAGGTTATATGACTGAAAGTGATATATGATGGATTTAATAGTATAGTTAAATCATTTTTATAGTACATTTATATTTGATTTGTGTACTTTTGTACTACTAATTTTTTGCATAATGATTATTTGATTAATACAACTAAGTTGTATATGAAGTTGTCTAACGTTTAAAATTCCAACACTTGACGTTTTATCATATTGTCTTATATTACTTTTGCAGTTTTTGCAACATGATTTGTTTTTTGGTTTCCATGTAAAATCTAGCACTGAATTTTGCAATACCTTTTCTACCTAATAAAGATGTACTGCAACATTACTATGTAAGGGTTACTTTAAAATGCACTGCACATGCACTCTAATAGTTATATGTAGACTCCAGAAATGAAGAAGTGCATAACTATGTTCAAATTAGGGGGGAATGAAATTGAATGGATCAGTTTAGGTCATATGCAAAAGCTCTAAGAAGCATTTGCATTATATAACCCTGTGACTGCTCCTCATACAGCCTAAAGTGTGAGGTGCTTTATGCTTTTTTTGGATGACAGACCAAAAAGGAAGAAATAGTATTTATGAAACATTAAACAATGCAGGATATATAGTTAAAAATGGATAACTACAGTTTATTGTCATGCAAACAATAAAATGCATATATTCAGGCAGCTAATATGTTAAAAAGTGAATGGTTAACAGGGCAGTGCTGCCCTCTTTTATCTTCCCATCTACTTCCCCCCTGCCCTGCACAGGCTTGTGAACACACGGGCTCCACATGGTGTTACCTATCATTATACCTGTGGGTCAGGATGATAGGTAAAGTATGGAGTCTCGCTGAATGTGGGTGCTACTTTCTGGGCTTTGTGAGTATAAGTTCATGGCCCCCAGAGACACATCTAGTCTCTCTCACACTCATGGCTAAGCAGCAGGTGGCTCACAATGTGACACACATCAATAAGAGATTACATTTCTAAATCTGACACAAGATAGTGAACATCACCACTGCATTTCTTCTGTGAAGGCCTTTAATGCATCTTCGATTTTGGATGATATTAACCTGCAATGGAAAACAGTTTAATTTGCTAAAAGGGCATTTTAATATTAATAGGTACAATGTTAGTACGCTAACATTCAGTGTATGTTTGTCTACAAACTACATAAGTAGTTAAGTACACTAATATAGAGAGGTAGAGCTTTTGCAGAATTTAACTAAAACGTACCACCAGGGGGCAGCAACTCATTTGTTTTATTAGGAAAAGCCAACAGTGTGAGAGAGAAGTAATTCTGAATTACAAGCTGAACAGTGTCTGCAGCTGAAATCATTTTGTAGCTTTTATAATGGTATTTTGGGTTTTAGTTGAACATCTCTGTGGCTGTCCCCCTCCATACTGTATGCTGACAGTAAAAACACATTAAAGTGGTTTTAAAAAAGTCCAGTTGATCAAATTGTCTGAGCCCTTAGGTGATTTAATTAAAATCCTGATATTAATTGTCCATACTCTAATAAGATGCCTGTTCAAATTAAATCCACCAATCAGAAACAGGCCTGAGATGTAATCTGCTAATCCAAATGATCCAGTTGAACTGATTTAAAATCACGGACTGAAAATAATTGCCCACATTTGAATCGGCTGTCAGTTGCCACGGTGATATCATCTCTCATCACTCACTGTCACTCTATATCCCTGTTAAATTTGCCCCGGCGCACCTCTTGATAAACTGTTTCTAAATCTGAGCCCGTAACTCATTTTTAAATGGTTTTTGAACCATAAGAATCCCAAGGACTTGCTTTACACGTTAATGGTTTCAAAAATATCGTCATGGTAAGAAAATTTCAAAAAAGGGGGCTGCCCTGCCTTTACTGGACAATCAGTGTAAATATAATAGATCTCTATGCAGCAGCTAGGTGGGATACCTGTCACTTGGATGGCTCCAGAGCAAAGAGTGTGAGAATGCTGGCTTAAAGAGGATAATTGCTACCATTTTTTTCTATATTCTGATGGGTGATTGATGGCTTTTGAGTGAAAACTGTGAATTTGGTGTGAATTTGTTTGAGTAAAAAAAACCCTCTCCTTCGCCCACTCACTGTTAGTTTGTCCCTCCACTCAGCACAGAGCTGCAACATAAGCTCAGAAATGGACTTAAAAAACCCCACAAAACTAAAATACAACTGAACAGAAAAAATAGTTTAATATCTTGGATCTGGCTTAAGATTTGATTGGTGTCTCTGCAACTGCTAAAGTTAAAGCTCAAATTAAGCAAGGTTCGAAACTGATTTGAACAGTCGATCTGCTCGCACCCTAGAGGTATATAAACTAGTTAAATATACAAAAACATAAACAAAAAGAAAAATTAGGCTGTCGCGCTAGTAAACGTGTTTGTAGTTCGACCTTTATCGTTTGTTTTTTTAACTTAAATTTTAATACAATTCAAGTAGAATTTATAAATGAACTTCACCATAACGCCAATGCATTATATTAATACTTTAGACAGAGTACCCACTGTTTCTTTATGCACAGATGGCTTATTCTTCCTGATTTCTTCTGTTTTTCTGACATGAGTCAGACGATATCTCCAAGTATAAGTACCCCTGCACCACATGGCTGAAAGCAATCTTTAGAAGGTCACTTCTGGGGGTCAGAAGGTCATCATTCTGGCGATAAGTATAGCCTTTCTCTAACATATTATGGAGCAAGTTAGATGTGTGAGCTATCTATAGACGTAGATTCAGAAGAACACATGCTGTAAATCTTTTAGCAGCTTCACTTGGACGTAGCTTGGCAACCTGAGATGTTACATTTAGATGAGTCATGTCACTGTAATTCGTTGACATTCATACCAAAGTGAAACTTTAGGCATACGGGAGGTGAAAAGGTCAAAGTGGCCATGTGAGTGAAACCCGATGCTCCTGCCAGAGAAAGGAGTTTCTGCTGCTTCACACAATGTGAATTAGAGAACTAAAAGTGAAGAACACATTTTAAAATACTTTGAAGTTAATTTAGCCAGACGCTCATATCATAATAATATCATAATACTACATAACACTGTAATATTATGGTTGCTAGTACACATAATCCACTATCCAAATATTGCCTGTATCATCCAAAACTAGTAATTCCTAAGACCTGCAGCAGAGTTTGATGAGTGAAATTGTGAAACACTTTCCTTATATCATCACAGTACCGTCAAAGGCAAAACGAAGCCAATGCGGCACCTGCAACGCTGACACAACCTCACCAACCAGTGATATCATACCATTTATAAAATGCATTAAAAGGTTCATCTTATGACTATCAGAAAACGATACACTACCATGTTTTATTCATTAAAAAAAGTCATTATTATAAATGGTCATGTACACAGGATTTACATTTAAACGGTACTATTTACAATTACCCTCTGTAAATTTTAAGACTAATTATCATCACTGGAGGCAGTGTTTTACAAGCGTGTGAGTTGAAATGTTGCCAAACCTGTTCTGCTGTTCTTTAAACCTTTGATAATTCTCTCTAGCCATACCTATGTTCCATCCATCGGCTTCCACTTGATGTCCTTTTTCAGGGTTGCCTATCCCAGCTGTCTTAAGGCGAGAGGCAGGGTACGCCCTGGACAGGTCGCCAGTCGTGGGGCTAACACCTATACACAGACAACCATTCGCACTCACACCTATGGGCAATTTAGTTTCCAATTAACCTTTGGACTGTGGGAGGAAGCCATAGGACCCGTGGAAAACCCCCACAAAGACAGGGAGAACATTCAAACTCCACACAGAAAGACGCCGGCCTGATGGTGGAATTGAACTAAGGACCTTCTTGCTGTGAGGCAATAGTGCTAACCACCGTGCAACCGTGCTGCCCATTGTTATTGCAATGATAATGCTGTGTCGATTTAGTTCCTGCACCATGTTGTAGTCCATATTGGTATTACACAAACACAACTGGTCCTAGTTCACCTTCAGCTGATATCACAGAAGTCAGTACAAATACATAAAGTCATTGTGGTTGTTTTTTTTTTTCAATTCTGCTGCAAAGAAAAACCATCAGTGAAAACTTTCACCAGAAGGTGGCAGCATGAGTCTAGTTGCTCACCCAGGAACCGAACGTTTCAGTTCATTTAGAAGGTTTCAAACTCTTTAGGCGTAGGTTTTTACAAAGAAGATCTTTAACTAAACACAGGAATTTAGAACAAGTAGCAAGAGGCATGAAGAATACTGAGTCACGATATAAACCGAACATGCACGCTGCACAATATTTGCCCTGTGTCAGAGTGATTTTGATGAATGACTTCCTCCTGCAGGGAGCGTGTTAGAGCTGTGTAACACTAATCTGAGCTCACAGGCCCGACTGACTAAGGCCTTTGTTGCAGGAGAAAGAAATCTGTTCACCCTCGCTCTCACTCTCTTTTCTCTGGCAGCCTGATGATTTTTTTTAACATTTCTGATGAACTGAAAAGCACGTGTGTTCCTTCAGCGGTCAGCGGGGGTGAAAATGATCCCGATCATCTTGCGCCATTCTGCCATAAAGCACAGCTGTCCACCCAACATTAGCACATCTGTGAAAAGCTGAGCCGGCTGAAAATCGGAAGAAAAACTCTAGGTCGGATGTGCTATCGGAGATTTTGCCCCTTACAAATGCTGCAATAATACATCCCATTCACGATACTTTACTGCAGAGATCATAAAGCAGATTTAGAGGATTGGAATAAACATTTTTGTGAACTTTGGAAGAGCGAGCTACAGGCTGCACTGTCACACTTGCTTTTATGAGTAATGTCATGCTTTTTCAGCAAAGTCAGTAATCGCAGATTTTAAAATATGGATAAAGAAGTTTCCCACAGCCCCCTGAGCCACGGTTCTCATCCAGCCTAAAATACACCACCCTGTTGACCTTTCTCCCAGAAGTCCACCGCCACCCATCCCAGCCCCCCAACTCTGTCTGCTGCCTTTGAATTATAACCTTTGCTCACTGGAGGCAGCACAATGTGACGATTGTGATTGTATTTTAATTCTGATGGCCAAGTGAAAAAAGATAGCTTCCTCTGAGAATGGGCTAGATTTATGGGCCCTGTCTTGGCCGCTGGCCCCACATCCTCTCTGATCTGCTTTTACTCCAACGACCCCTCGACCCCCGGGGGTCATTAGAGAGCCCCCGAATGGTGCGGCTGGCCACCAGCCCATCTCATACTGCTTGTTTTCCAATCAAATCACTATATTTAACGGGGACACGAGCCCAGGGCCAAGTCCAAACAGACATCTGTTTGAAATTGTTCCTCGCAATTATTTCACACAGAAGTTCTCCCTTTGCAACCCCCCCGCTGCACTCCTCGCCCCACTTTGGTCTTTTGTTTGTTGTTGTTTGTTTTCAGCTAAACCTCCCCCTCTGGACTGCTAATGGACAGAAATGAGCAGGGGGAAGTGAGAGGGAGGGTTTCAGGGTTGGTGGTGAGGGTCTGGCTCCTGGAACCGCTGTCACTGAGATATGCAGCCAGAGGAGAAAAGCAGAACCAGCCAGGGGTTTTTGATTCAGTACAAAGCAGGTTTTTCACTCTGAACAGGGAGCAGCTTTTACACTCAGGGGCCCTGAACCGCTGCCAGCTCACAATGACGTCTGCATCAGGACCATCACTCTGTGGCTTTTATACCTTAGTGACAGCATGTTGTGTAAACATGGCTAATCTGATCGAAGAAATTGCACTTGCTATGATGGTTATGAACATTTGCTTTACTTTCTTGTTAAGACAAAAAATATATAAATTTTTTTAGCCACTGTAGGTATCTCATTCATCTGGCCTACGATGCAGAATAATTCTATTTGATCCTGAAATTACACTTCCCAAATGACAATGTGTGCTGTGGGTGCATCACTGTCTTATTCTTGTACCCTTTAGGGACTAAGAACATCAATCAATGCTGTTCATATGTGGCTAGAACCAAAAGTTCTTCCCTCCTTTGACACTTTGTTGAAACATTCGTCACATGTTGGTTTTGGACTCTCGATATTGTTTTGACTTCTGCCATGTTGGGCTTTTAGCACTAAAAATAACATCCAACCTAATCATCTAAATATGATTATCAACTAAGGCTAGCTAGCTTGACTTCATCAATAGACTGTATGGGAGCATCAGATAACAACCATAAAAAAATCCTAGAATTTCACTCACCAATACTGAAACTCAGACTTCTTGGATTGGCCTGTTTGTACAATTAAGTGCAAAAGAAGTCACGTTACTGGTCAGTTAATTGAATTAAAAATGCTCCAAAAGGCTCCAACAGTACAGACACAGTCCAACGGTCCAGTTCATGAACTCTATTTAGCTAAGGTGAAACTTAGCAGATACCTACCACATACAGCCAACTGTGTCACCATCCATCTGTCATTCAACGAGACCATGATAACCTGATAATGCAACCTTTAAACAGGTGAGTCATAAAAATTTTCACCTCTGTAAAGTTGTTATGAAAGGTAAAATTCGCTAAAGTTTAAAACTAAAATTTATAGAAGTCCGTTAACATGTTTACTTCTCCTGTAAAGTTTTTGTAGAAACAGAAAAATAGAAATATTTTTAGGAACTGAAGTTTTTTGTCAGGAAAATTAAAAAAAAATCTTTCTGGCTGGCAAAAATATGGGAATAAATCTTTTACTTGTGATTTTCCTGCAGCTAAACACACCATTGAAGCTATATACAATTTACGCTTAGTAATATTCACTGGATATGTAGATATTATGCATTATTGAAGGAATAATAATTAAACGCGTGACATTGCTGAGAATTGTTCTCAGGTTTAGCTCAGAATAGCTGTGCAGCTGTAGAGGCTGTGCTGGATATTTAAGTGTGTAGCAGGGGTGTCCCGTTGCGAGTCAAAAAGATGCTCTTAGTCACCCCCACCCATGTAGCTGGATATTAGATGTGTGATAATGCTTTGTCACCTAAAATGGGACATTTTGACACTTTGGAGTGCTAAAAGCCGACATATCAGTGAGGCCTTCTGTGCAGTACCTGAGTTACACTAAAAGCCCGTCCTGGATTTTTCTTCAGGATTTTTTGACAAGACTAAGAGAAAATATTCTTTTCTATACATATTTTTGGAGGATTCAACCCCATGCTGATTTGTTTATGATTTATTAGATGACTATTTTTTCAGTTAAAGATACCACAGGTTGCTACTATTAACTGTGCACACATACATGTAATAAGTGCCTGTAGAAAATGTGTATAAACCTTGTTACAACACCACAGAAAATATTCTTAGTCAGCCCTGAACTATAAAAAAGAACATATGTGACAAATTTATGGCTGCATACTTATGGAAACAATTTTATTTACTTAAGATTGTTTAAAACAAGTATTAAATAGTTTACTTGCTTATGTCACTTTTACATGAACTCTGCTGACCTTCAAAGGGTTCAGTTTCAGTGACAGACACACTGGGAATTATCACTCAACTGCATGCTTTTCTTTTGCTCTCAGTACTTTCAGAGATGTTCATCTTCATTTGCTTGTATTTGAATAGAAATGGGCAACCTCCAGGCTAAAAAATAAACCAGAAACCTGCAGCACTTCTGATGTTTGCTTGAAGCTGGCTTCTAAAGTTTAAAAAAAAAGGGTAAAAGACTTCATGCAGTACTTGTTTTATAGTCCTGTGGTTGTTACAACAGAAATGTTCACAAAACCTTTCACGGGATGTGTTTTTTAGAACCCCAAACTCCATTTGGATACAGGAAGGACTTGGGAATGTGCTGCTTTGGATAACAGGTTTAGAACTACTAGCTGTCTCGGGGATCAACTGTTACTGATTTAAGTCCCTGAAGTGCCGCTGGTTACTTTTAGATCATTAATGATGGATTTGCCTGAAAAATAAAGTGTGTTGTTACAAGGTTATTTAACACTAATTAGTAGGGATTTGCATTTGTGAAACTTTGATGGAACTTGCTAACAATGTAGCTAGAATTAGCTTAGCAAGTCTGTTTCTAGTCTTTTTGTTTCTTTTTTGGTGTTTTCAGTTTGGTTTATTCATAGTTTCTGATTAATGTTAGGTTAAAGTTTTGATTTCCTGTTGTTTACCTGATATTGTTTCAGTATTTTAGGTGTTGTTCTTGTAACTTTAGAAATCAGCTCACTGTTGTGTTATTTAAATGTGGTTCCTTGTGTTTGTTACTCTAACCTCTCTGCGCCCTTTGATATCATGTTTAGTGTGTGTTCTCTGGGTTTTGTATTTTGGTGAACTTTAGATATTTTGTTTGGTTTCATTGTTCTTGTTCATAACTTGAGATTTTGATTTATACACTAGAATTCTGATCCCTTAGTTCATGTATTTGACTCCTAGTCACTGTTTATAGAGCCTGAGTTTCCTCAGTGGCCCTTTTGTACAGTGTAGTTTGTTTCTGTGTAGTAGTTAACCTTTGAGTTACTTCCTATTATATTTTGGTAGTTTGTTGCCTCCTGTTTAGGTTCAGTTTTCATCCTTCCCTGTCTTGTTGTCTTGATTGTCCTACCTGTGTCCAGTTTGACCCAGCTGTCTCCACTTCCTTGATTACCCCATATGGCTAAAAGTACTGTCTTCCTTCTGTCTTTATCACAGTGTCATCAACCACCCTGACATGAAGATGATATTTTAAATATATTTTCACACAGAATTCATTTTCCTTCATTACCAAGTGATCAGCTACATGGCCCAGTGACAGTGTTAGGAATAATATACTGGGTTTTTATCATTTATCATTATCTTTGATCTATTTCTGTATTTAAATTAATATAAAGACTTTACATAAACATAACTCACTTTTCATTCACTACTTGATGGCCATACTGGCTGTGTGGGATATTTAGGGAATTTGCATCAGCACAGTGATAATGACTCAATGTCTGAATTCCTTTTGTAAATCGGCTTAATTAAAATTTGCAGTTGAAGAGGCATTTGACACTTGTCCATTTTTAATAAGCGGGAACCTTTGATGGTTACCTAGTAAACCAAAATTCACTCGACGTGGACAGTGATGAGCAGCTTTCAGTGTATTTTTGGATGACGCGCAGTCAAATTCAAGTGGTTTAAACTGATGCAAGAAGCTGATGGTGAATGAAAGAATTAGATCCCAAAACATCACAACACTTTTTCCTTCCTTCTAACAGCACTGCTTGGTTTTATTGTCCTACACAAACCTGCAGTGTGAGCAAACTTTATGTGGCATTGTGCATTGAATGGAAGGAAACAATTTGTGTTTTGTCTAAGCAGGTTTATGTTCGCAGACCTCCTTCCTTGCCTGAAGGGACAGAATAACGAATATATGATATCTGTGAGATGCTCAGGCCTTGTTCTTATGTCACTAGGTGAAACTCAAAGAAACCTGACCCCACAGCTTTGCGTGGCTGGCTGGTTTCTCTAAAATAACGTATGGCACCAGTCTCCTCCTTGCTCCACTGATTTATGATGGGATGAAGATTATCTCGGTGCTCTGCTCTTTTAAGTGCTTCCAGGACTGTATGATTAAGGAAAAACAAACATGTTGAAATATCTATTTGCAAGGTTTTAAGGGCAAGTTCTACTGCAGAGAACTCATTTTGAAGGCCAATCATTCCACTGTAGCTGTGCTCAGACTTTCAGACTGTATTTGTAGATGGCATTTCCACTACATAATTACAGTGTTGTGGGATCTGAAAACACTAACTCATCAACTACAACTCCAAAGGGTTAAGAGTTCAGTTTCAGGGTGGAGAAACAGCCTTTGGAATATTTTGTGTAAACTTTATTTTTGTAGATCTTTTAATTCACAATTTACAAAGTCAAGTCAGCCTCTCTCTCTGAAGACTCTCTGAGCCTCTGTGCTGACCAATGACTGAAAGGCCAACATAATAACACATGTAACACCCAGCCAGGTTACAAAATTGGTACACAAGAAGTGGAGTGCACCATCAGTTGTGATGTCACTTTGTGCACATGTTGCATCATGAGGGTGAAAATGGCAAGCAAAAACTAGGTGTCAGACTTAAAGGAGATCTGTGGAACATCTACCATGAATAAACCATCCTACTGGACTGGCGCTGACTGTAGTTTTCACCAGTGTTGGTCAAGTTACTTGAAAAAAGTAATCAGTAACTAATTACTGATTATTTGCCCAAAAGAGTAATCCCGTTACTTTACTGATTACTTATTTTCAAAAGTAATTAATTACTTAGTTACTTTTTAAAAACACGATTTATAACCTGAATAGGTATTAAAGCGATAGATCTTTCAGCCCAATTCTACTTTTTCTGCATAATCCATCATACAAAATGTAATCAAATGGAAAAGTCTCTTTTTAAAACTTGTTTTATTAGTTTTGATCTTTTAGCTTTATGCATCAAGCAAAAATTTAATTATATGCAACATTCACTGACTGGAAGAAATTTGTTTAACATTTAAACCTATCCTCTGCACATTCCAGCACATAAAATAAAATATTTTTTTGTGTTTACATTCAGTCTTTCAAATAAATGCAAGTAAAACACAGCATAAAATAAATAAAATCAAAGACTAGCGGTCCTTTGGCTCTATTTTCACCTGTAAAGCAGGAGTGGCGTAGGCGTAGGTTTACCCTGGTGCAGGTGTGCCGCAGCGGTCAGTTGAAGAATCATTACCTTGTTGCGCACTCGGTGCTTGCTCAGAAGTTAAGGAGTTTTTTTCGCTGTAAAAAGAAGTTTTCTTCCCATGCAGCGATCAGCAGACGCAAATGTTTTTGTCACTTTTTATGGAATCAAACTCAAAGCAAGGTCAGTACTTCCACACTTTAAACGCTGCACGCTCATACTCGCTCCTGCACTCGATATATTATCCATTGTTGATCTGCACACAGCTGTTGCCACCAACGTTGCACTCGTTTACGTCATTGTCATGAGACACTCTCGCAAGAAAATCACGGTTTTAGTAACGCAGTAACGCAGCGTTCCTACGGGAAAGTAACAGTAATCTAATTACCGTTTTTGCAATAGTAATCCCTTACTTTACTCGAAAAAGTAATCGGATTACAGTAACGCATTACAAGTAACGTGTTACTGCCCATCTCTGGTTTTCACTGATAGTCGAATGCTGTTTGGTTAGACAGGCTTGGGTAGATGAAATCCTCATGTGGAACTCATGTCATGTCTGTACTGTTATTCAACAGTTAGCTTAAGTGTCCTTTGAAAGCCAAGGTCTTCAAATATAAATCCTCCACTGGCTGCTCGAGGAAACCAAGACAATCAGATAAGTCCTTAAAAGATTAGAGAAGAAGTTGCATAAAGCCCCGACTTTGAACCATCATTAAGAGCCCCAAAAAGGATTTAAAGTGAACTGACTCATGGGGTCAAAATTTCTCACACAGAGTCGAAATGAACCTTGGAAGCCAGACGCAGGCATACTTTAAATCTTAAAGTTAGTTCTATTATGTACAGGAAGTCAGTGGAGAGGAGCCAGGGCTGAAGTGATGTGATGCCATCTGCTGAAACCAGTTAAAATCATGCTTATTTCTCTGAAAAAAGAAAGGAAAGATGCTTAGGTCAGTGTGGCCTACACAAAAATGCAAGTTAGCCTAACCAAAGGAACGTTGGTAGGAACTGACTTGCCCATTCTCCCTGTGGTGTTTACCCAGTACATTTCTCTTTGCCAGAATAACAGATCTATCATTTCAATGTACACAAGAATATTAGGAAAGGCTTCATTTCAACTTAGCAGACAAGTGTACAATCATGCCCCTGTAATCCGAATGACACAGCATTCATTTTAAAGGATGCAGTGAGTGAGGGAGATGAGTGGGCGCATTCTTTGTGCTGGTTATGACAGGAAGAGGAAAAGTATAGAAAACATAAAAGAGAAGCAATCAAAATGCTTCTGAGCAATAACTAACACAAGGTCATACACATGCCTGCTCTCTCATTCACGTAAGCCTTTAATCAGACGAATCCTCCTAACTTCAATCAAACTATGGCATTCCTCAACGGCCTACTCATGACGAGGTTCTCAGACCATCTGACCTCCAGTTTGGCTGCTAATAGAGAATAACTAAGGAGAGGTCATGATCTGGGTTAAAGACTGACTCTGGGCTCTCAAACCCCGGAGGAAGGTCCACAATGCTGCCCTTCTTCACAGACATTCTCTGGGCTCTCTGCCAGTTGATCATAATTCTTGTACTTCCAGAGTTTAGCAGGGCACGCCTGCCCTTGGGCCAGCAGCGGCGGGATGGGCCAAAGCTCTGTCGGAGCAGTAGGTAACCCTGACTCGGGTCATTTCCCTCTGATCTCAGTAGGCATAGAGCTCAGAGCAGGAAACCTTTGATGAGAAACTGAGCAAAGCCCCCAGAGAAAGGCACAGCAGCTCAAGCCAATGAATCGCTTTATTATGATGACCTGGCCTCAGAGGTCAAAGAGCAAAATGTGACACACACCGATACAGCTTCAGAAGGGCTCAGATGTGTTTGGAATATATTGTGGATTCATTGTGGACACATGTTACGACAGTTTTGGGCTTAGATTTATTTACAGGAGCGCCATCGTAGTATAAAGAGTTTGAAATGATGGATATATTATTTTGCAGTTTGTTTAGTGACCTTAGTAACACTTGGTGACATGTCTGTTATTTTTATTGTATTTTATTAAATTATTTTTTATAAACATTACATATGTTCATCTCACTGCCCTGATAATTAAATTAACCAGATGGAGAAACACATTTATAAGCCAGAAACACACTATATACACTGATCCGCTACAAAATCAAATCAAATCAAATCAAATCACTTTTATTGTCACATCACATGTGCAGGCACACTGGCACAGCACATGCGAGTGAAATTCTTGTGTGCGAGCCCCACAAGCAACAGAGATGTGCAAACACAACAACACAAACGAGCAAAATACAAGAATGGCCAACCTGAAACTAATAAATATATGTACAATATATAATAGTGTATGCATTTCTGGATGTGTATACTAAATATTTTCCTACGTGTGTGTGTGTGTGTGTGTGTGTATACACATTTTTACAAATTAAATAGTAAAAAAAAAAAAAAAAAAAAAAAAAAAAAATAATAATAATAATATAATATATAAAATATACAGAGTTGAATATGTGCAAAACAAGTGGCATTTATATACAGTGTGGAGTGCATAATGTTGAAGTTCCAGTAGTGAAGCTGAGGTGTCTATGACGTGTTCAGCAGTCTGATGGCCTGATGGAAAAAGCTGTCTCTCAGTCTGCTGGTACGGGACCGGATGCTGCAGAACCTCCTTCCTGATGGAAGCAGTCTGAACAGTTTATGGCTGGGGTGACTGGAGTCCTTGATGATCCTCCCCGCTTTCCTCAGGCAGCGCTTCCTGTAGATGTCTTGGAGGGAGGGAAGCTCACCTCCAATTATCCGTTCAGAGCACCGCACTACTCGCTGGAGAGCTTTGCAGTTGTAAGCGGTGCTGTTGCCATACCAGGTGGTGATGCATCCAGTGAGGATACTCTCAATGGCACAGTGATAGAAGGTCCTGAGGATGCGGGGGCTCATGCCGAATCTTTTCAGTCTCCTGAGAAAGAAGAGGCGCTGCTGCGCCTTCTTCACTGTTTTGTTTGTGTGTACTGACCACGTAAGATCCTCAGCCAGATGTACTCCAAGGAACCGGAAGCTGCTCACTCTCTCCACAGCAGCGCCGTTGATGGTGATGGGGGTGTGTACTTCTCTGCACCTCCGGAAGTCCACTATCAACTCCTTTGTCTTTGCGACGTTGAGGGTGAGATGGTTGTCTTGACACCAGTGGGTCAGGGCGCTGACCTCCTCCCTGTAAGCCGTCTCATCACCGTTGGTGATAAGACATTAAAAACCAACATTAAAACCACTGATGGAAAAATCAGGGGGTCAGCATCCAGGAATATCTGAAGGTTTTCATGTCAGTCCCTAGTTGTTGGGATATTTGGCTCAAAGTTGGGGATGATCCAACATTCCCACATTATTCTGAGTTTGGCCCCATTGTTTTTTTTTACCCCCCAGGGGCAAAAATAGACATTTTATGTCAAATCTCAAATAATAAAAATCATGGCACACTATCTTGATCTTCCTCCATAAATAAAGGGTTTTTTTTCTAGTTCTAAATGGGCATCTACAGGTGATGATGCACTGATGGAGGATTGCGCCACATATAGTTAAAGCAACGAATCTGTTTTACCTAAAGGTAATTTTTTAAAACCAGTTGTATAAATTGTAAAATGATTCATGAATAATAAAATTACCTAAAGATAAGCTGCATGTAAAGAAATGGCATCCACAGTATCTGATGTGTGTGTGTATTACATTGCAGAGTTATTACAGTCCTGGTGATTTTCTTTTGAGTCTAAAACCTTTTTGGGGGTGCCTAATGTGTTGTTTTTTCTGGGGTTTTTTTGAGTGGGAGTTTTTTATGCAGGAAAATCCCTGCAAAGTAATCCTGGTCCAGATATCCTTCTGGATCCATGGACTCAATTCATGCATGGAGTGGAGGGAATTTTCTGCCTTCATGGAGGTATGCAGTCACAGGCTGATCTGGTTCCCTCAAGCCTCAACAGTTGTGTTGCTAAAAGAGAAGGACAAGCTTTTATAAAACTGTCAAGTCCTTTAAAAACAATTCCTCTTCATTTCTTTAAGGATATATTATATTTCACTTATTTGTCATTAACCTTTACAGGGCATTGTTTGGCCCATACAGTCCCTATAATTTACTGCTTTTTATGTTTGCAGCTCTGAGAAGTTATTTTAAGGCTTTATAGTTCCATTTGTTCCATGTGGGTCAACTGAGGGGATCCGTCTTTCATCCACTTGACCCTCTGCCCCTGTGATGGAAGTTGTTTTGTCTGGTAGCGGCCACGGTGCAGGGTGTGAATACTACCGACCAACAGCTGATTCCTAATTGCATTCGACCTCATAAGCAGTTGTATCTTAGAGCAAAGAGATGTTGTCCACCCTCAGAACAGCTGAGCCAAACAAAAATAATGTTTAGCAACTCTTTGCTTTCAGTCCCTCTTTTTCCTCTAAGAACTTGTTGACAAACCTGGCAGCAACAACCAAACCCCCCTCAGTCTTTTCATCAAATTAAATTATTTTTTTTATTAAAAATCATTGTGTTTGGGAGTGTAACTTCCCAGAAAGCTACTTATTTCCTCAAAAGAACACTTTCTGCTCATTTATAGAGTCATAAATAATCCTTCTTTCTCTCATTCTGGGTCTTGCTGCAGCCCTTCAGTTCATCAACTGTCTGAAACAAACAGCTTTAGTTTCCCCCTCTTTAAACCAATTTTCTACTGATTAGCTGCCCCTCACAAACAAGAGGTTTGACCAGCAGGTGGATGGGACATATTTGTTTGAGATATTACGTAGAAAAAAACTAAGTATTAAAAAAGATGAGATTTAAGAGCTGAGCTTTTGGCTCACGTGGATTACTGCAGGTTTCATGCGAACATCCTGCAATGGAACAGCAGAAAGCACAACAGGTGCACTTTAAAGCATCACTGGCTAATAATTTTATATGAACAGCTGGTGAAACGATAACGTTGATTGATACTTGATGCTACGCTCGCTGCCTTTTGGAGCATTATTATTTACAGCCCGTCCAACAAGTTTGTACGAGAGGGAAACTGAGTCTTTACTGTAAAACGCAAATTTTGTGTGAATGAAACAGGCAGTATGTGTGCGTATGTGTGTGTCCTGGAGCCTGTTTATGATGTGAAGTCGTGTGCTTCAGAACACACCATTTCTCCCCAGCTGTGTGCTTTGTCTGATCATCCGTTTCTGCCTCACTAACCTCTTGTTCTCCTCTCTGCTGAGACTCCTTACCTACCCCGGGGCTATTTTTCTCCCATCCTCTCTCTAAGAGAATAAGGAATTCCAGTGGCAAAAGCAATCAGTGGGCTCCACTTCGAAGCAGTCCCCAGCTGAATTCACTGTCAGATTAAAAGTGATTTCTTCGCTCTCTTTTCTGCATCTTTTCTTCTACCCCCGGCCCCTCATGTGGCATCTCTTTTCTGCTCTACACCTCTCACTGGCTTTGCTTTCTTCTCTGCAAGAGCCCCCTCTTCTTCTCTGATGTTCCTTTTCTTGTGCCACCTTTTCTCCCGCCTCCTCTTTCCTGCTTTATGTTGCCCCTCAGACCTGTTTCTTCAGGGCCGGCCTGCCACTGTTAATTTTGGCCAGTGTACCATCTAACTTTAGAAACTGCGCTGTATGCATTTTGCTGTATGGAGTATCCTTTTTCACCTGACTTTTCAGATGGGATTTTCCCCCCCTCTTTCTTTTGTTCTAAGGAAGGCTGGAGGATTGTGTGTAAAAGTGCAACTACTAAAATAATCCATTATCTTTTCATTAGCAGAGGGGCACACAGACAGTGATGTATGCAGAGGAAAGACAGGGCTTCAAAGCAAAACAAATGCTGCTCCTTTATTATTGAAGCATATGCACTGAAGCTATCACACAGCAGTCTAAAGACACCTTACTTAAAGGCAAAGGAAACAAGTGTGAAGGAAAATTGGTTTAATTTGACACCACATTAACTGTGATGTTATATTTATGCTGAAGAACCTCAGGAGTTTTTTTAACCTGACACAGAGTGTGAAATCTAAACTGAAACATAAGAAGAATAATTTCGAAGACTGAAAGCAGGAACATTTGCACAAGCATTTTCTTTACTTGGTGAAAGTTCTTAACAAAGCCCAGAGAAAATTTATGGATGGAGTACGCAGAAACCTTGAGTTTAATACAACTGTAGATGTAGACTGTCCTTGGGCTGCTTCATTCTCATGTTCTTAGTGTTTTTCCCTTTATGCTGCATCTGTATCTCCTGTTTGTCTGTGTCGTTGTGCATTTGTGTGATGTTGAATAATTGGAAAACTGAGTTGCAAGCATAAACTATGTAAAATATATACCTTTAAGTACATATAGCCACTGTGATGTTACCCATCGATCTTGGACTCCACATTCACAAAGTTTTGGCTCGACCAAGTTGTTTCTTTATTTCTAAAAGTGACCATTTTGGATGAGAGAATGGAGTGCTAACTTACCAGCTGGCTTTATTAGACAGAGATACCTGCTGATTACTGCTCAGTCGATTCAAATCAGTTTATTTATATAGCATTTAAACATATAAGACATAAAAACACTGCACAGTAAGTAAAACAAACACAGGATGACAAATTGATGAAAAATTAATACAATTACAGGCTGAAAATAATACTACAAAATAAAATAAATAAAAAGGATTAATAAAAAAACAGTCAAAGTGGCCGTGCCCCTAATTAACAAACTTTAAACAGGTGAATTAAAGAATATTCTCCTCCATTCTTTGGTTTCTCATATAAACATGTTTAGTTTTGCTGTAAAGTTGGACTCTATGGGTTGTGGGTTTGGTGCATTTAACCGATGAAGATTTCTGAAAGCAAAGAAACTGAATGAAAACCTAGTTGCTGGTTTGCAACTGAGAAAATAGTTGACGTGTGCAAATAGTGAAGTAGACTGTAAGTAACCCTGAAAACCAGTCAGGTTAAAGGAATTACATGATGGAGATAGTTATCAACATGGTTTAAATGCTGTTTTGTTTCCAGTAAGAATTAAAAGCAACTACGTCCCAGGTCCTGGATTGTGACCATCTGAGGAGAAGTTAACTTCAGAGTTAGACTGTTTAAATTTGCTTCCTGTTTTTTGGTAGTGACTTTCTTTGGGCATTTTTTCCTCTTTTCTTTGCCTGTGTTTTCCTTTCTTTGTGATTGTGTGCCCCGTCTTCATTAGTTTTACCTGCGCCCAATCAGTTCTCTGATTGTTTCTCGGTCACTCTGTATTCTTAATTCTTCAACCTCCTTGTGGTTGTTCAACTGCTTCCGTTTTGTATCATGAAGTAAGTTTTGGGTTAAAGTCACTGATTGTTCCTGTTGCTCGCTTGATCCCGTGTCTTGATTTGGGCCCTTTAGTGAAAAACCATCATGACTGCTTAAAAAAAAAAATCAATCTGGTCTGTTTGGCATTTTGCGTAACATCATGGACAATAATTTAACATTGTATTTAGTAAAATTTATTGAATTTGTTTATTTTACTGAAGGTAGAATAAAAAAGAGAGCACACCAAATTTGATCCTGCCCGTTAAAATCCTTGCTGGATTATATGCTGGACTTCCAGGTTGGTGATGAAAACACCACCTGCAAAAAACTGATATCCTTTAAAACCAACAATTAAATCACTGATGATGAATCATTTTTAGCACAAATTCAACAGACTATGTGAAGTGTGTTAAAAAGTAAAGCTACAGGTCCATTTCTCTTCTTAATTAGTATTTACAGATGTCAAACATCAAATGACGTATTTATGAAAATAGCTTAAACCCAATAACCATGTGAGGCATTTATTAAAATGCTCTCATATAGTCTGTATATAAAAGATAGATGCAGCCATGGTGAGGTCACCCATCGGCATGTGTTTGAAGCATCGAATTCATCTTTATAGCTGCCACTTTGGTTTCTAGAGCCAGACGTTGCTGTATTAGACGCAGAAAATAGACACATTAGAGTCTAATGTGTGTTACTTTTTGCACTGAGGGTAAGTATGGCACTGGGGGTGATTTGTAGGCAGATTCAGGTCCAGTACTTATTCATGTTTCAGGAGATGAGTTGAAATTGCTAGCAAGCTTCACTCCTCTTTCCTTTATTAGTGTCTTCCTGTTTTTGAAATAAGCCGCAACCCCTAATAATTCAATCTTGGTATGAGTTATACAGGTGACTTATTTACCCCCCCCCCCCCCCCAATTTAAGATATATCTGTTTTCAGTAACTTGTATGGATGAATATGTGATAGTGTTTGGTTTCAGTTTTTCTCAAGAACAGTCTGAGAAAATACACATTAAATGAGATTTCGAATGCAGTGTAGCCTCACTTTCATGGTCTGTCTCCAGGGAACACAGATCAAAGAAGACACAGCAAGCAGATTTAGACAGAAAAAGAGGAGATAGTTTATTTGAAATGTACAAAAGCTATATACACATGCACACGCACGCACACACACACACACACACACACATACCAAGCATAGTAAAAGTGGATGGTAGCATACACACAAACATTTAAAAGGCTACTTTCAGCAATTTCAGCAAACATAATAAAACAGAGGAATTTGCAGACCTAGTTTGCCCATCCTGTCCGAAAACAGGATTTCATTATCAAAGTCTGAGTCCTTTCCTGGACTCTGCAGTTCATTGAGAACCCAGGGGAGAGACAGGGTGCACTGACGGGGGTATGAATGTGTTAATTAGAGTTGGATCTCTACTGAGAACACACAGAGGTACTTGTATATTCTTTCAGAGAGTGCTCCTCATCAGATGCGCAGGGGTTCATGTGCCCTGATGGACTAACACTGATGCATATCCTTGTCCTTTTCAATCATTTACCCTTGTGAGATGGGACCATGGAGAATGAACGTCTCTGATCCAGAGGGCAAAGAAGGAAATCACATTTCACATCCTCACAATCTCAGATTATGACCAGAAAGCACTTCAGTTCTGTGGATCACAATGCCTAACAACCATGTGTTTAAACTAGGGCTGTCAAATATGTTCACTTTGTAAACTGCATTCAGTGAAATTTTATGACACACACACATGTTGGTAACACATTTCAAAACATTTCAGATGGTAAACATTTATTACATAACGACATGCTCCAGCAAACACAGCTTTTATTTCCTCTGCTGCAGGATGGTTAAGTGCATATATGAACTACAACGGCAGTTTATTTTTTTTCCAATACTGGCATTTATTAGGGAGCAGAGATACGCTGATATTTACTGGAACTTATTCGACTCCCAGACTCAAATACTCGAATGAGTGCACGCACATGTAGTAACATGCTAGCTTTACCTGACAACATCTGCACCGAACCTCATTTTTATTTTTTATTTTGTTTAAATTTTGGGATTTCTGTGGTTGTCTTTGGCTTGGCATGTTTCTCCTGTTTGTACAGCAGCGTCTAACCTTGCTGTACTACACATGCTTCTGTTATCCAGTTATTTTTCATAACTTATTTAACCTGTTTCCGTTGTTTAATGGTTGTCAGCAAACAGTTTCTACTGTGGCTACATTACTATGACCTCTGGGAGTATTAGTGTGTTATATATCCACCCAGATTCTGGTAAAGCCAAAGGAAAATATAGTTTAGCATAACCAACTGATTAAAAAAAAGAAAAGAAAATGATAGAAGAAAAAATAATTGAATGACTATTGAAAATCATGACCATCCCTGGTGTATAATTTGGCCTCAGGCTTTTTTAAAAATTTATTTGGTCACTGTGTCAAAGTAGTACTGCAGGCTAGACCCTGCCCCGCCTATTTGGTGCTATGGTAGCTCAACATGCCCTCCCATCTATGCGCATTCATGGATGTCAGCAACAGGAAGAGGCACTGAGCATGACACTGATGAAGTCAGACAAAGTATTAAAAGCAAGGAGCTGGGACTGGGGTGGGTTAAAAGCAACTTGCAGATGTGTTGAAAATGTAGAAGGTAGAGCTACTTAATCAGATCACCCTGTGTGAGGTTTGCCAGTTAGTTGTAGTAAAGAACCATAACATGGGCTGAAGAAACTGCTCCACGCTTCCATAATCAGTTTTTGCAACTGCCTATTATCGTTTAGTTAAGTCAATACAAAATGAATTTATCATTTATAAACTGTTTGACAGCTCTAGCTTAAACAGCAAGTGTGTAACATATCTTAGACCAGGTACCATACAGTATCATCTACAAACATAACAGTCTATCCACATATTGTGTCCATTTCCTGATAATTCGGTTTTTGTGTCATATTCAGATTCTCACACTTGATGACCTCATCAAGGCACTATGTGAACTGCTATCAGTGCACCACTTTTTAAAGGCCTATTACGCTGGCAAATACTGAATGGCAATTGTTCTTGATCTGTTTATATACCCTGGGCTATCATAGACTTGTAGCTAAAAAGTATGGCTTTTTAACAAATGATAGAAAATGGTCCTTAACCGTATCTATATTTACTATTAACCTTTTAATGTAACATATAATCTGAAACAAATATTACAGGATAAGCATATTACTATGAACAGTGTAGAAAAAGTTTATGTAATGAGCAGTTTTGCATTGTACAATCAGTGCTTTCTTGTATAGTCTTTATATTCCTGATATTCATGGTAAGAATGGATGGATGATGAGGTGTTTGATTGCTCTCAGCTAATCATGTTGAGGAACTTGCTTTCCTCAGCCAGGGCTGTGAGCATAGAGTTCATGTCACCGATGGCCATGTTGCCAATCCCTGCCGGTACAGAAGCGAGGGTGACAGAGTTGCGGGGGGTGGTGAGACGTGAGGAACTCTGAGAGAGGCTCTGCAGAAGGCCTGGACTCAGGGTGCCCGACATTAGGCTTGAGTGGTCTCCGTCATCAAGCATGGTATCAAAGTCGATCTGGGCGTGCTCTGTGGCCCCAGATCCACTGGTGGAAGAATCCACTGTGCTGCTGGAGACCTGGTTGACGCCTGGTGAAGCCATGTTGGCTGCAGAAGTGTTGTTGCTGGAAGGAGCCTGACTGGCACATGGGGACATGGGAGCATCAAAGCTGACAGAAGGTGGCTCAAACACGTGAATCTGACCTGTGTAGAACACAGCGGAGTTTGGATTTTCTGAGTTGCTGTCATGGGCTACTGACCCACTGGGCCTCTTTGGGCTTGCCTCAGAGGTATCATTACCTTGACCGGGGCAAACATCCGATGACTTGAGCAATCGGCTCGGTTGTGTCATGCTAGACCCTCCGTGTGGTCTGGCAGTAGACCTGGGCTCTGTGGGAGGCCTGGGTTGTAACATTCCTCTGCCTCCATTTTGGACATTGTGCTGCTGTTGGGAGATAACGTAATTTTGCTGAGGATCCACTTGGCTGACATAAGAATAGACATCAGTCTGTGTCCTTGATCTGTAACTTTGGACCTCTTGATCTGCCATACTGTTGCGCGTAGGTCTCATGCTAGTGCTTCCAGATATAGAACTTGGGATTGCTTCTTGGCCAAACCCTTGCTGAGGACTCATTTGGTTACTAAAGTTCACGCTGTTGCATTGTCTCTGTTGTGGATGCTGCTGTAGAGAGATGTTCATCAGCCTCTGGTTGCTGTGGTTTGCATACCCCTGCATAGATATATTCTGACTCATAGGCACAACTTGCTGGTTGTTGCTCAAGCCCTGACCTTGCGTCTGGAAGGACCCAAAGTTCTGCCTCTGCTGTACAACAGCTAGATTCCCCCTGAGAGGATGCTGCTGCTGTTTGGGAAGCTTGGCTGTGGTGTCCACTGTTCCTGAACTCACCTCATTCCACTGCACTGGCATGTTATTCTTGTTCATGTTTTCTGATGGTGCTGCAAAAGGCTGCTGAGCACCTCCCGGACCCATCTGGCAGGACTGCACATCCTGATTGGACTGAGCCATCATGGTATCCACCATGGCCATCCTCCTCTGCGCAAAAAATGATGCTGGTGGAGCCACGCCTGTCTGGTAGCCCTGAGTCTGACCGTGGGAATTATAGTCGGTTTGTCCCAAGTTGTGAGTAGAGGGGCCAGAATTCTGTGACCTGAGGTACTGTACCACATCGTCTGGAAGCACCATATCATCCTCTCCACCCTGCTCACCCCCAACCATCATTCCATCTACCGCCATGTTCTCCATGGCTACATTCTCAGAAATGCTTGGTGGTCTGGGGGCAAATGGGTAGCGTTGCAGGCTTCCATCAGAGCGAGTATAGCCCTGTGTAGCCAGTGTCTGGTGACGTTCTGCAGCTGGTGGAGCATTCATGGGGTTCATGCTGCTCATGCTGTTGTAGCGCTGGACCCTTGGAAGGGAGAGAGGGTCCAGTGTCGTACGAGGCACTGGATCACTTGCACGGCGTGGCAGATTGGTGGGTACTTCGTGGGGCATCATGCTCTGCGTGCCATATCCAATATCACTGCACCGTCTTGGTACAGTTCCAGAGGGTGGCTGATGGAAGGGATGCGATGAGCCTTCTTGGGAGTCGCTGTAGAGTGCCATGCGAGTCCTTAGGCTCATTCGTTCCATGTTGGGAAGAGGAGTAGGTGGTGCTCCACCAATGGCAGCAGCATACTTTGCCTTTAGCCGATAATGTTGTGCTGGTGTAAGACTGAGAAGGCTTGGAAGGCCTGCTCCACCTCCTCCGCTGACACCGCCACCTCCGCAGTGGCTGGCCTCACTGGATCGACGAGACAGGTCAGTAGAGATTGGGTCATAGGAGTCAGCTGAACTGATATTGTTGTGGCGATTAGCGCCAAACTGGGATGTCCCACTGGAGCGACGGCTGGAATAGCACGGGGATATACCAGAGGAGCGCCGGCTTAGGGTGTAAGCAGAGCTGATGGTGCTGGTGGTGCTGTCACGGCGCTCGTTCAGCTGGTTCAATAGCGTCACTTCACATGACAACAGGTCATCCATGCGTTGGCCAGGGTACGAACCACTTAAGTTACTCATGTTGGAGTTCTCCAGCAGGGACCCTGGCAGATAAAAAGATTAGAATAAATATTATTATATTATAACATTATATATGCACATGAGTTTATAATTACAGAGGAAGCATTTCTCAGCATCGCTGTTTTTGGTCTTTATAGCTAGTGTCCACCTTCATAACAACTGTACAGGGACTGAAAGCTAGAGCACTGTCCGCTTTGTTACATGTACAGGGAGCTGTAGCTCCTAGCTGTCTGCAAGGCTTAACCTCACCTGATTAAACTCACCATCACTTTTGGAACAAATAATACGGCTGTTGTGTAGTTAACTGTACTGACAGACTGTCCAAGAAGTCTGTGCTCCAGTTTGGGTAGTAAAATTCTGGGATTTTACTGGAATGTACTGAGCATTTATTAGCAGGTTTCTGTATGACAGACAAGTTTTGGATGTTCCTTATTAGTGCTAGCATTAGCTTACTGCTCCAACCTTTAATTGAAATATGATCACTCATTTAAGAAAAAACTAAGCAGCACATATAACTAAAGCTTAGGCTTCAAGATGGGTATAAATGGTTCATTCCATCTCCATCTCCAACTTCACAGTCTATGACAGTACAGCCCAATATGAGGTGTTTCTTCAACATGTAGTCCTTACCAACTGCAGGTATGGGAGGCAGCTTCATGCTAATGCGTTGGCCCTGCAGCGGCTGTGGCGCAGAGTTAACCCAGGGGCAGGGGTCCCTCACCGTCTTCAGCCTTTCCTTCTTGATGTTTTCCAGCTTGATGGTGACTGCACCACCGTGACCCGTGGCTTTCCTCAACTGAAGCCCCATCCCAGCCTGCTGGCCCCCAGTGGGAACAGTGGAGTCAACCATGGGGCACTCGTCCTGTGCGCTGAGGTCCCCGAAGCTGCCCCCGCTGTGCACGGCCATCTCTACCCCACTGTCGTTGTTGTTGGCGCTGCTGAGAGGCGA
This sequence comes from Copadichromis virginalis, assembly GCF_057382275.1. Classification (NCBI taxonomy): domain Eukaryota; kingdom Metazoa; phylum Chordata; class Actinopteri; order Cichliformes; family Cichlidae; genus Copadichromis; species Copadichromis virginalis. The sequence continues at coordinate 31,674,574 of NC_140633.1, forward strand.
TGGCTCGCTGCTACATGACGAGTGGCCACCAGGACTGGACTGATACGTCTGGAGGAGGACAGACGAAAGTGTCATGAATCAAAATCCAAGAGGTTAGTAGATCATAGAAATATTCACTTTGCTGTTTGAGTAAATGAAAAAGAAAATAAAATGATTAAAAAGTGAAATTTAAAAATGAATATAAATGAAAGAAAACTAAAACACAGCCTTGTGCCAAGCTAAAAAAAAAACCTATTAGATATTCTTCAATATTAAATAATTACCACAGTTAAAAAATTCTGATTGTGATGGTGTTTTGTAATAACTAATGTAGCCCTATAGCTTCATACTCTTGTGAATTATAAAGGAGGTTTATTTATTTAAGAAAACAAGTGGATAATAGAAAAGTTCTGTGAGCAGCACACATGCTACACAAGTCCCTGCCTTTCAGTATTAATGTGACAATGACTTTTATCGTTGGTTGAATATTGAGCTCATAGATATAAAAATCCAGTGTAATGGCAGCGTAAGACTGTCTTACATGCAAAGGAGCAAGAAAATATATGAACATGGATTATCATGCACCATACATTTCCACCATACAGGAATTTGAAAAAAAAAAAGACATTGAAACAGGCTGCGTGCTCACCTCAGTGAAGTCTGTCCATTAGCAGGGTTTCAAAGGAAAGAGAGAAGCAGGTTCAGACAACAAACAGAGAGTGAGTTTGAAAGGACGCATGCAGGTCCAGCAGGGAACCTCTCACTAACAATGTTAGTAAAAATGTAAGATAACTGTTGTTCCCCTGTTTTAAAGCTCACCCAGAGCCACTGTCTCGTGTAACCGATAAACAGGACTCACCATAGAGTTCTCTGTCTTAATAGACTTGACTTGTAGGCAGTCTTCCCCTCCCCTAGAGGTGCTGTTGGCCTCCACCTTGCCATCTACGGCTCTTGCGCTGTGCTTGGAGTTTGCCTCGTTCTCCCCATTGCCTTTGGGTGGCTGTAGCCTTGGGGGAGCGTCACTTCGTTGTTTCTTGGTCACGTGAGCTTCGGGTCCATGGACCGTCTTGACGTGCTTCCTGAGAGAGCTTGGGTCCGTGTAGCGCTTGGTACAGCCCGGGATTTTACACACATATGGTTTCTGCCAAGATGGATTCAACATGATTTTTACTGTGGCAAATCTAAATCTTAGCTGACCTTTCCGGCTGCTCAGATGAGATCCATGTGTGAACTTACCTCATTGGAGTGTGTGCGGTTCTGGTGCTTCGCTCGGTCTGAGGCATTTGAGAAAGCCTTGTTGCAGCCTTCGTGCTCACATACATAGGGTTTCTCCCCAGTGTGGGACCTGAGATGGGTCTTGAGATTCTCCAGGCGGGAGTAAGCTTTAGAACAGCCCTCAAACTGCAGAGAGACAGACAATGGGACAGACGGACAATGAGATTGATGCTTGAGTGCTGTTGTTTTGTCTGCAGCTGGCCAGAGAAAAGAGCCGGAACACAACAACAAAAACAACACGAAAAAGCTCTTTTTGTTCCAGTTTTTAAATGTCATTTACTCTTGGACTCTTGCCCACCTACTGTGGTGTGCCACACAAAAGCAAAGCTCTGCTACACTTTTGGTAAAAAAAGGGCTATTACACAAAAAATCCAAACTAAGTGTGAGGTGTGGTAGAGCTCTTTGTCTGGTGCACTTTGTTGAGACAAAGAGAAGTCTGTGTTTAGCCTTTGTATTCACTTATACTGTACAAGCTATAATTTGGTATTCCTTCTGAGCAGTCATTGTGAGTGTAATTGGCTCTGAAATTAAAAGAGAATCAAATTAGAGCAGCCCAGAAAGGGGATGAAAAAGTCCGAAGACTCATCCTTAAAAAGAAAAGACTAAAGGGGAGTTAGGAGAAGATGCATGTGGGATTTGTGTGCAGAATATACAGCTTGGTCTTAATAAGGACCCATGGCCCCCTGCTTGTCTGCAAATTTTAATTACACACCCACACTGTCAATCAGCTTTCTTAACTTTATCCTTCACAAGTCATCTGTTTTAATACATTCATGAGAGGCCCAGAGTGAGCTTTGAAGCCAAGCAAACAGGCCCCTCAATTTGATCTTCACACAGCAAATGAAGGCTTCAATGAAAGCCCATGATTTATCAAACACGGGAAATATAGTGGTGGTACGCACAAAGAAAATCATATCAAGTTTTTTTGTAAGGGAGTTTTTTCCACAGGCGAAACTGACGCACTAAAGGGCTGACATTCTTTGACTGCTAAAGCGGCGGAATAAATTCCAACTTCAACTAGTTGGTTAACATGTTAACAAGAAGGTTAAAGGGCCTCTCCAGTGTTTTTACACAGATCAATGAACCAACTGTGAGAATTAAAGTCAGTGTGTATAACTAGTTGTATCATGTCTGCTGTGGCTCTGCAGGAACTTTAGTGAATGTGAGAGGAGATTTTGTGTCTGCCTTCTCATTGTTATGCACACACACATTGTTAAAAAGCATTTTTGCAGATCACACCTAGGTTTATGGTTTTGGAAACAAAGTTAATACATCATTGCTTAACAGGTGGGTGCCATAACCTATGCCATATATGTTATGAAAGGAATTCTTCTTCCCCCCTGTTGCCTTTTGCTGCTTATAGTGGATCGTTAGGTTTTCTCTGTATGTCTGTATTTCTCTGGATGTCACCAACTATGCCAAATAGCTTGCATTGCAATCCGAGCTGGAAAATGGTGCTGGCTGCATTATGGGAGATGATGGCTTGTGATACCAGTCAGCAAATTACCAAGAATACGAGGCGCTTACCGTGCACTTATGGGGCTTCTCCCCCGTGTGTCGCCTCATATGGACCACCAGCATGTACTGTGCCTTGAAGGGCTTTTGCTCCCGTGAACACTCCTCCCAGCGACACACAAACTCTTTCTTCTCACCGTGGATGTGGTCATTGTTGATATGCTGTACATACAGATTGATTCCAGTAAATTGTCACAGTTCTATGATACTTTTCCCTAAAGATGAAAATAACGTAACAAAATGCTAAAGAAGAGTCAGCAAATTCTTGTCTTTTTCCCACCAGAATAGGCTCCCGCCTCATGTGTCCATGCATGCTTGACTCACTGACATCACTCTGCAATCCATTATAGCTGACAGTTATTATGCCTTTGTCAATAGTAGACAAAAGCTACAAAGGCTGTGTGTGTGTGTGTGTGTGTGTGTTTTTTCAGGCTGTGTTTGTGTTCACATTTCTCTTGGAAAAGGAACTACAGCGGATCCTTGTAAAAAGTGATCAAGAAGAGGATTTCCGACTGCATTCCTTCATTTCCTTCATTTCCATGGATCATGAGGTCAATCGAAACAGTTTCTATGTGACTTTTTAACTTGCACTTTAAATATGCAGAAAGTCTTCAGAGAAATTAGACAGTACTCAATTATCAAAGGCGTGAAGAGAAAAAAGAATGGCATGCTGGAGTCCAACGTATATACAGCCTAGAGCACTTCAAGGCAAAATGTCCTCAGCTACAGCATATTTGGTCACATGACTTCTGCTGCAGTCAAACATGATTTCTCTGAACAGACACATTTCAAAACACTTGTCCCGTCCACCGCATTCAAATATCCACACACCCAGAGGAACCACCTCATTTCCTGAGGACATCCAAGCCTACAATGCTCCACTTATGTGGCCACTTCTTCACCAGCAGAAAAGGTCTGTGGTTAGCAATTCTACTGAGGGCTATTCTGGGAGGAAGGAGGAAGAGGAGGAGGAATGGAAAAAAGTGTGTGGCCCACGCAGAGGTCTCTATTTTCAGGTTACACACTACTGTGAATCCGTAATTTGGAGGCTCTTGAAACAGGATTACTCTGGTCAAACAGAAACCACAAGAAACCCACAGGTGTGTGTGTGTGGTGTGTATGTGTGTTTGTTTTGGTCTCTTTTCGCTGATGATGTTTGAACCTCATGTGAAACCCCAGATGTGCTCAGAGAGGTGGTGTTAGAGGTCACACCCATGTAATTTATACTTTATAGAAAACAGGAACATAAACGCACTGTTGGCACTGTTTATCAGCACAGTCCTCTACTGGTCCACAGAGTTTGCAAAGTTGTTAAAGGTAACTCTGGTCCTGCGTGTAGCAGCTTATAGCGACCTGTCCACCTCCTCCCATTGGTCTGTAGGTCTATGGACCTGACATATGACTCTCCTACTGCTACTCGGAGGTGACTCACTGCCAGTCAGAAAGTGTAGAGAAGAGAAGTTGGCCTGGAAAAAGCAAGGGTGCATAACCCCAAAGTTGCTGGCATGACGATGGATTTATGGCCGGCCCTTTGGGCTTCGGGGGTTGGAGGTGTTGCTGGGAGTAAGAGGTTAGGGGTTAGGGGTCTCTGGGCTTGTGGAGGGGTGGGCACAGCTGCAGGGCTTGGGCTTGAATTTGGCAAGAGCCAGCAGGCTCATTAACATTACGCGTGTCGACCCAACAGAAAGAGACCGGTCACTACTCAGCTTTCTGAGTGGACCCAATCAGCATGGATTTAATTAGGAGCAGAAGAGGAATCTGAACTTTTGAGTTTTTACACAACAACAGTAGTCTATCCACTGTCATTGCAAACAAAACAGCAGATACTGACAACATAATGAGCAACACAACATAGAACCCTAACAACCACCAGGGATTAAGGAGGGTAGTATGTATTTCTTTAAAGGAATTTCTAATTTAGCAGTTTTGGTGTTTCCCAACGTTAACTGAGTATTTTTTTTGCAACTCTCAACCATTTTAGAATATATTTTAAATTCATAGACAATGCTCTTATTTTGAAAAAGTTGGTTACTGCTAACAAGGTCCCCAAAAGTTGATTCTGTCCATCTAGACAGTGTTTTCAGTGTGAGAACAGAATCAGCTTTTTAGGATTTCCTTTCCTTGATGATTGAGGATGCATTAAGACATGCTAACAAGGTCGTTCTTGTTGTGGTCTGTGATGTCTCGTATTGGGACAGACTCTAAATCCATCTTTGGAGTTCCTGTTCTGCTTTTAAAATCTGTTTCTGGATGAGCAGTCCAGAACCTGCAGCAGGTGCAACTGGTTTAAACTGACTGAGGCTGCAGGGCCGGTTCCTGAAGTCTATATTACTTATTAATCTAATTAAGAAAGCTTGCACGTCCCCGTCCACCACTGCAATATAATCTAATCCTGTGGGAATTGCTGGATTTATGTCCTCTGTCTGCTGGCTGGCTGTCATTAAAAAACAAACAAACAAAAAAATCCAACTGAGTACTCAAAAACTCACATGAACGAGTTGGTCCTGGGTATCGTACTCTTTGGAGCAGCCATCCCAGTGGCAGTTGGTTTCATAGATGGCCTCTGGCTCCTGTTTACACTCATCTTTATCCAGATCTTCACTCAGGTCCAGGATCCCCCCACCGTGGTCCTGGAGACAAAGTGTATGATACTTCAGATATCAAATACGTGCATCCAATTTAAATGAGTTAAAAAAACAAAACAAAAAACAAGACTTAACCTTTCACAAGTCATTAAGAAGCATTCCGCACTATTTTGCATTTCTCTTATCTTATCAACCTCTTTATTACAGAGGAAGAGTTGTAAAAAAACACACCTCTTGTCACATATTAAAGCTGCATTTGTATCCATTACTTATAATCAATTAGAGACTAATTAGCAACCTAACTTTAAGGTGCACCACTCTCCCACTTTAAGGAGCTTATTATTTTCTCACCTGAGACGATGGTGAAATGGGCAGTGGACCCTCTGCTTCGGTCTTCACCTTTGACCTCTTCGTGGTCAGTGGGTTGACAGTGCTGCTGACTGCTGGATCTCCACTGGCGTTCTGAAAGACATGAAGGAACAGAGGAATGTGTTTTTAACTGGTTGTCATTACCTACATTTCTTTTTATTGAAGGAAAATTAGTTAGAATTATCGTTCTTAAAGGGACAGTACACCTAGAAATATATATATATATTTATTTATTTACACGTTTATCCTTGGGCCACTAGTTTTGCTTGTCAATCCTAATGCCCAGTTTACATCAAGCTTTTGGTGTTTTGATGTTTGCCTTCTCTTGAATATAATGGAGATTACTTTTTGGTGCTTAAAATACATTAATAAATAAACTCAGCAGCAATGTTTCATTTCAGAAATCATGGCCTAAACAAAACAAAACAAAAAACACAAATCCCAAATCCTTATTTTTACAGGTTTTGATTTTAAAATTTTGAGTTTGTCTCTTTAAATATTCAGCCATCCCTTGACACTGGAAATATCTCATTCATAATTTATCAGCCAACCATTCCATTACTTGTAATACAAACCATCCCTAACCATTCATTCATTTGTGAACTATTAATCTTCCCACTCCCTCACCTTTTAATTAAACCAACGACTGAGCACCAGACTCTACTGCTTTCCACACCACAGGGAGCAGAGGGGAGTCACAAAGTTACGCTGTGCCGCTGCAAAGAGATGTGACAAGTCCTGGTTGCACCAGGCACCACGGTTCATAAGTCAGACTAGGACCCGCCGCCGAGACTAAACAGTTTAGACTGCTTTATGATCGCCAAAGCCGCAAGGAAATATGAAAGAAGAGGAGTTATTACCCTCGCTACAGATTGGGGGAGGAGGCAGGGTCGGGGCTAGAGGAGTATGTGAGTGTATGTGGGGGCGACGAGAGGGCTTTGATCTGTCGACTGATTCTGAAAAGACAAAGACTACGAAGGCCTGTTAAAGCTCTAATGGAGAAGAAAAGAAAGGATGGATATGAGTGTGTGTGTGTTTATTGAGGTTCGTTGGAGGAAGTCCAACAATGGAGAGGGGGGTCTTCTAATCCCACCCAGAACACTACAGTGCAGTTCTAGGGGCCTCGATGATTCATTCAGTTGGCTGGAAACCAAGAGGGAAATATGGTTCTGATCACTACAGAAATAAAGCTGTGTGTGTGAGTGTGTGCAGAAAGGTGCAAATATACAGTACACTCCAGCACACTTGGATTCAGCAGACACAGTGCTGAAACAGAGCTGGAGGCAGTGGCGTGTAGTGTGAGATGAAGTGATTCACCAAGTGGGAAGTTTACATTACGAGGGGCTGCGGTGTTGACAGTGGGCTGATAAAGTGGAGCAGAGGAGACAGTGGGAAGTAAGACAGATGGAACTGGGAAGGAGCCTCAAACATTTTTCTGACCTGAGACATCATTTGTAAAAATACTTCATGATAACTCATGCAATTAGGCTTTGTTCCAGCACCTCAAATCTATGTCTCGGTTCACTATCTTCTTTTTACGACTATTTGTTGGAGTTTTATAGCTTCTAAAATTATCTAAAAATATCAAAAGAATGTGGAGAAACAGCAGTTTGGACATTTTGTCCAAGATGTCTGCGTATCGTGTTGCAGAGATATCAACTTGTGTTTGGTTTATTTTACTTGTTATGGTTGCTATGTTTGTTTGTTTTTTACATTTTATTTTCATCTGTAATTAAAATGTGTATGCTATTACATTTGAAGAATTCTTTTCAAAGTATTATTTTACAATTTCTCTTACCTTTATCTACGGTCAAGTTCAAGAGACACTTAAACTCTTTGCAATGTTTTATGTATCAGGACAAAATAAAAATAATCATTTGCTCCTTATTAGGTCTTAAATTTATTTAAAGACAAAACATTAGATGAACAACAACATGTGAAAAATGAGACCGTGGCATTAGTAACAGCGTAAAAACTAAGTACAGCCCAGAAATTCCAAACAAGTCATATTTGTTCAGTCTTTTTCTAATTGTACTGTCATGAACATTAGCATAACAACTGAGGCCTGCAGAATCTGAGGTGTAGCTGCAGAGCATTGCACATTCTGAGCTCAGGGTGAAGTTCCCTTCCCTGGGAAGACTGGCAACTGTCTAGGGGATAGTGTCCGGTGAATGTTATAAAGGTTTTGCTTGTTGGAGAACCACAAGACTTAAACTTTGTTTATTCTATTAATGTTTATGTGACCTAGTGATCACAAAACATTAGAATCATGACATAAAAAGTGAAAATTTGGTAATCAGAGAAAATCTGTATTCATCCCAAGCTTACATATCCGTATAATGCAATCTGAGGTATAACTTTAAAATATAAAGACATGAATGTTACCTGGTTTGCTTCGGAGTTGGTGCTATTGTGGGAGGACATAGGTGATGCAGTGAGGGGGTGTTGACGAGCAGAGAACGAAGATGGCGACTGTTGAATGAGAGGAGGCGTGTGGCCAAAGGCGTTGAGACTCCTTTGCTGGGACAACAGCTGCTGGTAGGCAACGGGGTTGATGTGATGGGGGAAGCTGAATGTCGGGCTGAGTGAGGGGGTGAGAGGAAAAAAGATATTTTAAGGCTAACATGGCTGGAGACTTTTGTCTACTAACATTAAAGCAACTGGAATCATGGTCGCATTGTCCCTCACTACCAAGTGAAAATAGATAAGCTAGCATTCTCCTTTGAAGCAAGGACCATGTAGTGTAACCTGGCACTGCAGGAAAGTCGATTTTACTCTGAATCTAAAATGCCTCATAAAGACCAAGTCAACGACTACAGAATTGTTTTTTTGTGTGGTTTCAGTCCAAATCCCGGACAAGCCCCCACTTACACTGCACCTTTACTTCCAGTGCAACCTTACACTTTAAGTGATAGTTGTAAAATGCTCACTGATGTATTTTTAATAGTTTTTGGAGAAGAATGTGTCATCTTTTCTTCAAAGCAATCTTGCTTAACTTGAAGCCACCCTGCATGTCTACTGGTTTGTTGTAACAGTATGAATACAATAAATTCGCTCCATTTGTTTTTAATAGCTGTGAATAGAAAATATATACATTTACTAGCCACCCAAAAAAGGAACTTGATTATAATGGATATTTCAAGAAAAATGGTGATTTTTAAAAGTGTGACTAATTAATAACTGTGGTAGATCTGAATCAACAGACGCCTGCAGACTACAGTTGCTGGAAACTATAAATATGCCTGTCAATGTTCATACAGTATTCTTGTATGAACCGCAATTATACCTGATTCCGCCGACTGAAAGGTGCCCATAGGAGCTGCTAGCGGCTGAACTGGAGCGTGAATTGTTGATGTAGGCCACCAGGGAGTTGGGTGAGGTACGAATCATGGTCTGCAGGTCAATGCTAGCATCTGACAGTGGCGAGATGGACAGCGCCCTTTTTCTGCTGAGCCGGGGTGTCAACCTTGGGCTGGAAAAACGGGATACTGGGGACAGACAACAAGAGACACAAATGCAGAAATGTCACCAATTTTGCCTTTTGATATTTGAGTTTTTTGCCACCAATAAATTAACTGCTTGAAAAATGGACAGCAAAATGCAGACTGTGAGGAAATGACAAAACCGCCATTCCCCTAATATATACTGGTTCCTAAAGTGACCGGATCCACATACACGCCAATGTTAAAATTTCTGGCTTTGCAGCAAAAATAAATGCTGCAAAGCCAGAGCACTGAATACACCCAAGCTAGCTAACAGTATCTAACACTCCACACATATTGTCCCAATATGTTTTTTTGGATTTCACGTTGAATGCCTTTAATGTGCAAATTCCTTGTGTAAAAACTATGCATGGCCTCAATAGAAACCAGCAGTTATCCTGGACCATGTTCGAGGAAATGCTGAGCCGCGGGCATTCTAGTGGAGGTCACAGCCATGCTAAGCTAAACCCTATCTCCTGCATCTCTCTCACACACAGCTCCCCTATTTAACATTTGCATCCTCTTATGCATAATGAATCTGGGCCTAATCATTCTCCGTAATTACTTTGATAGGAATCTCTTTCAGCCGCTGTACTTGGGGAAGTTAAATAGAGGCAATTTGAACAAATTGATTTCAGAATCCCATTAAAAAAAAAACAAGGCTGACTCACAAAGGTAGAGTTAATGGCCTCCTGTTAGACCTGCTTCTTGTACTGTTTTCTCATTCTTTTCAAAAAGAGCACAAGAAAATGACGGGGTTCACTACTTTCCCATGAACTTAAAGAAGGCAATTTGTTTTTCCACACATACTGATGTGTATTTATTTCTTTTAAAGGCATGCAACTCTCACTCCCACATAAGACGGAGACAAATCACTGGTGGGGACCAACAGGTGCTGGTCCCAGTGTGAGGGGACAGAGCTGAGTTGAGTGCGTTCAATTACAACTTACAACAGGCATCATCAGAGGTGTGAGAGGCAGGATACTCATAATAGCCCCATCACGGCTCACCTAAGCACGTGCATAGTGACCTAACACACACACACATTTCCTGCATGTCAGCTACGCTGCTGCCAATATGTTGCCAATCGCGACTCTTTGCTGGTACAACTCACAACCCCTCTAGCGAAATTAATCCAGGCACCGCCATAATCACCGCACCAGACCTGCAGCCATAAAGAAGGGGCTTACTTCCAAAGCTATTATGTTTGGAGGTGGCAAGTCGTAAAGCAGAGGCATATGCACTCAGTTAAAAGGCTCCCAGGAGCTTCAGATGGCAGACAACAGAAGTTGTGGGCCTGGAAAAGGAGAAAAAAGGCTGGTGGAGATGATATAGACATGTATCAAAGAGTTGGCATAAACAACAAACGCTGCTCAGGAATGCGACTCCGTAGGGTTAATAAATAAATATGTCATCATCTCCCAGCCACACAGAGGGGTGGGAGTGGAGTAAAGGAGGGAGGCGGGAGGATTGAAGCAAAACTGGGATCATGAATGGGGACTTTTTTTTTTTAAAGGTGAACTTGCACCCTTGCCAACAGATTTAATGGGAGATACAGGTATTAATATTCCCCTTTATAAAGCAGGAAACAGGCCTCACAGCCTGGTGCCCTGGTAGGCTGGCGCCAGCCTCACCCTTCTGGGCACGGCGCCCACAGTGCCGCCCTCTACCCCCATCTTTAAACTGCCGCCTTCAATCTGTACATCTAATTCAGCTCAAAAGAATTCTCAGTGCCTCCAGCAACAAATTTTCAACAATGTTTGGTCAGCAAGCTCTTGTTTAGCCCAGTAATCTTTCCTAATTTTACCTGGAACAACTTTCATTCACTCTGAAACTCTCACCACTTGGTAAAGGAGCGTTTTATAGGTGGTGGTTATGACTGAAAGGGTGAACAGGTTCCGGCAGGGAGTGAGAAAACAGATGTTGCGCAGGCCGTGGCGACGCAGCAGTGTGTGGTAACGTGTGTGAGTGTGTTTGTGCGTACATATATGCGAGTGTCTGCATGTGCATCGGTGCTTTGTGGGCCTGAATCCCGGGCTGGTTGTAATTGTGGGATCTGGATTTATATAGAGGCATAATTACAGGCACACACTGATACAGTAAAGAAAAGGAATATTAAAAAAGAACCCGAGTGAGGAGTGTGCGTGATTATTTTAAGCATTTGCTTCTGCCGAAATAGTTTTGTGGAAAATGAAAATGCTCTAATTGGAGGGTTGTGCTGATCTCCAGAAGTTGCTAGCACTCGGTGTCGCTGCAGCCGGAGCCAATGGAGGGTCACTTTGCAGCCCTGCAAAGAATAGGTCTGCAGCTTTTCCTTGTGTAACACTGATAACAAAACAGCAGTGTTTGAAAAATATTTGTATTCATGGCCAATATGTGAGTGAAAACAGTTCTCTGAGAATCCACTGGCCTCTTGATAAGTTCATGGAGACAGTTAAGCTAATGCAGAGTTAGCCAACAGCAGAACGAGGAGTGGTGAGGATTGCAGCTGAGTTGGACCCACAAAGACTGCCAAGAAATTCAGCTCAGTGCCAATAAATCCTCAAACACGTAGTAAGAAATGCAAACCTTCTAACATCCTTGAACGTGTGAACAAACTGTCTCTGCTTTCGAAAAAAAGGGTTAGCATCTGTTTTGAGTACAGGACAGCAAAGCTAAGCCAAGAACATGCATACTTCACTGTGTTTTACTGCAACTAACTTTGTGGATCAAAGGTTTTCATTAAGAACTAACATTTATGTTCTCTAAACAATTCTTAAGGGATTTTAGTTTGCATAGTATTCTGCAGATATTCAGCTTTGGACAGTGAGCACCATCATATGAATATGGAAGTAGAGCAAAGATCTATTCACATACACAAGGGGAAAATATCAAGTAAATATTTATGTTTCTAGGGGAAATAGATCAATGTAAAAACTTGGATTTTAATGGTTATTGGTAAAATAAAATGCATTCAGTGCAGAGTGGCTTAACTTTTCAATATTTAATGTGTATAAACAGTAACATCTAGATACAAAAGTAACACAAATCTGCGAACCAAAGCATGCTAGTTTTTCCAAATAAGAGTTTCTAATAATGTTTCTGTGCTTTGACAAGCGCTTTTAAATGAGCAGATAATCTTGAGCTTACCCACCTTGACCTTGAATAGAGATATAACCACACCACCCACACCACCATTACACCAAAGCTAAGGTTTTGCCAGTCGGCCTCTTCATCTCCATCCACCCCCCAGTCAAGCCTGAGACGGGGACTGTTTATTTTTCCTGTTAAATCGCACTAATACGAACACTGTGAATTTTATTAGCGAGAGGGTTCGCACTGTATCCTCTACGAGCCCCCGGTGTCCAGCCCAAAGCCAGCGTTGTGTTTGCCATCGTGTTTATGCACACACTTCCAACCCATGTGCTCATGAACTAACATATAGTTAAGTGTTTGTGTAAGCAGTCTGAGGGGAACCCCCCCCCCCTCTCCCCCACCCCATCAACTCCTTCTCCCCTCACCACCACATCGGTACACAAATCTATGGCCCCCACCCCCCACCCCGCTACATCAACACTGAAATCTTTTTCCTCAGGATGGCAGACATTTACTTTGGCTGCTGCTTTTGTCATGGGAGCTTCAAGGTTTTCCAGCAAACTACTCTGATATTTCTCTGCCCACCCACCCCTCACATACCTGTGCATTCATATACAAACAGCCTTCTGAAAGCCTCCCAATGTGATACCATAATGTGACTTTATTTGCATCCATAGCAGTGGCGGTGTACCAATGCTAATAACACTTTAAAGTCTATTCACTAACTAACTTTACTTTCCTTAGTCTTAATTCTACTGGGATTAAGAGGCTAAGACCAGCTCGGGCAACTGGTTTTATGGGCCCTAGTTTATCTTTTGTAATTTTAATATATTTATTATTTTGTATATTTATTTATTTATTAGTAGGGCTGGGCCATATTATACCATTCACAGTAATACCGGTACAATGTTAGGCAATGATAAGAAAATCAAATATCGCGATAGAATATGGGTAAAATGTGCATGCGCAGTGCCTTTGTTTTCATACGGACATGGCGGCGAATGAGAAGGGCATAAGCAGATCGTTGAATGAAACAGATGAACCAGAATTGGTTGGTAAAAATGGTGCAACTTCAGTGACGTGAAACTGGTTTGGTTTTTGTCCGTCAGATAGGCACCAAAGCACAGTTTTTTGTAGAACATGCAAGCGGGCCGTCGTTATTACTGTATTTTTCGGACGCTAAGGCGCTCTTAAAAGCCTTTAATTTTCTCAAAAATTGACAGCACACCTTATAATCCAGTGTGCCTTATGTATGAATTCTGGTTGCGCTTACTGACCTCGAACCGATTTTATGTGGTACACGGTGCTCGAAAATCTGCAAAAAAGTGTCTAGTTTGACTTTGGTAATCTATGAATCCGCACCGCTTGATGGATTGTCGGAGCATTACAGCTACCGTAGTCAGGAGCCTCGCAGAGTAATACGTACTGCGCTTCAACATAATATTACCGTATTGTGTGTGTATAAGGAGCCCAAAATGACACCTGTTAAGAGACATGCGTATGAAGCGGATTTTAAACTCAAGGCTATCAGTCACACAGTAGAACATGGGAACAGAGCAGCTGTGAGAGAATTCAGCAACAGCTGCTTGTTTAAGTGAAAATAAATTGATGGGTTTTTTTGCACTGATAAAGTTGTGGAGTTGTAAAGTATTTTGTCTCGCATCAATTATGTAATCAGTTCTATTGTTATCGCAAATTTGCAAATATATATCATGATAAATATTTTTGTCCATATTGTCCTGCCCTATTTATTAGTATTTATTTTTTGGTATATTTATTTGTAACTGTCTTTAGGTTTATTGAAAGGTGTTATACAGATCTAAGTTGTTGTTATTATTATTATTATTGTTATTTTTTTTTACCATTATCAAACCCTTAAAATACGCAAAGGGCATTTAAAATAATATTCATATACCCAGTATCACTTAAACCTCATTCAAGCTTAGGCCTCAAACACAACTAGATGCATCTGTACAGATCTGTACAGATTAAAAAATGCTAAATGTAGTACTATTTTTATTTTAATGTCCCCCTGGTCTCCTTTACTTCCCTACTGTTACACATTACTTCATATTCATATTAGTTTCTTCTTTCCCAGGTCTCAGCCTCACTGCAAGTGGACCTCCACACACACACAGAGTGGAGCACAAAGAGACGGGAGAAGGAAAATAGTTCTTGTGGAAGCTGATAAAACTGTATATTACTATTATGCAATAAAATAGCTTCCTTACAAATATTACACTGAATATAACAAGAAAGAACGAGAAAGAGAGAAGCACCATGATTACCTGAGTACCTGAGTTTTCCAGTTATGTTGACTCACATAGGTCATACTGCTGATGGGATGTGACAATTAGCTGCACACATCTTTAGGTTGGCAGGTGTAGGTCAGCGTAACAACAAAAATGTTTTCTGATTTATTCATTTTTTTCCTTTTTGGCTTATGAGCTGGTGTAAAAATCTACTGAAAGTAGGTTAGTCGTGGGATTAGCTGTCACTTAAAGAAGCAACTGAAGGAACTTTTCTTTAACTCTAAACCAGCCGAGCTATTTTAATTAAAGAAACTCTAGGAAACAATGCTAAATTAAACAAGCTGCCAAACATGCACATTTTTCATGAATGTGTCTTTGGACTTGAATGTACTTTTGTTATTTCAGCCCAGTCGATTTCTCACCAGATAACGACAGTGATTGATGCGTGAAAAACATACCGCAAACACAGATACTAACTTACAGAAGCAGTTAAGCGTTGCAGCGAGGCCTTCACGGCCACTGCTAACACTGTTTGCTTAGGAGACCTGTCCATCACCCTGTCATATGGCAGTCCTGAGGGAAGGGAAAGTCTTAACAGTGGAAAAAAAGCAATCATTTTGCTGGTTATGTTTGTGTTTTTAACAGTCTGTGCCACTTCAGTCAGCGCCACAGCAGTGTCTTTCAAATGCTGTCATCCTCATCGGGGAGAAATTGGTGTGTTTAAGTTTCTCGTCTGAGGTATACCCGACAGCAAATCCTAAAAATTCTTAAGTGGACCAGCAAGACCTGCAGACCTGCCAGAAATCCCGTGTGCTCACAACTTTTCCAGCAGCACCCTTCTCACAGCAGCACCCAGTGTTTGGGGCTCTACTCTGAGCCTTGCTGTTCACTCATCCAGAGGGAAAACATGGGCTGGACGAGCCATACTATAGGGTCACTGAGTGCTCCCAGTTCTTGCGGTGGGTCTGCTGAATATTAGTGCATAAATTGATTTTTAATATGGATTTTATCTGTGCTGCCTTCCAAAACTAACGGCAGGGGTGAAGCACATATTTGCCACGTCCTCCTCCTCCTCCTTCTCCCATGTTCTAGCAGTAAATAAGGCTATTGATTCAGGCTGAGGCTGCCCGCAATGACCATTAGTTGGCCGCCTCGGTCAATGTGGTCCCTGTGCCTCGAGACTGGCAGAGTGACCCAAACCTGACCACATCACTCCGAGGATGGTAGAACACTAAATAAAAGCTGGTAGCTAGTGTGGACGTTGCAGTGAAGCAGGCGGTGGGGGTGTTGGGGTGGGGGTTGTGGCTACACAAGTAAACAACCACCCAAACAAGTGTGGGCATGGCAGCACAGCGGCGGTCACTGAGGTGGTGGGAGAAGGAAGAGGAAGGAGGAGGGCGGGAGAAGGCGGTGGTCTACAGTTTCTGAAACCCCGCCTCAGCCTGCAGCTCAGCTCAGCTCTGTTTGACTAAGTGATTGAGGTAATTTAAAAGATTAATGTTCAAGCCATCCTGTACCTGATTTTCTCCTCTCTGCTGAGTTTTCCTACCTGTGTGTGAGGATGGCAGCTTTAGTGTCTTCTGGAAGCGTGACAGTGCAGCAGGTTTTTTTTTCTTTTTTTCTGGGTGGGTGGTTGGATGGAATGAAAGGAAGAATGAGGGCTCCTGAAGGGGGTCAGTGCCAAGCAGGGTGTTTGATTATCAGGCATCGAAAAGGCCGACTTTCCTCTCTGTGAGCTTTCTCTTTCTCATTCATGAGGGCTGAAGGTTTCTTGGAAGCGTTTCCTTGCTGAAGTCAAACGTCTGTTCTGGTGCCTGACTGTCACTTTGATAGAGGGCCGAGGTTCTGGCTGGCATCAAAGAACAGGCTGGCCTCTGTGAGTTTGTGTGCAAACACGTGTACGAGTTTGTGAGCATTAGCCTGGCGGTTAAATTTCTGCCTGCCACTGAGTGTGAGTGTGTGTGTCAGCAATAACCTCCCTGCTATTACATAGCAGTATATGCAGGATTGAGCCCTGCCTGATACAGAGCAGAGATGAAGGTATACCTCCATGCTGCCTCTTTATTGGCTACCCCGGACGTTTTTCTTTTTTGTCGGCTGTTACTCATAACGACATCACAAACACACCTGAAACACAATCAGAATTAGAGACTTTAAGGTAATGTGGTTTTATGAGATCCTGGCCTCTGGGCTTTCAGTGTTTACACACCCTCAACTAGCCTCGGCCCCCATACGTGTAAGTCTAAAAACCACTAGCTTTGATGTTGAAAGCACTGCCATGAAAAAGCCTCAAGAGGAAGAACAAGAGGACCGTATCAACATGTCTGGTGCTGAGAACAAAGGACAACGTGGCTGTTAAATTTGCCTCTTAGTGTTAAAGTGGTGATAAAAGACAAGCTTGGGTTTCCGTATCAAGATGGTTGATAATATTTTGACATATCATGCTGGAAGCGCCGAGAGCTTCCACAGGTTCTGGTTTTGATTTGGTTTGAGGTTTTCAAAAATGCCTAATTATGAAATAAAAGTCTGCAGGCTGATTTTCAGCTGAACCAAACAGAATGATCTATCTTCTCCAGTGACTGATTTTCATGTCAGAATCTCCCAGTGAACCCAAACATTCTGTTAGATAAAATCTGGACAATAATTTGACGAATTGCTGTTGAAATTTGACCTCACAGTGGGAATCATGTTTTTTTTTCTTCTCTCCATGCTACCCCCATGGTGTCACTTTTCAATGTGAGGCTCACACAGAGCTCCAAAAGTCCAGTCCTGAACATGTCTTTGCCTTTTTTCATTGATGTCTGATTAGGTCAACACACTAAATTAAGCAGTTTAGGCACTAAAATGACTTAGTTACAATTAGAGATGGACCGATCCGATATTACGTATCGGTATCCGTCCGATACTGACCTAAATTACTGGACGAAAGCACCTCACAAAACTTGCAACACGCCGTAACTCGCCTCAGAACGTTAGCACGTCGGAGCAGTATGCATCACGTGATGGAGCGGCTGTGGCATGCGGGACCTGTCGGTGGTCTGGTTGAGGATGTGGAGCTTCGCTAGCAACCCGGCATTTCATCTCCGACAAAGTTATCCCCGAGAGAAGTAAAGCAAGTGTGTAAGTCCATCTCTGAATGTTTGTAAAGCATTCCTGCGTTAAGCTTAACAAGCGATATATGGAGCGACTGCCTCTTCTTGCTGCTACTTCAATCATGAAACTGCTTAATGATCAGCTGATCGGCTTTTCTGTCGCGACTCCGTCTCTCTTGTTTGTTTTTGGCCCACTTTGCACCAGAAAGAGGAAACCAGTGTATAAACAACAGCAGCACGTTTAAGCTTGATCAGCTATTGTTAGAATTTATTTAATATTACTTTCTACTCCAGGATCTTTTTCTACGTAGCTGACGCTGGTAACTGTGCAGGGGCGGATTTAGCAAAGTTTAGCCAGGGGGGCCGATAGGGCATTAACAGGGAAAAGGGGAGCACAAAAACACACTTTTCTTTCTTATTCTCATTTAAAATGTCGAGCTTTTAATAAATAATTATCTGACACCCAAAGTTTTAATTTGATGTAAAATGAATAGAAGTCCATTACTGTATATAGTGACTATTAAGTCTAATATATATATACCCTAGGAAGCTATAGTACTTTTTCCTTTGGGAAGGTACCATCTGTGCAGTCTGCAATTTTGTTGAAGAAAGATGTTGAATCTATTTAATATTTCTTGAAAAATAATTGATTTCTGTGCTTTTTTTTTCACACTGCATCAAATTAAGGTTGATTACGTCGATTAAGCATCACGAGGTGGAGCGTGAGGGGTGGTTCCCCATTTTTTATTTATTTATTTTTGTTGTTCCTGGGAGTTGGAACCCTATTAGTTAGGTTGCTTAATATTTACGCTAAGTACTCTTTAAAATACCAGAATAGGGAGGATGGTGTAGGTTTAAGTTTATTAGATTGATCAGTATTGCTGAACTATGAAATATTTTTTTTTGCATACAGGTATAACAGAATAGTTTTAGTGTAGTTGTTGTTTTAAACTTGAGTATGAACTTATACAAAATGCAGCAAGATATTTAAAAAAACTGTTTTATTGATTAAAAAACACTATATCGGCTTCATATCGGTATCGGCAGATATCCAAATTTATGATATTGGTATCGGACATAAAAAAGTGGTATCGTGCCATCTCTAGTTACAATTAGAAGAAACCCTGGGTTGATATAAAATACACCTTTATGTAAAATTTGTTAAAAGTCTAGTACCATCTATAATAAGCTTCTCCAACATCTCCTGAGTTACAGGTATACCTATTCTTGCATGCATCCTTTCATTTCCTCATCATGTCCATTTATGACAGCCCTGGATGCTAGACAATGACCTTAAAGTGGTACATATATGACAATAGGCTCTGATCATGTGTCAGTGTCTTTTCTTTTCAGTTTTCTTCCTGTTTTATTTTGAAGGTTATTTCCTCATGTGGCTTCCTGTCTCTGTTGAGTCTACTGGTTTACACAGTTTGGTTTCTTTTTTACCCCATTTTTCCTTTTTAGACTTTTTTCCACTATGGAAACTTGAAATAAAATATTGTATTTTTTTGAACATACCATTTAGCTTCCTTAAAATGACCCTGTCTTAAACTCAAAGTATTCTTTTTCAGCTAAACTATTAATGCATACATTGATGGGTACAGTAAATGTGTCAGTACACTCAGCATTTCTCTCCTCACCATCCACAGGGCTGATGTAATCGGGAAGGTGAGCTGCGGCCGCTGCAGCTGCCGCCGCCGCACCACTTTGCATCAGCAGGTCACCGTAGGGGCTTCTCTGGCTGGCGCTGGCCATCAGGTAGTACTCTGCAGGGTTCGCTCCCGGAGGCGGTGGCGGGAGACTGAATAGGGCGCGGTCCTTCAAGTGTTCGTGGGTTACTGCGGCAGAGAACAGAGACAAATGGAGAATAGATCAGCTTCTCTTTCTGGAAATAAAGATCAAAGCAAATACTCGCAATCAGTAAGAGAAATTGTTAGAATTCCCGCTCATCCCCCAGTGCAGAGGTCGTTGTAAACCTGTGAAGTGATGCTAAAGTAATTCTGACAAGTCAGAAGGGCTGAGCAAAATGGATTTCCTGTAATGAAGTGATATGTTCACAGACAGTGTTTGACATATCCCTCGACAGAATGACAAAAACAAACAGGAGAACAGCGAAGGAATCGAGTGCCCTGCTTCACAGACTCAAGATTCGTTCCTGCATGTTTGTGAGGCTTGCTTTTTTTTTTTTTTTTTTTTTTTGATGAAACAAGTCTGATGTCTTTGAGGCTTGAAGGGTTTGGGGAAGAATCTCTGGGGACTAAAGGGAAGCAGAAGAAGAAGGGGAGCAGGGCAAATGGGGGAAGGGGGGGGGGGAACCACATTCCTGCACCTCTTGTGTCTGACAGGCTGAAGTCATACACAGAGTGCAGGTGCTCACGGACCCGTGCAATGCTGAGGAAGCCTTAAACGCTGCATGAGCAAAAGTAATATTGACGTAAAAAGTGTTAACACCTGCATCCAGTAAAGCAATGTTTAAAAATGTCATAAACTATAAGAGTGAGGGACAGATTGCTTTTACTTTTTCCCTATTCCTCCAGTGGGTGTGGGTATTTGGAGGAGACAGGGGTGTGGGCTGAAAATGGATTAATATGCACCCTAATGGAAACACGGGGGAAGCTGGGGTTGTACCCTCTGCACGCACAGACGCATAAAGCAAAACTGTGGGTCCATCAGAAACTATTAGGCCATAGCTGTGGTAACAGCGCACAGGCAGCATGTTTGTGCTGCTGCAAGCATACTCCTGGTTTCTCCACGGCTGCCAGATCACATTACCACCGCCGCACAGAAGCATTTTGTGTCTGGGTGTATGTGTGTGACCTCACATATGAACACAGAGGGATGAGGGGTAGCGGCTACGCTCCACAGCCCCAGAGAAAGCAGACAGAAAGTTACACTGGTCAAAAGTTGAAATGTTTTCCAAACTCAGCTTCTACCCGTGCACACCCAGGCTTTCTCCAGCTTCAGTTAAGTGAAAAAGTAGAAAACAAAGAACTGTAATTCTGCTGTTTTAGTCTGTCAACAGATCAGCGTGAGAGGATTTTGAGTGTCTACATGAGTGTGAGTCACCTGTTTGTGTTGTTGTTGAAAGTGCTAAGAAAGCTTTCTGAAAGTGCTATATGAATAAATTGCAAACGCATATATTTCTTTTGACAAATAATACAGAAAATTATAATAATACTACAGAAAAAAACTAAAGCTACCACTCAAACTATTATCAGCTGAAATAAACAAATTAATCATTTATTCTGGTAACTTTTAAAGGCATCATACATTTCCTGCACATAACCAGTTCAATCCAATATTGTCAAGTAAAAACCCTACAATAAACCAGACTTCAAGAAGGTGTCAAAGGTAGAAAGTCATTTTGGAAACCGCTCCAAAGCTCAGCGAGTCATTGTCACATAGCT
This sequence comes from Copadichromis virginalis, assembly GCF_057382275.1. Lineage (NCBI taxonomy): Eukaryota > Metazoa > Chordata > Actinopteri > Cichliformes > Cichlidae > Copadichromis > Copadichromis virginalis. The sequence goes on from NC_140633.1 coordinate 31,695,605, forward strand.
GCCATGTTTCCCATCTATATATCCAACAGACATTCAGAAATATTCTGGTGAAAAGCAAAAGTCTTCCAGTTCAGTGCTGAGCAAACATCCATGGATGTCTACAGGCAGTTTACTTTATTCTCTGGAGACCAACCAATACTAGAGGAATGCTGCTAACACGGCTGAGGCTATTTTACATGCAGTCAGACGTTAGGACGTCCTTCCTTTTACCTCTCCACACATACTGTAGAAATGTCAGAGATACATATCAGTGCAACTACCAGCTACTAATTACATTTGCGTTTGGCATTATGAGCACAGACTTTGTATCACACCAAAAGCAGTTTTACAAACAGTCTTTAACACATGCATTACACCTAGGTAACTGTATCTGGAGTTTACACATGCTCCACTGAGCTCCATGCTTCCAAAGGCTTTATTTATGTTCTGCTGAGCTGCAGAGTGCCCTCCATTTGGTGCCATACTTCCCCGCCTGTTTATCAGTGACAGCATCTCTTCCGCATTGCTTCTCCTGAAAGGTGGGGAGGCTTTGCTTTGCCAGCAGCGTGTGCTCTGTGATTTATTGGAGCTCGTTGCAGGCCTTGGGCTCCTCTCCTCTCCGATCGGTTGTGGAGGATGGCTCTGTCACTGTGTGAACTCAATAGTTCAGGCGCACGGAGCGTTTGTGTCTGTGCTAATTTTCCACGGTCCCCCCCTTTCCAAACACACATACAAACGAGCGGGCACCGCAAAGCATGTGCCTGATACAACCACAAATTACCAGCATGCGCACACATGCAGAAACACCAGAGCATGCTTGATGAAAGGTGTGGGTCAGGACTTATGTAGGGGAGTGTATAAGGTGTAAGACTAATTATCACTGCTGGTGAAATAATCAGCTGTGTAAACTGCAGCCAAGCAGAAACACTTGGTTTATAGTTCACAGGATACATAAATTCTAAACCCGCTCAACTCTTGTCTCACCTCCTTAAAGCCGAGTTTCCAGTTTACTCTTCAGTCTGTGGTCATTACGTACAGCAAAGAAGACTGAGTGTTTAAATCTTGCAGATGCATGGTGGTGACTGTAATCCAACAGAAGGTAGTCTCATCTTATTTTACTTGAGCAGATTTTAGATATAAATGTAATAAAGGTGCAAAGAAATTGTTATAAGCTTCTGATTTAAGTTGCCAGAATTATAGCTTGCATTCTTAGACGCTGAATTTACATAGAAGAGTGACTGGAGACTTTCAAACAAATCTCTTGTACGAGTAGTCCTTTTTCTGCTCTGGAGACTCTAAAAGTTGGAGGTCCACTTTAACCAGAACCTGCACAAGGTGGCTGACGCTGCTCCCCTTGTAGCTCGCTAAGGCTGCAGATCAAAACAAAGTCAACAAGATGCAGTGCAAGATAGTGGAGGTGCAGTTCATCCATGGGATAATGAAGTTATTATTGTGGTGATATTTATTGTTACAAATCTTAATTTGAGAAAGTGTGTACGTGCCTCCTTTCGTGTTCACACACACTTGGATGCACACGTGCTCTCATCCTTTCCCTCTCCTACCACACATACTGTCTAATTGTGCAGAAAACTACAAGATGATGATTTTTATGGCTTGAAACAACTATAAGTGCTTTAGATTTTTGACTTGGTGAGCAAACACCTCATGCAAGTTTATTCTAAATGGACCATAAACTTAATTCTGAATTGTACCAGAATGCAAGAAGGACAATCAGTGAAACCTGAGCCATTTTCAGACACAAACTCTAAACAATGTCCAACGTGTCCTTTCTTACAAACACAGCAGCAAAAATCTGACTATTATAAGAACTCTGGTTAGATTGTGATGGAGGGCACGGGACGAGCACACCACTTTGAGTCTGCAGGCTGATTACTCGCACATATTCTTCAAGTTATAAAAAGTATCACACAGACTTTGTCGGAATCCCATTTAACTTCTTAGTCTACAGAATTACACATTTGCATCCTGACACACAGCTTCACAAGGTAATGCTGAGAAAAATGTACTCTGATAAACTTTAAAGCACAAGTTCTATTCAAATATACCAACAAGCTTAAGCTCCACTGCTCACTGACATTTTTGTGGTGGTGCATCAGATCCACTGAGGGGGGAAAATCTTACCGTCAGCAGGGCTCAATCCTCGGGCCGCTGAGATCATAGAGAGGGTGGGACTGCTGTGTACTGAGCGTAGGTAGTGCTCCATGTGAGGGCTGACATACGGATGTGGAGGGCTGAATGGTGACTCGCCGGTCCCGGCTGCCGCGTGAGGAGACAGGCGAATCAGCGAAATATCTGAGATGACTGGACTGCCCGTCAGTCCAGGAGGCCTGTGGAAAGGAAGTAAAAATTGGACAAATATAAATAGCGGTAGAAAGATTTAGAGGCAGAGTGGATTAAGGGAAGGCGCAAGACAGACTGCGAGAGATCAAGGGAGAGAAAATAGAGTGCGTTCATTTGAATATTAGCATTGTTGTTATCTCCTGAATGATCTCCAGTGGTATGTTCATAGACATGCCTTAACTTTTGTGTCTTCAGTCCAAATCCATTTACACCCTTTCCCCTCCCCAGTCACACAGCTAATACATAATAATCTCCATTTGTTCACCTTCTCCCATTAAGCCCTAAAGCTACAGACAAGTTGAGACCAGGACTTCAACTGCAACGCTACGATGAAGTGTGTTGTATCTGTTCGGGTGGGCAAAACTGCTGGGTGTCTCAAATCAAGTATTACAAGGAGTGTGATAAGAGGACACAAGCAGATGCTTAAAACCTTAAGTGGTTCCCTGTAGCCACATTCCACATTCGGCTCGAAGTTTGTCTGAAGTTCTCCGTCAGCCTGCCGGTCAAATTGGCCTATACAGTAAATTTGTTACCTGTGGCAGGTAATTGGCAGCTGTGCTAGCAAGAACGCAGACAAGTAGGTGTTGTAATCCTGAGCTAGATAAAACTGTCTGATAGCCGCTGGCAGTACGACACAGCCCTTTGAAGGGGCACTAGTATTTATGTCGGCCAAGTTTGCTTTAGGCATGACAAGTGGCTTGTTTTTCCCCTGAGTGTGTGGTACGAAAACCTGGCACAGATCCAGCCCTCAGAAACACACTTAAGCCTAAGCAATGATTACTAAAATGCTAAATAAAAGAGGGTGGTTATGTTACTAGCTAGTAAATTGTCCATCAGTATGTTGCAGAAATCAAAGTGAGACCCTGTATCCACTTGTTTTCGTGAACGCCGAAGAAGGCATTGGAAAAGTTTCATTCTCTGTGATCACGTGGGAGCATCGCAGCCATAGGTCATCAGTCATTCATACTACAGTCAGGACAGAAACAGGCACTGGGAGGAAGCTGTGGGTAATAACTGTAAGACAGCCCTGAAGACAGCGGGGTCCTCCCTTTCTTAGAAATGACCAGACTAATGACTCACTAAAACTGTCAGCGAGTTTGAGGAGGGCCTTGCACAATGAGTCGGAGCAAGAAATGATTAAAGTTTTGGCCACCATAAGGCTGCTTTTAACCTTCTAACATCCCGCAGGTCTTCAGCAACCTATCTGTGGTTAGAGTTGGGCTTTTTTGTTGCTGTTGTTTTAGCCACATACTAAATAAGCAAATTTTGTTGGCTATAAACTATACAATGTTATATAAGATTTTCCATTTGGGTGGTCCGATTAAGCAAGTGTATAAAAAGGAGTGGTGTGTAACTGAACACTAACCCCAGATGAGTTGCCAATGACCTGTTGGATGTTAAGAGGTTCAAACTGAATGTTGAAATGTTCCCATTTGGTCATTTTGTTCCCATATTAGGCCTTACTTTACATGTTCAAGTGTGTGATTGAAGTGATTTTATGCTGGCCTTGTTCAAATCTGTCAAACATTACACGCTAAATGCCTCGAGTTAGCTCTCTCGTTCACATAATCTTCTCGTTTTCAGTTAAATGCATCTGTCAGCAGCACTCACTAGAACAATTCGAAGTAATAAAAATAACAGAAATGCTCTCTTTACGAGTGACGGCAAGCAAACTCTGACATTTCAGCATCTCCATGGCTGTTGTGTGAACAAGTGAGTGTTTATATGTGTGGTTTTGACTTTTGGCAGCATTGACTGCAGGCTGGGTACACATCGTGTGTGTGTGTGTTAGGAATGGTTAATCTTTTATAGAGGTATAACCTAATTTATCAAAAGTTTATGGCATAAATCAAAGTTAATGAGGAAAAAATCAAAAATCAGGCAGGATTTGATGAAATGAATGTGACTGCTCCTGTTTGAAACTCCTTTCTGTGGCTATGAAAGGTGGGCCAGGGACCTGGTAAGGCTGAGACGTCCCCCTCACCCCATCCTCCCTTCAGAATTTCCCTGCTCAGTCTTTCTTTCAGTGTATCTGTGCAGCCGCCAACCTGCACCCGGGCCCAGCCCTGCCCAGGCCCTCGCTCCATTTCCAGTAAGCGCCTGCAGACTGCCGGCCTTGTATGAGGGCCAACTTTCTGCCGTCCCCTACAAACAACCATAAAGAGCCCTCTGTTCTGGACGGGAGGGGAGAAGTGAGAAGAAACAGACGCTCCATACACAAAAACACGCTTTGCCCGATCTGCCTGTAAACAGCATACAGAGAGGCTGGCACTGCCTCCTCAGATTAGTGCCTGGGTGCTTCACTGAAGGACTACCTGGGTAAGCTGGCACTGGTGCTGTCTCAGAGCGGACTCAAAGTCCATCATAGTAACTGGGAATCCCAGCCTTTAGCTAAATAAAAAGGCAATCCAATGTGTCCTGAATGGACAGAACAGTAAAAATACCTGCCTCAATGCAACACAGGACTCTGCTGAGCATGTTGCATCTGTACCTCCATCCTGGATCGAAGCTGAGTCCATAATGAAACATAGTCAATTTCATTTAGGTCTCATTAAATCTTAAAATATAATAGTTTATATTCTATCTGCAATAGAGGGCAGATATCCAAGCCAAAATCTGCAGATATCTGACAGTTTTTGTTTATGGATACAAATGCATTAAATTAAAAACTACATAAAGATGATAACTGATGGTTTCAAGCACTTGTTTTACCTACTTACCTGCAACCAAAGAATGCAAACATGATCAGAACACGAATAAAGTTAAAGCACAAAGCTTTTTAGTACTAAATATCTCAGCCACTGATGCTGCACAGTCATTTGTAGGTGTGTCTTTATGTTTATAGACATAAGGTCAAATGAGCTGCCTTTAATTGTAACCACAGTGTGTTTTCACTGTTGTTCACTGAATGCAAAATCAAAGTTTCAAGTGTGAACTTCAACCCATCCTCTTCCACTTATCCAGTTCAAACTTGATTTGAAAATAAATGTATTTAATTCCGGTTATAATAAAAATGCCAAACTCTTTATTCTCACCTATTTTCCCACATTTTACTTTAAACCTTTATCCATCAGCAAAGTTATTTGTTTCTTGGCTGACAGCAAACCCGCGTGCTGACACACAATACTCGAACTGCAGTAAATCACTCAAACAGCCAAAGAGTGTGTATGAGGCCATGATAATAAGGTGAAATTTACTGCCCCTGCCTGTCAGGTGGTTGCAAATAATAGTCTTGCTTGGCAGGTACCATTATTGAAGCCTTGTCAGTCCACCCTTTTTCTGACAAGATGTTACTTGAAGTCTGTGTGTTTTCCCGAGGCTCCAATCACAGAGGCTTAATAGCAAGCTCTCCGAGGAGCTCTGAGCTCTGGAGGAGCCCTGCGTCTTAATCAGGAGCTGCCACTTAAAGAGATTTCCATCATACCTGAACACTATGGGTGGCTACCCAGTGGAAATAGACTAAGAAATGGAAAACAGACCTAATATAGATGTCTTGTCATTTGTCCTGGTGATGATGATACTTGAGGAGAAAAAGAGACAGAGGGATAGGAAGCCAGTGTGAGCCAGTAGATGACATGCTTTCAAGCAGGTAATTGCTATTTGTCTCTGTGTTCTGTACTGTGTGATTACATGCTCTCTGTTGTTCCATTGTTAAAACGCTGCTGTGAGAAAAAGTGATTTGGACAAGGTACGGCTTGTTGAGCATATGAGTAAGTGCATACCACAGAGCATGTACATTACAGCGCTGGTGGTGGCAGATTTCACTACGATTAGTTATGAAGTAAAGAAAAGTGGATCGTTTTTACGGGCCAGAACAGTTCCAGTCCAATATCATACAGAAACAATAAGTTAAGCAAACATGCTCTTTTTGCTTTGGTCTCCCTTCAATTTCAGCCTTTAAACACAAATGTGAAAAATTTATAGTTTTTATTAAGACTGTGGGGTCAGATGAATTTATTATGTCAGACTTTCACAAACCAACAACCCAACAGGCGCTGATTGGTCAAGTGTGCGGAGGTAAAAAGTGAAAAGATTAAACTGAACAGAAATATACTTGTTCTGACTGTTAAAGGATTTGAGGGAAACCCTGTTTAATTAAGAGGACCCAGAACTCAAAAAGAGCCATTCAACCAATCTGATAAATCTCGAACAAGAATGAATGTCTCCATCTGGACTGTCTGAGCAAATAAAGATTCTGAAAATGATCAGTTTTCTTTACCAAAGGATGCTTTCTGTGTTCCCGGGGAGGTCACATAGAGTCAGCTCCCCTTCTGACTCCCTGCCCTTTTAGCTGCCCAACAAGTTAGTGTTTGCCTCTCTGGCATTTTCCCTACTGGCTCAGGGTGGGATGAATTATGATGCACCACACTCCCTTCTGTACTTCTGGGCAGCCAAGGCGATCAAGATAAATCACCATGCTGCCCCACAGGGGATGTGGTGAGATCCTGCCTTGGATGTTTTTGGGGCCCTGATCAGGATGCTGAGGATTTGGAGCTGATGTGATACTGCACTCCCTGAGAAGCATGCACTGTGCACACAAAGGAGAGGCCTTGTGGAACTATGTCAGACGATTGGATAATAAACTAAAACGAGATGGGATTTTACAGTGGGTAATTATCCATTATTCGGCTCCGCTACTGTCACATACCATTTAGTCTTTTCTGAGTGTAAGAAAATTACACTGAAACCATGCGATAAACCGTGCAAATTTCAGCCTATTGATTCGCAGCATCCCGCTCTTTTGATTGATGGCTCTCTTGTCTTTTCAGCCGCACATTCCTGGCTGCAACTCAGGGGAGCCTCCGAATTCAAACATGAGCCGTGACAATGAGTAGGTCCTGGAGCCAACAAGAAACAACACAAGATACCAACATGTCTGTCAAAACCACCGAAAACTAATCGACGGAGTCGAAAATCCAAAGTCCACCCTACCCCGCCTCGCCCCATGTTACCCAAACCAAAACAATGAAGGGCAAAAAAAACAAAACAACAGCAGCCCAAATGGCTCATGTGTAAACTGTATTTAATCAACACATTCCGAGCTGTGGGGCTGCGGGCCGTCAGCAGGCTGATTGCCTGGTGAGCAGCACCACATCTGTTTGTGTACAGGGGCGGTGTAGGCCACAGCTCTGCCACACAAAAACCTTGGGCATATTTCAACTTTTCAGTGCTGCAATTTGCCCCCAACTGCTTCCCAAAAAGCATAAATACAGGCTGTGGAATGAGCGGGGGATCTGTTTTTCTCATCCACGGCGTTGTCATTGAGGTTCTGGGAACGGAAGGCTGGATTTCAGATGCTAATTACTCGGTCAAACGTACTGGCACGGTGGCTGGCTCTCCTGGCTTGTGGGTTTGCACAGAAGATGCACATATGCAGCAAACAGCACACAAGTACTGTATCAAAGTCCAAGTTCTACTGTCCGCCCACCAGAAGCTCTTCCTAATGTGTTTCAGAGCCAGCTCGGATATGGCACGGAGACCACAGTGTGACGGTTGCTACTTTTAAATTTTTGGACCAAGCCTTTAGAAATTTGCTGAAAAATGCACATGACATTGAAAGCCTGCATAATTAATAGAAAGTTGATACATACTTGGCCTAGACACTGTTTTATAACAGTCTTTTGTTCTCCGGAGATTCGAGCAAAGGATCACTTGTGTGATTCCAATGTAGCCAATGTAGATCACAATACCAGCTTGCACAAATATCCTAAGTGACTGCAGCAAGGAGCAGGCAGTGTAATGTGTTCAGCCCTGCGATACCTACAGAATCACAGGATGGAAGAAGTACTGCAGGATGGCAGCTTTTATAGAAAGGCCTTCAGACCTCATTATGTTATATGCAAACAGTAATGAAGGATCCATCAAAAAGGATGCGCAACGCTGACACTCGGGAACCATCGTGACCGACGAAGTTCCACCACCAGGTGCCCTGCGCCGACGGCCTGCTCCATTTCTCCAGTACGACATGCGGTAATTAGGTGAATTTGGTGCGGGCCGGGCAAAGACAGCTAGATCAAGGCCTTGATGAATTAGTGGGAGCAATCTGACAAAGTCACATCACATTAATCACAACAAACCGGGTGCAGAGCCACACTCTTGCCCCCCTCCTTTCTCTCGCTTTGCTAGTGATGAATAGCTCTGCCTGCACTGTGTATCACCTGATCTGGCTGAATTTAAATGTAACAGCACAATTCCCACAAAACCTCTATTGATCTTATTCCTGGGTTCCCTTCTAGGGTTCGAATATTTTAGATAAGGATGAAGGCGTGGTAATGTTAAGCAGGCCAGAGTTTTATGGTACGCTACACTCATAAGTCACAAAATAAATGAATCTTTGTTTTTAGGTCAGGTTAGAATACATGTGGTAAAAGTGAGGGGAAAAAAACTTCCACCCTGTTATAACAAACCATTCAATCAGTCAGTGCTCTTATTTTCATTTAAAGGATACAACAAAGATGTTGCTGTGTTGCAGAAACACTTTCTTTCAATGTTTGGACCACTTTCTTGGTAGAGCTAAGTCCTAAACCATGGTCCACGAGGGCAGATACAGAATGACACATTCACAATTTTAAAAGCCATCTAGTAGACTGGATTAGATTCTTTGATGGGGTGATTCTCTTGACCGTGTCTGCAGTGGCAGCTGGCTTTACTTTCAAATTGCTCGTGACGTCCCACGTGTTACGCATACATAACACCAAGATACCTACGGTATATTTTTTACTGCCACAGCTAGACTGCTGGATGGAGTGGTGGTGAGATAAACCAACTGACATGTCACACTGAGACAACTTTACATATCACCAAGTCCTCCAACTAAATCACACTAGTCGTTTGTTTAGACTGGTAGCCTTTTACAACATGGAAAACTCTGAATGTGAGTTTTCCATGTTGAACTCCATCCACAGGTGATGACTTACTGAGCTAATGTAGTTGCACTGTGTAAAGAGTTATTACGGCTTGATGATTCATGTGATCTAAGATAACGAGCCTTGTTATGAGCAAGCGTTTGTGTTTGTTTCTTTTTGTTCTCTGCTTATTTTCAGCCCTCCTTAATAGTATGTATGTCTTGTATTTTTCTCTTTTTTTAAAAGAATATAAATAGAATACAAGTCCTTTTAATTTGGGTTTGTTACACAGCATGATTCCCAAACTTTATGACAAGCCCAGGGACATAAGCTGTAACTGTGAACCATTAAGAGCCAGAAAAATGTTATGACTTTACCCCATTTTACCTGTTTAGCTGATATTCACTTACTAAGACTCCGCTACTAATGCCACACAGAATGTGTTGGCTATTAGACATTGAATTAAACATTAAATTTCTCCCAACCCCCATAGTTGGCTGGAAATAAAGTGTTTCAGAGGACATCAATAGATACCTACCCGTGCATTGAATGGAGTGGGTGTGGCTCATAATGGTACCGCCCCTCGTGGTGCCGCATGTCAATCGGGATAGGTGTGTGAAAAGTGGGGAAAAGGTGGTGCGCCCCTGCAAACACAAAAGACAGAAAAATGTTAGAGAACAGCATTTCTTAACGCTCGCCGAAAAACTGGAATACAGTTACTGATTAGTGGCCGCTCCATTTTACAGTTCCCATAATGCAGGAGTAATTAAAACCGACCCATATGTGCCTGAAGAACCTTCATTAACTGCTCCCTCTCCGCCCAATAAGACCAAAGCAAGTTTTACACAACAATGAATGCTGCTTTATGTGTCAGACCAAAAATGCACGAATCTGCCATTTCCTGCCATAAATGCTCTGATGGCTCAAGGGAAGTCTCATTAGAACAGCTGTTTTTCATTAATTACTGTCATTAGAGCAGCAGATCATAGGAAACTTTACCGTCATGATTTAAGGAGGAGGAGAGGTCTAATCACACATAAAGGCTGGCTAATTCTCTCCACTTTAAAATGTTTACATCTCAGATCTTTGATGGAGAAAAATATGCCGTATCTCAGCGGGACTTTTTGTGAATCTGACTGGCAAATCCAGTTGTTTGTTCACTATAAGAGGAAAAAGACAAAGAGCTGTGCAGCAGAGTTCTGTCCTCACAAGGACAAGTAAGCCCAAGACCAGAAGGGTTAAAGGTCAAAGCAGATCATTATCTCAGCCTAAGAAAAACACTGGCATCAAGTGTCAGGAGGAAACTGGTGTAGCACCAATGGGATGCAAAGCAATATTCACACATGTTCAGCCCAAATTTAACCAGTGCAAGAACGTCTTCCTCACTTTGTTTCACTTCTTAAACTTACTAAACTTTTTATTTTTAGTTCTGCAGTTTCACCTGTTAGTGAAAAATGGTTTTTTTAAACTTGCCGTGACAGCAGCTGGGAATAATTAGTATTTATGGGTTTTGTTTTTTTGTATTTTTAAGAAAAAGAGCAACAGTTGTGTGTATAGTGTATAAATATAATATCATTTCATTCAGTGTTTGCATTGTTAACAACACCTTTCTCTATGAGATGTGCCTCAGGTGTGCTAATTCACTTTAGCCATCACTGTGAAAACAAGGTGTGTAACAGGACTCTGTGCCTGCAGGCTATGGCTAAATACTGGATGTTGTTTTTAGGTGACGGCAGTTACAAAGACAGACATTAACCCTAATAGAGCCTTTTGTTAGTGTGACTGAGGCAATCATTGTGATGTTGCACCATCTTGTTCTTGGTTAATTTGGATTGGTTCCCTGAAGGCAGCTCTGAACTGTATAACATTTGACAGGAGTGGAATTTTTTTAAGACCACGCATTAACGCTCAGCGATTATTTTACCCTTTGAAAACAGACTTTAGACAGGCCCGGTTTTACTGAGGCGTTGCCCTAGTGACGCTGTTGAAAACATGAAATTAAGAGAAGAATTTTTAACTGCAGTGCAGCACACCCATATCTCAAATTTTATGGCTCAGAAATTGTTTTAAAAAATGCTCAATTTTTGGTGAATTAAATTCTTGGATTTTATTAGGCTCTTACTTTGCACCAATTAGCATGTATATGTATCTCTCCCATACGGTCTATGGATATGGCTTAATATCCAGGCTAGCTAGCAGATGATAACACAGAACTCATCTCATCTGTCATCCAAATATAGTTAGTCTGGCTCCCAGAAACCAACATGGTGGCAGTCAGTAAAGCTAACGAGACTTTACCCTCTGGTTCCAACTGACATTTTAATGTCCTGATGTCTATGCCATTGTAATAATGTAGTCAAAATAAAGCAGCCACACATATACACATGTTCTATACTGTGCTACAAGATTTTCATTTGTAAAAAATTAGCAAATAATAAAAATTATTAGTTCAGAGAGCAGTGAAAAAAAACCCCTGTAGGTTTTATTAATCACTGAATGTGCCCAGAACAGTGAGACCTGATCTAGAAGACAAATTGAGTTGTAAAACTCTGTCTGGTGCCTCTTCTCCTCCTTGAACTGTAAAGGCCAAGGGCTTGTTGTTTCTATTGAGACCTAAGTTGCTGGTTCTCAGCCACTGACCCGCCTTCATTTTATTTATTTATTTATTTTTGAGCAAGACGGTCAGACAAATCCAAGTCAGCTTCTGGTGAACAAGCCAAAACAGGCACCCAGTAAGAGAGAGAAACGTAGAGCTGGGGAAAAGAAGTTTGAGCTTTGTTTCACAAGTGGAGCCAGAAGTTGGTGATTTGTGTGAGGGGTGCCCCCTGCTTGTGCTTCCTGGCACATCTCTGGTGAAGAGGATGATGAAGCTTACTTTTTCTTTACTTATTATATTTTGTGCGGTTCTGCAAAGCTAATGTACAGTGATTAAGTCTTTTTGGATAATGTATCACATTCTACAGGAAGAAGTCTTGGTGTTTCTTCTGTAAGGACTAATGCCCAGGACATTAGAGAAAATACATGCACAAACACTAAAAGAACCAGCACCAAGCAGAAGCTCCAGAGGCTGCATGAAGCCTCTCCCCACCCCCTCCCAGGATGGTGCTGCTGGATGTGGGGGTTATAAGGGCTGAGCAGGACCTTCCATCACCCAGACAGCTGCATTGTTTGCTGGGCTGCAGGGACAACTACCGACAGGTACACGGCTGGGACGATTCACACGCCTCAGCTTCTTGATTTACCGTCCGTCTGTCCCCTTTGGGCGTGCTGGCATGTGGGGTTACTCCACCCTGGGCTTCATATAGCCAAAACTGTGTGGATGGCATTAGCACAGTGTCCCAAAAGCAATCAGTGTGCCAGAGACATGGAGGATAAAATAATCACAGTGACAACTTTAGATTTGCTTACACAGCAAGATTGTACCATGGATTTACTGCTTAAAATGTGATTTATTCACATTTATTTATTCAGATAGAAGCCTTTGTGTATTTTAACTGCATTGTGGTTTCTGAGTGTTTGCACAAACACACATTTAGTGGATCTCTGACATCACAAGTGTTTTGCTTCTGCTGTGTCATTGCAAACAGTTTAGAACTCAGCATCTAACATTATATATAAAAGCACATACCATGGAATAGCCGTAGGATTGTGAGTCAACTATTTTTATTATAGCATTCATTATCATTCTCAATATGCAATAAGCGTGTCGTGCACAGAGCACTGAGGGACTTTTGTTTTGGCACAGTCTTATGCAACACAGTCCCACTGGAGACTGGAAAATAGTTAGGACATTTGGAATATTAAGTTGTGTTCCCCTTTTTATTTTTACTCACCTGAATATGATCTTTTATCAGATCGGTCTCATATCTACTTATTCACCGTTTAACAGTTTTCCACTGTTAAGGATATAACAGTAACACGAGTGACCACATGATTTATTAATAGAATTGTATGATTGAGTTTCAAAAAGATCATATGTGTTAAAATGCAATCGTTGCCAGTTTAGAGTTGTTTGCCAGGATTTACATGTCCCACTGAACCCCTCACAAACAAACACTAAACAAACTTCCTATTAAAATACTAAAGTTACAAACTATCGTGAACAAACATCCATTTTCATGCCGTGAGACCCGGCTGTCTTATCTCATGAATCAAACCCGGCCACAGGGACTTTTGACCTGGAGTCGTTTTCAGTCTTCACATCTGCTCTGAACTCTGGTAACATGTTTGTTTTAAAACTGAACAAATCTTTGCTCCCCCATGACCCCCATAAGAAGGCTCCAGACATGCTAAACATCCTGCCAAGCAGCAGGAAGAGCCCCACATCCATCCCTTCTTTTTAGTTTGCATCTTGAATCCTCGGTTTGATCTCTCACTAAAGACAATGGCAGGTGTTCGATATCAACAAAGGCTACTTCGAGTCTCATGACTCAGGGGAGGAAGAAGGAAAAGCACTTTTGCATTATGAAGTCCCAGATCAGGACTACGCTGAAGTGGAGAGCGGAGTGGGTTCATATCTTTGAGGAAGTACTCAATGATAATAATAATAATAATAATACCCTGAAAGGCCAGAGCAGGCCAGGAATAATTTTCAGGAAAAAGGCTTCTGTTGTGCTTTGATAGAAAGAGGCGGGGAGAAAGATGGGGGGGAGAAAGCAGAGGAGTAGGAGCGGTGGGGGTGCGCGATTCAGACAGGAAATTCCACTAGAAAAAGTTGGCCCGAGTCCTAACTACACAGCACCGTGCCAACGGCTATACACAAACGCTCATGTGCTTGCATACACACTCACATTCACAATTACACACACAGACACTGATTTGTTCTGCAGTTCGGTCTCCGTAAGCAGACGTCCAGAAAGTGACTGAGACAAACGTGCCGCTCGGAGCTTCAACAGAACTGCCCTTTTCAAACACACACACTGCAGCAAGTGCTATGCTCAAGGTTAATAAAAAAAGTGTGTGTTTAGCCTAATCCGGGAATCCTGCAGTACACACACAACATGAAACCTGCAGGTTTAATTTGCAAGACTTCGCTTCCTCTAGGGCAGTACATGGGCGAGTGATGGCGACAGAAGGATTAGAGGCTTACAGGAGAGCACGAAAACCACTGCCATGTTTAAAAGGAAGTCTTAACAGGGTGGCTCTTTACTTTTAACTACCCTCAGGGAAGGTAAAATGATACCTTTTTTATTGATAGGGGGATTCTGGGCAGAAGGTAAGTGGATTAGGCCAGTGGTCTCCGTAATGACACAAGATGGTTTGAGCGGAAATTCATTAGTCCCTGTGAACTCCTGCTAAGTCTGTAGATGTTATGGTGTACACACCAAAACGCTCGCAGCCTGGAAGCACTGACACAATTGTTTTCCAGAGGTTTTGAATCATCAGTGTAACTATGTTATGGAACATCAGGATATTGGATATTTCAAACGAAATAATGTCCAGTACAGGTTAGATTTGTTGCTGGATCCTAATACTTCTGTACTGTAGACTAAAGTTTTTTTGGTTGGACAATTTAGTCAGTTTTGATTCTTGGGATCAGATAATATGCAGCATTTAAAAACTTCTGCTAATCGTATGGTTTGTTTGTAATCCCTAAAGCTGGTTAGAAAAAAAAGAGGAGGGATGTAATAATAGGTTGGTCAAATTACATTATCAGCTTTCAGCTCTGTTTGGGTCTCCAAGTCCTAAAAATATAGCAAGGCTTTTATAATAGGTTCCTGTTTGTTGAACTGAAACTGAACCGAATCAGGGGAACTGCAGTACTGACCAGAACTGCTCTACATATGAATCATGCGCATCTATCAGAAATCTCTAAAGTTGAAGCTGAAGGATCCTTAGGTAGACTTGACAAAAACGGTTGAGCTGGGTCCTAAACTTTGCTGATCAGGATAGTGATACAAGAAAAAGCTGGTGAGGCTCAGCGAAGAGCTGCTACAAACGGAGCCAACTGAGGTGGTGCAGCATCTGAGCAGGATGATTCCTAGATGGCTCCCAGGAATTTCAATGGTACTGGGAGGAGGCCTGAAGCATACTGGGCGATTATGTCTCTCAGCTGCCTTGGTAATACCTCAGTGTCCATCCCACCAGAAGAAGAACTGGAGGAAGGGTCTGAGGAGAGAGATGTGTAGGTACGGTGTTGATACTGTTGCCCCCATGACCCAAACCAAGATAAACAATAGACAGTTGGATAATTGTTTATATTAAAATTTCTGTAAATAGGCTGACATCTATTGATATTATTTTTTTTATGATGTACTGTGTGCATGTCAGTGAGTGATTAAAATCTTAACAAGTCTGTTGCTGATCCTGTGTTTATGTCTCATTGCCATGACACCCCCACCCCCACATATGCTGAATCTACTCGCCCAGACCTCTGCTGCCTCCGATCCTGTCCCGGCGTGTTTACAGATCCCTCTCAGGCCCAGCTGGCTCCTCTCTGCTGTGATTAGTCTCTGTCAGTTCAGCACGTCTGCTTCGGCCAATCACTCCTCAGTCTTAGCTTTAACCCCACGAACCCACCACCAGTATGATCCATCACCTGGGCTACAAGGTGCTGCACCGCCTCCCCTAATTGTTCTAAAGACTGAGCTCTACCAAGACCTTACCTCACCTGGGTTGCCATTAGCTACTGAGCTAATATCTCTCTTTGGTGTAAAAGAGGTGCTGAGGGGAAACAGGAGCAATTTTGTCAGTT
Organism: Copadichromis virginalis; assembly: GCF_057382275.1. Lineage (NCBI taxonomy): Eukaryota > Metazoa > Chordata > Actinopteri > Cichliformes > Cichlidae > Copadichromis > Copadichromis virginalis. The sequence goes on from NC_140633.1 coordinate 31,711,484, forward strand.
TTACCTCCAGATTTTTTCCAAATTTCCATTTTTAGCTCTTTTTCTAAAGAACACTGGCTACATTTTTGGCTCTCCACCCACTGAGACTTATAATGGACTAAAAACACAAATATGATATGCACCACTAAGCCTGAATCGTGAGATTTAGCAGGATTTGGTGTATCCTGTGCTAACATTCAGGTAGCCTACAGCAGGCCTCTCTCTGAAGACTGATGGGGTGTCGGGATAATCAGCTTCCTGTACAGACTTCTGATTTATTGCCTGGTCACTTTAGAGCACAGGTGTGAGGCAGATCAGGTAATTAACACACTGGGTTTGTCACCGTTCTGTAGGTCAGGAGGATGTAAGGAAAAACCGGAAGGCCCCCTGTAAATGTGTTTAACATCCAATGGAGTGATACTTGACATAATGAGGTGTCGCGACCACATTTTCTGCTTTTCCTACTTATCAAAAACTGGGTTTATGCACGACCTCTGTCCGGTCCAAACAGCGTTAGCAAGCACCAATCAAGCCAAGTAACCTCAAATGGCAAGAGCTGGCAGGAAAGCTTTGTCTGTCTCCCATGAGCCCTTTAACCTCTCATACACAGCTGATGAAGAGGCTGCCAGTTCACACAAAGAGCGTCCTCAGCGGTTCTATGACAGCATCCTTTACCCAAAAGCAGCCATCCGACCCCCCTGAATTACAAACTGGGCTTTTTTCTTTAAAGGAAAGAAGGGGAAAGACAGAGGAAGTGCCCAAAATGGCATACAATGTGTGGGAGAAGGAGGCAGCGGACATCAATCTAAAGCTGTCCCAGCTGGGGTTCACCCCGAGGTGAGGTGTCCCCCATGGGTAAGCTGCTCCCCAGGTCCCGGGAGGAGGCTGGGGAGTATCTCTTGGACGGACCTGGTCTCCATCAGATTGCCTGTCTTTGGTCTTCCAGAAGGATACACACTTCCCCTTACTGAAGACATAGGCTTAGAAAGGCCAGAGGTAAATTGTTTCAGAGGAAAAATAATTTATGTTTAGAATAATTTACACTGCTGAAAATGTTTATATCCATCAGCGTGGAAGTTATATTAAATAAACGACTGATGTCCATTAGTTTCATTGAGACATTAATAGCAGCAAAGTTTACAACAACTCTAAAAGCAGGTGGGCCATTTCAGCCTCGACTGCAGGACGCAGCCAACATCCTTCCACTTTGCTTAAATGCATGTTTGCATTAGAAAGCTACACAGTATAAAGAATTCACTGTACTGTACTTATTTGTTAGGGTTAAGTTTTGTTTTAGTCACATGTTTAAATAGACAAATTTCATGAAGCCGTAAGGCGTTTTCCTTCAAATGAAGTCTCACAGATGTTCCAAAGAGGCAGGATGTTAACTTAAACCCTCAGTACCTAACCTTAGATGAGTTGCTGGTGGATGCTAAAGGGTTTAAACAAAAAGATTTTGAAGAGCTCAAAAGCAACAGCTGACTGCTGGTGGTTCATAACACAGGGATGAGCATCTTAAGTGCTAGCCCCTGCACTCTCAGGTCAGCTATCCTGATAAGATAAAACATTAAGACTGCGCTGTTTATATACACACAGACAAGCCGGATCTCACAAACCCCTCTCTTGTCTGGCCTCTTTCTTCGGGGCAGGATTCAGCGTGGAAACTCTGTGAATTGGTTTTAAAGCACTAACAAGAAACAGCTGTGAAGGAGGTCAGAGGGCCTCCAACTAAACGGATTGGCTCGCAGGTGATCCACAGTCTGATAATGCTGCCCTTCTCATCCTCTTTTTGTGATGCGGCTCTTGTTTCAGTCTTACATAAAAATGTAGCAGACATGGTTTAGCAGATTATTCATTGTATTTCTCAAAAAGTGTAACCGGATAGGCTTATCAGCGAAGCATAAACACTCAGAATCAAATGAACAATCATCAGGTCAGCAGTGAACCCTGCTAGGGTTAGGGGTTTATGCCTATTGGGAACCTCTAAATTAAAAAGCTGTTACAAGGAAAATTGAAATGCTAAAATATTAGACATCTTCTACTTTCTGAATATTTGCCCAGGTAACATGTGGCTACAACAAAACCCAACCCCATCCCCAGAATGAGCCACTGGTTACCTGCCTTTGTATGACAAGGGGCCTGCAGGTGCCTCCTCATTCCTCAGGCACTGTTAGAGATCTGATGTGTGTGTGTGTGTTTTGTTTCCTTAAGCATTTCTTTGTGCAAACCATTCTCCATGTGCAAACACTTTTGGATTTTAGAAGTGCACAAGAGGCATTATGCTATCAGTGTTAGATACTGTATCAATCAGTGGTTCAGATCTCCTCCCCATAGTGAAAGTGATCAAACAGCGTAACAGTGCTTGACGTCTCTCCAGTTGTTCTTCAGCCTAAAGGCCAGTTTACTTGGCCTTAATGCAAGTATGGAAGCCAAATAAACAAGAATCCCTATGAGTAACACATGTCCCTTTCATCAGGGCCTCGCTGCCAACGGGGTCGAACCATTTACAAAGGAAAGAGGAGGAGGTTGATGCGTGTTACACTACAAGTCTGTCTTCAGTAGATTATACACGGGCAAATGTGAAGGGCATGAAGCAGAGCGGTGGAAAGCTTAAATCAGAGAGGAAAAAGCGAACATAGAAAGCAACCCTCCCATGGGGGAAATGACACTTGAGTTTGTGTACATATCAAAGAAAGTTTGCGTTGTTTCTGCAGAGCGCTACTTGAGCATTTTCGATTGTGTCGCTGTTTGTGTGTGTGCGCGCACGTGACTGCGGTTTGTGACAATTGACAGGCGAGCAGATGAAAGCTCCAGAGACGGGAGCGAGTGGCTAGGACATTACTCAGCAACAACAAACAACAGCCCTCAAGATAAGGCGTCATTTGTCACCGGAGCTGCAATGACAGCAGCGTGCATTGTGTGATAAAATTAGCTAACACGATACTTCCCTTGTGTGACACTCTGAGAGTTGAGTCACGGCGGGGTGAGCCTGCAGGGGAATCTCCTTTATCTGACAAACACCTTTATGGATACAGACAGGAAGGGCTCTCAATCATGAGGAAGTGGCTCTAGAGTTTTGTAACTTTTACATACTAGGAGCTTTCCTTTGGAATGGGAAGTATCAATTCTATTTCAGTCTAAATTATTTTGATGGAACAATAATAATAATGATAATGATAATGATAATAAATGATGAAATGTAACAAACAGGAAGATAAATTGACCACTTATTTTGTACCGTTTAAAGATTTTTTTGCATGTGTAAAAAATGTTTTTCACACTTCCTTGTTTATATTAACACTGAGAATCTGCCCAGTTTAACCACAGACCTCCACTGAGCCGCCTGACCCGAGCGACCAGCCTTCAGCTGATGCCTTGCTCAAACCCACTTCAGTACCAGCTGCTGAATGAGGACTTACTTTGCAACAGATTTTCCCAGAACTCAAATATGAAAATAGGGGATAATCCTGTTAATTTGTATTTCTACAAAAAATACGTCATAAGAAAAGCAACGGCCACACCCGAAGCCCAGCTGCAACTGCCAATAGGACTGCACACTGAGGCCTTTGCGCGCTATTTTTGGAGCACAGCCAACTGTGACTCCATCGCTAAATTCTGCTCACACACTCCTCAAAGCAATCTTAACAGCATAGTAAACATGTCAGGGGGTCAAAGCGGGCTGTACACGTGTCTTCAGCTCACCTCCTTTAAACACAACGCCATGGTGGCAAAGAGAAATATTGATTCAAGGCAGGCTGGACAAACATCACGCATGGGTCTGAAACACTTTTGCACCACCTGAACTTATAACTTGACAGAACTTTAATATGACACAGACTGTATCATAAAATACTGTATAGATCTGTATATATAAAATGTCATAAAATGTCCTATTTTTGACTCTATATGATGTCATCAAGAGAGGAACTTCTTAATATGGTCATCTCAGGCTAAGAATACCACTGATTTGCTGTTCAAGCCTTCAGATTACTTTCAGAACACAAGTGGCTTAAAGGGAAAGTGGATTTAAAGGAGGATATCTAGTTTGCACCATCTAGGAAAAAGGAATTGACTTCTAAATTGATCCACCAGATTCCTATTGGCATTCTTCACCCAGCATCTGGACTCCATTGTGGTTTCATTGACTCTACACTCGACATATGTAGCCTTACAGTGTTTCAGTGAATATGTCAAAACATGCAAATGTCAAAATAAAATAAGCATTTTCACAGTGAGTGGAAACTTCAAGGCTGCTTTGGTGGAGAACTGGTGACGACAGCCATACAATCAGCTAGTTGACAATGAAGAAAAAGCATGTGTGTTCTGAACTTTCTAAAGCCCTGATGTGTGTAACTTGAAACTACAAGAGATCCAGGCAGCAGAGCAGTGATTGCAGAAATTTGTCTCGTATCGGAAATTCATCTCAGAGTGACAGACCTTACATTCTGAGGATAAAGGACCAAATTAAAGAGCTGCATTTAATTTAAAATTCTGTTTTGAACTATTTTTTCTCTTAAAGGATCCCATGTCTATAACATATTTGTCATTTCTTTCAGCTCATGGTTGTGGTAAGAACTCGTCATCCAGTGTTAGCATAATGACTTCATTATGACATTAATCCCCGATGTCATACTCATCAGAATTTGTGCACAGAGCATGCGATCAGGACGGCTATAAAGTACACTTTTATGTATTCTTTTAGGACTCTTGCCCATATAAGAGTTTGAGGATGGGCATTTGGAAGAATATGATGTCTTTTGGCTAATTTTCATTTTCTGTGTGTGCATTTTTTAACGTTGCTAATTTGGTGGAATGAACCTCATAAACAAGCACTTCACAATACTGACATATTTAAAATACAACGTTTTTAGATCTTGTTTAAGCTCTAAGACTGTCTCCACCACAAGCTCCTCAGAAAAATACCCAAACTTTACTTGTTCATCAACGAGCTGGTAACTTATAAAGTTAATAATGCCATGAAGTGGAGTGTCCAAGTTAACAGCTGTACACACAAATTTCCAGGGATTCTCAGCAGTATGATTTGGGCATGTCGTGCCGTGGAAACCTGGCATTTTGCGCTGAATGTTGAGTGCCATACAACAAAATGCAGAAGTCTCCATTCATGTATTTTTTCAAGCTAACAAGCTATCCTATGCCACTAAGCTGGGTGCACATTGCTAGTTTTATCATCAGTGCTACTGCAGACCTGATCATATCTCCAACTGTGTATTCACTTGGAGGCTGCAAACCATGCTCCATCTTTTTGCTTTATTAATAGTTAATAGTTTTCCTAGGTGATACTTTTACACTTACTAAGATCGTCAGTCTTTTAATGGTAGACACCCTATTACTATTGGTGATTCAAAGTCAGGACAACTTGGCCTCCGCTTCATGAATTTTTGACACTTTTTGTTGTGTTTTTTCTTGAGAAGGAATACTTCATTCTGGGTGTACCATGTTGAAGCCTGACATCATTATTTGTGACACAGATGTTTGAAGTTGTGTCATCATATCGTAAAACTCTGTCATTTTTATACTGTAATTTAAAATCTCTACTGCATTGTTAAATTGCAAACCAAATGTTTTTGCATACAAACATTGGGTTAGCCATACTTGACTGGACTGTATGCGCACTCTGTCATTGAGCCCACATGTAGACTGAATCAGTGCTGGAGAGCTTCCATCAACATAGAAAATGAAACATTTGGAGAACAAATTTAAGAGTCTGGCAGTCAAATGTTTTTACTGAGAGCACAACGTGGTGATAACAGTGGCATTTAATCAGACCTTGATGTTTTGGAGGGCTAAAATAAGACGCCCTAATGTCTTAGTGATTGTGCAACTGACTAGCGACATAGTGAAACAATTACAGTGTGGACTCATGCCAAACTCCAGAAATAATGCAGGGCAAACTCTTGTATGCTTATCTTGACTCGATCCAAAAAGGGAGGGCCTGCTAAATTGTATTTACCGTCTGTTTCCAGATATGAATTCCATTTATCGTAATGAGAAAGTGTTATTTGATGCCTTCTTAAAGAATTTTCCAGAACGAGTTACTGAACAAAACAAATAGTAAATACAGATGGACCTATTTTATCAATCTTTTACTATTTAGTTTGGGTTTTCCTTCAGTAAACATGACTGGCGTCTTGAGCTGGAGATGGGTCTTTCTACAGTTTGATCACTGTGGCATTTGTTCTTCCGGGCCCTTGATTAGAAAGTATTTTTCCTTTGCTCTGCTTCAAAGCACTAATTTAAAAGCACATTGAAGTTTTAACAATCCCTGCCTGGCTCTTGTAATGATCCACATGTGGCACAGTTGTGATGTTCAACAACCAACCCATGCTCTTTCTGTTGAGAAAAGGGTGCCACATGCTGCCACTGTATTATTCTTAATCTACTTTTATAGGCTCCACATTAAAGTTCACAACAAACACTGTGAGAAGTGACGCCATATGCTGAGGTTTGGGTGCTGGGGAATGAATCATGACTGCGGCAAAAAACCATAAAGACGATGGTGAATTTGGCAGCTCCACTAATATCCAGTGTTTTTCTTTCCAGTGCCTACTAGTTCACACCCCGGATTGTGTTTGGCCCAAATGTTGCCTATATTTGCAGTTTTTTGGACCACATTTGGTTTTTACTGCTAAGTCAGAGACTCACTGTTTCAACTCAGCCATACATCCACCTCATATGGGCCAAATGCCAGCTGTGTTGCTGGATTTGTGTAACAGAGAATTTTGGGGGCATATCTTGACCGTACAACTCTTCTCAGTGGTATAAGTAGCAAAAATCTGTCTCCTGTCCATGTTCTCTCTAAACCCATTAATGTTTCTAGACTTGTATGTATGTCTCAGGTAGCTAGTTAGGTTTTTCTCTGTCATCTTCTCCCAGACTGGTAGCTAAAGGGTTAGTCTTACAGCAAACACTCACAGCTTTGCGGGGCATACAGTATTCATTATATCTAAAATCCATTCTGCTTTTTTCAGTGTGAGCCCGCACACCAGTGGCGCTGAGGCATGCATTCATTCCTGAGACGTACCGTGTCACGAAAAACACCACTGTCCTATTTCTGTCCATCTAGCATTAGTACCATTTGACACTCCAGCAGAGCTGTGAATTTTGTATATTCCCCCATGAATTGGTGATAGCTCTTCTTCTTGTGCGGTGTTGTGAGTCACACAGCAGACAAGGAGGAACATTTACTAGAGTTAGCATGAAGATAACTTTTCAGTACACAACACAGCCTGGTAAGAAAGCCAGACTGTGCTTCAAGGTAATGTCCTGCAAAAAAAAGCACAAGTCTCTGGGTATGTTATCTGAACTCAAACCCTGCTAATAACCTGAATGCACCTGACGACTTGGTGGACTTTAAGAGGTTAGAATATACGTTCACTATATTTATTCTATCTAGTCTAAGGATGCTAAAGAGTACCAATTAAAATATGATAGAGCCTCAGCAAGCACCTATATGTGCTACTTTGGCAGTGAGACTGGGCTCATAGTTTTGATAACTAGTGGAACAAATAAACTTTGATTTTGACTGACCCAACAGGTCGTGGAACACATTTTATTTACACTGTCTGCCAAACCTGGGGAGACCAAGCAATCCATAAGCTCAGTTTTTCTACCATACAAAGACTTTATTTTAAGCAAGCCCGCCACCGCAGGTCTTATTGAAACAGGGTTATGTTTCTATAGCGATCTCCCCCCCCCCATCAGACCGCCACTTGTCAGCTACTATTAGGGCTAGCGGTTGCCTCTGCTTACATGTGGTACCCATCACCCCAGACCACGAGGTAGTGATCGGGTTCAACTGCTACAGCTCTAGGCCCCCAGGGACACTTGGTTCAGTGAGACCTCGGATCACCTCCGGTTATATGTGCCGTGTTATGACAGGCTAATAGTGCTAGTCACTATGTGGCAGCCGAGTGAAAGAGAGAAAGTTAGTTAGACAGTGGACGAGAAGGATGAAGGTTAATGTGCATGCAGATGTTGGTCTTCATAAAAAACAGAGTTTAGTGGTGCTTAAAGAAATAAAGCCTGCATGTGTTTAGAAGTTTTGATATTAATAAGATTTTGAACATCAAGAATATCTTAAATGTCAGTGTTTGACATGTCATTGAGGATGTTCAGCGTGGTTTGAGTTGTTACTTTTATCTGTAACTTTTTGAAGGAAAATATTTTTCAGAGCATTTTTGGTGAACATGAGACTACAAAAACACCCAGCGAGGCCAACAAAAACCACTGTATGTAATAGGTATGAAATTTCTAGTGTGAAGAGTTGAGCTAATGTGCTCCATACTCTCTCACAAATTTTTTAAAATTACAGAAAAGAATTCATAAATATTCAGGTTAGTATGGTGAGCTGCTCTGATATCCTGTCCTTATATGAGCGTGAGAGTCACCCAAAATAAAAGCTGTGTATTATTGTTTTTTTCTCCATCTGCCCCGTGGAGAAGTTCAGGGGCAATTACACCGTCTCGATTACTATGACAAACTGCCAAAGCTAAACTTTAACCAGTCAGGACAACACACACACACACACACACACACACACACACACACACACACACACACACACACACACACACACAATTTTCCACAAGACCCATTGAACAGAATCAGCAACAGCCTGGTACATTAATGCACACCTGCACAAACAGCTTCGCTGCTGGTGAATGAGCTAGTCAGCGTATCCTAACAAAGTCATAATTTACCTTGAAATATACTAAGAAAAGCTTTTACAAATGGGTTTAACATGGCCTGATTAGCAGCACTAGCTAGTAGCTTAAAAATCTCATCCACTAATCAGTAGCAGTAACAACCAGATTACAAACACTAGACTAAACTACATGTCAGGACTAAAATAACAATGTGGATTCATAATTGATTTTGCTAGTGAGGAGGCTAGCTAAGTATGCCAGCTTGGTGCTATGTTTGACATCTAGAAAGTCGTATATATCTTAACAGTAGGAAAATGTTAGCTGATGTTAATCAAAAGAAAGCCAGTGTTAATTATTGAAACCCTTTTCCCAAACATGAATATGAATGATGTACTGGAAAAACTAGGGTCTGCATCAGCTGCGGGTTTTAGTCATGGAGGGAGCTTCATTTGGTTTCAGCGATCAAAACCTCAGTTTATATGAGAGGGATGGAAAAAGCCTGAAATCTGATTTCTTCATAATGTCAGTGATTTCTTTTCTGACGAGTTTATGATATCTTTTGAAGTCGTGTTGAAATAAACATAAATTAAAACGCTAAAGCAGGGGATGAGCTAGCCTATAAGTGCACTTTTCAGCTAGCTAGCCTTCACAACTAATAGTTTAAAATCAACCCATCCTGAAACTCCAACTTCAACTGATGTACACAATTGATTAAGTCATGTTCTAATTATTTCAGCTCCAGTCTGTTGAGGTACTGTGATCCCTGCTGTCTTTCAGGGACTTTGGAACTTGTGTGAAAATGTGTTGAGATTAATCAGCTTCCATAAAAAGTTTGGACACTTGTCACTTCAACTTAAACAGCACTGAAAATATATGAAAACATAAACCATGTGCAGATTTTTTTAGACTAAATACACAACTTAATGACGTGTTGATGGATAGCTCTGCAGTATCCATATATTTTACCCTTCTTGGAACATTTATAGGTTAGGTCAATATTTGCTCACGTCTGTCATTACAGCTTAAGGTTCAAGCACCCAGTCTGGATGTTAATTGGCTTGCTTGTCATGTAATGGCTTTTGCATTCAATTTTCCAAAAGTTGGGATGATTTTATTAAGTGATTTCCAGTCTGTAAATGGTAAGGGACCCCATGGTTTTGGCAACCTGAACCATCCCCCCCTCCATTCTTTGGGCCACGACGCCTATGAGTCTGCACCAATGTAGCTCGCCTGGCCTCACAGGAAGGAAATATTACCTGGAGCGGAGCGTTAATTGGAAAGTGCCCAGACGACGTTGAGTGCTAATGAACAGCCAAAATGGCCACAGAAATGAAAAAGTAAAAAATCCAGATTGAGAGCAAGGGAAGAAGAGGGGGTCAAAAACTCACTGAGGCTCTCTGTGAGCCCTCAGCCTCTGTCCGAGGCTTACGGCTACTTCCTTCTCTATAATAAGGGGTTATCCCCCTGCACAATGGAGAAATTAAAGTGTAAAACCTTGCAAGGCAAATTACAGCTTTTCCTCGGCGTTAGAGGAAGTGTCTTGATATGTAAACAATACCCCCTCTTCAGCTGAGTACCCTCTCCCTCTCTCTTTCTCTCTTCCCCTCAGTCGCCCCCCTCACCCCTTCCCTCCTTCTTTGTTCCGTGGGAATTTCAGATGGGCCAGATTCTCCCTAAGACTACAACTCTGTTGAATAAAGAGGATTTACAGTACCTTTATCGCTTAAGCATCTCAAACCTGTTTCGCCAAAGCTAACACTTAAAGAATGTGCACAGCACTCATGCAAAGAGCATAGACACAGTTTAAACTATCTGAGGTTAACTAGATCTTCTCCAAAACTTCTTTTTCACTTCTAATAAAGACAGGAAGATAGTCATGATTCCAAAATTAACAGTTTAAATCATGTATGCATTCAAAAAGCAGTGCGTATTTTCTGCTGTGCACCTGGAAAGAAAGTGCCTCAGTCTGCACAACAATATCACACACACTTGCCTTTCAGCAAGACAGCTTGTACCCAAGAACAAAGAAGCTACCAAAGATGAGTTAATACTAGAACATAAAAATGATGTGGGATATCAACGACTGATAACTGTCCAGTTATGGAAACTTGTCTTTTACAGAACATAATACAAAGGAAAAGATGACTGAGGCAATTTAATTTTATAATTACACAGCTTGCCCAGCAGTGCAGTTCCAACTCCTCTGTTTAATCGTGTCAGTACTGTGTGCAGCACATGTTGCAGAGCTGAGCAGCCAGTATATGTGCTGTTGTTCTGCAGGAATATTAAATTCTTTCTTATAATTCCTGCAAAAACCCCAGAACATATACTAAATACTTACCACTATGACCACTTCCAAACACTACCTTATATACCATTTTTACATTTTACATAATGTTTTCCATTCATGTTTACACTTCTTTATACTTTCTTAAATGTCTTTGTTTTTCTCTTTTGCTAACAGTTAAGCATCACATACCAAGCCCAATTCTTTGACTGTATGAATATTCTGATTTTGACAATAAAAGTCTGGATGTCTGGATCATGGAAACAAAAAGTGCTACTTTGTAATTCTGCAGTGTTGCTAAAGTTTAGACCGGTTTAGAGTGGATGTGCTATATTTACTGAATGACCTCTTCAAAAAAAGCCCTCTCTCTCTTGTTTGTTTGATTTCAAAGAGTAATGAATTTCTAAAGTTAAAGCAGGAAGAAAGAATAAAATTATCCAGTGTAAACAAATGGTCTTGGCAAATATCTGAGTCTGTGTTTGTGAGGCAGCACTGGACTCGTGACTGGTTTTCAGTTGAAGCATTGCAGTTTCTTTGTGAAATAGTTTATACAAATCTTCAGGCCCGTGCAAAGTGCGATGAAAGCGGTCAAACAGACAGACGGGATATTTTTCAGATCTGTGTCTGCCCTGAACATGTCTGTATTTGTTGCTGTCAGGGGATGACCCCAGTATCCTTTGAAGCCCAAACCAGGAATTCTCAGGCTTAGCTGACACCATCAGGGGAAATCACCTGGCAAGCAAAACACAACAAGCTTACATACTATACTAACACAAATGCCTAACACACACAGCCTTCAGCTAAATAAACGCTCATTTGCAGACTATTGATTAGATGTAGGGGGGAAAAAAGTGGGAAACTTCACTGTACAAGTGTAATTATAGCTTTGCATAAGAAAACATTATCTTTACTTGGCAGAGGTAAGTCTGGGAATATGCTTGGTATTTTCTAAGAATGTAAAAGCTGAATTTGAACACCATTCATGTGTTGTACATGTACCAAAGCATCCCAAGCAGCTTATAGGGCTGGACGGTATAGAAAGAAATTCTATCTTAATATTTTTAGGATGATTTACATGATGCATTTATCTCTGTACTTTCTACTAAAGCAACAAGTGAGAAGTCACAGCAGTGATTAATTTCACTCGGTTGAGGATCGAGTTTCTTTCAGTATGTTACGTGTAATAAAAAGCAGAAACACAAACTAAAGCCATGGACTGCTTGGACAGAGACTCTAGACATATATCACAGTTTTTACCTGATGTCAGACAGGAAGTGAAGCCATTATATTTACACTTCATTGCACTTTATGTAACAAGACATGTTAGCTTTTATGATAACAGCTGGCTATATATGAGAGGAGATATCTCGGTGGACACACTGAGAAGCATATTTGCTTTCTTGCCCTGTGCAGGATACACAGATTGAGCTCATGGCTCAAGTCGAGACTTGTTTAGCTTAGCTTAGCTTGAAGATACTGGGGAACTGTTCACTTTACTTTCTCCAACTAGCACCTCTGCCATTACACTCCACCAGACTCCACTGACAAAAGTGGCAATTCTGCCTCACAGAACATGAATGATGGTTAGTTTTGTGTCTTAAGTGTTTCAGTTCAGACCCAAATGGACCCAGTAAACACCAATGCTCACAAAGTAGAAAAGCTACTTTTTTTTTTGTCAGCAAAGTCTAAAGGCTTTACAAAGAGGGCGTTATTTCCCCCAAATGAACAAATTTCATTGACAAATCTAAATTTTAACATTAAGGTATTATGAGCCGCGTGTTATTCAGTGATGTATTAGCACTGTGTCCCCCTCCACGCTCTTCACATAAAATGCAAAACATTAAATGAAACCACCAGCACGACTTTACTGACAAAACACTGAAAGGAGAAACATTATGAAGGATAATTTCTAACCACTTTTGAAAATATATGAGTGTATTTTAAAATATCTATGTACTGCTTAGTCCTTGCTGCTTGTGTTGCCTTGGGAAGATACTTTTCTACTTTTTCCATCAATTTTAAGTTCATGTGCAACTTAATAGTGGTCATTTCTTTAGGTTCTCTGAGTTTGCCAAATGAGATTTAATATCTTGTGAGTCTCAGGTTGCATTCCTAATCTGCACAGCTGCCTCGCTGGTGTGTAGTGTATTCAGAAACCCAATAAACAATACAATGGCAGCTTAGCTAAGATCTGTTTGCTATACATATGAACACTAAGGCAATTCAAGCGTAAAGTGATAGGTTAACAGACCAAAAGCAGGGACATGTGTCGTGTTAGGATGAGTCAAAATGAGGAGAATTTACGATTCAGATCTCAGACATCCTGTTTCTAGAAACAGGGTGGATGCTTTTAGCCAGGAATACCACTCAATCATGTGTTGCTACCCAGCTGTTAGAACGACTGACTTTATTCCTGCATTTTTCTTGCAGCTGGATGATGAATGACATTACAAATTAGTTTTCCATATGGCAGCATTTTGTTTGCTTTTTTTCTTTTCGAAGGGCCATGACAACCATCCAGGGGCCTCATGACAGGCTTAGCTGTGATTACAGAGCAGTGCAACTAATAGAAACAAAGTCCTGAAGAATTTTCTCACAAAGAATAAGAGGATGTAGCAAATGGATACTTATGGCTGGTAGAATATATTTCCAAATTATAGCGTTTTTTGTTTTTTTTGTTGTTGTTGTTGTGTTTTTTTTTAATCCTGGAGTAAAGAAGGCGACATAAAGAACTGTACAGGAAAACCAGTCCCCAACTGGAATTTATCTTCTATTCTATATATGAAAAAATTGTATGAGATTCAGCTTATTGCCTTTTTTGTTTCATATGACAAGACAACTCAAATGTTATGATAGCAGGTGGCTATATATGATTCCATTTGATATATGGTGATATATCAGTGGAGTGATCTTACAGAAGTAGGTGGGCAATTGGGAAACTTTTGCTTTTTTCCCCTGTGTGGGATGAAAAGATGGAGCTCATGGCTCAAGTTGAGACTTGTTTTGCTTAACTTAGCTTAGCTTAGCTTAAAAACAGAAGGTAGTGAGGAACTGGGGATAGATTTTTAAGTGTATCCTAGCTTGGATGGAAAAATATGGAAAAAGATTTACTCCTCGACTGGTTGGTGAATGCTGGACATTTCTTGCTGTTACTAGATGAAACTGTTTGCAAAGAGGAATACAGCACTGCACCAGTCCCCTGTAGTTTGTACGTAAGATGCCGACTGGATGAAAACTCTCAACAACTATTTGCCAAACAACAAGCTGTGAGGAGAGTGGCTCAAACCAAAAATGGAGATCCTTTGGCTTGAGAGAAAAAGTTGTGCCTTTTGAGACATGTTGGTTTCAGCTGTAAGGCACAACTTCCACTTGAAAGCTAATGGGCTGGTTTCATGACTTGGGCATTACTTGTATCCTTTGGATGTAATGTAATTACAAGATACTCTGTTTTTTATGTAATTAGAAAAATATGAAAGTCATTAAATTTATAACACTGTGTTAAATCTATGCTGTGGCCTCACAGACACCTCCCCAAAAATGTGCATGTGTACCTCAACAGCTGTCTGTTTGGTAGTAATATACAGTGTAAAGACAATCCCCATCCACTTCTCACTAGAGTTGAAAACTTCATCAATTAAAAACTAATTCTGCCAATAATTCTCTTGAGTGTTTAAGGTTTAGTGCACAAGTTTTTCCTGCTGGTAAAGTAATAGAAGCTTACAAAGCGTTAACAGTTAAAAGCACTATGGTAAAAATAAAATAAAATAAAATGGGACTACTACTTCCAGGCCCAGAAGTAAGAAATTGTTTATATGGTATATAGCTTTAGAAACTTGTCTTTATTCTGAACTTTGAATCCCACACACAGTGAATATTCATCAGTGAAAATAAATATTTTATGAAAATTGTATCCACTCTTGACTCAGATATCTACTTATTTTGCTGGTTGCCCAAACGAGGCCACTGGGGGCGGCCGGACTCATGGCTGGACGCTCCGTCTGGAGGAAGATTTCTCCCTCCTGGGGATGTGACTACGAAAAATATTGTAAAAGTTTATTTTTTCATAAATGTTTATGGAATTCCTCCGCCTCCGCTGCAAACCCAGCTGCTGCTGACAGGGCAGGATGGTCTGAGATTGTTTCCATCCATGACCGTTTTATTTAAAAGTTTGAACCAAAGGCTGGCAGGTGATGTGTATGAACAAATGTGACTGTTCCCCAGAGCTGTGGGTGATTAGGCTAATTGCTAAACGCTACCAGAGGCAAGAGACTGAGGTGTTGAAACCTTATAGCTGTAATTAAAAGAACCAGTGTGTCCCCCAGGAGGAATTTCACTGATGGCAAAAATCAATTTCCTCCTCTTGCTTTCAGCTACAACACAATTACACCAGGCATTAATTTTAAAGACACCTTTTGTCCAGCGGCTTACTGTGGCTGGCACATACCTTATCTGTTGGGCGGCCGGAGTCGAGGGGGTCTTGTGTGAAACATTTGAGAACATTATCCCCAGAGAGCTGTTATGTGGATGCAGACGTTCTGAGGTCCTATATTCTCTTAACCACAGACATGCTTGTCTCATCATGGGTCAGTGGGCTTTCTTCCCCCTTAATCCTTTTCCTCCAGCAGTGTTTCTACGAGGGCGGACCACAGCTGTGCCTGCAGTCAAGGGGGAGGTTAGGGGATAAGAACCGGAAGAGCCTGACCACAAACTGTCCGCCCCGAGAACAACTCAGCCATATGAACTGGGCCTGTTTATATAAGCACCTCCCGCCTGTGTTTACAGCTAGCACACATTTTTGTTTTACCACGTCTAAACTCCTCGGACGTTTATTTGGCTTCACTTGAACTGTGAGTGTTAGGGCTACATTAGCGGATGAAAGTAGCCGAGGCTGGCAGACTGGGAACTCTAGTCTGAAGGATACTGAGGATTACGCTGGGGCGGAGAGGTCGAAAAGCGCAGTCGCTGACTTTCAACAAGTTCTTTGATAACATGGAGCATCTTCCCATGGCAAAAAAAAAAAAAAAAGCAGTTGCTTGAGCCGACACCTTAGAGAAGAGTTATAGGCACCTTCTTGGGCAGATTTCCATGAGTCCACAAACAAAACAGGCAGGAAGTGTCTGAGAGGTGGGGGCATGGATTACACTCTGCATGCTGGGAAAGGGCTTTCTGCTTAAGAGAGGATGAAGCACAAAAAGAAAAAGGGAAGTGCAAGGAAGGGACTTGAAGGATAGGGAGAGAAAGCTGGTTGACGGGGTGTTGGCTAATCCCCTAAAGCATCCATATATTGCCTCCACCTCCTCTCTCTCTACTTGTAAACTGCGAGGAATGTAGCATGTTGTCTTTGGTTCTTGTGCGTGTAGACACCTCTGGTACAGAGAGATTTATATCCACAGACATTGCCCAAAGCATACCACATTGCTTTTTTAATTCTGGAGGCTTTGAAGCAGAGGCGGAGCTCCAAAGAAACAACCAGTATCAGAATTGTCCTCTCATTTGAGCCTGATTTATGTTTCCTAACCACATTAGAGAGCTGCCAAAGGCTGTTAGCCCTCCATTGAGTTGGCATACAATAGATTCAGAAAATACAGTGTTAACATTGGGCTGTTTAATATTTTTCTCTCCGGCTGTCTTCTAAGCAATCTGTAAAATAAACATTTGTCTTGTGATATTCTTTTTCAAAAGTAGAAAGAAATGTCTCTGTGGTGCTTGGAGCTCGTTAGGAATTCCTCTGAACTCCTTGGTTGGACTCAAGTTGGGGTTTCTTTGCTATAAACATAAAAAAGAATACTGGGAATGTATTCATAATTCAGTTTTACATAAAATACCCAAATGTTTGATTATATACCATAAATTAGACTGGAAACCCTTGTAGCCAATTGATCCCAGTCTCTGGAGGACAGCCACACCATTGCTTCTTATTGCCTCCTCTTGTACTTATTTTGTAGGCCAGCCACTTTGTGATGAGAACTGCCTACAATAACTAATGATAAAGGCTTCAGCAAAAGCTCAGGGATCAGAAATGAGTGTTTTTGGCTACAGCACAGCAATCAGCAAGGCCAAAAAACAAAACAAGATGTCCTCCTTCTGCTTTCACTTAGCATATCTAATCTTTGAATTCTGTCTTAGCCAGCCAGAGGCCTAAAGTGAAACACTAGATAAGACAGAGAGGCAGACATAGACATCAGGATTACTTAACTGTTCATAAGAGCCACATGAATTAACTTAAGCGCCCAGAAAGCCAGTCAACCGTTCAAGTATTGTAAGAATGCTAGCTGGTGGGAAGATGTGAATATGAGATGCGATCAAAGAAGCTACTGAAAAAAGTTGCTAAAAATCAAAAGATAAACCAAATTTAAATTTGGCTGATCACCAGCTCAAGATCATCTTCACACCGACCTCTGGACCCTTTTCAGTGTGGCTGCTATGTTTAGATCACTTCACAGAAGTAATTTTATGACCTCTGCAAATTTTTTTTTTTAGAAACAACATAGTGTAAAGCTCTGCTAACAGTCTCAACTTAGGGGATGAATTCATGGCTCAAAATGTTGCAATCCACTTGTCACACATTGCTTTGAAGCTTACACCTAGGAGCTTCTGGCCATTCCAACATCTTCATTGCCTAGGTAACGCTCTAATGTGTTTACCATGAGATCATATCATATTATCAATGACTTGAACTGGAAATTGGCAAAATAGATTTTGACTTGCTTCTTTCTGAAGATGCTGTTCATGTCCATGTCCATGTGTAAAAAGACAAATTCAATGTTTCCAGCTTGAGCTTGCGCAGACTTAAGACAGGTTCTTAACCTAATATTTCTTTAATACACACTTTCTAATGTGCCTTGAAAGATTCTAAGTGATGTTAAATTCAGTTTAAATGCTTTATGTCATTTCACGTAAAGCACACAGTGCTAGTGTTTTTGACCTCTCCAGACAATCAGATCACTTGTTTTGATGTTGAACTGACATCAGTCTGTTTACTTGAAAAATGTACATTTTTTAAATTTCATCTATTTCCATTGCACTTTTGGTAAAGTAGCATCAGAAGTCTTGAATTTAACTTGTTTCTGCCTGTAGTCACTTGGTTGAAACACATACTGGAGCTATCAGGTATGAAATCTAAACAGGTATAAGCCGATCCTGCAGACAACAAAGCTATAAATCTGGAAATAAAAGCTGTAAATTGAAAGTCTTTCCGGGACAGAAACAATATCGGCATCTCTTGAAGTCATCCTTGGAGGACAGCAGTGAGTTCCTGATAGTGTGCTGCTATAGACCCTGACAGGAAAATAAACACTGGGACTTGGTCAATAGGCCTTCCTGTAAGCTTGTTGCTTGCAAGTCTTCTCAAGTATCAGGGAAGGCATTATTGATATGTTACAAAATGTTACTGTAAATGACAACTGATAAGAGTCGATTCCCTCTCCTCAGTGGGGATATATACTGTTAAAAATGAAACCCGTGACATGTTTGGTGGCTTTCAGACCCAGGGGAGGTGGGGGGTTTTTTTGTGTGTAGCCATGTAATTCAATCTACAGCACCTCTTTAAACAGGACACATAACATAAGGTTGAATTTTTACTGCCAACTTAACTTGCCTCCTTCAAAGAATAATTCAGGAAGAATTGTGAGGAACTGCATTTTTCTTTTTTTAGTTGAGTTCTTCAGGCATCACAAGATGAATTCTGTGATTCTTTCAACCAAGGTGGAGGGCCAAGGAGTTGAACCCCAAGGGGGGCACAGGGGTATAACATGAATGGAGTCATCCCTGCATAACTCTGGCCAGTGAGTGCCCCCACCCCCTCCTCCACCTCTGAACTGTTCGGTGGAACCACAACAGTGTAAGAGCCTCATTTAGGAGCACAGAAAGAAAAGCAGAAATCTCTTTCTCAGGAAGATTAGTGGCTGTCCCTTTGGAGTAGCCCTGTGGACGGGGAGGGATGGGGGGAGGTCTATTTTTCTCTGGGACATTTTTCTCTGCCAGGGAGGGCCGTGACCCACTCCAGAGCACCATCCAGAGAAAGGCCCCGTGCATAAGGCAGAGACCTCAGCAGAGACCCTCAGACTCAAGTTCTGAGACTTACCCAATGATAACCATAATTAACACCCAGTTCCTTATCGCAAATCCACCCTCCACTCCCAGAAAGACCAATTATACTACACACCATGTCTTCATCCATCTATGCTACGCTTTCGGTACCTTTACGTGTAAAACAGCTTATCTCATGGGTGGTAACCTCTATGGTACTACAGCTGTACCCTTGTGGAGACCAGAAACCAGTCTTGAACCTTTGGTGACAATTTTGGACTTTAATGTCAAGATCTTAGATCTTGACATTAAAGATCTTTGTATCTTCTAGTTTCTGAAACTGTGTTCAGCATAGGGCTAAAAAGCAAGAGATTCACCTGCTGACAGGTACCTGATTCAGAATAAAATTTTCTTAGTCCAATAAAATGGACTCAAACTTAGTAATCAGATGATTCCAGCATTTTAAATCTAGAAGAAAAGTTGCAGATGCAATTTGTTTTCTGCTTATTGTAATATATGATCCATTTTTAGCCTTCAGAAAGTTACTCATAGTTACCCTAATAAAAGGCTCCAAGGAGTTACATTCAAATACCCGTAGGAACAGAAACAGACGTTTTTTGGATTTCTGTTTCAGAGATATTTCGAGTTAGAGTAGTAAGACTTATTTCTGATCTATTTTCATGAGGAAAGACTGGAAGAAGTGATTTAATGCTTTTGCAGTAAGGGCTCTCGAAAGTGAGTCTCTCGAAAGTGAGTCATTTTTCTTCTATTGGCACTCTCCTTAGATACATCAGTGCTACGAATAACTATCTGTGGACATTACGTTTTATATGCTGAGGATCATCGATCTTTGCAAAGGCTTCACAAGCCTCTGGCAAATTCTAAGAAAGATGAAGACAACACTGTGGTTAGGCAGAAATAATCAGCATTACCCAGCTTGTCTGCTCCACTGGCCTCGTACAGTCAACACAAAAATGAGCGATGATGGAAAAATTCTCTCTGGCAAACTTTTTCTGAATATAACGGGAGTCGTAAAAGAACTCTGGCAGGTCTGTGTTTGAAACCGTCACTCTTCGTCAGTCGAGGTCAGAGGAGAGTAGCACATCTGAGCGCATGTACACTTTGGTGCAAAGTGGGGAGGGGGTTGTATCAATCACAGGTTTCCCTTTGAAATTGTGAGATGTTTTACAGTCCTGGAAGTGGGCACCTAATCTGAACACATGTTATTCTGACATGCTGAAGCACTCGTAAATCCCTGGGCCTGGGAATCAGGTTGCGGGAGGCGAGCCTGTGGAAGCACGCCCTGCACCGAGACAGATGCAGGCTGTCACACAGAATGTGGGTGCCCATTTAAAACCATTAACAAGACCCTGAGAAACAAGTCTGATTCTTATCAGATGGACTCAATTTGATCTGGGCGTTTGTGCCAGCATTCCCCTTTCCCTTTATCCTCATCCTACTTCTTCTTTCCCCTTGGATCCTAACACACTCTATTAGAAACCAGACACAAACTTCCATTATGTTTCCACACTCAGAGACACAGACAAGTTCAACAAGGCAATGCAAGTCTCCATGAAACACAAGCAAAGTGATGAGATTCGTGACCAGCTGACAGAAGGGATTATGGAGAACAAGATGTTCACGGGTTGTTTCTCCTTGAGTTACACTATTCCATTGTGGAGTTATATTTTCAAAAATAACCTCACTGCATATGGACTATACAGGGGACCATTTGGTGTCACCGTTAAAGCTCAGAGTAGTCATCCTTTTTCAACTTGCAGGGATACTGTTTTTTTTTTTTTTATTAGTCCTTTATCCAGGTAAAATATCTCATTGAGATTAAAAATCTCATTTTCAAGAGAGACCTGGCATCATGGCAACAAAAGTCAAAATACGCATACCACATAAGTATATAACATTTAAAACAAATACAATATCCCATACCAACATGTGTAAAATATACAATAACAGATCAAATTAAAAGTACATTAAAACAATCACACTGAGTAAAAGAGTTATTCTCTCGTTCCTTTAAGTCAGACTTAAACTCTCCCAAGGTAACCAATTCTGATAATTGGTTTTAAAGTGAAACAAGGCTCCTAAACAGTCTGAAGGCTGATAAACCTGCGACTTATCACAACAAGAAACCTATAGCTCTTTTAAAATTGAACTATTATCCTTGTGCATCCAATAGCGTCACAGGCAGTGAGTGAAGCTACTCACTCTAAAACACACCATGTGCTATCATGGTATTGTGGAAGACTGGCAGCATTTTATGTCCTGTAATGAGACCACATCGGTAATTTTTCTTTAAAAAGCATTTCCATTTTGGTCTTCCTAAGAGGAAGAAATTCTTTAAGAAGAGTGGATCTGAACCTAAACCTAAACCTTACACCCACTTGGTCAACGGAAATCCATCTGGGGTTAGGGTTAGGAGTAGGACGCGGGTACTTTTAAATGTAGTTTGAGTACTTAAAAATTCCATTTCAAATACGACTAAGCAGAACAAACAAGGCCCTAAAAGTTTACCAGTACAAAACTACTTGATGTATTCACAATCGTCCTATATTTTTTGTTTGAATCTGCATACTAATATAAGAAACGAAAAGGAGGCATGATCCAAATTGAAAGCAAAAGCCTTAAAACTATCTAATGACATACTAATGTCCTACTTTAAAGGTTCCCCTGTGTGACAAAGTGAGCTTTGTGATGCCAGGGCATCAGGCACTTCATTAAACAGTAAAACAACTTGAATTCGCTGCAGTGGCCTCTCACTTGATGCCAGAGCATCTTTCTGAGGGGGTTCAGTGTCCACCAGCCGGCGTTAGTAATTTATAACACTTGTACCTCAGAGGCCCCAACAAGGTCCTCCAACCTCGTTATGATGAGTTTTCATCACACACTCACTAATGAAAACATGAGCTCTCATCTTTTAATTATGAGACGAAGTCTTAGACACCCAGCACCCTCACTGTTACCTCACAAGCACAAATAACCCCTGATGGTTGCAGCCTGCTGCTTTTCAATGGGGCAAGGTTATGAAAATTCAACCCCCACAGCCTCCGTGACACACAATGGTCACAACTGTGTAAACGACTGAATAATTCATGTTATGGCAAGTGCAATATTTTCTTATCGCTGGTTTGAAAAACTTTTGGACCCTTTGTGGAGGTGCCAGAGAGGACGCACTGAAACGCCCTAGTTTCTCACCACGCATCCCTAAACAATTAATGCTCATGGCTCCTCTCGTGGCAGGCCACCAAGCCCATCATTAAGCAGAAATAGCGCTAACGCCACAATGTCATACGACATCTTGTTAGCATTTCAAAGGTGCTTCCCTCCTCCCTCCTCTTTATCCACGGCCTCTGATACACCATGTCGTCCACTGCTGTGCCAGCCTTTTTTAGTAATTCATGAAATTTACACTCGGGAGGTGAGAACAAGGTCTTTCGACCTCATTATAACATTTTTTCATCACTCATTCTCTGACATCTCTGAAACACGCAGCCCCCATCTTTGAGCATTTTCATGTGCCACCCAACTACTTAGTGAGCAGCAGTTCACTGCAGTGCAGAGTGCAGAAACCTAAAGACAAAGGTCCAGATTCTGGTGTTTGAAGGCGCCAAAGAGAAGCTGATTTTTTTTTTTTTTTTAACAAATTACTTTGACAAGTATTATGTCAAAGCTCTAATCTGTCATCTCTTCTGCTGTACTTCCACCTTACAATGAGGAAAGAGCAAACGGATACGGATGTACCTCTGGTCAGAGTGGTGGGCGAGGGTTTCTTCGGGAGTTCTGAGAAGCTGCTTCCATCCAGACCAGAACTCTTACACTCCTTCTTGTCAGTTGCTGTTGGAGCTGAAGTTTCCATGCTGCTCTTCAATTTCTGTCACAAGCTGCAGAGGCAAGACACACATAAGAACATAAGGTCAAAAAACTGATCAAGGAAAACATCATGTGGTGAAGGAAGTACTGTGCTGAACTCAAAGTCCTGCAGAAGCAAAAACAGCGTAATAATAATAATAATAATAATAATAATAATACAGAAAAGTCAGACAGTTGTATTAATGTATTGTAGTAATGTATTAGTGTTCTGTCATTCTGGGAAATCAACTCAAAACATTTTTTTTCTTGCATTGAAAAATATTTAAACATTGTCCTTTTCTTCTAACGAGCGAAAAAGATACTCATCATTCTCACATCTAGCACACCAGTTCTCAAACTTTTTCTTGCATGCCCCTCTTCAGAAACTCAGACTAATTCCCACTTTACAGTCCACATTTATCTTCAATTATTAACATGAATAGTAACAAAAAAATAAAAGCAAAGAACAAAAAACTGACCCCTTACAGTGGGTCAAATACCCCAACAGAGGGTCCCACCCCACAGTTTGAGAACCACTAGACTAACAAAAACAGAGCTAAGTTTAACAGAGCACAAATGTTTCCATTCACAAGCCAAACAAATTTCAACAATCTTTAAGCTACAAAATAGAATTTAAGTTGGAAAAAGACCCAACATTAAAATCTGGAGATTGTAGAATTGCACAGTTGGGCTTTCAGGAAGCCAAACATTAAATAAGTAAATTACTCTCAGCAATTACTGCTGACATAACAGACGGCACAGGAAGCAAGAGAGGTGAATTTTTTTTTCATACTGAACTAACAAAAACTGTCTTGCTATAGTGTGTTTGTAGCATATCTCCATAGGTGTGCATAGGGCTGGGCGATATGACCCAAAATTCATATCTCGATATTTTTTAGCTGGATGGCGATATAAGATATATATCTCGATATTTTTTTTAAAGCCATAAGTTAAGAACAAAAAGAGAGTTCTTAGTCACACTGTGTCCCAGCTGTCACACGGGCACTTTTATTTACATACAGCGTAGATGTACATGAAGAAATTACTCAAAAATAAATTATCAGCATTTATTAAATAATCATGGTCCATAAATAAAAGAAAACAATGTTGTTTTTGTGCATAACAAAAAGCTCACAATTGTGCAGTCAAAATGTAAACTAATAGACGCTGAGCATAATAACAAAGAGACTTCACAGCTGCACCACGTCTCTGAACAGGTGCCATTTATGGTCCTTATACACACAGTACGTATCACTCCGCGAGGCTCCTCCCCGGTAGCCGTAATCCTCCGACATCAAGCGGTGCAGCTCCGTAGCTTAGCAAAGTCATATTAAAACATTTTTTGACAGATTGCTGAGCGCTGTGTACCACATAAAATCGGTTTGTGGTCAGCAAGCACAACCAGAATTCATACATAAGGCGCGCTGTCGATTTTTGAGAAAATGAAAGGATTTTAGGCCGTGCAGCTCCTCCGGGCTGCATGTCGTTAGCGCGGTTAGCTCGTTAGCGCGGTTAGCTCGCTAACACGTTGACACCGTCCAGCCCCACGCACGGTAACTCGCTAACGGAGATTTTCCGCTTTCATCTTGTCATTGCCTGCAGGTGAAGCTATGGGGGAGGGGGAGTTGTGTTCAGTGAAGGAGAGGCGAGGCCGAGTAACGTTGCGTAGAGACAAAAGTGGACGAAAGAGAGGCAAACCTGCGGCTCCACAAGTATAATTATAACGTAACATAGACTATATCGATATAAACGATATTGTCACATCTTATATCTCGTATGAAAATATATCGATATTTTTAAAAAACTCGATATATCGCCCAGCCCTAGGTGTGCATATGTGTTTATTGGGCCAGTGTAACCGAAAAGCCTTGAACACACACACACACCCTCAGGTTTCTCAGTTTGATGTAATGAGTTCATGGAGCCCCTTCTGTTCCAATTGTAAATGTGAGTGGCCCTCAGCGCTGAGGTTTTAGCCTCACGCACTGTGTCAATACCTCCTCATGTCTGTGTGAAAGGCTCGATGACTTGGCAACCTGCCACTTGTTTGACTTGGTGGGACCTACAAGATCATCCTCTGCTGAGAGCAAATAAGACCCAGTCTCTCCATCCACCTCCCCCACCAGCCCCCCACCACCGGGCTGGCCTAGAAGGGAAAAGTCATTCTGGCTAGCTTGTGGTCGTTGCTCTTCCACATGCTTTCAGACACTGGTGAGAAAACGTTTGTCACAATGCTGGAAAGACAAGAGAATGAACAACTGCATGTAATCACAGGGGGGTGTTGGGTCTGCAGGTTTCTGTCCTCTCCTCACACCTGTTTGCAGCTAGCTGATTAAAACAACCTCAGATCTTATAAACCAAATGTGTTTATGACCTAATATGTGCCCAAAGAACACAAACAACATCCAGAGGATATTAATTGTTGCTTATATACGAGAAACAAATGTGATTTTTGGCTGCAAAGAAACCACAAAATAATTCAGTTATACAGCACCTATCCACAACAACACCCGGCTCACTTTGTGTTAGGGAGGGTCACCTGATCCATCCCAAACTATAAGCTTTTTTAGAAAGCTTATATCTTAAAGTTTGAAGTCTAATCTTAAAAGCAGAGAGGGTGTCTGTCTCCTGAATCCAAACTGGGAGCTGGTTCAACAGAAGAGAGGCCTGATAGCTGAAGTCTCTAACTCCCATTCTACTTTTAGAATCTCAAGGAACCACAACTAAGCCAGTGCTCTGTTGGGATTATATGATACTGTGAGGTCTTCAAGATAAGATGGGGCCTAATCAAGAGGAGAAGTATTTTAAAATTCAATTCTGGATTTTAAATTGCGCCAAAAAAGAGACGTTAATATAGAAGAACACGGATCTCTCTTTCTAGTCCCAGTTAGTTGTCTCATTGTGTATTTTGGATCGACTGAAGGCTTTTCAGGGAGCTTTCAGAGCAGCCTGATGATAATAAATTACATTAGTGGAGCCTATGTTGTAACATATTAAAACACGGGATGGTGTGACACCAGGTAAATACACAATTAGGAATGTGGAGAATGATACTGTCATTCAAATGGAAACCTAATAGCTCAGTGATCTGGTTCCTACCAGGCAAACGTGTGAAGCGTTGTTTTCGGTTTCATGTGGATTTCCAACATGTCATGCTTTATTGTGAGGTGTGCGTACTAGCAGCCATGTCTGTTACCCTTCGGAGGTGCCAGTCGCCTGTCAGTGAGCCAATGTAAGCCGATTAGAGGTGGGCGACTAACAGGTTTAGGCTACATCTGTTTCTTTTTTTCTGCTGCCAAAAATGTCGCTGAGCTCGCCAGCGAGCCATCTCGTCTCTGAGAAGTCCGTCACTCTGACATCACCTTAGTGATAGAATCTAATTTGCTCTTTCATGGGCCTTTATCGTATTTAGAGTTGGCCAAAAAGCCGACTAGTTTTTGGTGGTGATCCCTGTTGGCTCGGATAAGATGTGCCCATGAACAGACCAGAGCTCGGAGCAACCGTGTTCGCCTTTCAAGCAGCCTGACTGAGAATCCTCCCCTTAACATTGCCGCCTGATGAACATCTGGCATCGCATTAATGGCCGTTTCCATGCTTTTACAGCAAGCCAACTATTTGGTTTCCAGTTGCCTCTGAACCTCGAGCCAATACTTAGATTAAGAGGGGTTTGGGGGTGCAAACACCTTTAAAGGTCGTTTAGCAAGAAACGAATAAATAAAAAAACAGGTGCAAAAACTGTCAATAACTGGAAAATTTGAGCACATTTTTGAAAAAGTGGCCCCAACTTCACCCTCACTCATCCTTCCTTAATACCTTGGAGCTGTTACATTACACCCTCCACCCCCCTTAACCAATCTCTCCCTACAGGCAAGACCCTGTTGCCCCCAATGACAGGGGAGCCCAGTTCTGACGGGCTGGTACAGGTGTCAGGAACTAAGCGGACAGATGGCAGGGGCCAAAGGCGAACAAACAACAAGGGTGCACTTCTTTACTCATCTTCTGGTTGGCTGGGCAGCCTGTCGCAGGACGAGCAGCGTCCCCCCCCCCCCCCATCCACCCTCTGGTGTCATGTGACCACAGGCTCAGAGACTTCAGAGGGCAGAGCAGGCATCTGATTGAGTCTTCTTTTTTTATGTTACACCTGAGCAGAACCCAAGCTTTTAAATTTATCTGGTCTCTTACAGGACGGTCACTGGAGGCGATGCTCTACAGACGGCCTCAAAATTCTGATGATCGAATGATTTCCTGGAAGTGCAGAGCTAAAAACACCACAGCAATGTCAGTCTAACAACAAAATCCCAAAACAAGACTTACGCAGATTGCAGTTCTAAATGATTTATTTTGTTCATCTGAATGCAAAGCTGCTTTTCTTTGCCTGTGGTTAAGGCCAGACTAACCATATCCGAAACCTTAAGCTTCACTTTCATCTTTGTTCTTGCTCCTTCCTGCCACAAAAAACTGGATGATTTTCCCCACTTTAGTGAATTATCTTGCAAACATTCAAAACTGCTATTTAGAAGTGAGCACAGACACAAAGAAACATCTTATATTTATTTAATTACCCAAATCCTTCCTTTCCTGTCACATGCAGTCTGCTGAACATATTCTAGATTTATAATAAATTATTGTATTTGATGATTCATAGAAAAGGAGTAGTTTATAGGAGAGATTGCACATCTTGATTTTCCTTCCCCAGGACTTTGCTACGATGGACGGTCCAGGCGTGCCAGTAACCGCACAAGGCACCGGAAAAAGACTGAGGTAATGGGGAGTTGTCACTGATATGTTTTCTGCTTCGAGGCTTAACCTCTTAAGATCCATCAGGTCACCTAGGATTAGTGTTCAGTTGATGTCCCCCCATTTTCATTGACGTTTTGCCTGTTTGGAAGATCAAATGGAAAACTTTAACACAAAAAAACTAACCCCAAAATGTCTAACACCTCATTTGAAATGTATCATCTTCTACTTTATATATTAAAAAAAAAAAGGCTATTCAGCATGTGGCTAAAACCAAACCAAACCCTAGATGAGCTGCCAGTGACCTAAGATCATAGGAGAGCCATATCATTCCATTTATTTCTGAGCAAAATCATTTGTTGTGGGAGCAACGATGAAAGCAGTAGTGAGAAAAATCGCCTGCTTAATGAATTTGCTCTTCACGTCAGGATTGATTTTCCCCTGGTCTCGCCTGCTTTTGTCTGAACTCCTCTTCCGCTCTCTGTTAATTTACCTTCTGCCCCCTTCGTCTCAGACGTGCAGGACTTTTGTTATGAGACCCGGTGTGTGTTTTTCTTAGCGCCTCGTTCAGTTTCAAGTGTTCCTCTCCTCCACTACCGTTCAACAGCTCCCCTTTCACCAACACTGAAAGGAATGCAAACACACATCAAAAGAGGCCCTCTCATTCTGAAGATTTCCAGGCTTTGCTCTTCTTACTTTCTTCCTTCCTATCTTTCAGTGAATGCGATCCGTATGCTGGTAGGCTCTCTTTCCTGGCAGCGCGCACACACACACAGTCAGTTTCTCACACCAACTGCTGTCCCACACTCTGCTCACTTGGCAAACAAGGGACAGACGGATAACTGAGGTCTCCAGCCCCTATGCCACCTGCAGACCTCTCTGCTCGGGTTTCTGACGGTGACACTCATGCAGGTTAACAAAACAACTAAAATGAGCCAAAATATGGTTTTGTTTTACATATTTTTGGATCTTCATCACACATTTTGTTTTGGAGCCATGATTAAGATGAAAGACTTTTGATCTTTTTTTTGAGGTATTGTAGACTTTGGATTGTATACTACTCTTCATATTTTCTTATTTGTCACCTTTAACATCTTTAACCCTTATGAGTACCTCCTGATCTGCCATCTTTTTGGTTCAGATTTGGTTACATTTAGGTGACTAAGCCTATTAGATTAAAGTTGTCCTATGACAGGGATAATTCACATAAGCTGAAAAAACTGCTAAACCATTAAGTTTGCTTAACTAAAAGTCAGCTCTATAGCGTGACCAGCGGTGGATAACACTTTTATTTCTTGTTACAGGGACGGTGTCCCACATTTGTATTTGCTCTACTTTATAGAAGTCAGAATACTTGGCTCTAACAAGAAACATGCCGCTCAAAAAGAGACCTGCAGATGTACAGATGCATTCCTATTGAAACCTAAAGATGGTTACCAGACAGAACAGCAGCTCAAATAACGGCTGAACAACTACTGAGACACAAAATGGGAAAACATGGGTGAAGGAAGGCTATTTTATAAGAATCTTTCACGTATGCTTACTGTATTTACTTAATAGTCAATCTGGGGGGAAAAAAGAATCCATTTGTTTTTTAGTTATTACCTTTTTGACCAATCTATATTCTGCATAGTTTGTTAATTACATTACATATAACCTCTTACCATATTAGGGTGTTTCACATTGTCCCACCCACATTTGGTTTGTTGGAATCTGATCACCACACACACCGTATGCTAGCATGCTTCAATAAGGCTGGCTAGCTTGGATCGAACTCACAATCTTTTAAAATGCAGTGACACACAATGACCACTAAACCATCTAACTGATGCCTTGATAATTGTATAATTTATATTTTTACTTATTTACTCTCCGTAGGAACAGAATAAGTTTCATGTTATTTTTAGGTTACGTAGGAATTCTTCAGCTGTCAGATCTAATTTACAGGTAGACAGGTGTACGGTGCACGGAGGGGAAGTGCTGGTGACAGGTTCACCGCAAGTTTCTTTTTTTTTTACTGTGCTTTTGTTGCATCCCCTGCGTATTCAGAGAGCTCACGGCAAAATGTGGACATAAAAACATATGGTTTCCCCCTCTCATGGCCAGCTCTAACCACCTTGGCTGGACTTTCTCCTTGACTCTGTGACAGTTTCATAAGTAACCTTTAATTTAACTTCCCAGATGTTCTCTCCATGAGAGCATTTTTCACTTACCAAATGCTTCCTTCCTGAGACTATTCAGCTCATTTTTGGTCTTGGCTGCAACACTACCTAACAGTAAAATGGCAGTACTTTTTAAACCACACTCTAAAACTTTCACCTTTGGTTCACCACATTTGAGACTGTATTCAGGCAAATGTCCATTACTTAATTGTTTTAACTTTTTGATTTCTGCATGTTGTTTTCGGTGCCAGAGTAAAGAACATAGGTCATGGTCATGTGAAAGTAAAGTCATGGGGTAATGACCCACCGTAGATATGCTTGTTAGGTACTAAATCTTGAGATTATGTGGAAAACTTAGAGTTTTTTGACCAGGTATTATACCTTTATAGTCATAATAACCAATACCAATAAAACGGGTCACTCAACTGCGTTGGCCCTCTTTCTCCCAAGAGTTTATTTCACTTGAATTTATAGTTTTGGCTGGGTTTGCAGCCATGGCAGCATGCTGTTTTCAGTGATAAATCTCTAAAAACCCAACAACAGTTCATCATTTAAGAACTAAAAATCCAACATTTCCCTTAAAAGTTGGTGGAGACCGAAGATCAAAGGTAAACAGGATAAGACTGAACTTTGGGATGACCACTGAATGGTAACGTGGCTCAACTGTAGTCCACCATATAAAATTAAAAATATGAAAACATGTCAGAGTTGTTTTTTTCTTTATTCTTCCCCTATGTAGCTACAAATCTGTTACAAATGAAAAAAAAAACTCTTAGGATACAATATTACAAATATTTGACATCATGCAAAATGCAGATGTCTTGTAAAACGGAAGATGTGACCTTGGCACCTTTAAACAAACCCTCAACTCCTTTCATAACACCATAAAACTACTTAATGTGGTTGATGTTGTTGTGGCAAAATCTGTACCCCATCAGTGCAAAACAGTCTGTATCAGACTAGGAATGTTTTTGTTGACAGATGATATGCCAAAATGGACGGCGACTACAAAGACCTTTGGGAAAAGACAAGTTTAGACTAGGACAGGACACATTCTCCATGGGTGAATCACTTCTGTGCGGAGAAATGTCTCCCTTTGAGGATTTGAAGCTCAGGTCTGAAGGATCATGAAAGCAGTTGAGACGTGAGAGGCCTGACAGTAGCACGTTATCCATTAGTTTGATTCAGAGGTCGAAATTACCACAGGCTGCCTCACATGTATAGCTTCAGGTCAGCCAAGCAGAAAGGAGACGATTGCCACAATATGCTTTCTCATTGCCAGGGTCAAGGTTGTTTTAAGGGTTAAGCACTTAACTTGGCTGAGCTACTTTAAGATCTTTGCTTTAAGAGCAATTTAACGTGCAGTGAATCAAAGGAAGCCTGCAAATAATTTCTTATATCAATTAAAACCACTATGGCTCATATGTGTGAGCCCTGTTTTCAATCACAGGCATGTAAATCGGGGATTACTGAACTATTTTCTCCATTGCATTCCATGTTTGTATGAATCTACTATCCATTCCAAATGTTTACAATGTGCACAACACACTGGGGGAACCAAATCCCTCACCAAAGACCAAGTATCCAGTGGATTGCAGATCATACAGAGTAATGAGAAGCTAACAACTGATGTAATATAAAAGGCATCTAAAACAGCAGAGAGAAAAAAGCCCTGTGGATGAGTTCTTACTCCACCCCTGAACCTGACCTTTCCTTCTAGTAAAGGCAATATCCTGTGGTTGATCTCTTTGTCTCTCTCAACCAACAGAAAACAGATGTGGAGCTCGTGGCCTATATAGTACATGGTCACCAGCTGGAGGGGAAGATATATGAATGTGATTATTATTATTTTTTTTTTTTGTAATGGTCCTAACACTGTCAAAGGCACAAAAAAAAAAAAAGAGTTTGGCGCAAATTTAGGTGTCACTCACATTCTTACATTTTCTTCCTGTTAAAAGAGAGTTTTTCTTTCCCACTGTCACCAAATGCATTCTCAAAGTCAGCCTTTGATCGCTGGGGTTTTCACCATATTATTTTATAAAATATATAGTATGTAAAACACCTTGAGGTGACTGCTGTTGTGATTTGGCGCTATATTAAAAAACTGAATTGAATTGTTTTGATCTCTATTGAATGATTACATGAAAAAGGGACAAAAAAATATTTGCCACGCATTCTTCTGCTGTGTAACCTTACACCTTAGCTGCAAAGTGGGAATGCTTTTATTTTTGCAAGTATTCACTTTTTTGCAAGAAGAAATGTCACAGGACTGCCGAATTTATCACAATTCACGGAACAACTATGCCCGCGCCAAACTTCACAGCAAGTTTTTTTTTTTTTAACATTTTCAAGTTATTTTAGCCAGTGTGGCCCCACCACGCTGGTCTACAACAAGCATGCAAATCATTAATCAAACCATTAACTGATAAGCTGACGAGTTAGAAAGTTCTCATTGCTTGCATATCTCAGCTGAATGAAGCTGAGCTGAGTCTGTATCCATGTAATGTGTGTTTTAAGTCCCAGCTGTCACTGGTGCCACCATGCACACTGCTGAGTCGTGCCTCCCTCTCTGAAGCATTTGGCCGGGGGCCATTCATCCTAAACGTGCTGTTAGCACTCACTCTCGACCACTCCAGCTGTCACTGACCTCGACCACGACATCAGCTAAACTGCCACTCTGCACGTCTGTGTTCGGACGCTCCAACGAGCCAATGTTGGCATTTGCTACACTCAGGTTTCACTGTGGTGCAGCTTCCACGTCGTTGTGGTGAGTTTAGTAGAAGTGTCTGATAGCTGACAGTCTGCATGTGTCTGCATCGGCCACTCATGCCAGCTGCTGCCAATTCACAGTCAAAGCTTTAGTCACAGCAGAGGGACTCCCATTGAAGTTTGCTGTGCATGTGTGTTTATGCAGGCATCCAAAGCAGCTGTCAAAGCGCATCTTCAGATGAGATCCTAGTTGACCAGTAACAGTTATCAGGACCTAAAGTGCATTTTAATTTTTTATTTTAAATTTTTCACTAAAACTAATAATTACACCATTAGCTGCTAATTTCCACACTCCCAGTTTGTATTGCAGACTTTCAGTTAGTTACTCAGACATCTCTTCTGCTCCAGAAAGAGCCTCAAAACTTTCCAAGAAGCTGAGAAGCTGAGCTGTGGTTCTCGATTGATCCTTATGTGTAGAAATGGTAGACCGTCCCTTTTCCCGTGTGCTTTTATGTGGCTGCTACAAACTCTAAAAGTACTAAATGTGTAGCTCAAGGTGAGCCAAATGGCACTGTCCTCTAAATGCAAGGATTAGATTTAGTGTTAGAAAAACCACTTTAATGAAGCTGCATTCTTTAACCTAGAGCGTGACCTTCTTATGTCAGGCCCATATGAAAGGTAACATACGCTTTGCTGTTAAACAACCTTTTTCTGCCGTCTTCACCTGAATTTTTTCACCCTGGAATCCACTGCTACCCTGCGACCATGTTTTGGCATTACCGAGTTCACGCTCAGAGCAGCCTGACATTACAGAAGTTTTGCATGTGAAACAAATTAGAACAAAAATGGGCCCTGAAGATAACACGGCGAGGTTTTCATCCTACTTTCTCTCTAATGAGCTGATTACAAAACACAAGCAGACCCAAGCCACAGAGAGAGAGGAGAGGATGGCAGCAACAGAAACGCCATGAGGGAGGAGGGGGAAGGTTTGGAGGAACTTGCTGAAGACAACCACATGTCTCTATATCCTAGCTCAACTCTGAGCTCCGACTCTTGTCTCCGGCTTCTATCTGAGAGGAGACTGTGGCCTGGCACTGAGTCAGCGTGATGTGGAATCTAATATTTCCCATCATATGGAAATGTAAGAAAAGGAGCCCAGCTGCCCTGCCCTTAAGGCTGCGTTGACTTTGTAGCTATGGGAGGGCCTGGTGTAAATCACAACTTACAAACTCCCTGCCCTCTCCCCTTCCCAACACAAACCCCAGAGTTAGGAGCACAAACAGATCCCCCTCCTCTCTCTCTTTGAGCACGATGGCTGCATTTTGCTGCGAGTGGCCTCTGCGCAAACCCCGATCTCTGCCTCTGCATCAGATTAGGGCCAACGGCAAACAACACAGACAATACTGCATTGTCTGTTAGCCTGTGTCAGTCTATCTCACAGCTCTCCACCACACAGAAAAAAGCCTGCTGGGTGTTTAATGAGGAAGTGACAATGATACAGTGAAGGGAAATCAGAAATCCTCCTCATCAATGGCACTAACAGCTGATTCCACAGCCAGTCAGGGGGGCAACATGGACTGAAGAAAGCATGCATGAGCTTGGGAACATTACTCTGACTTCCCATGTGGTTTCCATTTGTTCACAATAAACAGGACACCATCATCACTTTCTACAGACTCAAATATTTTGGGAAGACAGTTCGACTTAGTCTAAAGATGTGAAGTTCAATCTTTAACCTTTTTTTATTTACAATACGCACAATATGAGAATGCAAATGTCCAATTTTAGTCTGGATATTAAACACCTTGACAACATTTGATTGTGCCCGTGTAAAAAAAACTATTTCCTAAAGTGTGAACAGGTCAAAGGTCGACTATTTCTCTGTGCTGTGTGCTACATTTAATAAAAAGCAACTGTGGACAATATCTGAAGCTGATTCTCTGTAAGGGCTACATGTGCAGAAGAGTGCAGTGCAGTTTAGGTGCCAACTTTCTGTTTACATCTATAAATGCTAGCTACAACAGGAAGTGACCATATCTGAATGAAGTGGTAAGTTTTCACCTGATCATCGCTGAAATGCTTTGCAGTCTGCCTCTGTAGACTGTATGGGAGCATACAGACACAGTTTAATAAAATTCTAGAATTTCACTGGAGCTTGGACTTCTTTGATATCAGTTAGTACAAATAACCGCACAGCAGCCATATTATTGGTCCGATAATTTCATTAAAAATGCGTCAAAAGGCTCAGGCAGCATAAACACAATCCAGAGGTCCAGGTCAGGGACGAGGTGAAGCCTAGCAGACAGCTATCAACTACAGCCATCTGTCAGTCAAACAGACCACGCCCCCTAATGATGCAAAATATGCAAAACAACTTAAACAGGTGAGTTAAAAATATCACACAATTAAAGCTGTTGCGAAGGGGAAAATTAGCTATAGAGACGGAAAATAATTTGTTGCTCTCATGTGAAGTTGGACATCACATGGACGTCTATGGGCACTAACAGACTGCTGGAGCCTCAAGTGGATGTTAAAGGAACTGCACCTGTTGCTGTTTCCATGTTGGTTTTATTTTTCAGCTCTTGAGGTTACTGCTTGTAGCTGATACAGGCTAATAATGTCTGGTAATCTACCATTTTTCTAACGGTCCAAGCCAGAGACAAACACTTCATCACTTAGTCACAGGACTAAATTAAAAATATTCAGTGTTCGGCTTAAAAAAAACATCCAACCTGTCACTTTCCTTTGTCCACAGAGTTTATCTTGCGGTGAGATAATAGAATAAGTTTCACCACCCCACCCCCCCTCCCTCCCTTCCTGCAAATGAACTGACCTGTGGTGACCTGGGTAGGGTTTCCCCGCAAGACCCCCGCTCTGTGACCACCATTGTTCCTTTGTAAGCTGATAGACAATGATGATGTTAGACCTGAAACACTTTTGGGAAACCAGGCTTGAGATGAGTCAGTGGAGAAGCGTCTGTGAAGAGTTTGACCGGGCTGTGTGTTTGTCCACCGCTGCTGCTGATGACACATCGTGCATCACACCAAGTACAGTGTATACAAGAGTGGATGTGTTTAAGTTTTCCTCCCTCTTTGGAGAGTCTCGAGCTGGCTGAGGTAGAATTACATGACAGAGGAAGGCGATCGTTAGACCCTCAGTTTGGCTCAGTTTCCCTGAAACAACTTATTTCCGCCGCAATCGTGTTGAAGATGAAGGAGAAAGGCTGCAGTGATTGACGAGGTCAATCGGCCTGTAATGAGCTTGTCAGTTATTTTACTGCACAGCCCTTAAAACGGCTTGTTAAAACTACATTATCCTGCATTTTCACATGTGTTCTCACAGGCCATGTGTGCTCCTTTTGAATGTGGCGTGACCTCTGTTTCTGTGCCGGGATTCGAGTGGCCACTCGTACCCGCTCTAGTGTAAAGAGGACGAAGCCCAGCCCGGATATGATGTGAGCCTCTTTAACCTCACGCACTTGAGTCAGAATTGAACGGGACGCCTCGAGGGGAGAGAAACAACAAGTGTTAAAACAAGCGGGGATTGTCCTGCGCCGCCCGCCATGCCAGAAGCAAAGGAGACGGGATTGAGTGAAGGGCTCTACACATGAATGTAAGCGGCCATCTCTCTCTTTCGCTCGCACACTTTCCCCTCCGTCTGAAGTGCAGGCTGACTGTGAAAGATGGCGGTTGCACGCCGCCTTTTACTGCCGCTCTAAACGCCCATTAAAGTCTCATCAATTCATCCCTGCACATTTTAGTCCTCAGCACACCTCCCCACCCCGTCTGTCTGTGTGCTGCGGGTCTCACAGTGAGTCTCATCATCACCAAATCAGAGTGTCTAACAGATTTCATTAATACAATATCAGATATTTCTCACTTGGTCCACATGTCAGCTTTGAGCTACACATTTCATTATGTTTTATTTTCTAAATCATAATCATTAACTTCGGGTTCAGCAAATTGAAATAAAACAAACCAAATTAATTATTTTACAGCATTTTTTTGTGATGGTGAAAATCAGTCGTTATATATTTAATCCCTGCATACAAACCTATACTAACACACAAACACACATCTTGCTCTGTAAGGGGTGTGTGATCGCACTTATCATCCCCTCAATAATGTGAATATTTAACAATTATGTTTTTTTGTCTTTTAAAAGAGAAAGAGAAACTGATAATGAAACTGATGATATCACGTTTTCTATATTTTTAAAAAAGCACAATGGCCGTGACAGACGTGAAGACAGAATTGTGAGTTTCCTGATCTTTTTGACCCCTCAAATTTCAAGTCAAAACCCTTTTTTTAAAAAGCACACCACACAGCGTGAAAAAGAGGGAGAAATAAAACCATAACAGCCACGTCGATATGATAAGCAGAAGAACTCAAAGAAAATATATAAGTAGAAATGGCATAAAAAAAACCCATTAAAGACTCAGAATGGACAAAAATCCTGAGACACCACAGCCTGAAGTGAAAACAAATTAAAACAGAAAGTAATCTTAAGTTGTCAGTTATGGGACTCTCACAGAGACGGTCGCTTCAGGCTTTAAGGCGTGCTCAGAGAAGATTTTAGCAGGATAACTAAAAGCTGGTTTCAAACCGAGCTTCTCCAGAACCTTACAGAGCATCATGCGTGCTGCCTCCTCCACGCTCTGTTCAGGCAGATCACTCACCTAAAGCACATGGAGTGTGAATGCATCTGAAGCTGAGTATTTCCTGCTTTACGCTCAGACTGGTCGATTATTCAAATATTAAAATTTCACTTAGATTTGTCTTCCAATCATAATGAAAATCAATCAATCAAATCAATTTTCTCTTTAAAGATTCAATCTTTTTTGTGCACCTTAGCGCACCTACAGTAGTGTGCTTTCACCTCTCCCTAAAAGCTTAAATCTAATCACTGTTTAGTTCAGCTCAAGCCAAGATGGTTTAAAACACCCTTTGGTCAATGAGATCAACAAGAAATAAAAGTTTTAGAAGGAAGGATGTTGTCTGCAGCAGATTAGGTTTTAGCTTCAGCTCTTAAATTTTAGGTTCTTGGGCCTAAAGTTCAATTTAAAAATTTGAACTTGAACTGAAACTATCTCACCCTGACTCGGTCCAAAATTAATGTCTGAAAAACAACTTTGCAAAGCTGAGCAGGGACAACATGACTCACGGTTTTCTATTTACATTTAGTTCATCAGTCAGGGAAAAGAGCTGCAGCTGGTGACGGACTGCCTGTCAGGAGCCTGGAGGACATTTCCCGGTAGCCCGAGGCTCATTTTGGCTCGCTACAAACTCGAACGGTAATAAAGCAACAGGCAGGCAGGAGTTAACAGGCCTTTCACGACCGACTCATCAAGATCGACTCCCGCTCTCGCACACAGACTCTCTCACTACCATGTCCACGACGCTCAGGCGTGCACATGCTTCTGCTCCTCTGCCAGTAATGTTTAAGTTTTTCAAAAGAAAATGAAGGGAGGAGGAGGAGAGAGAGGAAAGAAGAAGAAGAAGATGAAAAAGGCCCAAAGATGCAGTTACAGACTGAAATGACAGTCTGAGGCCAGCTCAGTGAAAACAGGAGCAAAAACACACACACACTCTGAATATATGGGTGTCGTTCTCAACTATTTTTCATAATCCTTTAATATAATCATTTAGCTCACTTTTGTATTTTCATCTGCTTTTAAAAATAAAATAAAATCAAGTAATTGTTTTGTGTCGATTAGCTAATATCGCCAGATTCCTCTTGACTCTTTTTATTGGTGCCTCCACAGCCTTGGAATTGAGTTTTCTAATCCACATAACTTTCCAAAAGAGGTGTCTAGTGCCTGTTTGATCAGCATACTGTTATTACATATCATATGCTGTAACAGCGAAAAACAACATTTTTGAAATATTGTCATTTTAGAAAATGTGACATGTATTGAAGTATTGATTTATTAACACTCACAATACAGCCTTTCCCTGGAACTCCCTGCACTTGTTTTTTTTTCAGTGCAGATCGGGGGGGACAAAAGGCATAATAAACATAAAGATGAATTGGACACCTATTTTTTTTTCCATGTCCCAATTCCCATGGCTATTCTAAAAATTGTAGCCTAAATGGAGTCAGATTGTCAGCCTAAATTGCTTTTTCATTATTTATTTTTCTTCTGCCGATCTACCACCAACAGCCAAGCATCCACGCATTCATCTTCTGGAGGTTCTGTACACTTTCTGGATTATAATCTGGATTACAATCAACTAACTGAAGTGATTGAAGGCACATATTCAAAGATTTGATGGCCAAGTGCTCATCAGTATGTCTGCAAAGTGTTGTCTGACGCTCCCTGCAGCAGTTCAGGGGTTTACACGGCACTTAAGGGAGCAAGCAGCAGCTATCCTTCATCCACAGCAGCTAAATTCCAGTGCAAACATTTTTCCGCTCAACCACAGAGGCCTCAGAAGCCCCACACACACACACACACACACACACCCCCCCCCCCCCACAGCTACTGCATCCCGACGCTGGCTGCACTTTATGCCATCACGAGGTGACAGGCCGCTGAATGGCTTCATTGGTACAGTGCAGACTGTGAGAGGCATTCTCTCTCTGTCTTTCAACTTTTGAGTTTACTCAGCAGGAGTGAGCGGTTGTGGTGTTGGAGAAGGAGGAGGAGGAGGAGGGTGGTGGTGGTATAGGGGTGCTCCTCCCCCTCCTCAGAGTCACTTCACCCTCCAAACCCTCCTTTCTGCCCCTGTACGCTAGACTTCATCGGTATTTGCTTTAAAAAAAAGAAAAAAGAAAAAAGAAAAGTACCCCCTCCTCCTCTTCTTCTTCTTCCAACACACACACCTACGCACACACACACACACACACACACACACACACACACACACACACACACACACACACACATTGACTCCTTTACCAGTATGTGGTTCATTAAATTTTCTGCAGACTTCCAAAAAAGACACACACACACACACACACACACACACACACACACACACACACACACACACACACACACACGTGTTTAGATAGATGTGCTGTGGGGGAGATATCACACACACACACACACACACATACACACACAAAACAAAACAAAACAAAACAAAAAACAAGAAGCAGATCAATAAAATAGGGCCTGTGTGAAATGGGGGGCTTCAGCAGCACACGGGGGCTGCAGAGATGAAAGTGACATGGCCACTATAGGGTCTATGAACGGCACAGAGCGGAGCCCCCAAACTGAGGCTGAATGAGCTGAATAGGCTCATCCATTCTTCCCTCCTTTCACTCTCCATAGGCCTGAACTGTTGGAACTCTTCATTCCTCACAATGGCCAAACGCACTAAAACTTTTTCTTTTTTCTTCTCATGCAAATCACCTCAGCCCTGACCGCCAGTGTCATCATGTGCAGCAAAAAAACACACATGAACCTTCTCAGTTTTTAAAAAAGGATCACAAATGCTGCCATCATCTGAACCTTTAAAAAAATCAAAAAATTCTTTAGAAAAAGCTTCATTTTGGCCTTAAAGTCCAAAAAAATCCCAATTTTCCTAAATCTGTGTCTCATTAACATACAAATAAATAAATAATAATAATAAAGCAGATTTTCAAATGTGACTTAGAAAAATTCCCACCAAAGACGGGGCTTCTTTCCCAATAACATTTAGGCCAAAGCAAGTAAGAAAAAAGGGGGACTCATAAAAGTCCACCCATGACTTTGGAGATCATTAGCAGCGCCTGTTAGATAGGAGGGAAAGCCAACAGCAAATATAGCTGCTAAAGGGCCCCACAAAGGCGTGAAGTGTTTGTTGACTGCTCAGGCTGCAGAGCAAACAGTAAACTTTGAATCTTTCAACAATAAGTACACATCTCCCACAGTCCAAGGCACTGATGTGTCCACCATTCCTCAGCTCACTGTTTGATTTTTGCTCCTTTGTACCATTACAGGATTAAAAAAGTGGAGCGTGTGGCTGACATCAGAATAACTACAATGAAGCAGGAAAAAAATATATATCAAAGGTTATTTTTGCTTGAAATGAAACAAATGAAAAGAAGATAAAAATACAGTCGACTTTGGGTACGTTAGCGCTAAACTGTGAAAAGTGAAGCAGGAGGATTGGCGCCGGGTATTCTGATCACATCTCTTCCCATATGGATCAAGTTGCAGGAGCAAAAATTTTTTGGATTCCTGTGTCAGATAAGTTCAAAGTGCAAATGAGATGTGAAGCTGCCCTAAAAGCTTCATCTGCCGCTGACACGCAAGGCAGCCGAAACAGAGGAAGAAGAGGAGGAGGAGGAGGAACAGCAGTGAAACACTTTCTAACACAAGAGAGGGAAAAAAAACCCAGCAACATTAAAGCGACTCCAGTTAGCATCTGCACGAACTTCTCCTACCTTCACTGACGTCTCTTTTTCTCCTCGAAGCTCTTCCAGCTCCGTGTTTTTGCCGGGGGTGGGGGGTTGAGGACTGTGCCAGGAGTCGAGATTCCCGTAAACTAGAACCGAGCTGGCACCAGCACTGAGCGACGCTCTCCAGGCTGGACGCAAAACTCCATGAACCGAGTTAAGAAAAGTTTGGAAAGCCGCAAAGTTTGCGCGACATTACACTCCTCTCTCTCTCTCGATCGCTCTCTCTCTTTCGTCTCCCGATTCAGAGCGCAGTGTCTAACTTTTTCTTACAATCCATCTTCCTGAAGAGGTGCGCTTGTGCGTGCGTGCGTGCTGTGCTGTGCGCGCTCTCAGCTAACTAACCTCATGCTTAAGTTTCTTCCTTGATGCGCGTAAAAGTTTGGAAGCAAACGCGGTTTGTGTGCGTCTCACGGCAGTTGTTGCAGAGACATGCGGTGCTGTTGAGATCTTCAGACTGCTGATCTGTTTTCAATCCGACCCCCCTCCTTCTCTCTCTCTCTGTCTCTCTTCCCCCCCTCACCATCCCTCCTCTCACTCCCCGTGCTCCCTGGTGAGTTGGGCCATTTGCTGCACCAGATGGGCCGGGCTAACTCAATCCAGCAGTTGCAGAAAGCAGGGGGAAAAAGTTAGCTTAAGTTTCAGTTATTTCCCGGTTTTTCACAGGCTTCATCTTTAAGCGTGTCTATCTGAGCCGGGTTTAGACTTCACGCTTAAAATGCGCAAATCTGCATCAGCTGAAGCGCTGATGTTGGAAAAGAAATAAGCGCCTGGTAATTTTCCCTTTTGGGAGCAGTGATTTCTTTGAGTGGGTGGACACATTATCAAAGCGCTCTTTTATCATGAACAAACCAAACGCGCATTCAGCAACAGATACATCCACAGCCTGTAGTTCCAGTCACAGCTTGTTGATTTAAAAAGTAGACAACAGGCAATCTTCATAATTCATGCTTTGTTTACTTCCATGTAGGCTTTTTCATCTTGGTTGGAACCTTTTATTGAGCGGTGCAGCGGGGGCAGCACGGTGCGGACAAACGGCATTTATGATGTGATGCATGTACAGTAGATTTCACCTCACATAACCCAGGCAGTGGCAGAGCGTTCAAAGGCTCATTTTGTGGTTCTTTTTTCAAAATATTAGATGTTCTTTTTTAAGGAAAGTGACGATGTGGAAAGAGGAGACAGAAACTGAGGGAAGCCAGGTCCACTCTGCACAAGTGCGCGAAGTTTACTTTTAATCAAATCTGAATTTAGCTGAAGAGTAAAAAGACTGAACTCTAAATCCTGCTTAAGTACAGATTAATGATAAAATAAATAAATAAAAAATACCCATAGTAACCAAAGTTGAAGGCCTCAATCTTAGAATATATACCCCAGCAGATGTTTTTCCATGTGAGCACCACTTTAATGCTGAAGTGCCTCATGGTGAAGCTGATTTACTGACTTTATCAGCCACAAAATGCCAAGGCAGCATCTTATTTGTTAAAACAAGAGGAACATGGCTCCCATGCAGGTGTCACAAGGTCTCTAAAAATTTTAGATTTACAGAAACATGAATGCAGGACCTAGTGCTTCCCAGTGGAACTTCCCAGTGGGAACTTGGGGAAAGGATGCCAACGTGGCATCCTT
Organism: Copadichromis virginalis; assembly: GCF_057382275.1. Classification (NCBI taxonomy): domain Eukaryota; kingdom Metazoa; phylum Chordata; class Actinopteri; order Cichliformes; family Cichlidae; genus Copadichromis; species Copadichromis virginalis. Next base: position 31,753,933 of record NC_140633.1, read on the forward strand.
TCCCCAAGTTCACACCATGCAGCACCTGACCATCAACATAATGCAAAAGAAAATGAGAACCGTGCTCCAGCTCGCCTCCTCACCTTCCGGTCTTAAGTGAATTTGCGTTTAACACAGGCTTACCAGAAGCTGCAGAGCTCTGTGCATTCTGACTCTTTCACACATGGAGCATGGAAAATTTCAGGAGAATCAGTAGTCCTTTTTCACAGGCAGGACATAGTCTTACTACAGTAAGTGCCTGTGTGGTTTAGGTGAAGCTGCCTGATGGAGCGCTTAATGAAACAGGTTATTAGCTGCTTTATTCACACATCAGTGCACAGACTTTATACCAGGTATCTTGCAGGTTAAAGTCTGAAGAACACTCGATCCATCAGCATCGGCCTTGTCAACATTACTAAAAGTCCTGTTTTTAAAAAGCTGGGTGTTGCAGTGAATGTGTGAAAACAGAAAACAGAAATTATATATATAAACTCATCAGTTTCTCCTTTCAAATAAAATATAATAATAACTGAGTTTTCATGTCCTCTCTGCAGTCTGTGCAGACCATCAAGTGAGTTGTTCCCTGTCTCCACCAGTCTGCATTTGGAAATGTCCCCAAGCAAGATACTGAACCCCAAAGCTCCTGATGCATGCTTTGCGTCAGAATGTGAGTGGCAGTTAAAAAGTACTTGAAGTGCAGCGCGTGTGTGAAGTCTGAGTGGATAGTAAGAGTAGAAAAGTGTTACATAAATACCAGTTTACCAATGAGCTGTCCCCACTCATGACACAGTCACATACAACACTGCACAAATGTCTTGAGCTGTCACTCATTTCTTCATATTTCACTCAGAAAATGGAAAATAAGTCCAGCAGTTTATCGCATGCTTATATGTTTGTATATGTTTCCACTTTGAAACGTGTGCAAACACAGCATACGAGGCAAAAACAGAGTGTGTACAATCCTAATGAGCCTGAAAGTCAATATTTAGTATGACCGCCTTTACAACACAGCCTGAACTCTCTTAGGTAGCTTTCTTGCAATTTCTGTAAGTGGTCTTCAGGAATGGTTGTCTAGTTTTCTCGAAGAAAATCTAAAGCGATTTTATCTCACTGTTGACTATCTTTTATTCTGTTTTCTGTCAAAATGGTTCCACACAGAGACCCTCAAATGAGAAGAGTTGCTTCAGTGGGGTCCAGAATGCGGGATTGTCATGTGGTTCATATAGATTTCAGATAGTTCCCGGAAGTGCTGTGCAGGGATTTGGAATATGTGAATATAGGGAGGCAGAGCTCTTCTTTCAGGAATTAGTCGTGAATAAAAACATTGCAATACAATAGTTGGTAATGCCAAAGTGAAGTGCATGTAGTTAGATCTCTGTATATAAATTAATAAAATATTAAAGCTCTAACATTAACTGCAAGTGTTAACAAACCTTTAACTGCAGTTTTGACATAGTTGAGCTGATCATTACAGTGAGAAATCCGGCTGCTTTCATTAATATAACAGAATAAATATTTAAAAATGATTTATTACCTACCTGCCAGTTTTTTTCATGGTGGTTTAAGTAATCCCGTGATAACTAACATGATGATAAGTGTGTCTACAAGCGAATATTTAACTTGGTCAACAAAACAAGGTCAGATTTTGAAGCTTTTTTTTTACTGATTCCAAAATGTTAGATGAAATAATATTAACATAAATTAATTCACAATTAATTATATGCTCCTGGTTATTATTATGTTTGCTAACCTAATCTGGCATCAACTATCATGCCCAAAATCTACAAGTGAATTTGATTTCATTAATTAAACATTAACATTAAACATTTTTTAAAAGTGCATTTTAAACTTCTGTGTCACTATCTCTATGGCATGGGTTGCATATGGTGCTAACTTCTGGGAGCCATTGCAAGATTTTTGAGCCGCCATTGCTGTGTATTAAAAAACAACTAAATACCAGGATGCAATCACTCATCGTGGTGACTTCTTGACTGTGAGCTGACTGCAGGTTTCTGCAGCCTTATAAACAGTACAGCTGCATAATGACTGAAACTTGCAGTGCTGCCCAACAATAAGCCACAAACTCAGTTTTATAACTATATAGCAGTTGAGTAAACAGAGACTCAAAGCTGAATGACTGGTGATGTTAGACACCGACTCACAGATGCATTCATTCTTCATCGGCTTTTCATCCCTGCGAGGATTTCTTGTTTTTTGAGGACCTGTCAATCACAGAGCCCCCTCACACTCACACACACACACACACACACACACACACACACACACACACACACACACACACACACACACACACACACACACACACACACACACAGTCCATAAAAGAGGCCTTTTAGCATGTTTTCGTGATCCTGCCCTGCCATTCATGTGTGAGAGAAACAAGCACTAACATGGACATCCCAGGTAACCCTGGCCGCACATGTTCAGCTCCAGAGCAAAGAGAACCAGGAGAGACGGAGTCACAGGAGGGCTGTCAGGCCTAGCTAGTTTTGGGGCTCAAGGTGCCACCTTTTGTGGCATTCTCTCTTTGCGCCTGCATCATGCCTGAGTGGCCACTGTGAAAACCAGCCTGTGCACATGAGCGTCCTCTGTGCCTGTATGTGTCCTCAAAAGAGGGTGAATGCCAGTGTCAGGCCTCTCTCCTGTGCTACTACACTCTCACAGGCAGGAATTTTAATGAGTGTTTTTTTCCCCTGATTACAGCAGAAGAATGTAACGGCAGAGATCGAACACCAAAGCTTTTGGACAGAGAATCAAAGAGGGAACAAGTATAAAAGGAAGGAGGTGAGGTGAAGACATGCAAAGGATTCAAAGTCTGACCACAAGATCATAGTTTGATCGTATTAGCTCATGCATTCTTTAGTGATGACCCCTGCAGCCCGTGATGGTGCAGCTTATTATTTGCCCGTGTTTATAGGTCACATGTTGCTTTAAATGAAATTGTTGGCCAATCTGGTGGATTTCAGTTTGATCTGAAGGTCAGTGTCTGCGTAATAGAAACTCAGCGTTTGTCTTTATAGCATACTTCTTACTGATAACTTGGCAGGTCGGTGATCCATTGCTCAATCATGCTGCTATTTTGATTTCACTGTTAGAAAAAAATCACTCCGAGATGTTTTGCAGCATTATATATTTAAGATTATTCATCATTACGTCAACTTTTCTGCATTGTTTTACATAATGAAGTAATAAGCCTAAGATCTGTGAAACAAGTCAAGTTAATGTTTTTTAAATACACAGTAAAGGTTGTGGCTAAAACACATTGTCTGATAAATATACAAATATTTAGAAATCTATGTCGTATCAAAGTTAAAATTTCATTATTAAAGAATAATAATAATTGTTTTAAAATTATTATTTGAAAGAAGGTTTCTAATGGTTACCCGTCAGCTCAGTATTAAAGCAGCATAAATTCTGTCCCAGTGCTGAGTTAAAGGATGCTTGACTAACACTGCCATGACTCACTGCACCACCCTGTGGTTCCAAGTGGCATTACACAGGGAGTACATCTGCAACACAACAAACCAGCGCAGTCTCACAGCAGTTTTCAAATAGTTATAGTTAAATCTATTGATTTGTATCTCTGAACATACATTTTTTCATCTCCCTGAACATGACTTCTCATCTATTCAGTCACATATGAACTATTTTGTGTTTATGTGCCCAAAATATTTTTCACTTTTTAATGGCCAAAAGTTCGTAGGGGGTTGAGTCACACATTTGACCGATTTTCATTCATCCTTTATTATTATTATTTTTTAATATGTTATTAATTTTGAAAGATGAATAACTTTTTTAATGGTAAACATATGTTGCTTGGTGTAGCCTTTAAAAATTACTTGGTTCGGATTACGCGCTGTAACAATGTGGTTAGGTTTAGAGATTCATCACAGTTGCCACTCCTTTTAAAGGTCTGTTTTCTTGGCTACCGTGGTTACGTGAACCATGGTGCTTTCTCTGGACAGCACATTATACGTTGTTGAAATGCATCAGTTAGAAAGTATCTGTCCACGGACAATTTGTGTCACTGAACATGAACAAATAGACTCACTTTTTATGTCTGTTTCTTGTTTTGTGGGCTGAATTCAGCCCAAATGCACAAATCTTACCTTTACATAACATCATACGTGTTGTCTCTTCTTATTGATAGTTGATAAAACTGGTAGCTGAACCAATGAGCTAAACTGGTTTTAGTTCATGGGCAAAATACTAAAAAATCTAATCCCTATAGGGCTAGACTATATTGTTTTATATTACATTATTCTGAATCATTTTATTGCATTTATTTGTTGTTCACCTTTTATTTTAGAATAAAATGAGTCATTTTACGTTAATGAGCTCTTTTGTTTTGTCATATTGTGTTTTAATTTATTTAACTCTTCTACTTTATCCTGTTTCACATGGGGTTTTGTCTCCTTTAACAATGAATTTATCAAATTTCGGGATAACAAAAGTGTCTCTTATTTGTCTCATCCAAACTAAGTGTGTTACATGCAATCTGAAGAACAGAAAAAGTGTAATTGTTCAGATATTTAAAGTGTGGTCTCCTCTCTTTTCTGCTATCACTGAAGCCCATTTTCAACAGACACATCTGTACAGAATATTCAGCATAGTTCACGAAAATGAAAGCAAATAGAAAGGTTTGCTTTGAACAGAGTTTAATGTTGCATTTAAAATCAGTTTATTGCCTTCACTAACAGAGAGGGCATTAAAATCTGTGCAACATGTGACATGTTCAATCCTCCCAGCTCCATAAAACAAGGTGGACTTCATGAGGTACTGGCTTTAAGTGAGGCAGCCCTCTGCTGGAGTACAGGGGCTGCTTTGTCCTCTTATCTGCCATCGCTGAGCTCCTCCTTCAGTCACTGGACCTCCTCCAGCGTCATCTGTGCACAGTCGGAAGATTCAGGTTATTATAAACACACTAATGATGCAAATAAGCTGAGAAAAAGAAATTAAAAATAACACATATTTAACATGTATTTTAAAATAGTTTCTTACTCTGATCATTTTGCTTATGATAGAAGAAATTAGATTAGATTAGTAGGACTAAATTAAAATAATACTGTTTTAAAACCATATAACACAGTATCACATGACCTTGACCTTTTGACCTATGTTTAAATATTCAGCCCTTAATGTGGATGTTTAGTTTTCTTTCTTTTACTGGAACATTTGATGATGGGTTTTTAGAAGCAAAAAGAGCTGGCCAGTATTACACACACACACACACACACACACACACACACACACACACACACACACACACACACACACACACACACACACAATGTGTAATGTTCCACTGGGAAGCACTAGGTCCTGCATTCATGTTTCTGTAAATCTAAAATTTTTAGAGACCTTGTGACACCTGCATGGGAGTCACAATATATGTAGGGAAACTGTGCCTTGAATAATTAGGAAAGTGCTTCCCTCTAGTGGTCCTCCAAAGTGTTGCAATGTTTTCGGTTAAAAATCAGTAGAATCTGACATCAGATTGGAAACAAAACCTATGTCTCAACTGATTCAGACTGAAAATAGTCTTTTCCTAATTGTTGATATATTTTGTGAGCCCATGGGCTGTAGTTAAACTGAGGGTTTCTAAAACCTGAGCTTGAAGACTTGCTGCACATGAACAGAGCAGTTAAAAAGTGGGTCTGAGAATCATGGCAAGATACAAGAAACAAAGAACTGTAACACACTGAAAAGACAAGTGCGTCATCCAGCACAGGAGATACATCATCACTGTAAAATTTGAAGTAAATCTGATGTTTTCAGTTTTGCGAGTCAGTGTTTCTTCCTTTTGTTTTAAAAAACCAATAAGCACAAACCTGAATGCATAGACAGGAGCTTAATGATTGCCCACCCGCAGGTACAGCTGGATCGGACCTGGTAATCTTCCAGTGCCACAGCATGATCGACGGAACCCGCTACCTGTACTCAGTTCCTTCGCTGAAGTAAAGTTTAGAGCGTTTATGTTGTCCTTGTTATTTTGGGTGTACTCCATAGTGTTTAGTTAGTTAACTAACTGTTGTGGAGTACAAAGTACACCTTATACTTCTGATAGAGGTACACAATTGTTTATACTTCTGACTCAATTTTAAGTGAAAATTGTGGTGTGAAAATATATCTAGTTCTTTGCAGCCTTTATCGGGACTGTTAGTAAATCAGCTCTGGATTTCACATGTGGGTGAACCTTGAACCTGAAGAAGCAGCAGTTAACTGCAGTATTTTGGAGGTGTCAAGCACAGCAGTGAGAGTGTGTGTATTTATCTGTGACAAAACTGTCCCAAAGCTACATTGAGGCACCTGGAGAGGTCATTTCTCGCAGTCCCTCTTTGGGAATCCTCATTACCACAGATCTCAAAGTGGCTGTGACAAAGGAGAGTCCGTCCGGAGGTACGAAAGCTACAAAACAACCCTATAAACTGAATGGATCTGTCTTAGTGGCCATTTCCTTGCCTTGGGTGGTAAATCGCAGGGTTTGTCGCAGGGAGGTTTATGTTGTTTGTGCACAATCTGCCACCACTTCAAAGCTGTGGGAGGGGAGCGAGAGACGGGGGAGGGAGGGTGTTGCCCCATTTCAGTGAGTCACGGTCAACCTCAAAGGACCCGGTCTCTAACATCCGGCCCAGGCATTTTGTTGGCTCAACTGGGAGAAGTGGTGAAGAAGATGTCATTGTTTGAGGCCATGCAAGTTCAGCAGGTGGAGACAAGTCATCTTTATGTTTTAAGACTTCAAATGCTAAGCGAGCTGCCACAGGAACAATCACTTTCGGATATGACTCTGTCTGGGACTTTCCTTCACATCCCCTTTGAGCACCATGAGAAAGTAGTTCTGGCCACTTGAGGTCCAGACCGGTAACCACAGATTGCCGCTGATACAGTAGCTGTAACTGTAAGTGGAGCTAATTCTGTGAATCACGACCCGGTCTGGCCACCCGAGTCACGGTAGCGTGCAGTGCAGAGCCTGTGAAAGAGCACCAACATACACGCTGACCACTAATCACACATGAACAGTCACTCTCATGGGAGGAATCGGTGAGGGAGTTCTGTGATGTCGCCAAATGATCCAGTAAAAAGTCCCACTGCTGTTACGGTAAAGAGGAAAATCACACATTAGAGGAGGGTTTACAGCTGGAGCCAGAGTTTTTTATAGAAGTAATAAACGTCATTTTACTGCTGTAGCTTGGTTTAGGTTCTCACTTAAGGGTTGTGTTCAAGTGTGAGCTGCACTATGAGCGGTCAACACAAGGAGGCATCGGTGATCAGTTTTTGCAATAGCTGTTTCAGTCACTGATTCAGAAAATTATCTGCCAGTTGATTTTTATGTTTTGATGGTTGTAGGCCATAAAAAACATGCTATTGGTTTTTAACAGATAATTATAAAACTACTAAAAAAGTATTTTTATACACCATCTCTGAATGTGTGAAAACTTTCTGTTTTTCCAATCTTGGAACTGTGTTGCTGCTCTATGCACACACATAAGTGTTTTTATTCTCAGTCATTGCCAAAATTTTGGCTGTAGACAATCGGGAGAGAAATATGAAGTAAAAATTTTTATTTTTGGAAGGTATTTGCTCCTTTTTTGTTATTAATGAGGTGTGGGTGGTTGACATCTTTTAGGTTCTGAAGTGGGGCGTACATGGAAAGTTTGAGACGCACTGCTGCAACTCTCCAAGATCCACAACCAGACCAGCATGCCTCTGTAGTTTGAACTTTTCCCCCTTTTTATAGAATTTTTCCATACTTTGTAAATTAAAAAGCTTTTATCAGCATAACTGTAATGCCAAACTTTATTAGATTTCATTTAAAATGTCCTAGTTTTGAAAAATTGGCCCATTCATTAGATAGCTAAAACTAAACCCAACCCTAACTCAGATGGGCATCAATAACCTGGTTGATTTTACCTCTGTGAGATCTAACCCTAACCCTGTGTTATACAGAATATTTTTTTATTTATTTAACTTTTACTTATACAGCTACTCCCATTGAGACTCAATGTCTAGTTTACAAGAGAAATCTGTGTCAGACAAATGTATTAAAATTACAAAAATAATAAATTAGCTATAAAAAATGAAAATAAAAATTGTCTAAATAAAAAAATATGTATTTTTTCATCTTTAGAAATTGTTCCCCTAAGACATGCTATCCCAGGGACAAAAAAATATAATAATATTGGTGCCTCACAACAAGAAGATCTTGGGTTTGAGTCCAAGTGTCCCCTGGGGTCTTTCTTTGTGGAGTTTGTATGTTCTCCCTGTGCCTGTGTAGGTTCTCCGCAGGCACTTGAACTTCCTCCCACAGTCTAAAGACATGCATGTTAGGTTTAAAGTGGGTATAGGTGTGAATATGACAGTGAAGGATAGCATGTCTCTCTTCATCTGACTGGTGACCTGTCCAGGATGCACCCTGCCTCTTGACTTAGGACAGCTGGAATTGGATAAGCCAAAAAAGATGGATAGATTGCATTAATCATAATGATAATTGTAACTGACATCCCTGAATGACTTTTTACAGTTTTTCCAAAAAGATCCTTGTCTTTTTTCAGTGTTAGGTTTGGGTAAGAGCTATTACCAATGATGGCTTTGATCTCACAGAGGTCAAGTGTGGCTGTTCATCTGTTCATAACAGGTATCAGCACTGACCCCCTTAAGGGACGGTCAGACTACACATGTATGAACAAGTTAGTTTTGAGTGCACCCAAGTTAATATGGATGGATTTCTAAATGCTTACATGATCGCTCAGCTTCACTTTCAGCCCAAAGGGGATGAAAATAAGCTCAAAGAGACAATAAACAAGTGCAGAGATGGAAAATGATCACATCGAGTGACTAAAAATACATGAAATAACAAAAAAACCCCAACCAAACAAAAAAAGCCAAAAACAAACAGTGTCCAAGTGATTCAAAGTGATTAAAATGTGATAAATTAAAAATGATTAAAAAGGGAATCAAAACGAATTAAAAAATACACAATGACCAAGAATACAAGTAGAAACAAGTAGAAGTAACATATAGAACATTACAAAATAAATGATAATATTGCTGAATCACTTCTGTGCGTATCTAAGCAGCGCAAACACTGCTTAGAAAAACTGCAGTAAAAGGAACAATCATCTGCCTTGTATGTGAAAGACCTCCCTGCAGTTCTTACTGATCTGTGGTGCTGATATGAGTGAGGCACATCTTTACCAGAGGCCTTTTTTTCAGAGATATCCGCTGAGTTTTTCCATTCTGTGTGGTGATAGTTGTGCTAACAATAAAGCAGGAAAACGTCCTGGTTGGTCTAAACTTGCATCCTGTTGTTCTCCGACTAGAGCAGTCTGCTTGAAATTAGACCAACCACACGGGCACATTAGCATAATGAATTTATCAGCTGGTTGCTTCTTAAGGCTTTCTGCAAGACTCTCTAGTGTTAATTTAACACTGGAGATTTTGCTGTGTATGTATCCATGGCTCAGGGGTATGACTGAGATGCAACTGATAATATTTCAGGACCTCTAAGGCATCTGTTCAGCTGACATGGCACACTGTGTTGTCATTGTGCAGTACTTCACTGTCTCATAAATCACCTAGCCATTGACCTATGAAGGGCCTTTCATGGTCTGTCTTGCATTTGGGATCGCTGCTGAAGAAATGTGAGACGGCGGGCATGCGTTGGGACTCCACTTGCAGCTGCCGATGACGAGATAACGCTCTGTGGCTGTGTGCGTCACTCTCTTGTCATGACACTTTGAATACTATCAGCGCTCTTTCAAGCTTGCCCAAACACAGAGGGTTGGTTTGAGGAACTCCGGCGAGGGATCAGTCCAAAAAGATGCAGATCAGATCCAGATACACATCTGTGGTCTGAGCATCAGAGAATAAAAGGACAGCAGAGGAGGGGAGAGGAATAAACTCTCCCTCATCTCTACATCGCTCTCCCATATCGGCCGCTTTTTGACTTCCTTTTTGTAACTCTTTCAGTTCTCTGGTTGCCTCGTGACTTTTCTTCTTCTGCCCATCTTTATGATTTGTCCCAGATATTTCATATTTTGACTACTTAAAAATAGATTGTTTTTTTAGTCATCCAATTCATTCTGTTGGCTGAGGAGATGCCAAGCACTTCAAATTGCTCTTGGCGTCCTTAAATGGTGAAGAATCTGTTATAATCTGTTATAACAAAGGTTCACCATAAGTGAGAGTACTGTGGTGATTCATGTCCATATGTCTGTTGAATTAGGCAACTTCTAGTGGAACCTAGGCAGGACCTAGGCACTGAAAATTATTGTGCCCAGTATTTCGAAGCACTGATACCTACACACACCTTGTCTGTATCTCTGTGACACTAGCCACTTCTGATGCAATAGAAGCATCACACACTGCTGGAAAGGCCTCTGTAATCAATTATATTTATATTAGAAAATGTTAAACAGTATCTTTACACAACATTCATGATAATATTTTCAATTTGTTTTGTGAGTTGTGCATATTACAGAAAAATCTTCCTGTTACAGGGACTGCTAGCCTTTGACATTAAACTGTAGTTGTGCTGTTAGTTTTCTACTTTTCCAATCTGAACTTCATGCAAGAGCTCTCAGACACCTGTCCGAATGGCGGTACCTAAACACTCTGCAGACGTATGATCAAGGCTATTCTTTTTGACATGTCTTTCCCCCTTTATTATAACCAGCTTGTGATATATTACATAGTAAACCTCTATGAGTAGCTAGCTTGGTGCTTCCTCTCAAATCAAAGACCCGTGTGTTTTTTCCATATGACCAAACCGTCTGGGAACCTCGAGTGTCCAGACAGACAAGGAAATTGGACTTGGACTTAATGCCTTTGACTTCTCTCTGAAATCTGTGCCTTGTGGTCTCCAGAGGTCCACTTATTCTCTCTCAGATATGATCCAGTTGCCATGACTGCCCCCTCCTTGGTTCCATCTGCAGCTCTTGTCATATAGGGAGGTTACAGTTAAATTCAAGAAAAGCTCACAGGCTTGGGTTTGGGGGATGGGGACAGAAATAAGGGGTTCATGTGTGCCACATCTGAGAGCTTTAATTCCTCATATGGAGTCTCATAAGGGAAAAGGTCAGAGGTTGGGGAGTTTCCCCACTGTTTCCTGCTTTTGTTGTGGGCTCTCGCTTTAGGTTTGGTGATTAAGTAAAGGTGCTTTGAAGTACCATTAGATGAGCTTAAAAGTGACAGAGTATTGGGTGACTGGTATCATTCTCAGACGGGCGAGTGATGATGACAGACAACAGGCCTTGTATTGTCAACAGTTGCAGGTCTACTGTAAAAACACCCTTTAGCATCTGATGGAGTAACAAATGGGATTTGCTTCAAGAGCGCACTTAAAACCTCCTGAGTCAAAGCCCAAATGACCATGCTTTGAGTCTTATGTACACCTGTGCAGACAGCCATTCAACTAATGATGTTTGGGGAACATTTCCATTTGAAGTATGTAGGTGAAAAAATATCTTGAGGGATTATTTTGAGTGATGGCAGAGCGATCAGCCTGCAGTGACTTAAGCACGCGGTATTGGTGTCTGATACGAATACACAAAGCAAACACAAGCCCCTGATCACATTACCTACATGTGGCATTTTGTGTGTTACCAGGTATTTCTTTTAACAAAAGATCTTTTATAGTGAGAAATTAGTTGCTTTGAAGCAAGCAAGTTATTCCCCTTAAAGCAAGAAGCCAGAGTGAAGGGGCAGTTTTGAAATCCTCAAACAACTTGACATGTGGGCCGCAGACATCTTTAAGACCAGGAGCATTGTCTGGGGCATCGTCTGGAACTTCATGTAATTTCTGACTTAACCGTTTCCACTGTCCTAACCCTATTTACCTCATCGCCGTAGTTGCCGACAGGCTGTCCAATCAGCATGCACGAGGGCCACGGGAAGCTGGACGACCTCATTTAGGAATCTTAAGACCGTTGCTTGGCAAGAGTCACTGTAAGTCGCTCACCTGAGTGTCATGTGTCTGTGTGTGTTTGTGAGAAAGTGGCTTCACGCTAGCTTTAGCTGTTGCGTTTACTTTAGCCTTAAAGGGTCAGAGGGTATTTCACTTACCTCTTATGGTATCCAAGCAGCAACCTCCAGGGCTGGAAAATTCAGTGACATTACTCCAGTGTCCAGAAGTGACCTAGTGCTTATGGACATAACAGCTCAGTTTATTTGTGGATATTGCTAAAGCTTAAAGTTTAGCTAACAGCTGGATGATGGCAGAGGCAGCTATAGCGTCTAGCTGTTTGCTAGGCTTCCTCTCAACGACTCAGGGTCGCTGAGGAACTGGACCTCTGTGGTGCTCTTTGAAACAATTTCAAATGAAATGGGTATTGATAGCAAGTTTTGTGGATAATCTGAAGAAGTTTTTGCATTGCTTTGTTAAATGTTTCCTAAGTAACTATATGACACTTTTTTCCCTACAGCTTTAGAAGACTGGATTGACACTTAGCATATTTCACCAGAGCTCATATTTTCCACTGTGTTTTCCGGCTGGAACTGAATATTGTGTTACAGTAGAACACGTAGAGGCAAGTCAAAATGTCAACACATTGACTTAATATTAGTTGCGTAGCAATATTCATCTAAACACGAGCCACCTCAAGCTGCTCGTTGACTGTGGCAGGAAACCAAACCATGGAAAATAAAATGAGGGGAATCCAGGAGGCCTGGCTGAGAGAGACAGAGACAGAGATTTAGTCCTTCATGCCTTTATGGAACCCTGCTCAGATGTGTGAGCAGAGGACCCTCACAGCTCCAACTCAAGTTCTAGTGCCTGGAAAACAAACAGTGGTGTAAGATTAAAGGTAGACAGAGTGGGAGGGGTCACCGCAGTATTAAAAATGAACATCTACATTCAAACATATTGGAGGCGTGGTTATGGATCCAATCATGGAACTTAAAATTCATGTGCAGCTAATAGAGGATGCAGGAAAAAGATTAAAGTTTAACAAGCACAATTTGAAGCTTAAAGAAGTTCAATTTCGAAGACATTCTGATATTTTTTCACAAGTGGAGCAACCATAAATGATATCAAAGATAGACAATTTTAGAATTGCAAACTGGATGAATTTTTCAAGGTGCATCCATTCACTGTATGAGAGCATCATGTAGACAAAGATACTTGGTAAGTAACATACAAATAAAATCTTTGAATTTCATTAAGCAAAACTGGAACTCAGAATTCTGATGGCCTGTTAGAACAATTAACCACCACCAAAAGGCTCCAACAGCATAAACATGGTCCTAATTATCTGAGGTGAAGCCTAACAGATAGCTAGCAGCTACAGCCATGAACCATTCAAAGAGGTTACAGCCCTAATAATGCAAACTTTAAGTGTTAACACAGTTTATACAGGTGAGTAATAAAAATACTCTCCCACTGTACAATTATTATGAAGGGGCAGATTAGCTATAGGGGCTACAACAGTTTTATGTAGCAGGCTGTAAACATTGGCACCAGATGCCAAGATGCATCAAATGTTTTCTAACAAGTCTGATTATCTGAAGAAACACCTTTTTCATTGTTTAAGGGAAGTCCTCCTTGTAGCATGTGCCTTCGCCATTGAGGAATTCAACCTGGCTCATCAGTGAATGAAACTGGAACCTTCTGGCTACCCAGAAAGCTGCCCTGCTTTACAACTACAAGTGTAATCACAGTAATCTGCCTGAATCCCATTATAGCACTACCAGTCTAGACAGCATGATCTCTGCAGTGTCCTAAACTCTGCAGTCATAATGGCATCAGTGAATACTGTACCATCTCTCACACACTTCCAAACAGACGGCCCTCCATCAGCACACCCACCGCCAACTCCCAGTCCAGTAATCCACCTAAATCAAACTGCAGAGTAACCCTGCCTGATATCATTCAGAAGGGACAGAGGATTTACAGTCTTTCTAAAAATATTGAGCTGAATGAGGGGAATCCATCGCACTAAGCTGTATTATACTTTTGTCTGTGATCATGCTTTGCCTTCATTTTGCCAACTCTGTTTTCTTTCTTCAGCTTTTCACCTTCCATCTTCTCTCACTTTGCTTTCTGTTTTTTTCAGCAAAGTAGAATGATTGTGCCTGAACAGTCTGATTTATGAGGCGGGACATGTTCCAGACAAACACGTGGATTAGAGAGCACAAGGACACATTGTAACCCGAGCACAGGCAGATGGAAATGTTGTTTTGGATTTCCTCCGCCGAGCTGAAGTTAACTGTCCTCATGAACACGGCCTTCTGTTTTCACTAATGATGATGATGATGATGACGGTGATGCTGTTCTTATATTGAGGGCATCACCACCCTGACGATGATGAGTGTTGAATGTCCTCAGAAGGAAGTTCAAATATGTGATCTGACTAAGTCCATTTCAGGACTCAGCTACTCTTTTATAATGCTGCTGTAATACTGCAGATTGAATGTCTGTGTTGATCCCTAATCCATAGTAATTCAGGTGATGTCATAAGGTCAAAAAATGCATCCGGCAAACACTTTGGCCTAGTCACACTCCCATTCAGATTTAACCATTCCAGTTATCCACACATCCATCAATTTTTTTGCCTCTTGTCTGGATCCGGAGAAGCTGATTTCAACTACTTAGATACACAAATGTATTCTTTCAGCCACTAGCTCGTGGTCATAGGAAAAGACATACAGCAGGGCAATAGATGGACCATAATCCACAGCTTCCACAGATCAGTACAGCACCCACATCACTGCAGATGCTGCACCAGTCCAGATCAGAAAGGCTCTGAGTCAGCAGTCTTGTTTGCCGGGTTTTGCTTCAGGTAGTTCAGGTCTTTAAACCACCTCTCCCACATTCGAAACTCCATGAGAAACAAGTGTTAACTATTCCAGTCCTTAATATGCATCATGTAACGCACTAAAGCAAATTGTTTCATCTTGGAATGTTCAGTGTATCACATACTTGGGTCTAACTGTGCTCAGAGAGAGGAATGGCAGTGCAGCAGCCATATTTTAAGATGGAAATGAAAATTTAGATGTGAAGCCCTGATAGTGGATGGAAAAGAACACCAAGGTTTGTGATTCTAGCTAAATGTAGCAGCCAGTTTCTATTTTTGAAGATTACAATTTTTTATTGAAATCTGTATTTTAATTTGGTGAGTGAAATTCATCAGGTGTTCATCTGGAACAAATCTAAGATAAGCTTAGTGGACACTGTTAAACACAACATTTGAAACAGACTTTTACTGCTCACTATTCTTTCCATATTTTTATTCTAGAACTCTAACTTTGTATGATTCACAGCTCAAAAATAATGATAATTTATTTTAGATCTTGATGCCATCTATTATCCTGTTCATCCTGTTTGAAGGAACCTCCTTCCACTTTTAGGCAACTTTCTCCTGGCTAGCTGCCCTTCATTGTCAAAGCAGTGGGTGGAGTTTCTGTGCCTGAGATCACCAAACTTGGGTCATCCCATCTCTTTGACATCATGTTAAGCCAGAGTAAAACAAACAAACAAACAAAAAAAAAAACCCCAACCCAGCACTTAGAGCAGTCTGAAGCTTGAGGAATTTAAAGAAAATTAATAATCCCTTGCTAAATACAGGCAGCAGTGTAGTGTAGTGTAGCAAGCACGTATAGCACAGTCTTATTGTCTCACAGTGTGACTTTATGCCCGGTGATTATGGACCGCTTATTATGAGGGAGGTCTTGGACAGAAATGAATGGAAGATGTAGGAAACACATGAGCCTGCCTGCACAGTGTGGCCCGGCTCCATGAAATTTGATCAGGTGATCTCCTGACTGCTATCACTTCTGATGTTATATTAAAAAAAACGAAAAAAAAAACCCAATCACTCATCATCCAAAATAAACTCACGTCTCAGTTTCACTTCTACGTTTCTTTCTACATGCAAGCTTGCTTAGTCTTAACGTGTGTGTCTCTCTCTTTGTCTGCTTGTCGCCACTGGCGATCCTGTCATGTTCATCATGCCAGCTGTACCAGAAACACTGGACTAACAACAAGCTCACACTACCAATTAAGTATAATTAAATGGATGTTTTGTTTTGTTTCTTATATCACCTTATGACTAATTCCAGGAGTTTGTGTCTGTTGCTTTGTCTTTCTTCAGTTATTGGATAAAACAAATTGCTGCTTAACTGAAACATTGTCATCTCTGCACCTTAATTCAAATAAACAAGACCAAACTTGCATCTTTGCAAAAACTTTGCAAGACAATCTGTGTAGCTGCTACTATTTAAAAAAAAATCCACAAGACATACCTCTAATTAGTGAATACTGGATATTATATGAATATTAATTATTAATTAGTAGTTTACAGAACACACAAGCACGTTTGTTGTTCATCACCTGTTCAACCCTCCACACTGGGCTGCCTGTGCTTCCCTTCTTTTTTCCCTAAAATGAAATTCAAACTGAAGTATCAGTTATCAGTTTTGACATATTGGAGAAGATCCAGCTTATATCACACGCTACAGTGATATATTACTCAGAACAAACACCTTGTCATAACTGCAGTCTTTCTACAAAGCTGCTTTTTGCTAAAGCTGGATGTTAAAGGTCAGTCATGAGCCTTCTGCAGAAGAGGCTTTTTGTTCCTCTAAATCATCTGTTTGAGCCAGCATGAATATTTATGCCTCTGCTAGAGGGCCTTTTATTATATAAAATCTTTCCTTAATGATTCTTATTCATTCTAGTCTCCTTGGCATGTTTTCAGATTACACTAGCTTCAACTCTAAGAAATTTGAGAGCTTTTTAAAGTCTAAACTATTTGGATTCGTGTCATATGCCAAGATCTTTTGAATGTTTCCCTGAATGCCGCATAATGATACTTCTTGGCATCCTTTGTATTTTTGAAAGTCCTTTAACAAACACTAGGGTTACAGTTGACTGAAAACTGAATGGAGTGACCC
This sequence comes from Copadichromis virginalis, assembly GCF_057382275.1. Taxonomy (NCBI): domain Eukaryota; kingdom Metazoa; phylum Chordata; class Actinopteri; order Cichliformes; family Cichlidae; genus Copadichromis; species Copadichromis virginalis. The sequence goes on from NC_140633.1 coordinate 31,770,823, forward strand.
ATAGGTATCTGCAGCCATAGCTGGAGCTGGTTGAAATCTGTTACACTACATGAAAGTGCTTCAGTGGTGCCCTTATTAACTCCTTAAATCTGGGATACACTAGAACAGCGGTCCCCAACCCCCGGGCCTTGGACCGGTACCGGTCCGTGAGTCGTTTGGTACCGGGCCGCGAGAGTTGAGGCTCAGGTGTGAAATGTATAGATTTCAGGGTTTTTATTGTTTTTCAGCGTTATTTTGTTATCGTTTGTATCGTTTACTCGGTTTTCCTGGGTCTTTTCACATGTGTTATGAATAAATTTTCTTTTTTTCGGTACCGGTACTAGTTTTATTTTGTTGTATTTATCCGTGACACCTTAAAGGCCGGTCCATGAAAATATTGTCGGGCATAAACCGGTCCGTGGTGCAAAAAAGGTTGGGGACCGCTGCACTAGAACATCCTGATCTGAATGTTAAATAGTTTGTAAAGTTCACAAGCATTACTTTGTAACACTTTCTTCTCATAACTACTTTTTTTTTTTTGCTGCTGACAGAGTAGGGGGTGGATGTGGCCACTGTGACATCACCCATTGGCTAATGAATTATTGAAGTCCTGTTATGAAACTTCAGTGTGAGCATGGAGACCATCTTTTAGCCCTTTTCCTTTAGTATCTACTTGGTTTGGTTTGGCTTGGCTCGACTCAGTTTTTAGGGTTTGCCAGTAGGTGGGAGGACCTGATTCCAGGTACTTTTATAAGACCTACTTGACCGGGGTTTCAAGCGATCTGAGTCGATCTGAAAATGTTTCAGTTGACTAGTCATTGGCGTCAATTGATGAGTCATGAGAGTGTCTCCTTCACAAAATTCAAATCTGCAAAACGCAGCACAGTGGGAAATGGCTCCACAAAAACCACCACAATGTGCATGCTCATGTGCATCTTCTGGATAATAATTTAGAAAATCAACTTCATCTTTTAATCATTATGAACTGAAACTAGCAGCTGAGGCTGTAAATTCATCAGTAAAGTATTGAGTGTGGTCACAGAGCAAGTGAGCTGAGGATAGTTTACAAAATAGACTTCTGTACAAGTAACCCTGGACTTCTGTACGCCTGGAGTCACCCCCTGGTGGCTGTTAAAAAGAATACAAGCTTTGGGCACTTCCACGTCCCCTTCACTTCTCAGATCATGAAAAAATGACTGTCTTTTATACCTTATACATGCTTTTAACTTGGATTCAGAAATACTACAAAAAAGATAATAACCTATAATAAAATCACCAAAGTTAAGTGAAGGTTGGAGCATAACTGCTGTATTGTTTTTTTTATTCCAGCACTGATAATGAAGTGGAATGTTTTTTTTTTTTTACTAAGTGCAGACTCTGCAGCAGGCTATGTTTCCACATGTAAATAGCCTTCAGGCAGCATGAAGCAGCACCTTAGCTACTTAACTGTGAAATATTTAATATCTGCAAATAATTAGATTTCATGTCATGGTGTGTTTTGTTTATAAACAGGCCAGTTGTCCAAATGTAGATATTCAATTTCAATTGAATTGACTTGAATTCAATTTTATTTATATACCGCCAAATCACAACAACAGTCGCCTCAAGGCGCTTTATATTGTACCGTATATCCTATAATAATAGATACAGAGAAAAACCCAACAATCATATGACCCTCTATGAGCAAGCACTTTGGCGACAGTGGGAAGGAAAAACTCCCTTTTGACAGTAAGAAACCTCCGGCAGAACCAGGCTCAGGGAGGGGTGGGGCCATCTGCTGCAACCGGTTGGGGTGAGAGAAGGAAAACAGGACAAAGACATGCTGTGGAAGACAGACAGAAGTTAATAACAGGTACGATTCAATGCAGAGAGGTCTATTAACACATAGTGAGTGAGGAAGGTGACTGCAAAGGAAAAACTCAATGCATCATGGGAATCCCCCGGCAGCCTACGTCTATTGCAGCATAACTAAGTGAGGATTCAGGGTCACCTGATCCAGCCCTAACTAAAAAGGAAAGTTTTAAGCCTAATCTTAAAAGTAGAGATAGTGTCTGTCTCCCGAATCCAAACTGGAAGCTGGTTCCACAGAAGAGGGGCCTGAAAACTGAAGGCTCTCCCTCCTATTCTATTTTTAAATACTCTAGGACATACAGTGTGGTAATTAATGTTACCATTCACCATGCTCCCAGTGACTTTATCACTGGCTTGCCTTTGTATGTATCTGAAAGACTCTTCAAACATGGAGCTAGACTCTTCATGCATTAGCCCAAATGTAGTCAGTCTTTGGAGCATTGTAATTTAGTCACGACAGACTCACGTCAAATACATCTGCTCCTGCGTCATTAAATAGCTGAATGAAATGAAGTCCGATTCTCCTTCCTACTTTTTCTTCACTTTGTTTTCAACTGAGATAGGGAAAAAGTGATTAGGAAAAGACATGGGTCATTTTCAAGCATGCCTGCAGTGTAACATTCACTAATGCATAAATTCTCTCATAATCACTTGTGCTCTGTTTCTGCTGTTTAACCTCCAGCAGCGTCCCAGCATCCAGCTAATCCAGTATGGTCCGCACTCTTCAATCTTTGCTGAGCTGAGTTTGGTGTACAGTGGGGCAAAAAAGTATTTAGTCAGCCACCGATTGTGCAAGTTCCCCCACTTAAAATGATGACAGAGGTCAGTAATTTGCACCAGAGGTACACTTCAACTGTGAGAGACAGAATGTGAAAAAAGAATCCATGAATTCACATGGTAGGATTTGTAAAGAATTTATTCGTAAATCAGGGTGGAAAACAAGTATTTGGTCACCTCAAACAAGGAAAATCTCTGGCTCTCACAGACCTGTAACGTCTTCTGTAAGAAGCTTTTCTGTCCCCCACTCGTTACCTGTATGAATGGCACCTGTTTGAACTCATCATCTGTATAAAAGACACCTGTCCACAGCCTCAAACAGTCAGACTCCAAACTCCGCCATGGCCAAGACCAAAGAGCTTTCGAAGGACACCAGGAAAAGTATTGTAGACCTGCACCAGACTGGGAAGAGTGAATCTACAATAGGCAAGCAGCTTGGTGTGAAAAAATCAACTGTGGGAGCAATCATCAGAAAATGGAAGACATACAAGACCACTGATAATCTCCCTCAATCTGGGGCTCCACGCAAGATCTCATCCCGTGGGGTCAAAATGATCATGAGAACGGTGAGCAAAGATCCCAGAACCACACGGGGGGACCTGGTGAATGACCTGCAGAGACCTGGCACCAAAGTAACAAAGGTCACCATCAGTAACACACTACAACGGCAGGGAATCAAATCCCGCAGTGCCAGACGTGTTCCGCTGCTGAAGCCAGTGCATGTCCAGGCCTGTCTGAAGTTTGCCAGAGAGCACATGGATGATACAGCAGAGGATTGGGAGAATGTCATGTGGTCAGATGAAACCAAAGTAGAACTTTTTGGTATAAACTCAACTCGTCGTGTTTGGAGGACGAAGAATACTGAGTTGCATCCCAAGAACACCATACCTACTGTGAAGCATGGGGGTGGAAACATCATGCTATGGGGCTGTTTTTCTGCCAAGGGGACAGGACGACTGATCCGTGTTAAGGACAGAATGCATGGGGCCATGTATCGTGAGATTTTGAGCCAAAACCTCCTTCCATCAGTGAGAACTTTGAAGATGAAACGAGGCTTGGTCTTCCAACATGACAATGATCCAAAACACACCGCCCGGGCAACAAAGGAGTGGCTCCGTAAGAAGCATTTGAAAGTCCTGGAGTGGCCTAGCCAGTCTCCAGACCTCAACCCCATAGAAAATCTGTGGCGGGAGTTGAAAGTCCGTGTTGCTCGGCGACAGCCCCAAAACATCACTGCTCTCGAGAAGATCTGGATGGAGGAATGGGCCAAAATACCAGCTACTGTGTGTGCAAACCTGGTAAAGACCTATAGTAAATGTTTGACCTCTATTATTGCCAACAAAGGTTATGTTACAAAGTATTGAGTTGTATTTTTGTTATTGACCAAATACTTATTTTCCACCCTGATTTACGAATAAATTCTTTACAAATCCTACCATGTGGATTCATGGATTTTTTTTTCACATTCTGTCTCTCACAGTTGAAGTGTACCTCTGGTGCAAATTACTGACCTCTGTCATCATTTTAGGTGGGGGAACTTGCACAATCGGTGGCTGACTAAATACTTTTTTGCCCCACTGTATCTTTGCAGGGAGTTTCTCTAGATATTCCGCGTACACACGACAATCTGTTCCACATGAGGAGGCTTAAATGAAAACTAAATGATGGAGTTGGATATCTTGCAGTGGTCCCTCCCCACGTGCACATGTTGGCATTGCTGAGCCCTAAAGTACCACTTGATTTAAAGAGCTAAGCAGGTCTGGAGGCATGCCAAAGGGGAGCTCCGATTGCAGTGTTGACATTGCTCATTCTCATCCTTCACCTGCTATCTATTAGCTCTGTGCTGGTGATACCAGGGCAACAGAAAATAGTTTCTCCTACAGTCATTTTTGCCTGGGGCTGGTTTCACTGTGTTGGACCTTGGGATGTTTAGTTGAAAATTAGAGTGGGGGCCCTCCCGGTATCAGTGGTGTCATGGAAAAACTCACTTGTTGTAGTTACAGATTATACAGTAATTTCTTAATCTTTCCACAGTCAGTGACACCTCTGATAAAAATAAAATACGTATGTCATCCAACATGAATGTAGGCCTTATTTTTTCAGCCTTTTTTGGAGTACAGTGCTTTTCATTTAATACATTCTGTCTCTTTGTTCCAATCGTGTGAGAGGCCAGAGAGGTCCTTGCTGTGAAATGGAACTCAGCTTATATCGCCTATATTGTGATTATTTGGCTTCTTGTTCCTTTGTGTCCCTGTAGTATCCATAACATGTGAATTATAAAGGCATTGTTCTGTGTTTTGGTTATGATGTGACACATATTTCAGATTTCAATACACAGTAACTCCTCATGTGTCATGGTAGTGTTTATTACCCCCCTGAGGACCAGCAGGTGTAAGCTTTCACACACAGTCACACGGAGAGTCCATGCACACTTTTATTATGTACAAACACATATAACTACATTTATGGATGGTCACATGCACTCATGCACACACACACACACACACACACTATAACTTTATAAGTGTCTATTTTCTCGTTGTCTCATAGAGGTTCGGATTTAATTAGAGTTTAGAGGTTAGGATGAAATTGTGGTACCTCGTATAAGATCCCCAAACCAAACAAAGGTCCCTGAATGCTAATCTTAACACTAGTTTTACACTTGCAACATCGGTCAACCTAATGTTTGCCCAGACTAGATAAAATTGAGTTTGTCGTCCTCAGGTTAATAAAAAAATCACTCGGGCTGTGATTAAAAAATATTCTTTAATTTAATAATGTGGTTAGCCTACTCAATGTAAATTACACACGAACAACATTAAGCTATTCACACCGAGAAGAACGGCTGCTGCTGCCATCATTATCCGTCATCATTTCTGCTACACTGGCAGGGCTAGTGGCCAAGTCTCTCCTCTTCGGGTTCTTGGGGTATGTTGCTAACTCCGGGTCCGATAACAGGCACCACACCTGCAGTAGATGTGCTCGGTATGAGCTCTTGCAGCAAGCTATCAAATACAGTGCATTCCTCGGCTTTTAAAAAAACACTATGCGTCGCCAGGTGTTTAATCAAATTTGAGGTGTTACCTCCTTTGCACAGTATCACATTTAAGCACTTGTTGCAGGCTGCTGAGTTTACATCTTTTGCTGTGAAGTACAGCCAGACTTTTGACTGCTTCGCCTTGGGCATTTTTAATCTTTAGCTCTGCTCTAAAAGAACGTACGTACCTGGGCCTGCCTACTATCCTTGGAAAGGTAAAATGATTGGCTAGAATCCAAAGTGTATGACGTCTCAAGAAAAAAGCACAGAAATAAAGCACCAAAATGTGTGCTGCTTTTCGGTCTGGTTACTACCGTTTATGTCAGAACCGATACCGGTACTCATCCTTAATGCAGACCAGTTGCTGGCCATCCAGCAAAGCTGCTAGCTCGCTAGCTAACCATCTCCTGTGTCTCAGTTTGCATACTTGCTTATTTGAAAGCATAAATACAGGGTGGGCCATTTATATGGATACACCGTAATAAAATGGGAATGGCTGGTGATATTAAAGTCCTGTTTGTGGCACATTAGTATATGTGAGGGGGCAAACTCCTCAAGATGGGTGGTGACCATGGTGGCCATTTAGAAGTTGGCCATCTTGGATACAACTTTTGTTTTTTCAATAGGAAGAGGGCCATGTGACACATCAAACTTATTGGTAATGTCACAAGAAAAACAATGGTGTGCTTGGTTTCAACGTAACTTTATTCTTTCATGAGTTATTTACAAGTTTCTCTTTGTTCACAGCCATTGACATATCGAAGAGATTAACACGTGAGGAGCGGATCGAAATTGTGTTGATATCTGGTGAATGCAGTAACCGGGTCATTGCAGCAGATTTCAATGCAAGACACTCTACGAGACCACCCATCTCCCATACTACAGTTAGCAAACTGCTTGCTAAGTTTCGTGAAACTGGTTCAGTGTTGGATTTGCCAAAATGTGGACACAAGAAAACTGTCACTAATGAAGAAACATCAGTGGCTGTCCCAGCTTCATTCAGCAAGAGCCCACAGCGTAGCAAGAGCCCACAGCGTAGCAAGAGCCCACAGCGTAGCAAGAGCCCACAGCGTAGCACTCGCCGCATGTCACTGGAGAGTGGCATTAGTCGAACATCCCTTCGGCGGATATTAGCTACTCACAAATGGCACCCTTACAAACTCCAGCTACTGCAGCATCTCAACGAGGATGACCCAGATCAGCGCACAGAATTTGCAGAATGGGCAAAACAAAAATTGGAACAGGACCCTCAGTTCACGCACAAGATTTTGTTCAGTGACGAGGCAAACTTTTATGTGAATGGTGAAGTTAACAAACAAAACCACCGCTATTGGTCTGACACTAACCCACATTGGATGGATCCCTCCAAGACTGTTGGAACAACAAAAGTGATGTTTTGGTGTGGTATATGGGGTACAACGATAGTGGGTCCATTCTTCATCAATGGTAACCTCAAGGCCACTGGATATTTGAAATTGCTACATGATGATGTGTTTCCCTCTTTATGCACTGAAGCTGGCACGTTCCCTGAGTTTTTCTAGCAAGATGGTGCACCACCACATTATGGGTGCCAGGTCCGAGCATTCCTAGATGAACAGTTTCCTGGAAAGTGGATTGGTCATCATGGGCCAGTTGAATGGCCCCCAAGGTCTCCCGATCTGACCCCCTTAGACTTTTATCTTTGGGGTCATCTGAAGGCAATTGTCTATGGTGTGAAGATACGAGATGTGCAGCACCTGAAATTACGGATACTGGATGCCTGTGCTGGCATTTCTCCTGCGGTGTTGCTATCAGTGTGTGAAGAGTGGGAGAAAAGGGTTGCATTGACAATCCAACACAATGGGCAGCACATTGAACACATTTTATAAGTGGTCAGAAACTTGTAAATAACTCATGAAAGAATAAAGTTAAGTTGAAACCAAGCACACCATTGTTTTTCTTGTGACATTACCAATAAGTTTGATGTGTCACATGGCCCTCTTCCTATTGAAAAAACAAAAGTTGTATCCAAGATGGCCAACTTCTAAATGGCCACCATGGTCACCACCCATTTTGAGGAGTTTGCCCCCTCACATATACTAATGTGCCACAAACAGGACTTTAATATCACCAAACATTCCCATTTTATTACGGTGTATCCATATAAATGGCCCACCCTGTACATTCACACTATTAAATAAGATAACATGAAGTGATCTACAAGCACCCAGATTGTGTACTCAAAACGCTGACACTGTAGTACTGTACACGTTTTGCACTCCCAGTGGTTGCCATCTTAACTACATAGCAGAAAGACAGGGGAGACCAAGCAAATATGTTATCCTGGTGGAAGCAGCCATCAGAAGGTATGTATGTAGAAATGATTGTGTGGGAAAATCACAGCAGATCAGCAGTTTCTGAAATACTCAAACCAGTCCATCTGGCTCCAACAACCATGCTATGTTCAAAGTAACTTAAATCGCCATTATTCCCCATTCTGATGCTTGCTTTGAACTTCAGCAGGTCGTCTTGACAATGTTGGATGAAAGGCAACACTACCAAAAGCCATGTACTGTACAACATGAAAGCATACCAACGGAAGCATGCGAATTGAGACACATTATTTGTTTTGCTTTCTCTCTAATGTGGTCTCTATTTAAATCATATGTGAAGCCATATCAGTCTTCCTTATTTGTCTGTATGTGTAGTTTGTGACATACTGGCGGTTTTCTTGATAGGAGACACTGAAGCATTTGGCGCACCAACTTCACATTCTTTGATTTCTTTGCTTTCTTTCTTTTTTCTTTTTAATTAATTCATCTTGAGTCGTTCACATTAACATCTGGTTAACATTTAGATACATTCTAACCAATTTAAACATAAAAAAATGTTTAATAGAGGAAAAATCTAAAACTTCTGTGAAGTCTGACTTTTTGAGTATGTTACTAACTACATTTACACAAACCGGGCAGAAGATTTCAAGTTGCAAACAAAAGTTTACTTTGTTAAAACGTCTGTGACAGATGCCCAGTTGCAGCTGATTATTGCTATTGCTTTCTACTGAACCTGAACAGTACTTGTTTCAGTGTAAACAGCTGCACATCATATTTTATTGACCAGAGTCAGAAGATGTTTTCCTGCTGGGTTTTATTAATTTAAATGTGGTTCCTAAAGATGCACAGTGGGAAGAGATCCAACATCTGTCCTTCTGGGGGAGAGACATCATAAGTGTGATTAAATCTCTCTGAGGGACAAAAATGTAGCTTCAGAACTTTTGAAAAGGTGTCACAGGCTTGCGTGGTGAGCTGTTTAACTCTAAAATATGTAAAGGTAAAATAGACAAAGCAGCAGCCCGTCTGTAAAAGGGTGGATTAGCTCATGTACTGTGAGCGCAAAGGCAAAAACCCTGCTCTCTGTCTCTTAATGCTTGTTCAGTTGATTTTTACATTTTACCAATTCTGCATCATAGTAAACAACAATTCATGTGCCCTGTGTTCCTTTTTTTTAGTTATTGCTTTTAATAGCTTTATTTAATTACACTTTTTTATTTGCATAGGCTAGAAAAAGCTGATATACATAAAGTGGATACAAGTGTGATACTAGGAAAACCTGAGATATTCACATATAAATATAACACAAATTACTGTACACATAATATATTTATAGGGAATGCTCTTTAGTTTTCAGATTTATAGAAAATGTGTTTCTCGAATAGACTACATTCACAGTAGACAGATTTTAAACTTGCTCAGTGTGCTTTGCTTCTGGCCAGGTGGTTAAAGAGTAATCCAGCCTTATGAGGAGAGCGTGAGCGAGAGTCGTATGCTGTCTGGACAGCATCCTTGGGACTGGCGGCTCTGCATGGCAGGTCCAGACAGACCTAGAGAGAGGATTTGGTCACGCAGGAGTGACAAACTGGAGCACACTGGGATCTGTGGTCCTCAGAGTGAAGTCTTGGGCTTTAGCATAAACCTGAGCTGACCCAGCAACGGTTGTTGCTACATCCCATTGGTCCAGCTGCAACTTGCGGTGAGCAGATATTGGGTATCAGCTGTTGTGTTGGCAGCTGCTAGTCAGTCACCACCTGTCTTTCTGCTGGATTGGCTTCTAGAGTGGCTGTGTGGCAAGTTCTTGGACTGTGTGTGTTTGGAGGCAGGTTTCACAAGGAAGATTTTTTCTTTTCCTTTAGCTATTTTTCAACTCCACCGGATTATAAAAAACACTGGAGCAGCAGCACTTAGGGTTTCAACACATACCCGGTGAGTGGAATTCTTTTCATAGCAGTATGCATAGTGTGTTAAGTGCTGGTTTGACCAATGCAGACCTGAGCCACTGCATTGATTCTACAGAAAAAAATAAATTAAAAAAATTGAAACGAGCCATCAAATCATGTCATTATAGGAGATATAAGTTGGTTACTGTTGCTAGACTAAGTGCCTTTCTGGCCTCTTATGACTGGAATACACTGTTAATAATGCTAAGTTGTCTGAATGCATGCATCACCTTCTGGCTCTGTTTTCAACCAGTGGCACAGCAGGTGCTGTATAGACACCCCTTATTACCCAGCCTTAGTTGATTGCTTGTAATGCCTGAGTGCGTATGGCTGAAAGCATGCGCTGGTGTCAGTGGGAATGCCCTCTTAATGGGGCCAGCAATCAGGCAGCCGTCCCCACTGAGCCAAAGGAAAACACGCTGGAAACATGCGGCATGTCAGTGGCTCATTAAGGAATGGAGCAGCGTTTATAGCACCGCTGAGAGGAACAGTAAATCACTGTGCTCCCCTAGAGCGCTGAGTGGAGGGAGTCCTGCCCTCTTAAATGCACCAGTCACTGTGCTCCACACACTACTGGCCCTGTGTGTGTTTGTGCTCAGAAGCAATGGCCAGAGGGCCTATTTTTACTTTCATGTTGTACGAAACAACTGGTATTAAGAAGTATAAATAGTATCCCTGTATTGATGACAAAGTTTACATAGAGTGAACGCTGGCACCTGTGGGAATCTGAATTAAAATACATTTTTGTACTATATCTGACAATAATGACAAGACTGTTTAATTTAATTTGCATTCACAGCTTATAAGAAAGTTGTGGCGTGTTGAGCACACAGCAAGGTTTCTGCACGCTGATGTATCGACCCATTTACGGTCTGACAGTCTCCTGTGATGGATCGCACTCTCATCTTTTTTTGATACCCCTAAAACTATTGATTGGTCATTTTCAGCATCACCAGCTTTCTATCAGCACTGTTAATGTGCATAGTATAAGCTCAGTTTTAAATAAATAAATAAATCTTCCACAGACCAAGGCTTCATTGTGAAAATTAAAATTAGCATCAGGATCTTGAGTCACACTCTGTGGCTGAAATTACTCACTATCAGATGTTTTCTTGGCTGAAGTTTGCTCAGTTCTTGAGAATCTTCTTTCTGTTACATGATGCCGTTTGTCTCTGTTCATCAGGGATCCTCAGCATTTAACCCTCATTCCCTTTATAACTGTGCTAATGTGTTTATATTAGAGTTACCATAGCGATGTCCTTAAGTGTATGTTTGGTAGATGGTGCTCCATAGTGAAGCGGCAAGTGAAATGTTGGTGGTTTGCTCCAAACAGAAACATGGGGTCATGTCGGCAAGGCTAGCTGATGTAAAAGTCTTCCAGCATAAACATGCAGGGCTACCTGCTGTGGTGACCCCTAGTGTCAAGGGAGCAGCAGAAAGTAACCTTTATAGCAATATAGCACATCATTATACTGTAAACCAACCCAACTTCACAAAACAACTTTGCTATTTAGCTTTTGTGTCTTTGTTTAGACCTCAGTGATCATTTAATTGGAACAGAAATTATTTTAATGGGATGGCAGTGTAATGGCTCAAACTCGTGACTCAAACACTTGTGTTATCTCCAGGTATGTTTACTTCCTTGCACAATATGAATCCATGCTTCTTAGGTTAACTGTTGATGTGAAATGTGCTGTAGGTGTGAATGGGGATTTGTCCTTGTGTATTGGGTCTGCGGTAGACTGGCAAACTGTTCAGGGTGCAGCTACCTATGTCAGCTGGGGTAGGTTTCTGCCCAAGCAGTTAAGAAAGTCAATAGATGGATGCATAGTACGTCAGTGTTTACCTTTGGGAACTGAAAGAGCGTTTGGAGCTGTAAATGGCTAATGATGTCAGACTTAACAGCCACACAAATTCCCAGTGATAATGACAAATGAAGGACAAGGTTATTGCTGTTTGCATGCAGCCGAAGTTGTATGATTCAAGTTCACCTTTATTTAGACACAGGAAGAGAGGTGAGAGCTGGGAGAGAAGGGAGAGAAATCTCAGTGCTTCTTGGTTACTTCCAAAAATATCATGCTTTTCTTGAATTCCAGCTATCAGTAGTGCCTTGGACAAACAGGTTCTCTTGGTAGCTTTTGGCAGTAAATATTTAAGGGCTACTAGATAGACTAAATGATTACAAAATAGTAAACACAAATGTTACATGTTTACTGATGTATTAAGATACATGAAGATTATTTCAGAAAATTGTCTAAAACACTCATATGGAAAGAAGTTGTCTTGACCTCAAAACCATGTTTAAAGTTAAACATTTAAAGCATTTAAAGCTGTTTCTAGCCTTAGCTTATCTGAACATAAAAATTTGAAACATTGTGCTTCACACTTTGCAGGTCAAGATCATTAAAATAACAAAAATAAAATAAATAAAAAACACATCATACATGCATTCTCTTAATTTTTCTGGAAACAATTTATCAGACTACTTCTGAGCTATGATGGGGAGGAAAAGCTAAAGCACAGAAATATTAGCTCAAAATGGAAAGAGTCATACCAAAGATTTAACCAAAAACCCCATCTTCTGTTTTTTCTGTTAGATCCAGTCTGAACATAACCTTTCTTCTGGCTCTGCTCCACTGGATTTGTAGAGGAATCAGTCTTTGAAAGAAAAGGCACAAACACTTCAATTCTTCTGACTTTAGCTCTTGATTAACTCTTCCAATTAGATAGCCATCGGCAGGACTGGGGCCCTGATACAATCCAAATGGGATATTGGACACACAACCAGAGTGAATTGTGTCATTGTAAGGCTGATAATGACTGCCTTCTTCCATACATTAAATGTAAGTCAAGGGGGGGGCCCTTGAGGCCCCTGGTGGCCTGTTTTTGCATTCTCTTTCAATGCTTCTCTTTCAATCGTGTACAGGCTGCACCATTAAACATTTACGGAGGCTGTTTAAACAGCCGTTAATTGCACATTAAGTGCGATCTATGCTCTTGATCACACACAGATCACTCTCTCTCTCTCTCTCTCTCTCTCTCTCTCTCTCTCTCTCTCTCTCTCTCACACACACACACACACACACACACACACACACACACACACACACACACACACACACACACACCTATCTATGTATGTATATATATATATATATATATATATATATATATATTTAAATATATGCCATGGGACTTATCAGGTGTTCATATGTAACTGAAGTTGTAGATTCCTGTGGGTTCCTGACAGATATGCATATACAGTTTTTCTCAGTCGCTTTGGTGCGTTTCTCAGATCAGAATTGAAATTCTCATAACTATTAGTTCAACCTCCACAACACTCAGTCATTTGTGCGCATCATAGTAGCAATTTCTCCTCTCTCTGAACAAACTGCAAATGATTTTGGACATGAATCAGTTGCTTCCATACATTTCCCTGCTGCTTTCTGACATTTCCATTTGCTTATGTCATGTCAGTCAAAAGTAATCATACCTATGGATGCTAAATAGTCATTCCCAATAAAACGAATAGTCATACATCCATTGCTTAAGTCATCACACACAAAATTGTTGAACTAGTTATCACATGCCAAATATTGGCCATCTGTCAAGCAAATCCTATACCTTTCTGTATCATTTTTCCTGGAAATGTCTCCGAAATTGAACAATTGATCTCAGGTGAATTACAGCTGTCACTCATGAGGAGGCTCTACCAAATGGGTGATTTTATGTTTACATGTATTCTACAGTGAACAAGTGACTGTAGCATATTTTTCTTTTGCACAATTCTGTAGGATTACAAACACTTCTACACAATGGAAATGTGAAACGTACGTATTCAGTGTCTTAGTTACTCCCAAGACTCCCATAACATCTACAGTGACTTTACTGCACATTTCAGATGGCTGTACAGGTAGGCCATAGTGCTGTCGTCAGCATTTTCAGGTGTCACCAATTGTTTTTGCAATGGGAAACACTGAAATTATAAACTGTCATAGTGGAAACATGACAATGCCATTTGACTATCTTGTTCATAAAGATGGTGTCAAGACTTTTCATTTTGATGGCACTGACAGTTTCGTTGACATGGATACTTGCTTTTGAGGTATGGATAATCAATTCTGTGCATGTGACGTGCTTTTGCAGGCTATCCACTAGGTTTTGCAGTTTGCACTAATTGTTTTGGGAAATGCACTAACTGCTGTGCAAATGTTAATGGTGTTCTGAGAAACGCACCAAAGCGACTGAGAAAAACTGTAACATAGTGCTTACTTTGGCAGATATTGAAGGATTGTCACAAAGCAAAGTAAACAAAGTAAAACGTCAGCTACACTTACTTTATTAAGTACAACTTGCTAGTACCAGGATGGAGTCACTTTGGCTTTCAGACCTTAATTCTTTTAATGGCAAAAATTGCCACCAAAAGGTGCTGGAAATATTCCTAAGAAACTTTCATCCATGTTGACATGATAGCATCAGAATTTTTTAGCTGCTTAGAGACCAGACAACATTTTTCCAATCTTCTGTTGTCCAGTTTTGGTGAGCTTGTGTCAACTGGAGCCTCATTCTTGTTCTTAGCTAAGATTTAGGGGTGTCACCAGGATTGGTCTTCTGCTGCTGCATCTGCTTCAAGGTTTGATGTGTTCTGCATTCAGAGGTGTTTTTCTGCATACATTCGTTGTGATGAGTAGTTACTGAAATTATCGTTGCCTTCCTATTAGCTTGAAGTAGTCTGGCCGCTCTTCTCTGACTTTTTTTCACGGCATTTCTCCGAGAAAACTGCTGCTCACTGGATATTTTCTGTCTTTCAGACCATTCAAAGCTTAGAGATGGTTGTTTGGGGAAAATCTGAGCATATCAGCATTTACTGAAATGCTCAGACCAGCCCATCCAGCACCAACAACCATGCCACATTATAATTATGTCTACATGCCCATCCCACTGACTTGCTGACATTTGATTGGCCGATTAAATATTTGCAGTTATGAGCAGTTGATAAGATATACCTATTATAGTAAGCATGAGTATATTTCTTCCTACTTAGAGAGAGAGAGAAGGAAAAAATGATTCTTGTTCTTCCTCCTTTGTTTAAATGCATGATTTCAGGTATACTGTAAAAAAAAAATTGTAATATAAAAGTATTTTACTGTGAATTTTACAGTTTTGTACTGTTCTTCTAGAATATCATTAAATTTACATCAATAGAATGTGATTTTAAATTTCAAATGTAAATTAATGTAAAATCACTGTAAATGTAATAAAACATAATTTTCTTGTTTTTTAAATGTATTTGTCTGTACATATGCATATTTAGATTGTTAAAATACATTCACAAATGTATCATAATTTCACAAATATTTGTCCGTTATTTGAAAGATTGAACTGTTAAATTCAAACGTAATGCTATGGAAAAATATATAACTTTTTTTTTTTACATCAAATAATAATAATTATTATTGTTATTTAGGGCGATCGTAGCTCAAGAGTTGGCAGTTCGCCTTGTAATCAGAAGGTTGCCGGTTTGAGCCCCGGCTCGGACACTCTCAGTCGTTGTGTCCTTGGGCAAGACACTTCACCTACCACCTACTGGTGATGGCCAGAGGGGAATTATGAAGTGGAATTGTAAAGCGCTTTGAGGGTCTCGAAAAGCGCTATATGAATGCAATCCATTATCATTTAAACCAACTGTTAACTGTATATTTCTGTACATTTAAGTATTATTATTCATATTGCCGCATTCATTGACCTTGTTTATAGGTAATTTCATTGTTTAATCACATTAAAATGTTCCTAATTTAATGTTTAAAAGCACTTGAAAAAGACAAAATCCCATGTAAAATTAGGGCAACAAATTGTATTGTCATTACTGAAAATATCCGTATTTTCATGAGAAAGTTATTTTCTGGTATTTTCTGGTATTATTTTGGCGCCCCAGCTGCCGGAATATTACTGGGTTTTTTTGGGATTTTTTTATTTTTTTACGGTGTATAGTGGGTGTGGAATTGTCTGTATTTTTCACACCTTTTCAAAAATCTTTGGAAAAAACCTACATTTTACTGCCTTTAAACTGACATCAGCTCTTATATCAATTGTAATTTCAACTCTAATATCAAAGCAGCTTATATTACCATTGAACCGAGATGCAAATTTCACATTTATTTTCTGCAGATCCTTAACAAAAGCAGGAGTAGCATTAATTGTAAAGCATCTGTCCACTGATTAAAACATTAGAACATTTTTTACCATACACACTTACATTTGGCAAAACAGATCTTTTCAGGACTAGGAATTAGGTGTCACCTTCAGCTTAGCTGGGGAGGGGTTGCTTCATTCATGAATAGAAACACAAGTAATGCTAATTGCCTGAGTGTACAGAATTCATTTAAGCTAGTGAACATCTTCTATGACACACAATCTGAAACCTAAAGCACTTAACCTAATGTTTAATGGTGATGTTATGGTAATTTCTAAAGACAAATTTAAGAAAGACAGCACAGGTTTCTAAACACTAGACAACCTGTTAATATCCCAGATTTACCAAGAATTTTTCATGATTGATTTTGACTGAAACAGATTACTGAGGCACTTGTGAGAGAGTCTCTCTACTGTCCTGGTGCCCTGCTATTGGCAAGACCATCTATTTCTTCTTCCTGTTTTCACTTGTTATTTTGCGGCTAATCTGGTCTTGAAACCTCTGTCTGAACAGACGAGATCTGGGGCTGTGTAAAGGATGCAACTGTGACTAAAACTGTGACCAGGCCAGATTAACGTCCTCTGTCTCTTCGTCAACCCAGACACAAACGTGATGTAAGGCTAAAATCGTGCCTGGAGCGTGTTGTAAAGCGTGTTGGCCTGACTAATATGGAGTTAGCCTCCTTTCGCCACTCTGTAATTAGCAGTGAAGGCAAGTTGGGAGATAGACTGTAGGTAGACAGGAAACGCAATGAGGTAATGAGGCTGGTCCCTGTAGGGGTCAGAGGGTCGTTAATGAGGTGAGGATGTTTTGCTGTGTTGATGACTCAGGTGCCGTGTGGAAATACCAGGAACACTGACTCGATGTGTGAGAGAATAAAATGGGTTGAATCGTGGCCAAACTGAAACCAGAAAAACCTGGAATATAAAAAAATCAACCAAAATAATCACACTTTAAATAAGCATTGACCAAAATGTATCGAGAATAACAGAATTTGTCATGTGTGTGGCTTTATTTTCATGATCTGGGCCAGGGTTGCAAATATGGTAATAAGCCTGTTCACACAGTTGAATTGGCAGCGCTCGCAGTTGTTGTTGTTTTGGTGTTTTCTGTGGGCCGGGGCCAGGGTGCCTGCCGAGGCGCTGGTGTGGACAGCTGGCCCGTCTGATCCCTCTAGTCTGCTCTTAAATTGGTTTTAGCGGCAGCACTAATAAAGCTGATTATCTGTGTGGCTCAAGGGCCCACTAACCCTGTGACACTGCTGGCAGCTGGTGGGACCAGAAGCTCGGACGCCATCCGCACTGCAAAAGAGGAGCATATTAATGAGAAACTGTATCATGAAAGCATTAAGACTTTATTTTTGTGTGTTTAAAATATGCAGAAACAGTACATCTCTGGCATTTTACGACACACATTGTGCTTTGGCTAATTTTATTGAAGCCAGTGTGTGTTTTTATGACAGCTATAATTAATTCCACTCATTATAGTGAATAGACTTGAAGCTAATGTACAATTTAAATATTTTTTGAGAGCTTATTCCCTTCTCCTCATCCTCCCTCTCCTCCACCAAGCCAACCCCACCCCCTTTGCACCTGTCCCCAGGCCTGCCTGTTCCCACTTTGTTTGGTAAATTTAATGCTCATAAACTGTGGGCATTGTGCATGTATGTTTGCCTTTAACCATCTACCATGGTTATGTTCAGCATGCTGTTGCTTCCTTTTCTGCCCGCGTGCACTCTGACATATGTGCTTTTCCACTGTTGAACATGGGTGGAGGGGGAGTGAGGGGGTGTCAGCCTCTGTTAGAGCCTAATTGTTTAATGTGTTAAATGTGTGCTAAACGACCACGTGAGGTGCAGGACACTGACAAGTGAGCACTGGATGCCCAGAGAAAGCACTCAGAGAGAGAGAGAGGGAGGGAGGGAGTGGTGGTGGAGATTATGGTGTTTTAGCATTCATATTGATTAGTGTGTGATGTTATTTTGGAAGGGCAGCAGGGGACAGGCAGCAGGCGGCGGGGTTATTTCAGTCGAACATGAGAATATTGCTTAAAAGCAGTATTCACACGGGACATTCACAAACAACTTGATTGCGGTGAAAATCCAGATTATGATAATAGCTAGATTAAGGCCTTTACATGATTTGCTGTAGCCACAACAATAGCTGAGCCATTATCTGAATAGACAGGCGAGAAAGAGGATTTTAAAAGGAAAATTTAGACTTGCAGTTTTAATAAATTATTTTATGGAACAGCTGATGGTTAACTATATAATTTTTATTTTTATACAATTATTGAATTTAAGTATTTCACTAATATGTGTGTGTGGTACTCAAATGGTATATAACAGAACTTTATGCATTACAGTTTAAAAGTCTTGATATACCCTAGGAAATGGGAAATGGGTGCAGTGATTTATTGAAACATGAACTGAACTCTCTCAGCCAAGCCTGTAATTTTTGTAAGTAGTCTTCAGGAATAGTTTTCCAGGTGTCTTAAAGGAAATTTAAAGCTTTTCTGTGGATGTTGGCTGCATTTTGATATGTTCTCTGCCAAGATGATCTCACACCGCTTCAATAATGTCGAGGTCCAGGCTCTGGGGAGGCCAATCCATGACTGATAGTGTTGTTTACAGTTACTTTTATAGCATTGGAAGTGTGTTTGGGATCATCGTCATGCTGAAAACTTACGGCACTGTAGATATTTTTTTAAAACCTGAAGCTTTTGTTCTCCACTTCTCCAGTTTACTTATATTTTTCCAAGCACTCACTGCACACCATGTTGATATATGTCAAGTTTTGCGCCAATAGCTCTTTGGGAATCACCTTGTAAGCGCAAAAATATTATTTTATTCCTGTCAAATTGTTTAGTTTTAGGTACCATTCAACTAAAGTAATGAGTGCAGGTGGTCGCCCCTCTCTGAAACTGGTTCTACTGGAGGTTTCTTCCTGTTAAAAGGAAGTTTTTCCTTCCCATTGTCGCCAAAGTGCTTGCTCATGGGGGGTCATATGATTGTTGTGTTTTTCTCTGTATGCATTACTGTAGGGTCTACCTTATAGGATTAAGTGCCTTGAGGCGACTGTTGTTGTGGTTTGGCGCTATATGAATAAATAAAATAAATAATAGAACAAATGATGTGTTTTTAGGACATGCTGATAGCAGCTATTTAAAAGTTTATCTTGTTCATCTATTGAGTTACGAGGCTTTTTTATACATGAATGATTCATAGGTCAGTGTTAAGTGGCTTAATGAACAAAAAAACATTCCTTTGAAAATGGTCAGGAATGGACTGGACTGAATATGAGGGAAAATGCAGCCAATGTCCAAAAATGATGAATGCATGACATTTTAAACAAACTGCAGCCTCTCAAAAGTCAATAAAAGTCAGGTATTGTTTACTAAGCTTTCTAAAATAATCAATCAAAGTGTCCATAGTAATAACTCCATGTAGGTAACAACAGAGAATGTGTGCTACTTGTATGACTTACACCCTTGAGAGGAGTGTGTTCTTCGTGAATGGTTGTCTTTGAGTCACTAACCCTGCTCCCATGAGCATTGCCATTTCTCTGGTTTCATTCGCTGAGAGCAGCTAGCCTGAACTGGCCAGGGGCGGGGGGCCTCCTATAGGCTAACAAAGTGTTTATGAGCAAATGTCTGTCACCTCACAGGAGAAAGAAGAGTTATCATGGGAGAGAATAATTCTTTCAGCTGAAGCGACCTGTAAGCAGAGTAAAACCTTTTGTGCTTGTGTTGCTTATCAGCAGAAGAAGCATCTGTCTTCTTCATATCTGAGATCAAAAGTAAAAAAAAAAACCCTCTGCAGTAATTCATGTTTGATATTATGACTCAGTTCTGGTGACCTCTCCACCTTCTCACGTGCAGACATGGAAAGCAAAGGAGAGCAGACCACACCTCTGCACCCTCTGCACCCTTCCATGTGCAGGCATCAGTGATAACAGATATGACACCGATTCAGACACAAGATGAAAGGAAGAGCTAGGGTGGGGATGGGTTGCTGCACATAATGTTCAGCAATTATGTGCAGACCAAAAAACAAACAACAAATAGTGTCTGGTGGAAAAAAGTGACATAGCAATGTTTTTCCAAAAAGTAATCGTCTAGATCAAATTACTCAAAGAAGCCATATCACTTTTGTTTATTTCGTTTTTTTGCAGGGCATGAAATATGTAAAAGGAACATAAAATTAGTTTTTGTTTTTTGTTTTTAAGGCCAAGACAGAATCGTTGAGACCTCTGTATATGACCTGGGGTGTAGAAACTGCAGGTATGGAAATTTAAATGGCGCACACTGAATGAGATGCGACAACTTTATGTGTAGGAGGGTATCGGCTGATTTGCTGAAATTACAGTTGAGTTTCACTTTGTGGCATGTCTGAACTAATGTTATGCTTGATTTGGTAAACATACTTGTAGCAACCACTGTAGATGACTCCTGGATACCTAAGGTGAAAGGAACTACCTGTAGACCCTGGGACAGGAGTAGAACACAATAGCTAGATTATATAATTTGCCATAAGTTCCTAAAGCATTCCCATAACAGACAAAGGCATCTGGGCTATCTTGCATAGCCTGCTGATACTGTTACCCACAACCAGAAACACCAGAGATGTGACTGCCTCTTGTAAATGATGTGATTGTGGCTTTCAGTGTTTAGTAATTTCTGCCTCAAGACAATCTATGAACTGTGCTCTATGTGAATATTTTTCTCTTTCTCAAGAAAAAAAGAATTGCAGGAAGGTGTTGCTTATGTGGCTGAAATGGCCATACGAGGAATATCCTCTATCTATGACATCACATGCATCCAAAACTAGAAAAAACTGAGATAAACTGAATGTTTGGAGCAGTCTGTTAACTTACTGAAAGCTTTGATCATGTGTAATATGATCATTTGAACAATAGATCTATGAAGAGAATCGAGAAAAGTAGAATAGCTCCTCTTTAGTTTATCACCAGGTCTACAGTATGTTCCAGCTTTGTCATGGTGATGAGGTCTAGGGAGTGAGAATTCGATCATGATGTTTATTCACAGACGGTCTGCCTGTCCCGAGAACAGGAAAGGTTGTGAGCAAGGAAGGAATATATGCTGCTTTTACAATAAGCAACCTGTTGAGTTTGGATGGGCACCTAATTAGCATCCTTCCTGGCAGCCTTGATGAGGAAGTAGCGCAAGCATGTCCAGCTGGGAGGAAGCTTAAACCAATAAATGCATAGTGCCATTTGGAGGAACATTAAGGCTACCTTTATTAGCCTTAAAGCACTGTATTTGAGATTCAGAAGAAAATTGGTTATACTTGTATTTGAGTACATAACTGTGCTGGAGCAAAATGCAAGTTTTTGTGTGTATTCAATAGAAGTAACTCAATGATTCCTGAAAAATCTGAAATTGTAATAATTTGCAAAGTACATCTGCTGATTTATCTGGGTATACCGACCTCATTTATAATAAATTAATAAAATATCTAGTTCAACTAAATCAACTCATACAGACTCATATTTCATTTGCACAAGTATTTGAAGAATAAACCCATAAAAATAAAAAAAACTTAACGTTCTAATTCAAGCTCATCTTCACATTGACCTCTGGACAATTTTTATATTTGTAGTGGTTGTCCTGCTCTCTGGTGTTATATCGCAGTGAATCTCTTCTTTTGTGTTCTTCAACTTGAATTTGATTTTGAGAAAGTTTAAAAAAGTCACTGAGAAGCAAATCTGATGTATTAGGTTGGTGGGAAAGCTTGGCACTGCCTGACCCTAAGAGGAAGGATTCACAGTGCGCCAACCAATATACGTCGAGAAGAAAATAATGAAGAGTATACTTCTGGTCTCAGTCTTCCCTGTGACATGCTGTGTTCTGGCTTGAAAAATCCTTATCTAAAGAGTGCTTGGTTGACCACCTGCAAAATTTGCAAACTCTCACCATCAGTAATGATCCACTACATGAAATTCAGACTAGTCTTAGAGAAAAGTTGGTTGATTTCTGCACAACTTTGAGGTCTGTGGTGAAATCTCAGAGGCCACGGTGCATGTGGTCAGGACGGGACTGCCAGGGAGAGATCTAAAGGTACAGATGTGCTGGAAGCTGTCTGGACATTCCATAAAGATGACCTTTGAACAGAAGACTGGCCAAATTTAAATCGGGCAAGGCTTTTTATTTTTATGGACTTGTTCCCAGAACTGTTTGATCACATAATAATCCACAGTAGGGTAACCTCAGTAGACTGCCAAACACCTCTGCAGGACAGAAACATTTGTAGTGCAAACATCACTGTTTTTTATACTTACCATAAATCACTATAGTACTCCAGCAGCTTAATTGCATTTTCTTATTGTTTTTTTCTTACCTTTGTGATTTTTGGGGGATAAAATCTGTGTGAAAACAGATTTCAACAGTTCTCACACGCTCAACACATGTGACCATTGTATGATCCCTCTGTCAAGGTGACTGTAATGGAAACTGCAGCCCAGTCAGGAGTGAGTTGGTAATATGGCACACATCTGGATCTTTGCACATTGCTCACAGCTAGTTTCCTACCCTGAGAGAAAGAGGAGCCCCTAGCACAAGGAAAATACTTCAAAAGGCTTAAAGACTTCAGAACATTTTGGAAGTAAACAAAAAAGTGACGCAGGCGGCTGCACTGTAATTGCCTGGTTCCTTTGAACGTTGCCCGGACTTTAAACTGGAATGTGTTAGTAGAGGAGCAATGAGTGTAACTTGGCCTGGATGAACAGTCTGCCTGGCACCTGACTTGGGGGCTAGCATAGCTGAAAGACTGATGTCTTCAGAGAAGAGCAAGACATGTTGAGCCAACGCATTCTTACTCACACCATCTTTCAACTCTTTTGCCTGGTAAGGAACCCATAGTGTTACACTTGGACACATTGGAAGTCCCTTTAGGAAAATGTGGAAGATGGTGCTGCATGGTACCGAAGTAAAAAAGGAAGTACAAAACCCACCCAACTCAGGCTGCGATCGTGAATAGCATGCCAATTTCCTTAACTGGGTTAGGACATATTAAATAGACACGTTTTCATAACATTTACATTACATTACATTTCAAATAAAGTCTCATTCGTCTTTTCAGTAGAAAATTCTTCTTCTTCTTCTTCTTCTTCAAAAAGCTTGACATTAACCAAGCCGATGATCTGGTAGGTTTACTTAATTTGAAAACCATCCATGAATATTCTATGAATACTATGAAGTTGCAACTGACAATTATAATAATTATAACTGATAGTGAGAACCTGCAGACTGCGGTTTATGCCATGCTTTGCTACTTAACTTTCACTTGCTGTTTGTGGTTAGATTCAGGCAGTAAAAGCATGCTTATAGGTGTACCCGGTGTGATACACTGTGATGTCAAGTTTCTGTATGTGACTTGAAAGTGACACCAGTCTCACTATTGTTGCTAGAAGTGCACCAAGACACAAACACTCTGTGCTGACAGAGAAACCTGTTTTACTTTTTAGTTCTAAGGGAACTTTTTTGGGAAAAGGTTGCAGAGCTGGGAGTAATTTCATATTCATGTTAAATAACTATATACTCAAGAAAATTTACCTACCTTCAATTTTCTCCCACTTTTTGCTCTTTCACACTAAAGTAATACAAGGACAGCATCCACCCTGTAACTATCCTTCTGGATTCAGCAACCGATTGCAAGTAGTTGCAGTCACAACCTGGTTGCTCAGCATGCAACACCCTCAACTGCTTTTAACCTGAAGGCAAATGCAGAAGGTGCCTGGTTGAAGGCAACTAGTCTCCAAACAATTGTGGTCCACCTCAGACCACTGTCTACAAACTGGGGTCATTTGTAGACAGATTGGTGTTGGTGAAGGTTTGCAAGTAGTTGTCGTCTAATTTATAAACACAAACAAATTGTCAACATGTCACAGTCAGTCTTAATCATTCTGCACCAATGAGCATAACTCGTCTGTGATAGGAAGACTCAAAACAAATGGTTGCCAAGTGGTTGTATTGTGGAGCATGGCTAACACACATAGAGACAGACATTCATTTCTGTTCCCACAGCCTACAAACTCAAACTCAGTTTACCGCAGAGTGAGAGAGACATGATAGAGAAATCTGACTCTATGTATAATATCATAGCACATGTCTCACTTTGCACTAATGCCTGTAATAAATATTCATGAGTATCATTGAAAAGATTAAAAAGTGAAGCATACCACAGGGAATTTATTTGTCAGGCAGCATATCATAGAACCTTTGAAGCAACGAAAGAATTTACTTTCCACCAGTACTTGGTTATGAGAGTACCTAGAGCATATTTCTTCTCATAATATTATTTCTGAATGTGAGTGTGTTAGCAAAGAATGTGCTCCAGTTTACAAGTTTCATCACTTAGAAATGATGATATAAACAACTGAACATTCTTTGGTTGTGAGATTTGAGATGATGAAGAGAGAAGTGGAACGTGTTTTCTTTGGACGATTAATCTGGAGTTCAGAAGAATGACATGGGCACGGACCTTGTGTTTTCAGACGTTTCTCTGCTTTACTTCATTTTTTTGGGTTTGGTTCTAGAAAGGCTTTGGCAGCTGTCAGATATAAAAATATTGAATGGGGGAAAAATCTACTGGCTGCAGATACAAACAATGAAAATTTGAGGTGATGCTGAAGAAAACCTGGTGGAGAGAAAGGGAGAAAGTGAAAAAGGGAGAAAGTGAAGCTCATCTATAAACCAAATGTATGTAATGCACTACTAATCAACAAGACAGCCCAGATTCAAGTCAATGTTGCATCAAGAGTAGAAGTATTAGGAGTCAAATATAGAGAACTAGTATAACCCCAACTCCAATAAGTTGAGATGCTGTTTAAAATATATATGAACACAGAATGCAATGACTTGCAAGTCTACAAATTGTGCAACATTTTCAGAATAATGCTGCGCTCCATTAAAAACAGGCATGATTCTGTTATGGAAATCATTGCATGGGCCCAGAAACACTTATGAAATCACTGTCTGTGAACACTGTTGCTATCCACAAATACAGTTTAAAGCTCTATCATACGGTGGCCCTGAGAGGCCAAACGGACTGCAACTTAAGAAAACACCAGCAATAAGGAAAACGCTGCAAAAGCACACAAAACACAACGGAAATGGGACAAAAGAAAATGTAAATAGAGAAAAAGAAATGAGAAATAGAAAAAACAAAAATGGAAATAGAAAAAAACAGATTTCCAAAAGAACAAGGGAAGTGTTTCTGGGGAGACAATAACCCGACGGACCAGTTGCAGGAACCAAAACATGCTAGGTAAGTGTGTTTTAATCTCATGATTCATATAATACTGATTTTTAGGCTAATAGTTAGGCTAACACACTTACCTCTCATCTTATCTTTCCTCACAAAACCCATTGATCCTCCACTTCGTTTAAGTGTCTCCTAGCGCAATTCTTAGCATATTTTGGTTCCTGCAACTGGTCCGTCATGTTATTGTCTCGCCAGAAACACTTCCCTTGTGCTTTTGAAAATCTGTTTTTTCCTATTTCTGTTTTTCCTATTTCTGTTTTCTTTTTTCCTTTTTCCGTTTTTGTTTTTCCTATTTCTGTGTATTGTGTGCTTTTGCAGCATTTTTCTTATTGCTGGTGTTTTCTTGAGTTGTAGTCCGTTTAGCCCTTCAGGGCCACCGTACTATCACGCAAAAATGAAACTGCCATTTTCTCTGTGCTAAACCTCATGAGTAAAGTAGAGAACTGTTCCCTACCAATTCCATATGCAGTAGAGAACCGCACATTGTGCTTCTGGAAGGGCATCATCAGCGCTGAAAGGCATACAAAGGTTTTAGAGCATCATATCCTCCGCTCCAGATGAAGTCTTTTTCAGGGAAGAGCTTGGATATTTCAGCAGGACAATGCTAAATCACATACTGGACCTATTGCAACAGCATACCTTTAGTAGAAGACTCAAGGCTCATGAATGGGCCCGCCTGCAGTCCAGACCTTTCACCAACGGAAAACATTTGGAACACCATGGAATTAAACGTATGACAAAGAAGACCCAAGACTATTGAGCAGCTTGAATTCTCCGTTGGGAATTTTCAAAAGGAATAAGAAAACATTCTTCTCCCAAAAGTCCAGCAGCTGGTCTCCTCAGTTCCCAGACGTTGTTAACGGAAGGATGCTAGACAGTGGGAAAAATGTCTAGCATCAAGTACAAAATTAGCTCATATTTTTGTTAAAATGGTACATTTTCTCAGTTTAAACATTTGATGTGTTTCTTATGTTCTGAATTTAAAAAAAGACTTGCAATGTAAACCACTGCATTATGTTGTTATTTAAATTTTACAGAGCATCTTAACTTTTGTGAGAGTGGGAGCGTATGATACATATATTAAAAAAATAGAATAAAAAATGGAGAAATAAGCAGTTGTAAGCTTCCAGGCAGCTGGACATGCTGACAGGTGTAGGTAGCAGAGGTCTGAATAAAACTGGTTACAGGATGACATGAATGCAAAAACACATAGGATATGAATGATGCAACCGACTGTGGTAAGTTGGAAGGTATGCACTGTGTATACTGTGAGGTGATTTGGAAATGAGAAACACATGAAGTGTGTTTCAGAGAAAGAAAATCTGAAGACATCTGAAGGGTGGACAGAAAGTCACTCGACACAGTGTCAGTAATTGAATTCAGTCCACTGTAGAAATCCACAGCAGATCATTCTTAACATTAAGATTGTAAAATTAGAACATATGATGTTTTGGGGGGATACTTGTACTTTGAACGTGTAGTTAATGTTTTTATGGGGCTTCTTTTAAATGGTAAATGGCCTAAATTTGTATAGCGCCTTATTAGTCCCTAAGGACCCCAAAGTGCTTTACACGTTCAGTCATCCACCCATTCACACACACACTGGTGATGGCAAGCTACATTGTAGCCACAGCCACCCTGGGGCGCACTGACAGAGGCGAGGCTGCCGGACACTGGCGCCACCGGACCCTCTGACCGCCACCAGTAGGCAACGGGTGAAATGTCTTGCCCAAGGACACAACGACCGAGACTGTCCGAGCCGGGGCTCGAACCAGCAACCTTCCAATTACAAGGTGAACTCCCAACTCTTGAGCCACGATCGCCACGATTCAAGTCTTTTAAGTCAGACTT
Organism: Copadichromis virginalis; assembly: GCF_057382275.1. NCBI lineage: Eukaryota > Metazoa > Chordata > Actinopteri > Cichliformes > Cichlidae > Copadichromis > Copadichromis virginalis. The sequence goes on from NC_140633.1 coordinate 31,798,046, forward strand.
GAATTATTTCCTAAACTAAATCTAAGAAAAACATTCATAAGATGATTTTATTTAAAAAAAAATAATCATTTTTTTTCAGTTCTAGAGATGCCTTTATAGCAGAAAACCATTACCAACATTACCATCAATATTAGATCCTCTCCACCAAACCTGTCAGACAATCATGTTTATTATCTACACACCTCTCCACACAGATAGTGTGCAAAATAAACCTCAGTGCCTCTTAATCGATTACTCTCTCTGTGATGAGTGGAACTTGTTGTATAGTCTTGCAGTTGCATAAGGGCTTAGCCATGGTTAGGGTTAGGTTGTATTTTCACCAAATGCTCAAGATGCTACGTTCCAAATGAACTTTCATGTGTTTTTTTTTTAATGTTTTTGTGTGTTTTAAGACTTCAGGTATTTATGCCAAATAGGTGACAACAGCATATGAACCTAACTTTAATGTTAAACAGGTCACTAGTGCTCTGTCAGTCACTTTCACTGCTCTGCACATGGTACACAGCTATGCATCATCAAAGAATTCACTTTCCCCATCAGTCACTCTCACTATTGTTGGTCATTGTAAACTGATGTTGCTGTGCATGTGGGCATACAAACTGGAATTTTAGTGCACCAGTCCATTCAAGTTCCTTGATTCTCACTCTTGCAAATGTCTCTAATATCAGGAGTCAGCTTCAGACTCCAGTTGAGATGACATCTAATACTGTTTGAGGAAAAGACCGAAGGAATCATACTGTTACTGTTTCTTACTGTAACCGTTTGCATAAACAATTCTAATGTTTCAGATTTTACTCATAAATGTGTGATAAGTTGTAACTCACAGAAGTATTTAGCATTTGGAAACTAATGTAAATATCTTGTGAGGCTTTGGGACAGCTTTGAGCATGGGAAAATAACTGATTATGTCAGCAGGGTTATCTCAGTCAGCCAGCTCGTGGGATGGATAATATTGTGGCTGCAAAAACTACAGATATGTAAAGCAATGATATTTGACGTCAGGACTCAGGCCTCTGACAAGGACACAGATATGAGGGGTGGGCTACAGACGTCTGCTAAACCCATTGCTTTTATAATCTTTACCTTTGACAGGCTCAAGTGATATCGTGAGCGATATTTCACTTTATTTATACAATGTGCGTACGGCAATAAGCAGCGCAGCAGCAGACTAAACTAGATGAAACATTTTCTCAAGCTCAATGAGGACGTTTGGAGCGTAAAATAGGACATGACCCTGACACATTTAGTGGTGCAGTCTGAGGAGCGATACAGCTGTTGTACCGATGATGAGGATACCTGTCAAGTTTTGCTCATACCTTTACTTCATTCTATGCACGAGTAAAATCGCTTGTATTCACAGTGGATCACTGACTTTTCCTAACTCTTAGATCATATAAATACTTGATTTTAAATGATTAGCTTTTATTGTGAAATGAAAAATAATGTTAATGTGCAAGTTTAATAAATTGAATTCAGTTTATGTTTCATTTTCTTCACACTCTGTTGCACATTTTAATACATAAAATATTTATTTCAAACAGCTGACTAGCAGAGCTTTGTTTTTGATCCTGAGGTCATGACCTTTCAGGTAGTGTCCAACTTACTCACCTACTTGAATATTTTAAATTCAAATTCAAATTCAAATTTTATTTGTCACGTACACAGTCATACACAGTACGATATGTAGTGAAATGCTTGGACAACTGCTCGTGACCTAAAGAAAACAAAAAGGAAAAGGCTATGAATAAGATAGGAAATAAATATGAAAAATTAAAAAGGGTAAATTTAACTAGGAAGGAATAAAATATAAATTAAGGTTAAAAATGAAATAACTGTACAACACAAATTAGAATGAAGGGTAAATTTAACTGGGAAGAATAAGATAAAGATAAATATATAAATTAAAGTTGAAAATAAAATAACTGTACAACAAAATACACAATACACAATATAGAACTATATAAGAATGTATGAAGAAATCTAAATATAAATAAATATATACACAATAACAGCAGCTGTACAAGTATTAACCGGAAATGAAGAATATAGTGACCAGTGTTGTGCAAAACCAAAGTCCAGAAAGTCCAGTGTGTGTGTAAGAACCATATGTGTGGGTCAGTACTGTGTGGTGGTGTGATTGAGAGAACGTATCTTTTGAACCTTTGAGCATGTATCCAACATTGCTTTATATTGTCCACTTACTTTCAAATAAACTTTTCCCTTTCAGGATTCGTTATAGTTTTTCTTCAGCTCTCATTATTTATGCTGATTTGCAGAATTTCAATCTATTAATTGTAAAACTTGATGGCCTACTTAAAGGCACTCTGAATCAATTAACCACTCTAGTTTTAGCAGTGAGTAAGGCACTGATAAATGAAGTTTTTAATGGTTTGAAAGCCAAGGCTGTATAGTGCTTAAAAGGAGGGTTTTGGCCTTTCAGCACCTGCTAGAGAGCAGCCTCCACTGTCCATCTGGAAGAGCAAGAGATATCTTCATTGTCAGCAAGGAGAACACTTCCTATCAGTTCTATCAGTCTGGAGAATCTCTGGCCTCTAGTAAACATGCAGTGTTGTTTCCTCCTACAAACAGATGTAATTTCACAAGCTACCTCCATCTCTTCAGAGCACCGTAAATCTCCCGGGTCCTGCTTCAGTATATGGGAAGTTTTCATAGCCCCGTCCTCTAAAAGCAGTTTCATAACAGCTACAAATGGCACAGTAAAAACAGGACAACCGTGTTACTGGGCTGTAGTGACAGACAGCATCCAAGCAGTTTACACTGGACTGGGATGGACATAAACACACTCTCTGCCTCTGTGCTATCCGCTCTGGGTATCCCTCTATCCTTTCTGGAGTGGTTCTCAGCAAAACTCAACAGTAGTGGAGGGGTCAGAGGTTAAATATGTGACCTGACCTTGTCAGGATGTGTCGTGGGGTTGCCGTGACGAAAGATAAGACTACACTGCTGCCCAGGCCCTGTGATTTTTCTGAAGCCACATCAGGAACCTGGACTGTGTTGGCCTCCTGAGTATATATATAAATATCATCAGTCTGCTATGGAACTCCCACAGCACTTATCTCCACAGTGTATATACATATATATAGATAATATGTGAATACATGTCTGTCTAAAAGCATGTAAACCACAGTTAGCTTTCTCCATATGGTTTTAGGGTAGTTACTCTTGTCCCTTCTGTTTCCTCTTTTGGTCAATACTGCAACCTTCCTGCAAACTCAATGCATGAAACTCTTGTTGGCCACCAGCCGCTAGTAACGTTCTTCCATAAGCAAGTCTCCCCCATGGGAGATGTGTTGAGAAGACCGATCATTTCTGGGTCTTAGACAGAGCATGAAAATGATCTGCTGCACATAGAGTTTATTGCTTTTGATCATTCCCAAATCTTATCCCTCATTTAAATGTTTATAGTGACAAAACACAAATACAACTTTATGATGTTCAGTTACAAAAACAAAAAAATCCCACAAAATACAGTAATAATTAACTGGATAAAAATATAGAATGTACCAGGATACACATGCGTTAAATATGCTACAAAAAATAGGCAGTGACTGCCTCTACTTTTTTCTTACTATTTCTTTGCCATATATGATATGATAGAGTGAAAGTGTGAGATTTGGATTTTATAACACAGACAAAATAAACAAGCTCTTCTTAAAGTTGTTGAAAACTCTAATAGAAACAGGCAGGATAGTAAGTACACAGTCACATTTACAGTATACATACTATATACAGTATATATACAGTAATTTATATAGGTATAAGCTGCTTCAGAGCAATAAAGACGTGCATGCAGACCTTTCATCCTTTACTGCAGAAGTTATGCATGTTCACCTTAGTGTTCTCCCCTTCAGTCCTACAAGAAAAACCTGATTTTAATCTCGTTGTAGAAAGAAGGAAATCTAGAAAGGTGAGCAACAGCCGGTGTAAACAGGTCATTTGAAGCATTCATTTGATACAATAAAAGACCAAAGAAAGTGATTTAAAATAGTCTTCAGTCATTTTTTTCTGGTCTTTTTATTGTTTTTATTAAAGTCATCATTAGCGGAATCAGTTTGACCTCTGTTATATCGAGGTGTATTGTCTCATACCCTGATACTACTGCTGCTGTGTGTTGTTAGCAGCGCTAGCCTTGACCTTGACAACCAAGCAGCCTGCCATCACACCTCATTAACATTAACAACAGTCTTCCTGGTGTGAACTGTTGGCTATGGGAACCTTCTGGACTTTTATGACTCCAATTGGCTGTCAGGTTCTAACATGTGGATAGAGGAAGTTGTATTATCTTCACTGCTAGGCTAATGGTAGGCTGCATTCATGCTAGAAATGCCTCACAGTGTGCAGTGGTTAACACCCACGCCTCTGAACAGTGCTGTATCAAATTCTGTCACACCTTTTGAGAGACCGTTGTCAGAACTTGCACCCTTGTACTTGGAGCACTTAACACTCTTAATACTGATGATAATAACTGGGCTGAAAAGGCAATAAAATGTGTGAATGGTGGCCTTTTATTATCATGATGAATACTATAAAAAAGGCGATTTATTTTTAGCTCTGTGTGGCGTAGTATTGAGTAATTTGATTGCATTTTGAAGTTTTTCATCTATCTATCTATCTATCTATCTATCTATCTATCTATCTATCTATCTATCTATCTATCTATCTATCTATCTATCTATCTATCTATCTATCTATCTATCTATCTATCTATCTATCTATCTATCTATCTCTCTCTCTCTCTCTCTCTCTCTCTCTCTCTATGGAGTTTAAAATTCACACTTCATGTAGCAATTCTTATATTGCTACACTATCAGTTTGAGATTAAATAGGGCAAGCAGGCAATTACACACAATCTGTTTGTGATAATACAACAGTTAACTGTGATAAATCTGTGAAACTTGCAAATCTCTTGCTATCTATGAGCACAGTAATTCACATTAACTAGTTACATTCAGATTCTAAACAGAACCTTTATATTGGAATATAACCGGTATATCTGGACACAAATCTATAAACATTCAAACCTACGGTCAATTTAAAATTCACCAGCTAACATAACTCCATACATGTCTTGACATGACAGTACCAAGAGAGAACTCACACTGATCTCAGATCATGCAAACTCTGCACAGAATGGCCCCAGGCTGGATCTGAACCCAGGGTTTAAACCTGGAACCTTGTTGCTAACTACTGCACTGCTGCCTGTCTGATCTATATCCTGCAAATCAAGTCAAACAACATTTTTTCAACACAGGGCATCTCACCATTGTGTACAAGGTATATTCTGGTGTCTGTGCCTTAGTACCAGCTGTATCCATATTAGCCACTGAGGGATAACGGTCCGTGTTACAGACCTACAAAGTCTGTGGTAGGAAGTTGAATGATTGTGACAGCATGAGCTAAGTTTATTAGCCAGGTTTCCCTTGCCTTTGATTTTTGTGATGTTCTCATACTAAGACTAAGGACCTAAAGTAGTTGGTTAGGGTTAGGAAAGGACTGGAGTTTGGCTTAAAATATGCCCTTCCACAAAGCTGGCTGTTCATACTGAAAAATGACAAGTTGGGAGTGACATCATCGCACATTGCTGCAATGGACGCCTTGTTCACAACTGATACACAGTAGACTGGCTCAGTAAACTCTTTATTTGTCATAGTAAATAGCGAATTTTTGGACAGTTCATTGACCTGTAGTTGCGAAACTGAATTCTAGCTCCTTGGGAAAAACGTGCAGCTGAAGATCTGGATCCCCATAAAATGATCTTTGAAAAGATCCTGCTGGAAGCAAGCTGTATTTTCTTTCAGAGTGAACTGAGGTTAGACAATACTCACCAGTGAAGCTTTGTGCAAAAACTGTTCTTTGCTCCTGGGGTGTAACAGGATGGCAGAGTTGGCAGAGCGTACTGTCATGAGTGTTTTCTCATGATGTTGGTCATGTGGGTGCGGAGGCCAGAACTGGAGGAGAAAATATAGAAAATGGGACAGAGGGCAGGGGAGGGAGTATGTCAGAAGAGGGTGGTGTACTGTGGGGTGGAGGGGACTGAAGATTGACTGAATTGCAAAAAGAGAGTGAAAGAGGGAGAGGCAGAAGGGAAGAATGTAGGGAATGAGTGAAGGGTAGAAAAGAAGAGGAAATAAGTAGAGAGGGAAGGAACGGACTGAGAAAAGGAATGAGAGGGTGGTATGGAGCTATAAGTGGCAAGAAGAGAAGCAATGTAGGGATGTTGAAGAAGGCACATGGAGGTAATAAGAGGTTGGAAATAGGATGGAGGTAGTTCAACATACTTTCAGGCAACTGGGACGTGTGCTCGTAACAGTTTCTACATAAAGGCACCCTTATTATATGTCAAAAAGAGCCAAAAGGGAACCCAGTAAAACAAACAAGGTAACCAAAGCTTATTTTCTCTTTGGTTATCTCCTCAAGGTTAGCTAGCGTTAAAGCAAGGCTAAAAAAGTGAAAGCAGAGAGGTCACCATCTGAAAACCTGACAGAAGGAGACTCTGGGGGAATGCACTGTACTCAGCTGAATTTCAAGAACCTGCTGAGGAAATGTAAAAGATTTTAGTGGTGTTTAAAAGAAGATAGCACAAATGGGGCCCTGTTGTAATCAGCCCTGTAGAGGAGAAGTAGTTGAGGTGGGGGGGTTGTGGAGGGCTCAAGAAGCTTTGAAACACCGGGTTTCGGGATCAGCCTTCAGCTGTAAAAACCATGAAGGCCAAGCCTGTTTTATTCTGCCATAAAAAGGGCCTCCTGCCGCACGGTGCTGTGTACACAAACACCTTTTATGTAAAGTCACCAAACTAGATGTGATGTTATTAGGAATGCACAAAAAATTATATTGTTTCCACTTCAAAGCGGAGGGAAAATCTGCTCTGAGGAAATTAACTGCATGCTCATAAATGTGAGCTTTGAGTGAGAAGAACAGCAGCAGTGGCATTTATGCCTGTGAGCTGACTTTGTTTATGAGTTTGGCTGTTAAAAAAAGGAAAAAGGAAAAAAAGAAGAAAGAGATTTAGTTTGGGAATGCACCATGCTTTACTTCATACATTTTTTAGAGTGCTACCTGTGCCCACATGGCAGCATACGGTGACCTTCAGACCAGGCTTCAATGTTGTCACAGCCTCCTGAGTCATATTAAAACTTAAAGCAGGGAACATTACTATAAATACTACATAATATAATGGCTAGTTATGCAAACCTTACATTACCTTACCTTACAGTGGGGATGTTTCCATTGAAAGCATCTAAATTTAAAAATCAAATATACTACAAAAGTAGTATAGAACATGTTTTTTTGTCTTTGCTTTTATTGGCTAGTTAGGTTTAAGCACTAAAAATAACTTGGTTAGGATTAAGAAAAGATTGTGACTTGGGTTTAAGCTTTAGTATCAAACCTGATCATTGATCATCTGACACCTTGTAGTTACAAGAGCAAAACAGCAGCTTTGACAATTCAACACGAAGTGAGCTTTTGAGTATTAGTGATTCAAACTTTTTTTACTCTTGGATATGATGCCCAGTATATACCTACCTGCTGTTTAAACAGTGTTTGCAAAGCTTCCACAGCAGAACTAAAACTTTGATGTCATGCAAAATGAAAAACATGCATCTCTACTTTCAGTCACCTCCATAATGGCTGAAATGTATTAACACCTAAATGACAGATTAATGTAAAAGTCCCCTCTGATCATTCTCATTAAGGGAAGTAAAAAATATCTACAGTTAAGCTACGCTAGCTTGCGGAGACTGCTGTTTATATTTGCAATAAATAAAATATATATATTGAATTGAATTGAATGATAGGGTAGAGTGCTAACTTACTGGATATCTTGGTTATCAAACAGCATGCATGGACAGAGGCCGATAACAGCTAAGTAATGCTAAGCAACTGAATACTAATACAACAAGTGAATCACTCGAAACTGCCAAAACTGCCAAACATCTTGTGTATGTGTAATGTTAGTACAAGGCACCACAGCAGCCATATTAATGGTCAGATAATTACATCAAGGCAAAGCTGTGTTGAAGTGAAGCCTAGGAAACAGTTAGCAGCTACAGCTGCCTTTGTCAAAATCCACCTGTCAGTCAAAGAGGCCACCGCCATTAGTACTGCAGTCTCTGAGCTTTACGAGTATCCAAATAATTGAGTTGCATGTGTTGAAAATAAAAAAAACTTGTTTGGTACTTTTTTGTGGCAGTCTAAAAAGGTAGCCTAAGGGGAGTGACTCACTGCCACAATCTAAAGTGGACATCAGAGGAAATGCAATATGTGACACTTCCATGTTACACGATGGATTGAGGTTGCTGTTGAGAATAAATGTGGTGCAGCTCACAATAGTTTCTGTGGTTTTTGTCTTCCTCAATATGTACCCACTGGGCTCTCTTTATAAACCTAACCGCACCTCCCTGCTCTCTCTGACAGCTGGTTCTTCCATTTGCTTTCCACTGTGGCTATTTTAACGAGCATGTACACATTTCATAGAAACAGTACTTCTTAGATTCTACAGCATAGCCGTTGGTGTCTTTATGTTCTCATTTTGAACTGTTAGCCCATTAGACTTTTATACAGGAAATATCCCAGCAATCATTTATTTGCTGTCTCAAAGGTCTGAGGGAATGTTTCCAAACATTTAAAATATTATTATTTTGAATCCATATCTCTTTTCTTGGAAAACTGGGATTTCTTCCTATTAATAAAGTTGAATCTTAAACACACAATCTTAAAAACAATATAATTGTCCCAATGTTATTGTTTTTGCAGATTGCTTCTAACAGGATAACATTTCCTCCTAAAAGCAAAGGTTGAGGGAAATGTTACACAAAAGAAATGTTTGCACAGCAGACCTGGGGATATACCTTTGTACAATGTCAGGAAGAGGACATTATGTGCCCTGCAGCCAGTCTAGTGGAGTGTTTCAGTGGTTTGAGATAATGTTATTGCTGGATTTGGGCAGGAACTTTAAAGCCATCCTGGGTACTTTGACCTCCACCTGGACTTGGACAGAGCACTTCTTGGATTAAATGGTTCATCCAAAATAAATTTTTCTTTGACGTTAGCTTGGTTATGGTTAAATCTCAATTACCACTGAGGCATAAAAATAAACAGAAAAAATCCTCTGTATGTAAAAACTTGATCCAACACAGATGCTTTTCTCTTAGGAAAATGTCATCTATGGACAATGGTTGTTATTCCTACTTTTCCATTACACTTTAACACAAAGAAATACTTCTGCAGTTTCAGTGATGAAAGAGTCTCTGATTTAAAGTCCTCCTGGCTACTTTTAAGCTTTAAGATCATTTAAAATTAAATGTTTCTTCGTGACCATAAATACTAATCTGCTTTAAAACTCAGTACAGGTACAGAGACTGATATCTAATATCTCTATGCAAGTTGGGCATTTAAAGATAAAATAAACAATTTTCAGTAACTAAAAGAAAGATTTCAAACGAAGTCACACAAATTTTGGCATCCACCTTTCTTTGATTTACCCACGAAGCTGGATGTTAATCAGTCTAACTCTAATTTGGCCGCCGATGACCTGGATTGACGATTGAGACAGCCTCAAGTGGACAATACAGCATCTACAGTTTTTTCCACCATCACACTGACATTCTTTAGCTCTCAATTTTGTCGCCACTTGGTGCACGTATACACCAAGTCAAGGATCAGAAAAGGAGATTAAGGACTTTTTGAGTTCTCTATCACTATCTGTGCTTAACCTCACCCTTTGATTTGAAGTTTGAATCATGACTAAGACTGTTGCTAGGTAGAAGCATGTTCTATTTAGTGTGATTTTCTGTAGTCAAGCAGCAGCATTTGCCATTTTTGAATATTCCAGAGTGAGAGGCCTAAGGGCTGACATCTCTTTTTTTCATCATATGATTAAGCTCCCAGTGCTGTGTTTGGATGTCCCCTCTCTCTCTATTTTTTCACAAACTGCATATTTGTGTGTTTACTTCCAGAGGGCTCAAAGCGAGGAAACCCTTCCAGATAGATCTGCAAGGGCGTAACCAAAACTCAGGGGATAGCCGACAAGCGAGAACACGTCCTGTCAGAGAAAAGCAAGCTACCAGGTGATGTCCTCATGGACAAACACGTGACTCACATCCATGTACTGTAAAACTATACATGTCGATGTAATGAGCAACAGTGTAAATAAAGGAGCAATAAATTCTCTGTTTCCACGCAGATGTTTGCACTTGTTCTTCTGGAGTGTAAAGATGTTTGTATAACACTAAAGAGTAGATGAAATGCGCTTTAATTCAAATGCCATCACACTGTTTCTGGACCAGCTCTAATCCACTTTGTTGGTGTGATTGTTCAGCTAAGGTTCAGCTGAGATTTGTTGCTGTGATTGAATAAAGTGAAAGAAGATAAGCTGCCTTTTATATGGTGACAACAGTACTATTGTACCAGCTGGCCTGATGCAGTCCAATGACAACATCTACGTGTGTGATGTTATTCAGGACAGAGGCATACCAGGTGTTTTCTTTATAGCTCTGAGTGTAGCCTCATCCCAGGTGCTGTTCAAAGGCCTGCCACGAGCTGAATAGACAGCATAATGTGACAGTACAGGACTTTTCCCTGAGCTGAATTAAGTCCACATATACGAGAACAAATCAAAGCTAATAACAACCAAATCTGAAAGACTTCAGTGCAAATATTGTTTGTTTTTAATTTATATAAAACTGGTCCAATCCTGGGACTGGACATAAACTACTACAGTTTCACCAAAGCTGCTTTCATAGGTGTCCTTTGCCATGCTGCTGCATTCTGTTTTCCTCCACTTTTCCTTGAAAGACAGTGTATCTCAATTCACTTCATTTTCATTCAGTGTATTGATTGAATGATCAGTTGAATTGTGATTAAAATTAAATATATAAAATCAAATCAAATAAAAAGACATGTTTCTTTTTTAATAAACTTTGATGAAGTCACTTTAGCTCCTTGAATTGACTGTAGTTTTGACTTCGTGCCATATAAATTAACTTGATTTTGACTATTTTTTCAGTTTGTGATCTTAACCGAGATTATTGTGACCGAATAAATGGATATTCATCTGTTTTGATAGCTTTTGAATATCAAGCGTTGGCTGCTTGGTTAGAATTGGCATACACTCTGGGTCAAGGCTTTTGTGTTAACACCACAGGTAACAAAGTTAACATGTTGCCTCAGTAGAATTTTAATGTCGTGTGTGGAGTTATGAGCGAGTGTTACAAAATAGGGTTATAGTGATGGGTTACCTCAGACTGTAACCACGATAACCAACTCATGATTCAGTAGTTGTTATCATATAAAGTTTAATGGCAAACTTGATAGGGTACCAAGGTTCTTTAGATCCATGGCTCACTTACAAGATCAAGAGTTTCATAGTCAAACACATGTTCAGAGCACTACAGTCCATATATTGTTCCTCCTCAACCATATATATTTGGACACTGACACAAGCTTTTTTTTTTTTTTACCCGTTTACTGAAACATATTTTGATTACAGTTATATAAAAAAGTAATGTGTAGACTCACCTTTTGTGGGTATCCACATTCAAATTGGATAAAGGATTTGGGAGTTTCAGGTCCTTAACATGTGCAGTCCTTTTTTTGAAAGATAAGATAAGATAAGATAAGATAACCTTTATTAGTCCCACACGTGGGAAATTTGTTTTGAAAGAGAAAGAGACTGAAAGTAATTGGACAAATGATTCAAGGGGGTATTTCATGGGTAGGTATGGGCAATTCCTTTGTTATGCCATTATCAATTAAGCAGATAAAAGGCCTGGAGTTGATGTGAGGTGTGGTGCTTTCATTTGGAAGATTTACGGTCAAAGGAGCTCTCAATCCAGGTGAAACAGGCCACCCTTAAGCTGCGAAAACAGAAAAACATAAAATAAATTGCTGCAATATTAAGAGTGGCAAAATCTACAGTTTGGTACATCCTGAGAAAGAAAGCGAGAAAGCACCGGTGAACTCGGCAACGCAAAAAGACCTGGAGGCGTGGAACAGCTCATGATCCACATCATACCACATCATATGGAAAACACGGCGGAGGCAGTGTGATGGATTGCGTATGCATGCCAGGTAGCACTGCAGTAAAGGCCTGGCACAGCATTCAAAAGGAACAAACCCAGCTTCTGGTGACGTTCAAGACTTCAGGCTGTCATTGCAAGCAAAGGGTTTCCAACCAAGTAATAGAAATGAACATTTTTTTCACTTATTTAATTTTTTTTGAGCCCCTGAAATGAATGGATTGTGTGTGTGTGTTTAAAATGCTTTAGTTCCTCACATTTTTATGCAATCTTTTTGTTAGCGAACAAAATTAAAGCTGAAAGTCTGCACTTCAACTTCATTTAAAATTCATTGTGGTAATGTACCTTTGTACAATGTCAGGAAGAGGACATTATGTGCGCTACAATCAGTCCAGTAGGGTGTTTCAGTGGTTTGAGATAATGTTATTGCTGGATGGGGGCAGGAACACCCATCCCGGGTGCTTTGACCTCCACCTGGACTTGGACAGAGCACTTCTTTGATTAAATGGTTCATCCAAAATACATTTTTCTTTGACGTTAGCTTGGTTATGGTTAAATCTCAATTACCACTGAGGCATAAAAATGAACAAAAAAATCCTCTGTATGTATGTCACCTATAGACAGGGACTTTTATTCCTACTTTTCCATTACACTTTAACACAAAGAAAAATGCTTTAGTTCCTCACATTTTTATGCAACCTTTTTGTTCAGTGAACAAAATTAAAGTTGAAAGTCTGTATTTCAACTGCATCTGAGCTGTTTCATTTAAAATTCATTGTGGTGATGTACAGAACCAATGGGCTCTGTCCAAATATTTATGCACCTAACTGTATGTAATGCATTCCCAGCAGCATACAGCCTCACCTGGCAGTTTTGGGTGGCAAATAGAATTTCCCTTGATTCCCTGAGATACTTCTGTGTGAGCTTGAAGGAAGACTTGATAAGGGTACTGTGGTGAACATGAAAGAAGAGCTACACAACGGGAATTTCTAAAAGTATTTTCTTTTCTGTGAATTCCCATTTCAAAGTTTCTTTGTAGTTCTATCCTCAATGCTTTTCCCATAGATCACATAACACATTCACTACAAAAGATGGGAAAAGTTCTGTGATTTCTTAAAACGAAGTTCAAAAGTATTTGTTTTTTATAACAAAACCAAAGATTGCGCTTCATCTTTTCCGACTTATTTGATTTCAAGTTAGCATGATATAATTTGAAAACACCCGTATTTATGTTCAGTTTGTTATGAGCTATCATGTCACCGTCACCTGATTAGATAAACTGCCATATTTATAGAAGCATATTTTCCATCTGCATGCCATGTTTGACTGCACAGTTATTTTGATAAGAAGATTTGTTCCTTCTTGTCTCCTGTATGGTATTATAATTATGTTGTAATCCAGCAAAACAAACAAAAATACGTAAGTAAGATATGAGCAGATACTGTAGTTACAGGTCAGCTGCGTTCTGTTAACAGTTTGCAGACATTATCCTGTCAGAATTTGTGCGCTGCAAAAAGCAGGGATTTCGTGAACTGAGTATTAAATACAGGAATGCTTGCTTATGTCAAACTTGCTAAAAAGTTTCTTATTGCTGTTTTGTTTACATTATTAGTCTCATTTTTATTTGAAGAATTTCAGTCAAGATGTATTTTTCAGCATAGCACCGAAGCAGTGGCAGTGAAGTGTTACAACCAGTAAGTACCAATGATCTTCGGCCTCTGACAGTAGACTCATCTCTGTGCTTGTCCTGTTAGACCTCAGTGCAGCATTTAATATCGCTGACTGCACTCTCGCCACAGAGATTAAAACACAGTGGATATTAAAGGAAATGTGGTACAGTGGTTTGGATCATATCTATCAGATAGACTCCAATTTCTTCGCTTGCAAAGTTAGTTGTGGAATTCTACAGGGTTCTGTGCCAGGACCAACATATTTTTAGCTTTAATTACCTTGGCAGCCAGTAACACCACGAGGACTCTTGGAGTTATTTTTGACCAGGGTATGTCCCTCAATGTGCATATTAAACAAATATGTAGGTCGGCTTTCTTTCATCTGTGTAATATCTCTAAAAGCATAATTTTTCAGAGTGATGCTGAAGTGTCAGTTCATGCATTTATTACTTCTAGGCTTGACTATTGTAATCCATTATTATGAGATCACTCTAACATCTACACAAAAAGCCTTCAGTTGATCCATAATACTGCAGTGGGAGTACTAAGTGGAACTGGAATGAGAGAACATATTTCTTGCATATTAGCGTCTCCTCATTGACTCCCTTTTACAGCCACAATTGAATTTAAAATCCTTCTCCTCACATACAAAGTCTTGGATAATCAGGCTCCATCATATCTTAAATACCTCATACCACCTTATTATCCTAATAGAGTTTCTGAAAATAAAATGGATGGGAGAGCCTTCAGCTATCAAGCCCCTCTTCTATGGAACCAGCTCCCTGTTTGGATTCAGGAGACCAACACGCGCTCAACTTTTAAGATTAGGCTTACAACTTTCCTTTTGATAAAGCTTTCCTTAGGACTGGATCAGGTTAGCCTGAACCGGATTTCTGGGGTTTTGTCTCCAATACACTAAAATCTTAATCTTACAATGCAAAGAGCCTGGAGGCAACTGCTGTGAATGGGCACTTGAATTAAATTGACTAGAAATGAAGGTGAATGACTGCTAACCAGGAATATTTGAATGGTTAGTACAGCTGCAAAGAAGCACACTACTGGCTCCAATCTTCCATTACAACGAGCAGGAAGCAGGAATAGTGCTTGTACTTAAGCCTGATATACTGTGCGTGTATATATCATAAAGCATATTAGTGTTAACAAAGGGGACAGACATGCTGCTCTGTCAGTTTAGTGTTGAAGTGGTTCTGTCTGATGTACTGCCCTCAGATCAGCATTGTCATTCCACTGTGGTCTGCTAATATTAGAGCTGCAGTGAAACTCTGACACTGGAAATATATTATTCTGGATACAACTACTCGATACAGTTATTTCATGTTCTCATTTTATTCTTCCAGTTTCTTCTGTCTTGGCTTTTTCATCACTCTTTTTACACTGTAAATGGAAACAAAGCCCTTGTGATTTTACTTGCTAATATTGAGGTATTCCTTATGATACTGTCATTTTTATCAGCATACTGAGGATTGTAGTTGTGAGACTTGTTTCATTTACTAATTGTGAATGCATTTCAGGTGTGGAACACTGCTGTGGCAAGTGAAAAAGACTGTTTACCTTAAAGTCCTTTAATACATTTTGAGATCATCCATTCGCTTCCGCTTATCCTTTTCAGGGTCGCGGAGGGCGCTGGAGCCTATCCCAGCTGTCATAGGGCGAGAGGCAGGGTACACCCTTGGACAGGTCGCCAGTCTGTCACAGAGCCAACACACAGGGACAGACAACCATTCGCACTCACTTTCACTTGCACATTCATACCTAGTGGCAATTTGGATTATCCAATTAACCTATCCCCACAAGTTGCATGTCTTTGGAGAGTGGGAGGAAGCCGGAGTACCCGGAGAGAACCCACGCAAACACGGGGAGAACATGCAAACTCCACACAGAAAGACCCCGGCCTGATGGTGGAATTTAACTCAGGACCTTCTTGCTGTGCGGGAACAGTGCTAACCACCGTGCCACCGTGCTGCCCCATTTTGAGATCATTATTTATTAAAATATTAAAACAGTTTACAGTGACTGTGTGGCCAAGAACAATGTCAATGTTTAGCCAATAACAGGCTGCTGTGATTTATTGACTCCCGGTCAGTTCTTATGTCCAGAGTTGTAGTACATTTGTTATTAAAACCAGTGTTACTGTGACTATGTGGTGTATGGGACACACCAAGAACAATATGTCTAAAAAAACAAAACAAAACAAAAAACTAGGCCCCTTATTGTGATATTTTTGGAGTCTATTTATTATAATGTTTGCTAAACTAATGTTGTATAAAGTGCTTTAACTTTGAAATAAGGTAGAGCTCCCATACTGTAATGTGAAGTTGATTTCACTCACCGTCTTTAAATACTGCACACAACTATAGAAAACGCCATCATTTTTCACGTTGAGGAGGAGCAATACACATACAAGTATATATGTTTTAATTTAAAAACACACAATTTGGCATTTAAGCAGACTAAAATTCAAAATCAAATTCTCTCAAACTTACACAGAAATTCCTACAGAAATTCATCACTGGTTTGGCAACCTGTCCAGGGTGTACCCTGCTTATTGATCTATCCTAACTGGGAGAGGCTGCAGCTGTAATCCTGAACAAGAGGAGTTTAGTATATGGATGGATGGACAAACAGACTCGGACCATCTTCAGAATGCCTTTGATGGTTGTTTGAAATGTGATTGCACTCAAAATCCCCCAAATCCTTCTTAATCAAGACATCCAAAGCTATCTGGTCCTCTGTAATACAGCAAGTGCCCCCTAAACCTTAATAACTGGTTGTGCCACACTTGGCAGCAAGAACTGCAATCACATGTCTGTTATAACTGGCAATGATCGTTCTCCTGCTGCATAACCCAATTCTTCTTCAGGATTTTCTGGTGGAGAGAAGAATTCATGGTTGGATCAATTATAACAAGTCATCCATGTCCTAAAGTGACTGTTGACATAATGATCTTTTTATGAAATGCTGTTAGTTTTCGCACCAGATATAATGGAACTCAAATCCTCCAAAAAGATTAACTTTTATCTCTTTGGTCCACAGAATATTTTCTCAAAAATCTTAGGGATGATCAAAATATTTTTTTGGCAAATGTGAGACGAGTCTTTTGTGTTATTTTTTTTGTCAGCATTGCTTTTCATTCAGAAGTTTTTCTGGGTTAGGTTTAGGTGGAAACTACTTTTTCCACATATAGGGCTAGGTAGATTTGAAGATGTTTCCCTTTAATGAACAAAATAATCATTTGAAAATGAATTTTGTGTCTTCTTGGATTATTTTTGACCAGTATTATTGGTTTTATCTGAAACGTTTAAGTGTGAAAAATATGCACTAATAAACGAATAAATCAGGAAGGGGAAAATTTTTTACGACACTGTCCAAAGTCTGTTTTAGGAGGCTGAGGAGTGACATAAATTCCAGGTCTGTCAACCAGGAGACTCTGGTTCATACTACATTGGGACCACTGTGTTTTACCCTTTTTCACTTCCATTTTCACTGGTTGGGTTTATGGACAAAAAACTGCAGCAACCCAGAATATTACAATGAGTGAATGACAGACCCACTTCACAAAACCATAACCCAGTGAAGACAACATGCTGCATACATGCTGCTACACATGTGACAATTAAAGAACCTTGAACCTTGACAAAATGCCACTAATTGATGTCCCATGTATGAGAACAGGCTGCACATGAAAGGATGACATCATATTGCACTGAACATAATACTTGCTGCCACTAGAATATGGCTATGGAGGACAACATGGAGGATGACAGTATGTTGACAGATGACAAACCAAAATATATTTCTGCTTCACGACAGTGCACGTTTGGTGGATTTTCACTTCTCATTTTTCTGCAGTAGAAACCAGCATAGCTACATAGTTACTGATGCCTCCATTGTTAATACATGCAAATTAGCTAGACACAAATCAAGGACACTTGCAAATGTCAGTGAGGGCAGCCTGTCCTAAGGATCTGATTTGGGTGCAGATGGAACAAAGCCTTCAACCGGAGATATACTTTTTAACCACTGTTTGCATAAACATTCATCTGTGTCATAAATATAGCTAACCTCCATACCACTTGTGTTTTTGTATTCCAGTAGAGACGTTTCTGAGTTAGGCACCACGTTTGGACCTAATCTGAGATATCAGACCCATATGTGCTCAATTTTAATTCATAGTTCTGAATCACCAGCTACCACAGGAGTCTGATGACTGAACACTGCACATAATTCAGACACTATTCCCACTCCTTTTTCCATCCTGTAGTGTTGTGCATGGACCTAATCTTTTAGGATTTGCTTCCATGTAATTTTGGAGGTTTTTGTGTCAATTCCTAAAATAGTACTGAGCTCTTGCCAGATATTTTTTTAGAACTATATTTATAACTTGGCAAACTTTTTGCTATCCTGTCTGGTATTGTGCCTATGGACTCCATCACATTGCATTAATTTATAAAGTCACAGATTGACTCTGGGAACAGTAGTGTTGTGGAGGTTGGCATTGCCTGGATTTGCATGTGTTGAGTGTAAAGGGTGGTCTGTCTTTATGTGCTAATCCTCAGATAGAGTGGGGATCTGTCCATGATTTATCTCACCCTTTAGCAGGTGGGATAGGCACCAGGCCGTAGGCAACCATGAATTGGACAAGTGTAAGAAAATGGATCAACGGGTAGCTAACACTTTAAAAGGATACGGGATAAGAGAGGCAGCTATCTCAAACACAGAATTAAAAGCAAGCATACCTCTGATGTTAATGTTGTTACTGAAAGGCTATTTTAAATGAAGGTTGGTAGGTAGAGATTAAAATGGCTTTAAACAAGGGGATTAAAAACTAACACTGACATTAAAATATAAAAAAAAACTGTAAGAATTGCACATATACACAATGCATATATACTCACCTGAAGTATTGATAGGTATTTTTGATCTAAGTTGGAAGAATTTAATGTGTGTATTCCTTAGTTCAATGGGATGCCAATCGTTTTTCTGCTGTAATGACTGGTTTTAGATTGTAAGACCTTCTTGGGCTTCCTCCAAACATGCTTTTTATTAATCCCGGAGAGAAAAATCTTGCCAGATTCCACTTAGCTCACTCCCATGTCTGCAAACAATTAAACTATCAAACAGAACCATTCCAAGAGGAAGTTAGCCTATTATTCTGAATTACAGTTTAAGAGATTGTATTTCCTTGTCTTGTTTCCTTGACACAGTGTCTCATGTGTCCCTGATCAGCACATCACTTGTGGTTAATCAAGCTCACATTCTACTTTGACGTGCTCTTCCTTTTCTAATGGGTAATGTGGAGCTTTCAAAATATTCTGTCTGGCCACTTTCCAGAGAGCCAAATGAGTCTACTGTGCAGTTCAAAATGTTGTCAATAAAATCATTTTTAGAGAGTTTTATGTCTTATGTTGAGCTGCAAAATCTTTTGAAATCTGGGTTATAAGATCATATACAGTTTTGATCAAACTGCTTGCTGGGAAACGTTTTTGTTCTTGCACTGTATAACCAGAAATGTTTACCAGAAAGCAGCAGGATATCCCCAAAGCATCAGGAAGGACATCCGCAAAACTAATCAACCCTAAACCGCAGAGACCCCTAAGTGGCTGGATTCACGTATCCTTATGGGTTCACCTCAGTCAGATCCTGTATCTAGCAGGGGTAAAGTCCACTAATCAGGCTTTAAGTCATCTTTATTGACCATGAATTAATTCCAAGGCCCCCCACACATAACTTGACCGAGATGGGTGTTTAATGGCTTAATGATGGAGCAATTAATCCATCTAAGAGCTTTCTTTCTCCATTTTTGACAGACCCCTCTAATGTTCGCTGTTTTGACTTTAGAATTTTAGTATTTTTACCTACATGAAAGATGTCACTTCAAGGATGTGTTTTTAAGACATGTCCACCACTGTGATCTAAACTATAATAATTACAGTAGTTAAATTGATTGACATGAAACCTTTAAATACTTTGGTAATCTTGTATTACTGTTTGTATTTATCCTGTAAAATACCCCAAAATCTACTGGACTGACTGGCATTTGATGTACATATTACTCTGGTACCAGTGTGAGGTGATTGACAGATTTGAGTAAAATATTAGCTTTTAGACTGTCTATTTGGAAATTGGAACACAGATCATGATGAATGTACTTTTTAAGGTCAAAATTTCAGTTTGCCCAATGCTGACACACTCAAATAACCACTGGATGTTAATCCATAGACCTCCATATTTAAAATGTCTCATCTGAGCATTCAATAATAAATAAGTTTTGGTCTCTGCACTTAATTCCCTATACAGAGTAGTTTTCTTGTAAATGTATTTTGGGGAAATATTTTATTAAAGTCTAAGATTAATATTTTTGGGGGTGTGGCCTCTTTGACTGTCAGGTAGATGATTACATTTGTAGCTGCTACCTGTCAGCTTCACTTCAGCTAGAGTTCCTGAACTGGACCTCTGGACTAGCTATGGAGTTAATTGTACTCAAAAACCAGTCAAGAAGTCTGAGCTCCAGTTTTGGTGAGTGAAATACTAGGATTTTATTTGGATGTTACTAAGCACAAATTAGCAGATATTTGTGTCTTTGCGAAACACCCATACAGTCTACTGATGTAGCTTGAAAACTAAGCTAGCTAGCATTACCCGGCTAGCTTTGCTTAAGTGTAGCACACCACATATAGCAGAGTGTGGTGTGCTAAGGCAAGACATGGTCATAGTAATGGTCAAGTTAAGGCTACAAAATGCAAAACAGTAAATTAATCTGCTTTAAATTTCCACAGGAATCCATCAATTACTTGATAAATGTCTGTACAAAGTTCATCTCTAATCCAACCAAGCTTTCCCGAGTTTTTCTGATGACCAATGTTTTAAAGATCTGCTTTAAAATGCCTTAAATATGATTAGGTCAGAAGAGGAAAGCCAACATGACAGATGTGTTTCTGTCTCATTAATCATTAAAGTACCCCAGTGTGTTAGCTATGTCTACTTCTACATTAACACACTGTGTCAACAACAATGCCACAATCTGTTCCTGAAATAGACATTTTCCCGGAATCAATTCACTCAGTATCTCAGATTGGGGAATGGAGTGGTGGGAGGGAGGATGCCAGGGAGGGAGAGATGGGATCAGAGCTGGATTAGAGTGAAGCTGTAATTTACTGACTGAGAGCTGGGAAAGAGCTTCACATTATCACCACCTTTTTTTTTCTTTGGTGATTTGAATTCTTAGAAGTGTTTTGCTTTAATGTTGAGCTAGCATGATGGTACATGCTATAGCTTGGCAATCTTGTTCAGCTCAGTGTCTAATATTAGTGTCAGGAAAAAAACAGACCATATGGCACAATCTTGAAGATATTTCACATTTTCATCTTGAATTCAACCTTGCTCTATAAGTCATGTTTTGTCACTGGGCGTTACGTGACTCGAAAATCCTTTTTTTCCCTCAAGGCTTACAGTTTGTTAAGTCTTCAGTTAAGCATTTGTAGCAAATACCATTAATGATTTGTTTTGACATAGGCTAGAAGCTGCAGGTTGCAGAAAGAAGTAATATTTAGAGTCACATGGAAGCCAGTTTACTGGGAGTCTGGGAGTTTAAGGAGATTATGATTATATTTAAACTTGTAACAGCCATCCGGCCTATTTGTGGCCACAGGAAGTACAGTCCTGTTGCTGCTATCTCGATGCAGATGCGAGCAGCTGTGCATCTTTCCTGCCGGAGATAGAGTGAAAGCACCTGGCAGCTTAAAGCTCTGGAGTTCAATCCTGATAAACAAACAAGTAAGCAAAAGGGGGCAAATCACAGTTAAGCCCAGTAAAGACGGATGCGTTTGGAATAACCCCAGGCGGCAAGTGAACCAAAGAGATCCTGACCCAACACTAGGGTCTCTGGGTTTACCAAAGTCCAAGGTCTTGGCTTATATGGGTATCCACCCAGATGCTCCAAATGTTGCTGCTGCTATTCTGGCCAGGATTTGAAAGTAGGAAAGAAACTTCACCTCAAAAATAATCAAATATTTGCAGTGAAGTATTTTATTGTTCTTCCATTTTTTTTGTTCCATCCCATTTGATCCAGCTCTTACTTGACTCCGCTTCCAGCATGTTGTAGGGTTTAAGGAAAACCTCAGTAATGCAGTGCCTTTGTCTGGTCTTATGCTGCCTTGTCCTTCTTTTGAAATCTTTTTTTTATTCTTAAGGCTCCCCCCCTCCTCACAGAGAAATCCACAGGGGTTTTTAACCATCCCACCTGCAGAGAGAATAATATCCTAAATCCATATTAGTGCTCTTTCCCAAAAGCTTTGGTCAACAGATGGTTTACCCAAATCCCCTGGACCTCCCACCCAAAGCCCCCCAGCCCCATTTGACTCTGAGCTTGGACATGTGTTGACAGGGTCCCTATTATATTAAAATAATGACTCCGGGAGTCCCTGTCATATGCAATTTATGGCTTTATTTGTTTCTAAAGCCCTCTACAGTACATATCTAAAATAAGTTCTCCATACTTCATGTAAATAATAATTATACATAAACACACAATCGGAATGCAGCAGTCTGAAAAAACAAAACTGAGGAAGTGTGACTATTCATGATGCCATAAAAAGAAGCCTTTTCATCAGGTATGCTGCTGAATTTCCTGCAATCAACATGTTTTGATTCACACTTCACTGCTGATTTTTCTCAGCTGGCTATGAGATAAGCAGTGAGGATTGCTGTGCCAGAACCAATTAGGGCTAACCCGGCGCTGTTCAGGAAGTGTCCCTGCTGCTGGCTTTTGCCGTGCTCGGTCATTAAGCCCAACAGGAGTGGCTGGTTAATTGTAATCCTTCTGTGCTGGAACAACAGCCACACTGCCGTGAACCCAGTTGAGTCCCCCCTCCCATCAGAAAACAAGTTAGTTCAAGCTGCTTGTCATGTGTCAAATGGCTTTGCCGCTTGTTGTCCCAGGAAACAGCGGCGACCAATCAGGAGTCATCTCTAAGAAAGAATGACTGATAATATTAATCCTACATAAAAGAGAAATTTCAGAAATGTCAGCTGATTTTTTTTTTGTCCATTTTGCCAACATTTGCAGGGGTTTCCCTCTAACAGCGATTAATGGTTAAATATCATACAGGAAATAAGACAAATTCTCTAAAAAAAACTTATCAAAATGTAAAGTTACTACAGGGAAAAGGAGAGAAATCAGAGAAGTCAGTGAACCAATGAAATTGAATTTTGTTTTAATTACATCATACAATCCCAACAACAGTCACCTCAAGGTGCGTTACTGTATTTTAAAAGGTAAAGACCCTACAATAATACATCGATAAGGAACTTTTCAAAGACCCATCTGAGACGCATGGTAAAGAGGAGCGGCATCCATAGTCTAAACACTACACAACAAATAAAGAAAAGATGGGAGAGATGGCAGATACCAGTTATCCAGTTCAGTGGAGAAGCACAAAAGCATGGACAATGTTTTTGTGGGAAAACATTGCTCAGTTCTCTATTACCCCTCACATGAAAGCATGCCATGATAATGGTAAACCTTTATGCTGGAGGAGCATAGCTCTCAATCTGCCATCTTACTCTCTGGGTATGTGAACACTTTCAGAATAAATAATATATAATGGATCCTTTATTTCTCCAGCTAAAAGTCTCACTGAAATAAAAAAAACAAACCCTGCTTTTCAAGAGTGGTCTGGGCATGAAGGCAACATTACTGGAGAGAGCTTCATCAGGCTCTGCCTATGGTCCTCAACACAAGCATACCAATACAAGGCCTTTTTTTTGGATGAATAGAAAAGTAGAACAAGTAGAAAAAGGTTGTCACTGAAAGATGGCTAACTAACTAAACAGATGTGCCAAAGGACACCTGGGGGGAGAGGCTGATTTCTCTTTAAATATGACCTTAAACTCAAACCCACAACTTTCTCAAGGTTAGAGGTAGGATTAGTGTTGAGTTTTGTGCTAAATAAGCACATATAGGAAAATGTGAAGATGTTACATTTTAAATTAAGTCATGCATTTATTTTAGCAGCACAGATTTATTGTCAGATGTTTTTCTTCCTTTTTCTTCCTTCTCAAAGTGTTGAGAAAAAAGAGTATTCCAGATCTGAATGAGTTAAAATAAGTGATTGAAGGTGATCTACTAATTAATTATTTAGTTGTTTTTTTTCATTACGTGTGTCATCATCTCCTTATTGTGAACTCCTTGTTTCTAAAATATCCAAATATGCACGGCCAAATTAGTACAGATTAACTTTACCTAGTATATTTTCAAAATAAGAAAAGTTGCTTGTACCTTCTCTTATTTTTTTTCTCTCGTGCTTTGCACACCTGTGAACTGTAATACTGACATTTTTTTTCTTTAAAAGATTATGCAACACTGCCTTCAAGATGGCCATCTTTTCTCCTGCAGTGCTTACCTACAGTATCGAGTGCAGCTGAAAGGAATGTCGTCTTGGTTTACGGTCTTTCTGCCTTTCTGTGAGGTCCCATTTGTGCATCGTAGGGAGGAATGTGAAGAATGTCAAGTCTGCAGTACAGAAACCTTACAGGGAACACATGACTGAGAATGACTGACGCTCTGACTGAAATCAGTATAAAATATTGTTGGTGATTCTGAGCCTAGATGGAGGCCGTACATTCGACAGAAATGACTACATTTGGAAAACGACATCATCTCTTGTGTTACTTTCCCAAAGCAGTCCAATCCAGCTGATGTTCCACGGACAGTGACTAAAGTTCCTTGAGTCACTTTTATTTTACTGCCTGCGTTGACTCTCATATTGTCAGATAGTTTAGAAATGTTAGGTATGTAGGATATTTTCACTCTAGCTATACTCATTCACTGCTCCCTATTTAATGAGTTAATTGGTAGAAATCCTCCTCTGAGCAGGCTATGGTTACAGTAAATCACCCAATTTACTTTCAATAAAATCACCCAATCAACTCCAGGAACTCTGTCGTTAGGAGTGTTCATGGCTTCCTCCAACTTTAGTGTCATGGTTGTGAATGTTCTCCTTGCATGTGTCTCTTCTAGTCAAGTCAAGTCAAGTCAAGTCAAGTTTATTTATAGAGCACATTTAAAAACAACCAAGGCTGACCAAAGTGCTGTACAGTAAATACAGATAAAAATACAATAGAACACAATTTCATAAAAACACCTCGCTGATCAAATAAAAAATAAATAAACAAATAAATTAAACCTTTCTAAAAGCCAATGAAAAGAGGTGAGTTTTAAGAGCAGTTTTAAAAGTTTCTAGGCTTTTGGAGAATCTGACGTGAGGAGGTAAACTGTTCCACAGTCAGGGTGCAGCCACAGCAAACGCCCTCTCTCCCTTTGTCTTTAATTTATACCTGGGAACATCTAAAAGCATCAGATCGGCTGATTATTCGGCTATTCATTTTTTAAAAACAAAAGCCTTTTTAGCACCATTTCAAGCACATTTTTCTGAGTGGCTTTGAAGCGTGCCGCATTATGTGCTGTAATTTGTTCCTGGATAACTTGTATACATGTGCACTGCAATAATTGTATAAGAGCAATTGTATATCTACTGTACCACAAAGAGTGTCTGGTTACACTGCTGGTGTATTCTATACTATATCTCTATGAGCATGCACAATGCAGTGTGTATCCTATGTTATGGTGTGTGTGAACTTGATCCGTTTGATCTCTGACCAGAGATGTTAACACGGCATGGGAGTGTGACACTCCTAGTGTACCCGTCAGCATGGAGTGTCAGGTCACGTGGCCTGTGCGTCCAGAACTAGCACGCAATCCTGTGTCAGCTGCTGTCAAGGTGCTGCAGGTGCTTTCTGCACTGGCTTTCCCACACTGAAGGGCACTGGGGGGCATGGACACCTTAGCTGCCTATTCAACCAACACACTGCCTCGGACGGGCAAGTGGGGCTGGGCTCCTCCCCTCTCAATAGCACGGGGCCGCTCCTCTCTCCTTAGTCCAACAATGGCCGCTGCTATCACTGCCCAGCAATACAAACCAGGGCGGGGACCCGCCAAGTGCTCATAAAAGACTCTGTCACTTTGACACAGGCAATCAGAGAGCTTGCCTTTATGGAAACCATGGAAAGAAAAATAGGGCTTTCTCTCAATCTCCCTCTCTTTCCTGCTCACTTTCCAATTCAGAATTCCTCCCTGTCCTTTTGTCTCGGGGCTCACCTGTGCCTGATGTGACATGTTGAGTATATCAGTCCGGTTGTGCATGCTCTCTGGCCTGTGTCTGACCTCTACCACAAAGCAGACGTTCAGGCAGGAAGATTCTGCCCTTATCCAGCTGTTTTCAGTGCATCATCACTTTCCCTTTCACACGCTGTCAAAATCATTTCATTCACAATTTCAGCATTGCTGTGATTGTCCACTGATCTTTGACCCTGTTCTTGGACCTGGTTCTTTAAATATCAACATGAATTTTTCTCTCTGTCTTTCAGACCCTCACATTGTCCCTCTGGATGTCCACAGCGTGTTGAAGTTTCTATCACATATCCACTAGCTCTGCTCCAACATGGGGAATGACTCCGGGAGTCCTGTCCTCCCTGTTATTTTCATTTGGGTGATTGCTGAGCATGTAGATTAATCGCATGAAGCACTGAACACTTCTCCTTCACCCCTTCTTCTTATTCTCTAATCTGCTAATCTGTTAATCTGCCACTTTTACATGCCATTAAATTTTGTCTTCTCTCTGTTATAGTTCTTTTGTTTTAGTCTCCCTATACTCTCCTTTTTTCTCTTCTCTTTTACCTCACCGCACATTCAACCACAGCAGACTGCTGCCCCTCCTTGTGCCTGCTTCTTTTGGAGATTTCTTCTTGTTAAAAGGGAGTTTTTTTTCCACACCACTGCAAATGCTTCTCATAGGTTTGATAAAGTGTCTGAAGACGTTGTGAATTGTCTCTATATAAAAAAATTGTATGTAATCTGTGATCAACACTTTGTTCTTTCTTATTGCTTCAGTAAAATTTTGATAGAAACATTTTGCTAGAAAAATAATGTTTAAAATGTTTTAGTATTTTTTCCCTGCAAGTTATATTTTTGCTCTGCATGCTCACCTCTTTACAGCTTCATTAATGGCTCACTCTCTAGTGTTGACCATAAATAACATGGACGTAGCCACAGTGAGGTCACCCATTGGTTATGAAGCCTTGAGCTGAGCATTTTCACTGTCACCTTCTTGGTGTTTTTTAAGCTGGATGTGACGTGTCAGTGGTTACTGTCAAACTGTGAAACTGAGCAAACCACAAGCCCTAGATGATTCTCCTTCTGAGCCTAACGATTAGCATGTCAAGTTTTTATTATGAACTGAAAGTGGTGAATGAGCCAGTGAAGTCAACAGTGCTTACTGAGGTCACAAAGCAAGGGAGCTGAGAGCCAATTTCAAATAGATGTCTATACAACAGGAAGTGTTTTTTTTTTTGTAGTCATAGGAGCCGCCCCCTGCTGACCTTTAGAGAGAATGGAGGTATTCTGGTTTGGCTTCTCTTTTTAAATCAGCAAGCTGCTCCCATCTTTTATACAGTTTGTGGTGCTGGTATGATCAGCATCTCTGGCTCCTCCCACCATTCATAACAGTTTCACATTACACAAGTTGTCAGTTAGTAAGTACACCTACTGACTTTTACTACAACGTGTCTTTCTTTACTGAAGTTACTTAGTTTCTTTTTAATTCAAGTCCAAAGTAATAGAAATAGGAAGATCTATTATGTGAAAGTATACATGCCACACCATAAAATGCTCTGTTAAAATGCTGTCTATGTATAATTGCTCATTACATTTGTTTAAAAATCATTATGATGTAGATTTTTTGTAAATTAAACAAATATGAAAAATCACTTTAAGGTGGCACTGGTTGTTTCAGCTGTACTTGTCTCATGCCTTCTAACACATGTTCATTTTCCTTATATAAGTCTTAAGTATTAAATTGACTCTAATAGCTGTGTTGAAATAGGCTGGAGTTGATGTTCTTTCTGCATACACCCCCCCCCCCCCCCCCCAAAAAAAGGCTCCCTTTCTACTATTTCAAAATTTAATTCCCTGTAACTTGCTTCAGGCTCATTAAAATCATCATATTCTTTACTGTGTGGCTGTAGGAGCTCGATCCAGCCCTGGAATTATAATTAAATACTCACAAACATGCCTTCATGGAGTGCCGCCTTTTCCACTTTGAGTGATTTATCTTGTTGTACTTCAGAGCACACTTTTACTGTCAGGAATGTACAAGACGTTTTTGGCATTCACACTCAAAACATTTTTTTTTTTTGCATCGAAATCATCATTATTCTGCCTGACATATTTGGTATCGTTGGAAGCTTTGGGATCAGCACAGAGCTGCATGTTATTTACTGACATTTAAAGTGAGCTGTGAAATAGTTATATAATGTACGTGCAACAACACGCAGGAAGCCCCTAAGCGCCTGAAACAAGGTGGAAGCAGAACCTCAGTAAATAGATTTCAGATATTCTTTTTAAAAACTGTTTAGAAATCTATAGTATTAGGAATGCAGCTGGGATAAATAAGGCTCTGGCAAATTGTTGCACCGGTCGAGTGTCTAAGTCACTGTGTGGAGATAACAGAGATGTCTTGAGTGCACGTGATGGATGTTTTTGATCGTTATTGCAGCTGCATATCGAGTGGAGATTGAGTATGTCTTTATCTATTGATAGGATTTATTTACTGATTGGAGTTGCAGTGAAGTAAATAAGAGAATGACTGCATGAAGTTGTTCGAATTCAGTTTGGCTGCTGATAAAGTGTGATACAGGCTGCTTCTTGCTTCAGCGCCTTCACACTGTGATGGCAATACAAGTCTGTTTCACATTTTACTATTAGGGATATGAAAAACTGCTTAGTTACTAACAAATGAGTGAGAATCTGGAATGATATTTCCGCTCATTGCTTGGATCAGAATGTAGAAACTAAAGTAAAGCATTAGACTGATCTATGGGTAGTTATGAGCCCTCACTGGTTCTGTATAATAGCCTCCATATAATCCTGCATATAGAGGTTCATTTGTGCACTTGATTCATGGAGGTCATGTGGTTTTTGGGAATAAATCCAATGCTGAGTCTTTCTTTTGAATTGTAGTTGTCCCTTTATCAGCTAACATTCCAAGCTAACCACTGGCAGATTTGTGGAGCTGACTCACAATTAGCAAAACCAAGTCTCTATGGAAAATACTACCTGCCAAATCTTGTGTGTAAAGTCAAAAAGTATTGATTTCAGCATAATATTGTCTATAGGACATCATACTGAACATATATATATATTAGGGGTGCAACGATATTCGTATCGATATTGAACCGTTCAATACAGTGCTTTCGGTTCGGTACGCATATGTATCGAACAATACAACATTTGTAATTTATTTGATCAATTTTCCTTCTGACGATGCTGTCTGTGTTGAGCGCTCAGTGAATCTGTGTTCGACTACTCCGCCTAGGCTGCACTGTCGAGCGCAGATCCACTGAGCGCTCAACACAGACAGCATAGTCAGAAGGAAGAGCGCAGGGCAAGCTAGCGAGACAGAAGTTAAGCTCTCCTTGCAACAGGCAAATTGAACGTCATTCAGATCTGGCGTTTGGAATTATTTTGGTTTTCATGTGACGTATGACCCTGAAGGTAAGCGAGTCATGGACTAAAGTAAAACAGTATGTTGAATGTGCCATGCAATGCTCAATTACATTGGTGTGAACTAGTGTGTTAGCGCAGTTAGCTCGTTAACGTGTTGGCCGTCTAGCCCCATGCACGGGGCGATCGGCGGTAGCTCGTTAACGGAGATTTGCAGTGTTGTGGCGTTAAGGTCATTTCAACGAGATTAACCTGAAAGCACTAGCGGGAACACAACGAATATGACTGCACATTTACACCGACATCATTGTAGTGCAAAGACAAGTGGAAGCAGACAAAAAAAAGCAAGCATGCTACTAACTTTAGCCGAGTCATTTAGACAGCTGTTAGCACATGATTCTCCTTATGCTGCTGAGAATATAGCCCAGAAGAAGCGGATAGTATAGCTTTTATTTTGGAAAGAGACATTTCTCTGTAATAAACTCTCTTTTCCAAAGATGAGTGATTCCTCAATCAGATACAGGGCTTGCAATATCGCTAGCCCGACGTCCCGGAGCTAGCGATTTTTTCAGTCGGGCTACCAAAATCTATCTCTTCCCTGCCCGTCGGGCTATTGTAGGAAAAATATATGTCAATGCTTTTGCATTCTTTCGGAAATGTAGCTGGGTAATTATGTCATTGGCATCGGTGAGCCACTGTCAATATGTGACATATTGAAGTCGCGTTTGAATTTGCGCTTGTTTTTTTGCTTTCACTTTGCAATCGTGCGAACTGTGTATAGAGAGCGACAGCACTGATCTGTGAGTGATGATAATTTGTGCACCAATTCCTCTGACATCGTCTTATTAATCGTTAGCTTACTATGCAAACATGACAAGTGAAATCTCCCGCAGCAAGCTTAAACATGTGAGAGGTTGATCGTGCAGAGAATCGCTGAGCTTATGTGAGTGAGTGTGTAAAAGCATTTCAGTTCTGCTGAGCCAAATAAGACAGGTCAGGGTGAAGAAGTGACAGCCAAAGAAAAGCTTACCACAAAACGGAGAAGTTATGACAAATCAGACTATAAGGCAAAAAGAAAGTGCAGCTTTATGGTTTCATGGACAAAAGAATTTCTGTGGCTGCAATATGATGAGCTAAATAACTAGGGCTGCACATAAGTGGCCCGCAGGTGCGCATTCGCTGTCAAAATAAAAAACACGCACAAGGGTTAGGGTTAAATTTAAAAACTGTACTTTTGAGTTAAAATATATATTTATAATTTTAATAAATGACAAATTAAAAATGCATGAACATTTTTTTGTATCGAAAAAATATCGAACCGTGACACCAAAGTATCGAACCGAACCGAACCGTGAATTTTGTGTATCGTTGCACCCCTAATATATATATATATATATATATATATATATATATATATATATATGTATATATACATATATATATCCATAGGTCCCTCATCCTATTCATGTAGCCCCTTCCGCTGGGGTTGACCGAGCTGACCGAGCTAAGATCCTGTGGGACTTCCAGATACAGACGGACAAAATGGTGGTGGCTAACCAACCGGACATAGTGGTGGTAGACAAACAGAAGAAGACAGCCGTAGTGATCGATGTAGCAGTTCCAAATGACAGCAACATCAGGAAGAAGGAACACGAGAAGCTGGAGAAATACCAAGGGCTCAGAGAAGAGCTCGAGAGGATGTGGAGGGTGAAGGTAACAGTGGTCCCCGTGGTAATCGGAGCACTAGGTGTGGTGACTCCCAAGCTAGGCGAGTGGCTCCAGCAGATCCCGGGAACAACATCGGAGATCTCTGTCCAGAAGAGCGCAGTCCTGGGAACAGCTAAGATACTGCGCAGGACCCTCAAGCTCCCAGGCCTCTGGTAGAGGACCCGAGCTTGAAGGATAAAACCGCCCGCAGGGGCGTGCTGGGTTTTTTTTTTTTTATATATATGTATGCTCAGTATAATATAGTGCATCTTCTAATTCGTAAAGACACGTGCATGCTTGCGTGCACACACATGAAAGAAATAAAGAGCAGATGAAAGTATGTCAGGTATTGTGTACTGGTTCTGTAGAGTACAATAGCAGGATAATATGTGATAGGATCTTGCAGGGTTGCATTATGTTCAGGCTTTTGTTAAGTACAAAGTACTGCCTGTATAGTATCTGCTGCATCTGTGGATTACCTTTTAAATGTTTGATTTAGAGCACGTGTGGAATTTCACCATAAGCGGGATTTTTCTCCCTAACAAATATCTTTTTGCAGTGACTGCCGAGCTGGCAGAGAGTATGTTAATTCTTCTTAATGCTATTTTTTATTATTTTATTGGTGAAAACCTGATGACAAAACATGATTTCGTCCATGCACCTCTGGCTCTCCCAAAGCTCATCAGGATTTAATTCATACACAGATTAATATTTGTGATGTGGCGTGTTTCATCACTGTGACCCTGTGAAGAATGTAGCATTGGAAACATTGCCATGCTTATTTACACTCTTGCAATAAAACCATGCAGACCTGAGTCCATAAAATCCCCAATTTATGCCGCTCTCAAATTGCTACTTGCGAGCATCATCAACTACTGTAACCTACAGCAAAAAACAAACAAAACGCCTGTGCCCGTTTTAGGATCATTTAATAGATCCTGTGATAGATTTATGAGGACAGGAGTGAAAGCTCCACTCTTGTCTTGGCAAAGTTTCAGTTTAAATGCAGTCCCAGTATCTGTTCATTATTTCATTGTGCAGCCTAGCCACCATGTCTCATGTAAAACTCAAGGGAGGCCATAAAGCAGCTTCTAAAACAGCACCTCACTGTACACGTCTAACACTTTTGTCATTTTCATTAGGGGAAAATGTTTTTCTACAGACGCTCTTGAGGCTCCAATGAATGCCTTGTATGTTAACAACATCCCCCGTGGCACCACCATAAAGGTTACAAGTGTTTTCCTGTTGGTGATTGCGCGGTTAATACAAACCTTTATTCATTTTGATTCCCTGACAAATGTCTGAGGTTGACTCCAGCATCATGCGACTGTTCCCCTTTTTAAGGACACAGACAGCTGTCTGTCATACTTGTTTGCAGTATGTTCCAGCATTCATTTGGTGATATTAATCTTAGACTGCGCACTTCTCAGGCAGGAGCCAGACTGGATATACAGTACACTGTGTAGCTCACAGTCACATTCAGCATAACGACCAATAAGCTTGTTGGAAAAAAAGATACATTTGCGCTGCTACTCCAGTACAGACATAATTATCGTAAGTTATGCTGTTATAATTGTTTTCAAAACCTGCCTTAAATCTTAAAAAACACATTATAAAGCAAGGATGACGGGCAGCTTATTTGTGTATGAACTGAAGGCTGCAGCGAGCGGTTTGAGTCCAGTTACAACTTTACGACAACCAGTCAATGAAATGCAATAATTCACAAATTAATGTGTTTTTCTCGACAAGAGTATAGTCAAGGTTATGTAAAGAACATGATATTACAACAAATAAACTTTATAATTCCAACATCAGGCTTGGGTTGCGTTAGCTTGTTCCCAACAATTCAGGGAAGGCTGCGACATTGCGTGAAAGATTTTGACCTTGTTGTCACAACACATACAGCGCTCCAGAGTGTCTACTCTAAAATGAAAAGGTGAGTAAGTAAATGGAGTGAACAAAATCCATCACGCAGTCTTGTTAATTATTATGGAAGCTTAAAAGCAGCTGTAAAGTGATGGATCTTAATGGCTCTCCTGTCATATGTCATGGGTTCTTTCCATGTTTATGCAAAAACTCTATGTGACTAAGTTTCTTCATGCCCTCTGTCAGTCATGGATCATGGCACAAAGGCAATTCAAACCATCTAAGATGCAATTACAAACTAATTACAGATTACCCCCTCCCTGCCTCCCCCTCCTTCCCAGCCCTCCCTACCTTTCCATAATCCTTCCTCAATCCCCCTTACAGCTACAGTAACTCCTCTAATTATGTGCTCCCCCTCATGTCAGCTCAGAGGAGATTGTTTTTATTTTACATTCACAGACACATGTTGTCATACACTTTTAGTTTGACAGACGAGAGCATGAAGTTGACAGAAAGACATCATTTTGTGGTAGTGGGGATTTTGTGTTGTGTGCATGTGTTGATGGTGGATATTGTGCTTTCCCAGTGAAGCATGATGCTGGACAAAAGACTGTTTACTCTGGGTAAATTATTGAACTTGTGCAAATGCTGTGGGGCCCCATATAATCAGTGAAGACACATCAGCCTGGGAGGCAAACAGCAAGACGTCTCAAAGAGGAGGTTTTATATCCTCTTTCTATTTAAGGTTTGGTTTTGGTGAAAACTGGAGTGCAAATATCGTAGCAGAGTATGATTTCAAGGTCAAACGCTCTTGCTACAATTCAGCTGCCCACAGACGTTTATATTTCTTCAAAAAACAAGCTAAAAATGCCCGTGATACACAGCACAGCATTGTGTGTTTACATGGAAATGTTCTCGGTTCTGTAGACATCCTTGACAGAATGTATACAGTCTGTAGCCACCCAGAGATTGGATGCTTTTGACTGCATACCATGCATCCTCGTTATATATTATCTGCTTCACATTCTGGTTGTGTCTACTGACTTGTGCATGCTGCGTAGTCAGCACACAAAGCGATAGAAGCTCCCATGCTGGTCTTCAGTGTCCTTGTTTGTGGATTACGCCCAGACATAGTTATATTTTACAGACTTCGAAAGTCTGCAAGGATATCTGAAAGAATTAACATCATACATTCTGGGAGAATCTTCAGTAGTTATCTACAAGAGTAGCAGAAAAGCATCAGGGCACAAGTATATATGTATTCCTAGTAGAGACTTGACTCAGACACCTCATGTTTAGGTTCTTTTAGTAACAGAAAACAGTGGAGCTGAGAGTTTGAGCTAAATCTGGACACATTCTTTCTCACATTACTCCAGGAGCAAACACACTGGACACTATAGGTACACTAAACAGAAGCACATGGTGTGCTACTCCTATTGCAAACAGAAAAAACACAGGATGCTGAAGCAATTACAGCAAAGATGCAATATCCTAAAGTACAGATATACTCTGATAGTCTGAGGATTAGAGCCAGTGACCTCTAACCCTTTGGCTGCAGTTGCCCTCTCTCAGAGCATATGTCCGCACGTCATGGCTCAGCCCTGCAATACATGGTCCATCCCAGCTGAAGACAACAGCCAACACTGGTGCCCAATCCCCATCGTTTAACACCGTTTAACTTAAGTAAGCAGATTCCTTCCTGGGATCATCACCCATCACTGTTGCAGAGGGATCCTCCTATGTAACATGGAAGAAGCTGGCTGGGGGGTTGGGATGGGCTGTGTTGTTGACCTGAGTAACCTTGTTGACCCCTAGACCCATGTCTCCTTAATAAGTGTTGCCCTCCCCAGTGGTAACAGAATGGTCAAACATTATGTCAAGGGTAATTAAGGTCCAAACGCTCCTGACCCTGATCTAATCCCCTTTGAAAGGATCTCCAACTGTTTACTGTGATTAACAAGGACTGCTGGACTGGGAGGATCTGCCGGTGGTGAGAAGGCTTTATTGGGCCCTTTTTTTTTTATCACCACATAAAGTTGCTTCCAAGAGCTTCAGAAGATGTCCACAGGTCCCAGAGACAACAAGTCGGTGCTTTGAGCCGCTATTGAATATTACCAGCCAAATGGTCAGGTGGTTTCAGACTTCGGAAGCTATAAAGGGTTCTCTCATGTCGGTTCATGTAGGCAAGCAGAAATGAAAGAACAACACAACAGATACTAAGGGTTTTTCCAAATGACGCCCCTGCATGACTGGGCTGTTGTTCAGACTTTTGGGGGAATTTCAACAACAAAGCTAGTTTTGATAAACTGTTGCAACATTTTAATTCAATGGACACTAAATATTTCCCAGTGTTTTATGTATCACAAATGTGGAAGCTGGCCAAAGGACAACAGAGATAGGACACGTGGGATATTTTCCAAACTGTGCAAACTAAATCCAACACACAGTTTAAGAAATCTGTTGAAACCCAAGGTTTGGACAGGTTCAAACTGCCATGGATTACCAGACCATGGATCAAACAAAGACGATGCTTAACATACCAGGAAGTTGCTGCAGTTAAAACTGTTTTTTTGTTTGTTTTTTTTTGGATTGAACATCCACCACAATCCTGGCAAACTGCTTAAAGTTACAGTTGTTTCATAATCTGGATGATATCACCTTTAAATCAAATAATTTACACGCATTTTGGCCTTACAGCTCTTTCTATCCATTTCGCTGTCTAAAAATAGGTGATAATTATTAATGAAGCAGCAGACACCAACCTAACCCTAACACTATGCAGGTCGCCGGTGACCTGGTGGATGCTCAGGGGTTAATAAGGATGATAAGAAGAAGCATACATGCTGGCTCAGTGAGGCGTGCGTAACAACCACATCACATTAGTCTGGTTGTGGGCCCCTGTAATAGCCCAATTCCCCAACAGACCCCACACCCCACCTTGTACTTGTGGCCTGACAAGTACTGACCACTCGCACACACATTGCCATCCTTCCAAGGGGATTCCAAAATGACAGACTGTTCTTGCCATGTCCACTAACGGTCACTCTAATGCGCTGGAGGTCACAGGATTAGTCTTAGGGGGTCATCTTCACAGGGCTGGAGTTTTTAATATGAATCTTACAACGAGGCCAGTGTCCGAGGGCAGGAGAGGTGCTGGGTGATGATGAGACAGCCCCTCCCTTACCCCTTTCCCCACAATCTAAACCTAACTCTTCACCCACTCCCTCCCTCCCACCTTCTTGTAACACCACCCCCCAACATACACACATATTCGCACACACACGCACATACTGGCCTCCCCATGAGGACAGCAGCACCCCATCTAGCCTTTATCTCTGGGGGCAGCGTAAGTCATGCAGAACTCACGAGAGGAACATGCTGAGTGTGAGCTCATCGGATTAGGCCTCAAGATAGGGGCAGGGTGCCTCTGAAAGCAGCAGAGTGGCTTCCTCTGTCTCATGTGCCTTCCCTCCACAGCCAACTTTTGCACAAACACAGGCCTGAACGGGAAGATAAATAAGCTCAAATCCATCCGGCAGCCACAGCTCGGCTTGAAAGAAAGCCTGGAGGAGAGGGAACACTGCTAAACTCTCCACCCTGCCATGAGCTCTTCTGGATGTTTTCCATTCTTTGTCCTTTCTTCAAAACAGAAAAAAAAGCATAAACAAGGATGCATCTATATCAAAGTTATTCCAAAGAGGGACTGAAAAACAAAGGCATCATCAAGGAGTATTCCACATCTCAGTGCTAATTTGTGGTGATATGCTCAAATGGGTTAGGCCAGATGAAATATCAAAAGAGTAACAAAGCATGATAATACAAGCCACGGGTGACTGTGGGTGCAGATATGGCACAGATCACAGATCAAAGATGACTCTGGGAGTGTTGAATTATCCCTCCTTGAATTACATCAGATTCTGAGATGCTCACCATGCTTTGTTAGATGCCCAAATGCCTGAACAATTTGACTCTGTTACAGCTTCGACAGGAGCAGTGTTGTGTGATGAATGGGGTGAGGCGCTAACCTTTTGAAGTAATAAAACAAAGCAAAGTAGGCTGATGCATGGCCGTGTGCCAGAGTTTTAGCAGAGGGGGGCAGAGTTGTGGGGGGAAGAAAAGCGCATGATCGCTAACGGGAGGCTTTGATCACGCTCCCAAACAAACGGCCAGATAAAAAGGGTAATCAACACCTTTGGCCACAAGTCCAAATTTGCTCCTGCCAGTGTCTATAAATTACCCGCCATTAAAGACAAACATTTGGCATACATTTGGCATTGTTACACCACTACTCATGGCCCAGGCAGTGACATGTGGAGGGCATAGCCTATGCTGAGAGTTTTCAGTTACGCAGGCAGGCAGGAACAGCGAGTGGGGGGACGGGGGGCAGTTTCTAGCTTCTCGACCTTGTAGCTGAGAGTTGGTTAGGATCAGTGGCTGCCAAAGAGCAAGCAAGATGAAGACCATGGCTGAATAGAGTGGGGGGTTTACACCTTAGTCTCTGAGTCATGACCTTTGTTCTCGTCAATGTGGTTTATGTTTCCCTGTGCACAGTCTCTCAGGCATGCTGCTCCTGCCAAACGAGGGAATCCCTCAGGCTGAATATCGTACATGGATCTTTCTTTTTGCGGCTACTCAGTTTACAATTGTCCCACTGTCTTCATAACAAATTATTATACAGATTATATGTTTGCAAAAACTTTAGGTTAAACAGTTATACCTTTCATGCTGAGCAGCTAATCTTATTGTGCCTTGAGACACAGGAGATGCACATGTTTGGGTTTTATTCTGTTTATGTCATGCCAATTATTACAATAACTAGTCCTAAAACACACATGAGGAGACAGAGACACAACACAATGAAAGCTCGTGCTTCAGACTGCTCTGAACATCAGTTTCACAGAGTCTTTCTTGGTCATGAGGGGCAGCCAATCAGAAAAAAATGGCATCAAGTGGGAGGAGTTACATGGGGTGAACGGAGAGCTGGAGCCTAGTCTGTAACCCTTTGCAGGTGACCAGTCCATCACAGTCAGTGTATTATTTGTTATTTAATTGGATTAAAAATGCTCCAAAACACTCCCCTTTAAAGAATGACTCAGTCTAAATTTGGAGTTTTCAGGGGCAGGGAAAGAGAAACTCACATGTTTGCTAGTAGACTATGGTTTTTGTCCTGTTTGACACTTTGTGAGTTGTAAAACAAATCCTATTAGTTACAAAGTGTCAAACACTGTAAAAAATACAGCTTTGGGTTGTATCGTGGTACACTGGCTGGCATTGATCGTTGTGCGGTCGTTGTGTCCTTGGGCAAGACACTTCACCTGTTGCCTACTGGTGGTGGTCAGAGAGCCCGGTGGCGCCAGTGTCCGGCAGCCTCGCCTCTGTCAGTGCGCCCCAGGGTGGCTGTGGCTACAATGTAGCTGCCATCACCAGTGTGTGTGAATGTGTGTGTGAATGGGTGGATGACTGGATATGTAAAGCGCTTTGGGGTCCTTAGGGACTAGTAAAAGCGCTATATAAATACAGGCCATTTACCATTGATCATCTGACAGCAAGAAGGTCCCTGGTTTGAACCTGCCAGCTATCTGGAGCCTTTCTGTATGGAGGTTATATGCTCTCCCCGGGCCTCTTACCCTATGACAGCTGCCATATGCTCCAGACCCCGTGACTCTGAATCGGATAAGTGGTTACGAAAAGTATATATTAATATATTTCTTTTTCCCCCTTCATGTTTTAACCCTCTCAGGCTCAAATTAAACTTTTTGTTGCTAATGCACAACCAAGTCCTGCAGTGGTACTTCTGAGTAAAAAAAACTCATAAAATATGTATGTGGGGTAATCAGGTTGTTAGTTTTTAACTGTTGCAAATCAGCAACGCCTGCCTTGAGAGGGTAAAATTGGAATTGAAAAAACAGAAACTAGAAGATCCTTTAAAGTGTTTTACAAGCATTGTGACATTAAAGTTCTACATGCTCTCCACTGAGGAACACCAAATAGCTGAAAATTTTATGAGTGTGAGGGTTAAAAATGTACCTCATCATCACCCTCAACAAGTTACCGGCTACCTGGTTGATGTTACGCTCTTCAGTGCTTGCATATCTTTAAATTCTTTGAAGAGTAAAGATAGAGTAAAGAGGCAAGAAAGTAGTACATACAATAAATATCTTTTAAAGCGTTGGGGGTTTACTGTTTGATGCTTGCATGAACCTGTCCTGACTTCAGTGCTTTCGAGATTATATAACTGACCTTTGTCAGGTGTGTATCAGCATACAGTAAATCACAGCACTCTACTTGAACCTTTGCAAATATTAAGCAGAGCCATGTGTGAATGTAGCCGTGTAACAGTGGTTGCAGTAGGGTTGAGCTAATGGGTAGAGCTGTAGGAAAACTTGGCATGAGATGAGTGTGAGAAGCGGCTACAAACAGGAAACATCCACCAAACTCTTAATTTAAAGTTTGTTTAGCTCCTCATCTCCGCTGCTTCAACTTGTCGTCTTCAGCAGTTCCTGTGCAAATTTAATATCGAAACCTAAATCAGAGGAAATGCTCTCAGCGTGCAATCTTCTGATGATTAGGCTCAATTATCAAAGCCCACAATAGAAGCCCAAACAAACAAATTTAAAGATATTTATGTGTGTTCACAGTAAACAAATGAACCCTGGCCACAGGCCATAATTGGCTTTAGGAATGTGGCAAGCGCTTAGCTTCCTTGTTGTATCATCCTTTGATTATTTTGGTGGATGAGGAAGAACAATCTGCTTTTGCTTTGTGCTGGCCTTTATTGTCTTTTGTGATGATGGGAAACAGAATTGGAACAGAATTGAATAGACTCTGATACATGAAAATATTACTGATGTTGATGGACACTGGTGTTTTCCTGCTCCCATGACCAATTTTAAACATAATGCCTCTATTGTTGCCTTGTGTAAATCTGAGTGCCAGCCTTTAAGCCTGCTGTTTTCTCATGGGCTTTGAATGACACAAAAGTCATTGTTTTTGTGTTGCGACATTACTGTGAACAGGCTCATCTGGTACAGAGTTTATAGTTTACAGGGGGGGAAAAAATTCCCACTCTCAGGCACTCATCGATATGTCACGTCAAGAGAAAGCAAAGTGTTGCTCGAGTATGTTCCAGCTGATTTCTGTGTTTAAATCCAAGCCCTAATGTTTGGGTTAGGGATTGTAATTTTGTAATGACTGTTTACATAGCTTTAGGGCTGGCACAGAGACAGTGAGAACAAGCTGGGAACACCTCACGCACTGCCCTTTAGCTGGAAGGGTCAGCATACACATTCATATATACATTAAAGCTCTTTGAGTGTTTGTGCTGATGTTGTAAATTTGTTACCACCGCTATATTACATTACATATATTTGGATGAAGTAGTGTGGTCTGTTTGGGGATTTTCCTCCATGTCACAGTAATAAACATGCTGTGGAAAAAAGTTCCAGTCTCAGGACACTTACACTGATAGCATCGCACACCAAGTGCTGCAGTCTCAGCAAAGATTCATATTTTGTTTGTTGTAGATAAATTGGGCTTTTGTAAATAGAAGAAAGTGCATAGGTGAATGAGGCTTGCAGTAAGAATGTCGTACAAGTTGTCAAGTAGTGTAGAAAAGCTTTATCTAAGCATAAACTTGACCTACCTAACCCTTTATACACTTATACACTGATAGATTCAGAGTATAAGCGTATTAGTTGTATAGTATAAGTGTACCTGATTCAACATGCAGACTAGAGGAGCTGGGGACAGAACCACCAACCTTCCAATTGGTAAATAACCTGCCTACCTTCTGAGCCACAGTTGCTCCATCTTTGAAATAATCTGTATGAATCCAGTTGGGTCTAGAATGCAGTGCAGGGTTCAAAAAATGTTGTCACAGGGTCACTGGGATGTCTGACAGAACATCTGATCTACAAGGTTTTTGAAATTGGAAATTTCCTCTTATCTGCTCTTTAGTGCAAGGACGAACGGGATGAGCACCGCCACAGACCTACAAAATGACCTCCAGCAGGCCACCAAACAATCAGAAATAGACTTCATGAGGGTGGCCCGAGGGCCTGACGTACTGGGCTCACTGTCCAGCACCGTGGAGCTCTATCTGCATTTACCATAGAATAACAGAATTGATAGGTCCACTACTGGGGCCCTGTGCTTTTAACAAATGAGAGTGCATTCACCCTGAGAAAGGCTCTGATGAACGCTATGTATACTGTCTTTTACATTGTGTGGCATGACCGGTTTGGAGGGACGCACAGGCCTCTACAGGCTAGGCCAGGGTTCCCTGACTGCCATTCAATATCAGTATAAAATCCTTGGACTTATTGTCAGACCTTACGCCGTAGGTAATTTGTTACCTTACTTACCTTACGAAACTTTCTCATTACTCTGTAAAGTGACCTCAGACGCACTGTCACACAAATACTAGTTAACAATAAAACCTATAAGGCTCCAATCCCACAAACAAACACAAATCTCTATCCTAATGAGGACACACATACCATCTTTCTTTTAGTTTTTACGTATGAACATGTATGAAAGCCCAAACAAGCCCAAAGAGACTTTAAAGTGA
Source organism: Copadichromis virginalis (assembly GCF_057382275.1). Classification (NCBI taxonomy): domain Eukaryota; kingdom Metazoa; phylum Chordata; class Actinopteri; order Cichliformes; family Cichlidae; genus Copadichromis; species Copadichromis virginalis. Next base: position 31,839,473 of record NC_140633.1, read on the forward strand.
TCTGCACAGGGGCTCCACTTAAAAAAAAAATGAACAAGCAGAAACTGAAGCTTCAACCGTGACTGCTTGTCACTGCTTTTTTTACATGTTGAAAATCAGGCTTTGGCTGTTGGGCTGGGGTTGACATGCATTAAGCTTTAAAATCACGCTTTGTTCTTGGCTAGCTTTGTGCTAAGAGTCTGTTAGCAATATAATGTGGCTCTTTCTGTCTTGGATGCAATTTCCGCTTTGGCATTGCAGTCTTGTGCTTTGTGGAATAAAAATAAAAGCGATGACCATAATTATACTCATCAAAAGTTGTATTTCTGTCCACCATTTTCACCACCGTTTTCCTCCTCCTGCACACAAACTGAAACCAGCTGATGGCAGCACAAGTGCGCAAAAAGAAAAAAGCACTTTTGTTATATTTTTTTCCCCTTTCTAGCGCACCGATACCTGAAAACTCTTTGTAGCACATGTAACAACATCCCTAGGAAGTGGTAGCACTGACTGGCTCCCACAGTCACCAGACCTAATTACAATCATGTTTGGAACATCGTGTTTTGGTCCATCTGATGTCACTATTTTGCAAATCAGACTTTCCAGGAGCTCAGTGAGCAACTAGTCCAGATCTGGGAGGAGATCCCCCAGGACACCATCTGCTCTCATATTAGGAGAATGCCCTGATGTTCTCAGGCATCCATACAGGCACATGGGAGTCAAATGAAGTAATGAATATAATTGCTGCAATGTAATTTCTTCAAAATGGACTACTTGCATCATTTTTTCATTTGGATTTTCAGGGTTTCTTTGAATTCCTCTGTAGGTCAATAACTTTCATTTCCACTGAACAATGTAGCCTTATCCAGTCAATATCAATAATGACGTCCAGCGTGATTTTTTTTCTTGCCTATTGAGATCTGGGGTGGTTGTGCCTCAGGTGGCAGAGCAGGTCAGCCACGAACCAGAAGGTCGGTAGTTTGATCCCAGGCTGCTCCAGGCAGCATGTCAAATATCTTTGGGCAAGATACTAACCCCATGTTTGCCTACTGGTGGTGGTCACTGGTGGCGCCAGTGCCCGGCAGCCTCGCCTCTGTCAGTGTGCCCCAGGGCAGCTGTGGCTACAATGTAGCTTGCCATCACCAGTGTGTGAATGACTGAATATAGTGTAAAGCACTTTGGCGTCCTTAGGGACCAAGTAAAGCGCTATACAAATGCAGGCCATTTACCATCTAATGTGTTTTCAAAATGTTCCTTCAGTTTTCTTGAGCAGTGAGCTGCTAAAAGATGACATTTCAGACACTACAAAGTCCTCATTAGGATAGTAGAAGGGTGTCACATGTTTGTCAACCACGAGACATGGATTACTTGCTGTTTTGATTCTGTTTCATACCTTTTTTTTGCTTTTTTCTCACTTTTTGCTTTTGTTTTCACGCAGTGAAATGTGACTGTGGTTTGGGTTAAATATCACAGCTGCAACCATGCGTGTCTAACTAATAACATAACTCTGTGTGTCAAGGTCCCTTGCCAAAGGACACCTTAGCATATCTGTGAGAAATGGCACTATGACAGTCTGAGAATGGGAGCAGGCTGATATTTGCTGTAGTTTAAGTCCAAGTAAATGGGGATGAGGAAACTCGTAGCTCTGACAAGGATGCAAAATGGATGAAAGCCAAATAGGTTAATAGAGGCTTAATTTCTGACAGTGTTATGTGGAAAACAATGCAAGAATGTTTTCTTGCATTGCGGAATTTCTCCATTGTTGGAAAGCGTCTTAAACCAAACAAACTATATGTTGTCTTGACTTTCAAACAATAAGATGTTGTATTTGAGTTTGGCTCAATTCCAAAATTAGAAAGTCAACCCAAGTTGTGGCAATCAGGGAGAAAAAATATAGTTTTAAGTTACATACATAAAAAACTTGTTTACATGTGGCCCCCCCCCCCCCCCCCCCCCCGTAAAGTTCTTTTTGCTTGTCTCCAAAACATATGGTGAGGATTCGTGGCTCAGGTTGGGGTCACAGATGATGACTTAAACCTCAGAGGGTTCGTGAGAAAGAAAGTCTTTGAAATGAGCTCCTCTTTAAACTAAAAGGCTGCTACCAGTTTCATAAAAATCTAACATAGCCAAAGCATTTTGGTACACAAGAGCAGACATTATGTTCACTTGAAGTGAATATATAAAAAAATGTGTACAAATGTTTCAGAAAAGAATTCTGAATTTTTTTAAAGGAATCAGATTTTTCTAGAACCTTAAATCACGCTTGTATCATCATCTAATAGCAGTGTGGATCATCCAAAGCTGCCTTCAAGCCAACACTAGTCAAGCCTCTGATGACAGACGCTGCTGTGTGCTGGGCATAACCTCACATTAAAGCTAATCCTTAAATGTTATTTTATGAGATTACACTTTTCAAGGAGCCTGCCATACAGTCCTCACTCTGCTACATCACCTTTCAAGAAATGAATAAACAATCTATGCGTTTTATCTCTTGCTGCCTCTATTAGCTTTTTATTTTAAGTGCAGGAGGTAGCCTACAATAGTTGTTTTGTTAGACATCGCCAGTGCAAATGCATTTAGGGAAGAGATGATTGTGTCTCACGTTTCCTTCTGTGGAAAAAAGGCGATCCTTAACATGACCTCATTTACAACGTGTCGTAACAAGACTGGAAAAAATAATTTAGGCCTTACTTCTGATGTCAACAAATGAGTCAGTTCATCATTTTTTTTTATTATAAACCAGTTTTGAGCAGGGAGATTTTGAAGAGAGCTCATTTATCATTTGTTCATTTCAGGTGTGAGTTACTCTTGTATTAGATTGGAAAAAAAAGTCATGTGACAGAAAATGAGTTCGTTCACAAACCCACGATTGCTGGTATGATGCCTCCTCGGATCCTCACATACATCTATACGACTGACGGGTCATCTTCACTCTGTTTATCAGATCATTCATTGATCAGCTTCACCGACCCGTTGGCACAGTTAACACGTTAGCGCCGCGTTAACTCGTTAATAGAGATTTACCATGTTAATGCGGTTATGGCGTTAACATCATTTTAATACGATTAACTAGACAGCACTATCCATCCATGTTTTTTGAATTTTTATTTTATTAGTACATAAACCCAGCCAGTGAGTGAAACTGAAAGTAAAATAGCAAGAGTGACGCTAAACATAAATTTCTCTAACCTCTGATTTATCCAGCTAAAACCCTCCAACCTCAAAATTGCACTGGGGTATCTCTCGGTTGAGATAAGGCACTGCCTTAAAGGCTGAAGTCAGTGAACAAAAGTCTGCAGAGTATCGTAAAAACCACAAAGCAAAATGACTGATTACAGACTTATGCTGAAAAACCTGTACTGATCTGTGGCTGTTTTTAGGTAAGTAATGCCACTTAAATCCCTTGCAAAGACATGGATATCTTCTTTAAATGCGCCACTGCATTTCTGAGGAACACTTTCATGATGTAGGCTGAATCAGCGAAAGCAAAACAGACATTTCATTGTTCAAAGGTCTGATATGTTATTACTTTCTGGGCAGTGATGCAACAAAACTGCAAGGATGAATTAGTAAAAGAAGAGGAAAAGAACTCGCAAGGGAAAATTAGTTTGCCTGACCTTTCTCACGCTGCGCCGCTGTCACCTCATAATTTCCCATATCATTGAACAGTACCATGAAACAGTTTATCATACATCTCACTGGGAGTCCTCGGTTTTCATCGTCCCCTCAGGAGGGATCACAAACCACAACCCAGTCTTGGTGCAGGTGTGCGACCAAATGATTCCCCCACACTTTCCCCAGTATATGTCTGTCTCTAGCCCTTCCTCACTCGATCCCCATGGAAAAGATTTGTAACTGTCCATTACTCAGCGAGGCCGCAGGGTCCTGCCTGCTGATCTCTCCAAAGCCTTTACTGGCCAAGGATATTTATTTAACATTCACCAGCATTGTTCCTGCCATATGTTAGCATGAACTCCAAACCTGACCTGATAGTTCATTAAATTTTTAGTTTCCTTCTGAAATATTTCTGCAAAGTGTGATAGGAAAAACCCTCAAGCTCTAATGTAACGTTAACGTTATGAGCTCAGTTGTTCACAGACAAAAACAGCCACACCAGTCATTTGTTCAAACACATAATATGAGCGACAGTGTGTTGACGCTTTCCTGAAAACACCCTCTGACTGTCATAATGGTAATTACTGTCCTCCTGAAGGCAGAAATTACATGACATAACACACAGAAGTCAGTGCGGTCTGTCAGCAAAGTGTGCAACTTTTATACAGACCGAGGTATGTGTCAATGCTTTTTTTTTTTACATTAAAGTATTTTTTTTTACCTTTACTAAACGTGTTTTCTGACCTGCCAGAAACTTTGCCTTATCCTACAGAAAACACGCTTAGTGGACGTAACAAATAACCCAAGCAAACACTCATCTGTGGCCATGTTCAGTATGCTGGGGCTCTTTTATAGTTTGTTGTGTACAACAGAACTGTGTCTCTTTATTTGAGTAAAAATTACATTAACATTCAAAATTCTGTAAGTATATTAGTTAGAATGAGCAGGACTGCATTTTCTGGTAAAAGTTGTTTTCTGCTGCTACATGTGCTAAATTTAGTAGATGTGACAGGTGGCTTGAAGATGATCCCTTTTTTCCTCACACTTGTTTTAGAAGAAAAGACGTGTGTGGCATTCTGCTTCACGGGAAGAACACCCATCAAACTGTCAGTGAATGATTTGCTTGGGTTTCAGATATTTTTCATAGTAGCTTTGAGTTCTGTGAAACTGCAGTTTCACGGCTGTTTCTGCAAAGGCTAGCCTCAGGAGTCTTAGATCTCTACAATGATAAACTTTGAAACAGCATTTCGGTACACTGTATACTGTGTATACTACTGTATTGACAATAAAGCTCTTGAATCTTGAATCTTTAAACACTGTAAACATGCAAGCCAGCAGTACTAAGACTCCAGATCTTCAAACCTTTAACTTGCTGCTCGATCCAGCTGGATCCTGCAGCAGGGGGAGAGTTTTTCATGTTTCACCAAGCTCATTTAGGCTGAAGAGCAAAAAAAAAAAAAAGGACTAATCTTCCTTTTGTGGGCCACTTGTAGTCCATATAGTATTGACTGAGACTGTTTGAGAAAGCTTTGGTTAAAGTAAAAGGTTCATGTGAAAAACCGAAGGTCTGTTGCAAAAGTGTAATCTCAAATTAATTGATTATTGTCATTGGTTTATCTTTGATTTCTATGTTTGTGTCCACTGGCCTGTACTGAATGGTGGGTGCTTTTTGTTTCTTATGTTATGTTTGTTATACTTCTTGCCCTCTAGGCTAGATCTCTCCAATTAGACATTTTAGCTGGATAAATAAAGGATAGATCTATATAATACACAAAGATCCTTTGAGTCATTTTTTCCAAGGGAAAACAACGAGACCTTAAGTCATTGCTAAATAATTGGTGTACTGGTAATTTGATGTTAAAGATGTGTTCTCTGACCTCAATTTTATATCCCTCTGGACAGAGGCCAGGAGCACAAATTCCCCCATTCTTGGGTATTTCCATACACACTGGTAAAATGGCCTTTAGTCAGTCCTGAAATGTTGGAAGGAACTTTGCAGACTAAAATTTCTGCTTCACTGGAAAGTTTTTGGTTTTCGTTAACTCAAGAAAAGGATAAGAGAGCCCAAAGTCACGGCTTCCAAAATATATTGTCATGGATTTGTTTAACTTCAGATGGGCATCGTGGTCCACTGACATACAGACAGCCTTTCCTTGTGAAGCACTCAAAGATCACTTAACAGCCCTCACATGTCATTCATGTGCACAGAGAACTAACAGCCATCGATTAGTGGATTCAGGTGCACTAATTCAAGCATAGAACAATGTGGGTACTTGAGGAATAATAGCTGCTGATCTTCAAAGTAGCTCAGCAGTTTGATTCCTCAGTGTGTACTTTGTTTGTGTCACAACACAGGGAGGCGTTCTGGGCAAAGTGAAGACTCCCAGCTGGATCTGGCAACCCATAGAACCAACATAAAACCCGTAAGAAGGGGATGAAAGAGGGGTTTAATCCGTCCTATTCAATGTGTGCTGACAGCACACATCGAGGGTCTAAAGTGTGTGTTCGATGAGGGTAATGGGGGTAGGTTATTATCTAGCCGTCAACCTGGGTAGTTCTTCATACACAAATATTGTCCAGACACTTCAGAGCTCAGTGTTTGGATCAGGATGTAGAGGATATGGCTATAAAAGGCTGGTGTAACTCAGGGGCTGGAGAGGTTCAATTCACTGATCTATATAGATTCTTGAAATTTTAACATTAAAATTCGAAAGATTCAAGCTGAGATTATAACGCTGCTGAAAATTCCTTCCACACTGTGCATGAATTAAGTCTCGGTTCCATGAGGAGCCCTGCAGCTGGATACATTTGTGATATTTCCAAAAGACAAATTTCCCACGTGTGGGACTAATAAAGGTTATCTTATCTTATCTTATCTTAGAACTTCAAGATGATGACTCCCTATTTTTCTTACTTAAGTTTCATTGTGTTTGTCAAGTTTGGGCCAGTTTTGCTATGGTAAATAATCCTTCCAAAAATCCCTGGATCCAAATACGGATATGGATTTGGATAGACTCCGAAAGAAAGTCTTCCTTGTCCTTCACACATAGAAACAAGATATTAAAAGTTAAAAAATAAATCAATAATTAAAAATTAAGACAGGAAAACACGATTTTTTGTTCCTTCTAGGTATGGTTTTGCGATCTCTTTGTGGTCTTTTTTAAATCAAGTTTTTTGTTTCTCCCAATGTGGCAATTTTCTGTTTCTTTCTTGACAGTTTGTGTTTCTTTGTGGTCATTTTGCATCTCTCTTTGATTGTCTTGCCTCTGAATGCGGTCATTTTTCATTTGTTTGGTGATTCTGAATTTCTATACAGCCCTTCAGTACCTTCATGTAGTTTTTTTTTTTTTTGTCTTATTGTGGTTGTTTTGTGTCCATTTAGTCTTCCTTCCCATCCACTACCTATCACTGGGAATCCTGTGGGAGGAAACTGTGGGGAGAATGATATTTTTATCACGTCTTTGCTCTCCATTGGAGTTCTCTACTCTTTAGTATATCACTGGTACAAATTTACATATATCTTGTCAAATTTGACAACACAGATTTCAACAGATATGAAAAGAGATCGCTGAATGAAATACAAACCCACCTATTTTCAGTGTGCCACATCGCTTTGTGATCCTCAGGGGAGATGAGTTGCTCTAAATATTAGCCGTATTGTTTGGCATATCGTGTCACAGTTGACTGCTCATCCACCCCTTTCAGACTTAAGAAGAAAAAAAAAAGCTCTGATGTTTTTCAAGCTATCACTGCCTCGTCAGCCAATGATCCCGCCTTTCATTTGAAGGCATGGAAACCTCAGCAAACACGATGCTGAGCGTTCAGGCTTGATTGATGACTTGCTCTTATTGATACAGTCTCTTACATGTGGTTTGGCCATTGTAGCACATGTGGTTAACCAATAAAGAACAGATCTAGGTCAGATGCAAAGAGAACATGTAGATTATAGGCTTTGGTTGCTGTTCTAATTCAACTCACTGCATTGTCATTGGCTGGTGAAATGACTCCAAATGACAGTTATATTTTTCAACCTGTCATTATTGTATACCAGAGGTTTTCTGTCATCCTTCATGTTTCCAATAGCAGAAGCGGAGTGAGTTTTCTCATGGTATACAGCAGCTGAAAATAAACAGTTGGCTTTGTGAGAGGACAGTTTTTATTTCAGTAGCCATAATCGACACTCTTGTTGCTAATTATAAATCCTGCAGACATTTCAACTTGTCTTAACAGAAGAAGTACAGGTGTACTTTATAGCATTACATGCATTCCACTTTAAGGGTTGTCAGGATCTATTCATTGGAACATCAAATAGAACCGAATCATTGCTAATGTTATTATTATCACCTTTGCTATGGCAAGACAAACTCTTGCAGCACACATGGAAAATGTGCAAAAAGGTGCACCGGCGTGGTGAGCTCTGGGAATACAGCAGCATTGCTACAAGACGTCATTCAGGAGAAGAAAAAAGCCAAAAACTCACAAAAGGTTCAGGCCCATGTTTAGATTCCCATCCATCATGCAATACCATCAGGGAGGTGATCCGTCCCCACTTCATTTTGCAACATGACAGTATGCCCAAACATGCAACCAGAGTCATTAAGAGCTGTCTTCAGGCACAGGAAAAACACAAGTATCTCGCAAAACATGGTCACACAGACACGCAAATAGTGATTTGACTTGTGTGATGTAACTCATAAATAAGAAACTTTCATCACATGATTTGTGACAACATCCCAGTGTTTCCCACAGAATACGACTGGATTTGTTGTGGTGGCGGGGAAGGGAGAAAAAAGCCCCTCTCACACTTTCTTCAATGAATTGATAAATCTTTTCCTTCTTCTGCTCCCTTTAGGGGTCACCACAGCAGATCGTCTGCCTCCATCTCACCCTGCGCTTTATAAACTTCTCTGTCACACCAACCATGTACATGTCCTCTTTCACTGCATCCATGAATCTTAATATTGTGTGACAACAAACACAGTTTTCATGTCAGACTATAAACAATATAATTGTGTTTGATTTGACACAGGCCAGTCATCATCCTCACCAGTCTTTGAGTCAGGTCTCTGAGGGAGAGGAACATTTGACTGAATTCAAAAGACTGTATTGTATTCACACTTAAATGTTGAGAGTTTGCCTCTCTTTGGCGTTAACGAGAAAAAACTTAATGGAACAAAAAGAGTGAAAAAAGCTCTCTAAACTGAGGGAGTTCAGACCGAATAACCTTTTAGTTTCTGACGTCACTGTCCAGTCTGGGATTGTGTTCCCATTAGTCATTTTTTGTTTGGACAGGCAGTTATTTACCTCATGAAAAACACCCAGACTAGACTGAAACATCTCTGAACATAATTTTGAGTCAGTGAGGAAGTTGAAGCAATTGACAGGTGCAGCTAAATATGCTGCTGCAGTTTTTTTGTTTCTGTAAGTCTGGCACAACAAGATGATGTCTCCATCCAGCCACTCAGTTCTAACTGAATGATTTTGCAGAAAGAGTGTTAACAATGAAAACGTCTGGAACACAACACGCTTTCATGACGCAAATGCACTAGTACCAAAGCTGTTATTCTCTTAATGTCCACTTGAGGCTGTCCAACTTTACATCAGAAATAAACATGTTTGCAGCTTATCACAAAAAACAGTTTTGGTCTCTTTATTTAATTTTCCTTCATAACAACTGTGCAAAAGTTGATTTTTTGTAACTGTTTAAATTGTATTAAGGCTTAAGCATTATTGCATTATTCAGTTCAATTCAATTTTATTTATATAGCACCAATCATGACTACAGCTGCCTCAATGCTCTTTACATTAGAAGGTAAAAGACTACAATATTAGAACGAAGCACCAACAATCAGACAAGCCTTGTGAAAAAGTACTTGGTGACAGTAGGAAGGAACAAACAAAACAAACAAACAAGCTTTATTATTTGTCACATACAATATCATACAGAGTACAATGTGCAGTGAAATGTTTTTGTGTCCATGCACGTAGCCGCACCATTCCAGGGCTTGGTTTAGCATGGGGAGTCTAGCCAGGACCCTTACTGGATAGGAATCTAACTTGCGACTCGCGCTCCAAAGGTCTGTAGTCTTACCACTACACTATTCAGCTGTAACTCACTTTTAACAGGAAGTAACCTCCTGCAGAACAAAGATCAGAGAGGGTCAGCCATCCATCTTGACCAGTTGGGGGTGAGGTAAGGGAGAAGAGACCAGAGAAGGACAGCGCAAAAGTCAAAAGAGCTTACGAATGCAGTCCAGTGAAGATACCATAAATGGAAGCAGGTACAAACTGCCATTAAACAGTGAGTCAGATCAGAAAACCTTACAGTCCTGACTCTGCAGAGTGCTGCTTCAGACTGTTCTTGACTCATTGTTGATATTAGCGCTCTTGCCTAAGCCATCTGCAATAGCTGTCTGGATGCCTGAGGATTTTCAACATTCAAACACCCACACTTTAAGCTCTGAGGTTATCACGAAAAATTAATGATTTAAGAAGTTAAACTTTCAGATATTTAGAACAGATATTTAGAAAACCTCTGATTCTCAGCACTCATTAATGTTGACCTGATTTTGAATATTTGTGTTGTAAATCAGGTTCCCAGCACTGTTTGATTTATTTATTGATGACATATTAACTGCATGCTCATGTATCAACAATATTCTTTGCTAGGTAATAATTGCAGTGGCATGTTTAACAGAAGAAACATGTTGTGTTGAGGCAGTCAGGGAAAATAACTGGCCATATTTGCTCATTTTTTTATTGACACTCAGGTTGGGATCCAGTTATTTGCTGCTTTTGGTTGTAGGGATGGGCAGCAACCATGTTCCCTGTGTGTATGTGAGTGTGTGCGTGCATCTGAGCATGTGTTTGAACCTGATGCATTACTGACAGGAGCGGGCCTTGCTGCAGCAGCACGCTATTGTTTTCGTTGGCAGAGATTAGCGGCCCCCAGGGGCCCGTGCCACAAAGAGAGCTCTGTTACCCACTAGAGTGCTTTATTGTGCTCCAAATTACCCCTGTGGAGAGGGTAAAAAACAGCATGGCAAATATCAAGCATGCATAATGTCACCGAGCGAAATGACAGCTGCCTGGTCCATAGATTCCTTGCTGTAGACTTTACCCGTGTTGCTTGAAGAGATGTGTAAGCGTGATCGTAGAAACACTCATAAACTCATAAATTTAACTAATTCAAATCCATGGATAAGATTTTTTTTTCTCATTGGAGCTTCCTGCAGTGTTTCCACTTTGTGTTTAATGCCACCCTTTTTTATCACATCAAACTGAAGAAACCACATGGTTTTGTGCAGCTTTTCTCCCTCTTAAAAGCTTGTTGTTGTTTCTTTTTCTTCATCTAAAGCATGGATACAACTTCACATCCTCAAAGTCCTCTAAGAAAGCTCAAACCTCTCAAAAAGACAAATGGGGTCATGTCGACAAAGAGCAATAATCTTCTTTGCTCCGCGGCCTACGAACAGGCCTGTCAATTGGATTCATTCTCAGTATCCAAGGGGACTGGTTTTTAAAAGTGTCAAGATCAAAAGGCTTGACTGACAAAGCACGCTTTTTATTATTGCAGTGGCAGCCCATAAGCTTTTAATGTTGAAAATTACAGTAATTAAGTACATGCTGAACAAGCCTTGGATCTTGAGGGAGGCTTTGAGGAGCAAACCACAAATTAAAAAAAAACAAGCCCATAGCTGAGATGAAGAGGGTTGTATGTAAATATGAGCCCTTTGTACTGGTATGCAGTGCAAAGTCTCGCCTGCGGTGGCTCTTATCATCCCGAACAGCATGGGATTCATCAAATTTAACGTGCCTTCATGGTGTCTTTGGTTTCAGAGGAAGGAAGATCCAAAAAAGAAAAAGAAATTGTAATAAATGAGTCAGTGGGTGAAAAAAGTTAACAAAGAAGGTGAAATGATGTGAGACATAAAAGCAGCATGATTAAAAAAAAAACCTTTCCTGTTTGATTAGTCATCACGGAATAATCTGACTGACTTTGCCGGCAATAAATAAACAAGTCAGAGAAAAGATTTTCCCAGCGGTGATCTGGAATCATGTCAAGGCCACATAGAGTCTACAGCATGTGACGGTTTGTTCCTCCCTGTCACTCATTGGGATGTTTTTCAAACTACAAGCTAGCTGAAGCTCGTTTATACGGCATCCAGAAAGGGATCAGAGGAGACACAAACACAGAGTTTAATAATGCTTCATCTGAGAGGAAACCACTTAATTACTTATTAAATACTTTGGGTTTATTCTCTACTTTTTAGGGACAGTAACAAAAGCACTCCCATAATAGAAAAGATGCTTTGTGGTAGATTTAGCTGCAAACTCTGGGTAGAGGCTATATAAAAGATGGATCCAAGGAGCATATATTCTACATTTTAATGCTTCACTGTCAACAGCTTCATGGCTGCCATGTTGGGTTTACTCATTGTTTACTCATCAGCTAATGCAATCTAGCAAGTTGCTTCCATGGATTCTATTGGTGCATCACACATAACCATACACATAGGAAACATGCAAATAGAAGAAAATTCTGGAATTTCACTCAGCAAAACTGCAACTCCGACTTCTTGAATGGTCTGTTCGTACAATTAACTGCAAGGGGAATGACTCCAGTGGCCCCTGTGACTCAAGTGGAAATTGAGTGCATGAGTTTTGTCTTCATATTTCAGAGAGTTGTTTCCTTGGCTTGTCAACACAAACCAAATAGGCTATAAAATACAAACCCAGATGACAGGATACAAAAAGAACACTATATTTGAAGCTAGATGATGAACCAGTACTGATCATAACCCTGACATTTAAATATTCTAAATTTATATTTGGTAAAAATGCTCTCATGATAATTTTATAAATAATACTCAGTGTTATGGACCCATTTCGCAGTTTTCCGTCTTTCAATAGCTCCTTTACTGCAGCAGCAGCAACTTACCTCTACACTTCACCAAAGCAGGGTGAAGTGACTCCTTTTTTCTTTTCTTTCTTTTTTTACTCTTGTGAATCACAGAAGCACATACCAAAATCTATGCATGTTGTCCAACACCTGAGGAGTCTTTTGGAGTCCTCAAAAGGCCGGGCTTCCTTTAGGAATTCGACATTCATAGTGGGCAGGTGACCTTGAACATCATCTGTTTGAGCAAAATAGCTTAGTCACTCTGTTGAGAGAAAGAAATTTAAAATCAGAAAACACTGAAGTTGCAGTGATGTTGAACCTAAAAATCTCTAACAAGATATTTACAGTGAATAAATTTAACACCATACATCTTTGATATACAGTTTGCGATATACATTTTTTCACCTAAAAAACTTCAGTGTCATGGTCCTGAGTCTGACGACTCAGTGTTTTGTGTTTCTTTATATTATTCTATGTTCTTGTTTATTCTGTTATATCTTTTGTTAAGGTTTGCCATTTGTTTTTTTCTATACCTGCCTGCTCCCACTTCTCTGGGTTCCCTCTGTCTGTCCGTGGTGTCACACTGTCTGCTTGTGAATCTGTCTGTTAAGTTCAGTGTCATGTCTGGTTCTCTGTGTCTGTGAGCTTCCTGTTTTATTCTGAAGGTCTCTGTCTCATGTGAGTGTGTTCAATTTACGTTTCCCCTGTCCCGTTAGCTCTGATTTCCCCCAGGTGTGTTCCCCTCCTGTCTCTCATCCCTTGATTACTGCTGTGTGTATTTAAGCCCTGTGTGATCTCCTGCCTGTTGCTGGTTGTCTGCGGTTTTCCCCTCCTCTGTCGTCCTGAGTGGTTCTCCCTGCATCGCCGTCTGTGTCTTTAGGTTTCAGGTTTGTTTTCTATGCTTAGATTTTCCAGTTTAGGTTTACTCAGTTCTGTTTTTTGCCACCCTCGCCAAGCTTCCTCACATCAGAAGTGCCTGCACCTTGCGTCCTTCAATAAATTCCACACGGCTCACCTCGCTGACCGTGACATTCAGGTTGCATTCTAACAAAAAAGGAAGTTATCATTTTTTTTAAAAAATTGTGCTTCATAATCTCTGCTCAGAATTGCATTTAAAATCTTAATTTTTCCTCTCTGAGTTACTGTGAATCACATGTAATTACCTTGAAATTACATTTCAAAACGAGCACTTGTAGTTTGTAGCCACCCACCATGGCATAAAACAGCATTACTGTAAAATCAATCAAATAAAGATAAACATTTTCTTTTTCTAGATGTGATAAAAGTTGATTATTGCAGCTTTTCAAGGGGAAAAGAATCACGTGTGACGCTAAAAGAGAAACATGCTCTGTGTCGCGTAGCTTGCAGTGCAGTGTTGGTAGTTGCCCTTTGAGTGGCCAGCGCGGTGAAAGGCTGGTGGGCAGGGGTGACTCGGCCCTCTCCCTATTGTTCCTGTAGCTTGGTATTCCTCTCATAGCATGCCCCAGGCTCTAGAGGATGTGCTTTTTAAAGATCCCAGGCCCTCCTAATGGCCTCACTCAACTCTACAATACTTACTTTTTAACAAAGACACCCCTCGGACTGAATTTCTGCCTCTTTCACCTCTGAGCAGATGCAGTGTTTATTTACAGAAATTACACAGCAATATAAATGACAAAGCTCTTCCCAGATTATATATTGTATTAGTTTTAATCAAATTCTTCAATTTTTCATATATTCCACTCTTCCCCTCTCCTTTCACCCTTCCTCTCTCAGGCCTCTCTCTTTCCTTTTTGCTGAGTGTCCCGCTCAGCTGGCCAGCACCTTTTCACTCTTTGCTGCAGGAATTGTCCCCTGCATGTCAAGTGTAGCCATTAGAAGGAAGGGTTTGGATGAGAGGTGCTTTTCAGGTCCCCGTCCCCCTCACCTTTGAATGGAGACAATAGAGCTGTTCTTTATGTCCAGATGACCACACATACACACACTGCCAAGAAAGTTTCTAGTGTCCTGCAGCAGCAAGGCCCCATACACTAAACTCACGTTTTAAGGAACGGGTAGATTACATAATAAAGGCACGATTGCTCTCGTTGTTGTGACGCAGGCATCATCACTGTACTAGAAGTCAATTTCCTGATAGGGCTTACTGTAGTTCGAGCTTGGTTCAAATAGAAAGGAAAACAGTCAAGTCAAGAAACAAACAGAGAGATTGTGCTTTTCATGGAGACGTTCCTCAAATCAGGCCAAGATCTCTCTTCTTTTCAAAAACCTAAATAGACTAACAAGCTGCCGAATTGCCTTTTACTTTAAAACATCAAAGAGAAGAATTTTTTGATCTAATGCACAAATGAGCTGGTCAATATTTTCTGTAATTTACCAAACTAACAGTTGAAAAATGTCTGGATGATAAACATGACATTGTTAGGTTTTGTGAATGTGATTTAGGGTAAATAAGTACTTTATATGAGAAGATTGAACAATGAATCAATAATGGAATCAAGACATTGTCTTTCAGACACTGTAAAATGTTGGCCCATCTATCTACCCAGCCCACCTCCATGCACAAACTTTCTGTGTGATGACTGTCTCCTCCAAGTAACTTGAACTTGGTTATGTGAAAGAATATAGATGTTTCTTTCACCTTGCAAAATTTCAGAAAAAAAAAGTAAGATGACATTTTGACAGCAATACAAAAGCCTTTTGGGGAGGAAGCTGAGGAAACGTGTTGGAAAGTTGATTGGTGACTTTGACATGAACAGTCTATTTGTATCTCTACTCAGAGATCAGAGATTTCTTTTACATTCACCACAACCTAAACCACCACAAATGGTTCTTCCATTTATCACAGTGAATGGTTAATTAATGAAATTTTTGCTTTATAGAAAAAGACTTTAAGTGGAGCAAGGAGGAGATGGTGCCAGATTCTCCAGATAACATCTCCGCTTTTTTCAGATGATCGGGTTCTGTTGGCTTCACCCAGTAATGACCTCCAACTCACACAAAGGGGGTTTTCAGCAGAGTGTGAAGCAACTAGGATCAGAATTAACACACAGAGGTGTGAGGCATGGTTTTCAGTTAGAAAAACAGTGTTCCCTACTGCGGATTCTGGAGAAGTTTCTGCCCTAAGTAGACAAGTATCTTTGGGTCTTGTTCATGAGTAGGAGAGTGTAGAGCAGGAGATTCACAGATATACTGGTGCATTATGTACAGTGATGTACATAATGCACAAGTATTCTGAGGTGAAGAGAGAGCCAAGTGTGAAGATGGACCTGTCAGTTTACAGGTTGATCTGCATTCCTACCTTTATTTACATCTACAAGCATCAGCCGTGACTGAAAGAATAGGACTGAGATAGGATCAGGATGGAATGAGAATAGATTTACAGCTAGTTCAGTTGGTTCAGTGTCTGGCCAGAATGTCTCTTGTCTCACAGGTAAGGTATTTTGGCCATGTCAAACTAAAAGGAACCTCAGTGAGACCCAGGATATCCTAGAGAAATTACACACAGTTACAGAGGCCCAGTGAACAATCATTCCGATCTGGTGCATTTAAATATGGTGCATTAAGCTCCTGTGTAACTGTCCATAAAAAGTGATTCGTGAATGAGACCCTCACCTTGCCGTGAAACAAGAATCCAGGTGCTTTGATAGAACGCGAGGGTTTGATGCCCTGTGAATGAGAATGAGCTGTTAACCATTACTTTAGACACAAGTAACCTTGCAACATTCCTTTACTCTTCCTTTCACTCTTTCAAACTCTCACTGTTGTTTATACGCTGTTCTTCCTGCAAGAGAAATGATTATGACACTTATACTTTCAGTGTCTATTCAGTGTCTATCCCTTAATGCTGTCAGAAACTTCATGTTGTGTTGTGTTTATTTAACCTCTTAACACCAGTCAGGTTGCAGATGACCTATCTGGGGCTAGGGATAATGTTTGGGCGAGGGGCTTATTGTCAATGAATTTTGACCTATTTGGGGAAAAAAACAAAAAAATGCTTTTAACAACAACAACAAAACGTTTCCATTAATGTATGTAGTTTATTTGAACGAGAACATCTTAAGAAGATTAAGACTTCTATGAAGTCAAACATATTTTAAGTTTCAAGTTTATCCAAAGCTTGCATTCAATGCGTTTTTCAAGGTATAGTACTATATATCATTTGCATGTTACACCACTGTAAAAGGCCACTGGGATCAAGGCCAAGACATCGTGCTTGGCAATCTTAAGCCAAGCCCAGAAACTATGAGGAAGCTTCTGGCCAAGAAACCTAAAGCACACACTCTGTAGGGACACAACACAAACTTGGCATTGACTGCATTCTCCAGCAGCTCCTCCTTCACGGGTGTCAGGACATGTTACTTTCTCACCTAACTTTTTCACAAGTGAAGACCTTGACAACCTTATCTAAATACTTAAGTGTCTGGCTTTAGACAGATTGACTTACAGGAAGTTTTAAAAAACATGAAAACAACCTGTTGGGTGGGGGGTGGGAGTAGGGGTCACAGCACCATTCGGCAGCACCATTCTCCCCACCACAGGTTTGCATAAGCCCCGTAATGGTAATGCCCTGTACAGTCCTTCAGCCCCCATGCTTGCCTCCTTGAGTGACAAAGTCACTCATACCAGCGGATTAGTAAGCAGGAGCCCTCCGCCTCTAAATGGTTGCCGGCAATGTGCCCATGATGGACGTGCTGTGGCATGTAGCAGCTAGCTCTAGCTCTCTGTCCCACCATCCTCCCCTCCATCCATTCTTCACCTCTGCCCTCCTCCCCTACCTTGTCTCTCTTTCTTGAGTAGTACGGATTGGGTGGGAGGGTTCTCCTCCCCCTGTAACATGAAGAATGTCAAGATAATCTTCAGGTGGTTGGTACACACACCGCCTAATTTCCCAGGGCTGATTGCTGACCTCTTGGGCTAATACATCTGAGGCTAGAAAAACACAGCTCCCAAGGAAACATAATGCCACCCTTTAAAAATGTGCAGGCATTTTAATGCACCCCGCTGCGAAGGCACAAACAAGCCCTGCTGCTGACGTGGAGTCCAGCTGCATATAAACACAGAGCTTAGGCTTTGCACTGTTAACCCTTCTCTTTGTCTTGGAGACCGTTTCACTTTGGCGCGTATAAACAGAAGCAAATAGAGGGACTGGTACGATTATCCCTATCAGATGGAGTACCCCTCCTAAACTACTGGCATGTACTGTAACACTAGTGGCCATGTGTGCAGCTTTTTTCATTATATGATGTTTCAGATCAGATAACTTTTGCTTCCCTGTTGCATAAATTTTTGACTTGTTTTCATTCTTTTTTTCAGCAGGTGTAACCCAGTTTGCTGAACTTAAACAAAGTGAAATTAAAATTCAAAGTTTGTTCTACTGAAACTTAATTTAACTTATTGGAAGAGTTGATATTTTAACCCTGAGCACATAGCTGGACTGGCCATTGGGCATACCGGGTATTTGCTCGGTGGGCCGATGGTGATTTTTTTGTTTCTATGGGCCGATGATTTTTTATTTTTTTGGGTAACGGTATAAACAATGAAAGGTGGTGGATTGGCCAGATGCTGGCTGCTGTGTAAAAATAACTCAGTTGTTTGGTGGTGGCTATCGCGGAGCTTCCACATATTCAGTAACATTAGCAAGTGGTGGAGGCCAGCAGGTGGAGAGAAAGGGGAGGCAGGAGGAGGGAGAGACCCGAGGCGGCCGAGTGTCAGGTGAACTGAACTTCGGGTAAGAAGTTATGACCTCCAGTCTATCTGGGTCAGATATAAACCAAGTTTAGGTGGAGTTTATTTTCGTTGTGCTGACTTTTTACAGTCAGTTACAATAACTCGTACTGCGTACTAGCTAGCATGACGGAGTTTTTATACAGCTGGGTGGGTGCTATGATATTACTGATAGTGAACTTTATTTTATTCATAAGGTTAATAGAGTTGCCAACCGTCCTGTAAAAAGACGGAATCGTCCCGCATTCAGAGAATATATTACGCGTTTCGTATTGAGCTGAAAAGGAGCACAGTTTGTCCTGTACTTCGGCTAGGATGGAAAAAGACACAAAGGTGGATTTATTCTGTCTTTACGCTGCACAGCTGCCTCTTCTTCTCTCATTCTCTCCCCCTCCCTCTCCGGTTTCTTCTTCAATCATGAAAGTGATCAATGATCAGCTGATCGTCTTTTCTCTCTTGTTTGTTTATCGCCCACTTTGCGCCAGAAAGAAGAAACCAGTGGATGTCGCGTCAAACAATAGCTGCACGTTTAAGCTTGATCAGCTGTTGTTAGAATTTATTTAATATTAATTTCTAGTATCAGCTGATGTTTGTTGGAGCCACAGCTGTAAAGCTGCTGGTCATGATATCGGTTTGGATATCTGGTGAGAGGGAAACATGAAGATGAAACCAGGAGATGTCCTTACTGAATCATCAGAGCTAAACAGGTGATGGAGAAACAGGTTTACCTTTTAGGTGACATGAATGAGTTGAAGGGAAGTTATGAACTGTTTCTGAGAGACAAATAACACCAGGATCCTTTTTTACGCTGACAGCTGCAGGGGGCCAGGTAGGGCATTAACAGGGAAAGGGGGGCACAAAGAAATACCTTTCTTTCTTATTCTCATTTAAAATGTCTCGCTTTTATTAAATAATTATCTGAAGCTTACAACAAGTTTTTATCTGACGTAAAATGTATAGAAATCATACATATACCAACAAGACAGTTTATATCACTGTCACAACAGCGTCTGTTTTCATTCAAAGGCTTTGTGGCTTTTCCTATAATACCTGGGGGGCCGGTCTCTAGTCAAAATGCCCCGGCCGATTTTTTGTCCCAGTCCAGCCCTGCCTGAGCAACAAAACTGTTTTAGCATCTAGAAGGGCCAAAAAGGTGATTTATCATTTATAAAATGTCTTATTACAAACAAATTACAATCAAATCAAAGCCTATAAAGCTGAAATCACACCTATATTTCACACATCTTTTCATTAATCCTAACCACACCAGTGGTAAAAGAAGATGTAGGATAGAATTAGCTTGACAAACCTATGGCAGGAAAAACTTTTTGTGACTAAAAATTGAAATATTCACTGGAAAGCTAAATTATTTCAGATTTGGTGAAGGGGTAGTGACTCTTGACAGAGTCCAAATGGGGGTTTGTACCATGAAACAACTTCAGCATACTGAGGATATCTTCCCCTTATCTTGCTTCCCAGCCTTAACTGCATCAACAAGGATAAGACATCACAAAAAGCCGGTTAAAAATCTCATCAGTCTCTGTTTTTTTCATGAGCTATGAGAAAAAAATCATAGCATGAGCCGTAAACCTAACCCGCTATACTCTAATCTAAATATGCTCACTTTGGGATCCAAAATAACTTACAGCGGTGTTACAAAATTACATTAAGGGTTCATGATGGGGCATAAAATCCAGCGAGTCACATAATAGTGCCTGTTTTATCAAATTAATTTTTAATCAGCCAAGACATAACATGTTGAATCACAGAGGTTTCATTCCTATCGATGAGTCGCAACTGCAGATTGATCCTAAGACCACAAAATGACTTGTTAAGAGTAAGACACCAAAAATAATCTTTCCTAAATTTAAAGGGGCGGGTGATGGTTTAATTGATCTACTCCATCCTGTTTTCCTCCCCCGAGTTGAAGTATTTTGCATGAGTCAATGCTGCTTTATTGGACATTTTAGGAAGGATCATTTCTGACTGCCAGGGTGGTTAAAGTCTGGGTTTTCCCAGCTTTACAGTGGCTCATTCTACCTCAGGGTCCTCCCTGCTTATTCATTCATTGTTATTTATTTGTACAGTAAGCAACATTCCGATTTAATCACAATAGGAATTTGAGTGTGGCAAAATCAACCAAAGTCTCCACCACTGATGGAAAATTATATGGAAGTGTCTGTGGTTACTGTTGTGAGAATCAGTACACATGCAGTCATTACAATGATGGTCCATTGATGAGGCTGGTATGTGCTACAGGTGTGATTAAGGTGTCTGGGTTAAGAACATCCAGCTGATGCCAAATAAGGCACACCTGCACCTTTTGTTAGTCGTGTGTTAGTCCTGTGAGTTTTACAGGATAACCATATAAGGATTGCTTCCTTTACAGCCTTCTGACTTGAAACGTGAGGTCCAGCCAACCTCCTGTGTGTATGACTTATGAAATGACTGTCTGTGAGCTGTCAGCTTACTGGGGAAAAGGAGGGGGAGAAACAATTAAGCCCAGCCCAAGCTGTTTCATTTTTGCTCAAGTAAGTCAGTAGTTTCCAAACTGCAACCTCATCCGCTCTATGTGTATGGGTGTGTGTGTGTTACCAGACAAATTGCCTCAGCCGCCTGAGATGAGGTGGAGCACCTGTATACTGACTCAGTCATTCACACACAAGGCTTATACACATCTCTGTTTGTCTGGATGTGGGATTACAGCCAGCTGTCTTCTATAAATCAGTCAAACCATCACAATAATAAAAATCACTGATACATTCAGTAAGAGGTGATTTCAGAAACTTTTTTATAGCCCACTTTCAGTTTGCTTTCTTGATTATTACATCATGGTAAGCAGTGACATGTGCATCCTGAGTAAATCTAATTATTGCACAAATACAGTGCAGCACGTGGTTTTAAGCCACAGACTGTGAAAAATTGGAAATGTCTGGGTCTAAATACATTGTAGAAGAGCCTTAAACCTGAATTTTTACAAATGGCAGGAAGAGGGAAACTCCAGTGTTTGCAAGAAGAACTCAGACTAAACAGAAATCTCTGAGAAAGTGAGCTCACTGCTCATTTGCTCTGTCCCCTCAATAAACACTTTCCTGATGCGTTCCATCCACCCATCAATCCATCCAGTCAGCTAGCTTTAAATGTTTATCCAGGTTTGGGTTGCAAGGGCAGTCCAAGCAAAGATTCTCCCTCTCCCTGGGCATCTCCTCCAGCTCATCTACGCAAACCACCGCTACTAAGTTTATGGTCTCAATCTTTAGTTTCAAGTCTTATCAATTACAAAATGATTTTGATTTTATAAATGATAGTCCTATTGAAGTAAAGGTGTACATATAAAAAAAATGTATAAAAATGATTTAGGGCAGAGTGACCTTATGAATGTGAAGTTTTCAAATCGATGGTGGGTACTAAAATGCTCAGCATAACAAACATCACAGACTAATGGGTGACCTCATGGTGGCTTTGACTATGACTTCTTATTCCTAGTAATGTGAGCTGTAGGTAAACTTGGATGACCTGGTTCAGGATTTGCCTTGCAAATGTCCTTCCTCACTTCAATCTCAAGATCTGACAATCATGAAACTTAAACTAAATTATTTTTATTATTACTTAAGGTTTGCTTTGACTTTGACTTTGACTTCATTACTTAAATCACGCTGCTGTTATTGTGTATATGCTGCTGTTATTGTGTATATATTTATTTATATTTCTTCATACATTCTTATATACATACATTCTTATATACATACATGTATATATACATACATTCTTATTTACGGAAGTAGCAGTATGCTTCGTCAATATGCTAGCGGAGGAGATTATCCCCACTGCGAGAGTCACCACATTCCCAAACCAGAAACCGTGGATGGACAGATCGATCCGCACTGCAGTAAACGCCAGGACCGCCTCCTACAACGCGGGTCTCGCCACTGGCGATATGAGCGCCTACAAAGCGGCCTCATACGGCGTGCGGCGCGCGGTGAGAGATGCCAAACGCCGGTACCGGGAACGTGTGGAGTCCCGCTTCCACCAGGGCGACACACGGAGTATGTGGCACGGACTACGCACCATTACGGACTACAAAGCCAGGGACACTGCGCCGATCAACGCCGACTCTGCATTCACCAACGAGCTGAATCGGTTCTACGCCCGTTTCGAGGTTAGCCAGGCGGCTAATGCTATCTACCGCCTGACTACCGAGGACAGTGACGTCATCAGCGAGAGACCGGTGACCAGCATCGCGGAGCATGACGTCCGAGCGGCACTGAGGAGAGTGAACACAAGGAAAGCGGCGGGGCCAGACGGCATCACCGGCCGTCTGCTGCGCTGCTGTGCTGACCAGCTAGCAGGTGTGTTCACTTACATCATCAACGAGTCCCTGGCGAAGTCTGTGGTCCCCACATGCTTCAAAAGATCCACCATCATCCCTGTGCCCAAGAACAGCAAACCCTCATCCCTGAACGATTACCGGCCAGTTGCACTGACCTCGGTAGTAATGAAGGTGTTCGAGAGGCTGCTGAAGAACATCATCTCCTCCTCCATCCCAGACACCACAGATCCGCTGCAGTTCGCCTACAGATCCAACAGATCCACAGAGGATGCCATCGCCCACGTCCTACACACCACTCTCAGCCACGTGGACAAGAAACAGGGTAACTATGTGCGAATGCTGTTTGTTGATTACAGTTCAGCGTTTAACACAATAGTGCCCTGCAGACTGTTCACAAAGCTGAGGGATCTGGGACTTAACAGCCGTCTGTGTGCATGGGTGTTGGACTTCCTCACTGGCAGAACTCAGGTGGTGAGGGTGGGCAGGTGCTTCTCCAACAGCATCACCATCAACACAGGAGCACCTCAGGGATGTGTCCTCTCGCCACTGCTCTACTCCCTCTACACTTCAGACTGTGTGGCCACCCACGGCTCCAACACCATTGTGAAGTTTGCTGACGACACAGTGGTGTTGGGTGCCATCTCCAACAACGATGAGGCGGCCTACATGGATGAAGTGAAGAATCTGGCATCGTGGTGCCAGGACAATCACCTCCAGCTGAACGTCAGCAAGACCAAGGAGCTGGTGGTGGACTTCAGAAGGGGTCAGCACAGAGACTACAAGCCCATCATCATCAATGGAGCTCCAGTGGAGAGGGTGCAGTCCTTCAAGTATCTTGGTGTCCACATCTCCTCAGACCTGACATGGGCTGCCCACATTCAGGTCCAGACCAAAAAGGCTAGGCAGTGCCTGTATCACCTACGACAACTGAGGAAGTTCAGGGTCTCTCCAAAGATCCTCAGGATTTTCTATACAGGTGCTGTGGAGAGCATCCTCACACAGAACATGACATCGTGGTTTGGGAACAGCTGTGTGAAGGACCAAAAAGCTCTCCAGAGAGTGATCCGTACAGCAGAACGCTGCTGCAGGATTGCTCTCCCCCCGCTTCAGGACACCTACACCAGGAGATGCCGGACTAGAGCAGCGCAGATACTGAAGGACCCGTCCCATCCAGGCAACAAACTGTTCCAACTTCTGCAATCTGGTAGAAGGTTCCGCATCTTCCGGGCAAGGACAGAGAGACTCAAGAGGAGCTTCTATCCCCAAGCCATCCGTGCCCTAAACACACACACCCGCCCGCTCACATCATCTATAAATGACTGAGACAGGACTCTCTTCCAGACACTCTAAACCAAGGCACAATGTACATTTCAATTCCTTTAACTTTAAATATGTTTATATTGTCTATCCTGTAAAATAGTCAGATGTCTATTCATATTAATGTACAGAATTCACCTGCTTGCTGCTACTACTGCACATTCACCCAGTGTATATACTATATGTATGTATATATATATATATAATGTTCTTCCTCTACACCCCCCCCCCCCCCCCCCAATTTATGCACATGTCGAGGAGCGTGTCAGGCTACATTTCACTGTATGTTATACTTGTATAACTATGCATGTGACAAATAAAGAACCTTGAACCTTGAACCTTGAACCTATATAGTTCTATATTGTGTATTTTGTTGTACAGTTATTTTATTTTCAACTTTAATTTATATA
Source organism: Copadichromis virginalis (assembly GCF_057382275.1). NCBI lineage: Eukaryota > Metazoa > Chordata > Actinopteri > Cichliformes > Cichlidae > Copadichromis > Copadichromis virginalis. The sequence goes on from NC_140633.1 coordinate 31,863,729, forward strand.
TTTTATCTTATTCTCCCAGTTAAATTTACCCTTCATTCTAATTTGTGTTGTACAGTTATTTCATTTTTAACCTTAATTTATATTTTATTCCTTCCTAGTTAAATTTACCCTTTTAAATTTTTCATATTTATTTCCTATCTTATTCATAGCCTTTTCCTTTTTTGTTTTCTTTAGGTCACGAGCAGTTGTCCAAGCATTTCACTACATATCGTACTGTGTATGACTGTGTACGTGACAAATAAAATTTGAATTTGAATTTGAATTTGAATTTGACGTTAACAACTTGACACAGTTTGGATTCTTAACTGGACTTTGGCTCAGTTACTCTGGACTTATCATTGGCATCATATCTGTAATCTTGGCCTTTATTTTTAAATCAGCTACAGTTTTAAGTTTTTTGGGTTTATTTTTTTCCCTCATTGACAGTATCAGTTTAAATAACTAAACATTGGCCAAAGTTAAAGCTTCCTTTGTTATAAATTGTGCTACCCTAGGTTTTTACAATGTCTGTATTTTGCTGGTTGATGACACACATCAATTTTGTCCTGTCCTGTAGACACATTAATGCATTGCATACAGTGATAAAAGCCAGACACCATGCTGTGATCCAAGGAAATTCAGGAACAAATGAAAAACAACGTAATTAGGATCTCTCAGTCTGGAAGAAGGCTATAAAACCATTTGTGAAGCTGTGGGACTCCATTGAACCACAGTGAGAGCCATTATCCACAAATGACGAAAACATGGAACAGCGGTGAACCTTCCTAGGAGTGGCTGGCCAACCAAAATTACCTAAAGAGTGCAGCAACAACTCATCCAAGACATCACAAAAAACGCCAGAACAACATCCAGTTCCCTGGCCCACTTGCTTCACTTAAGGTCAATGTTCGTGACTCCACCATAACAAAGACTTGGCAAAAATGGCCTGCATGGCAGAGTTCCAAGGTGAAACCACTCCTGAGCAAAAGGACCATAAAGGATTGTCCCAGTTTTGCAAGAAAACATTGTGATGATCCCCAAAACTTTTGGTAAAAAGTAGCAAAAGTTGAACTTTTTGGAAGTTGTGTTCTATTATATCTGGTGTAAAAGTAACACAGCATTTCAGAAAAGGAACATCATACCAACAGTAAAATATGGGGGTGGTAGTGTGATGGTCTGGAGCTGTTTTGCTGCCACAGGGCCTGGAAGACTTGCTGTGGTAAATGGGACCATGAATTCCGCTGTCTACCAACATATCCTGAAGGAGAATGTCTGGTCATCTGTTCATGACCTCAAGCTTAAGTCAACAAAACACACAAGCAAGTCTACCTCTAAATAGCTTAAGAAAAACAAAATGAAGACTTTGGAGCGGCCTAGTCAAAGTCCTGACCTGAATCTGATTGAGATGCTGTGGCATGACCTTAAAAAGGTGGTTCATGCTCGAAAATCGAAAATGCAAAGATGAGTGGGCCAAAATTCTTACACAGCACTGTACAAGACTCATTGCCAGTTATCACAAATACTTGATTGCAGTTGTTGCTGGTAAGAGTGGCCCAAGGTTTAGGGGCCAATCACTTTTTTACACAGGGCCATGTAGGTCTGGATTTTTTTCTCCTTAGTAATAAACACCTTAATTTAGACACTGCATTTTATATTTATTTGTATTATCTTTGTCTAATCTAAGGAGCTTGGAAAGAAGAGCAACTGGACTTCTTTAAGTTTCTTGAAGACATTTTCATCAACCACACAGCTGAAAGATGTAATAGATAGGATTTTTTTCACCTTGTGTAGTACACATCCAGCAGGATCCTCGTCAGATGTACCAGCCACCCTCACTGGTTCTTTTTGTGTGGAATAAATCACACAAAATGTCAGTTGTGTCCTATTTGAGAGCCATCAGTTTTGCTTTGTTTGTACTTGCTGGTTTGCCAAGGAATTTCTCGTTTAAAAGTAGTGCTGTCAGCGTTAATCTCGTTAAAATGATGTTAATGCCATAACCGCATTAACACGGAAAATCTCCGTTAGCGAGTTAGCGCAGATCGCCCCGTGCGTGGGGCTGGATGGCGCTAACACGTTAACGAGCTAACCGTGCTAATGCGTCGACGGCATGCAGCCACAGGTACGAAGCGATCTGCGCTAACCCGCTAACGGAGATTTGCCGCGTTAATGCGGTTATGGCGTTAACGTCATTTTAACGAGATTAACGCTGACAGCCCTAGTTAAAACACATCTTTTCATTAAATTAACCTCTTAACATCCACTGGGTCACCAGTGAAATTAGTGTGAATTCTATCAACATGTTGAACAAGCATAGTTTTAGAAACTAGACTTTCCAAATCAAGACTCCTACATGCACTCTGGCCTCATGCTTCTTCTGTGCTAACAATTCCCCTTGGAGATATCAAACTCGTAAAAACTGCATATAAACCTAAACCTAACAATAAACAGGTTACAGGGAACCTAATGGATGTTAATAGTATGCATGACATGGTGCTTCAGGATAGCTGCAATGTTCAAATGGGGTCATAACCAAATGTCCATATGTGACAATTTGAGAGTGGGACCTGTCTCATTATTAGTATAAGTGATACTACAACAATATCATCAAAGGACACCTTGTGTATACTTGTCAGATGCCAGTGGTTTGACAAAAAGGCAGTATTTCACATCCTGGGAATGATCTATGCAGACAGAAAGACTGCCAAAGTGAATTCAGTCCTAGCTACACTATTTTTTATTGGCCACAAGTGTGACTGATGACAAATTCTTATTAAAGTGTGAGCTGGTGACTGAAAATGGTGAGGTGGTGAGAGTCCGGTGTGTTTCTGCTCATCTAAAAGTGTTGGCTTTTTGTTTTTGTTTTTTTGGCTGAGAGAGGTGGAAAAATAAAAGAAACCATTTAGTACAAAAAGAGCACATTCCAAACAGGTCTGCAGTGTGATCAACAAAAGAGAGGGAGGGTGTTAGCTTACTGCTGCTGCTTAATATGTTGACGATACCCCTTGTGTAAATCCCCGTGGCTTTACTACTGCTTGGTTAGACTTAAACACAATCCGTCCCTGTTATTGCAAGGGTTTCTCAATGAACCCAGCTCAGATAGAGCTACAGTTACCACTGATCCCAGCGGTGTTGAGAAAGCATGCAAAGCATCTGGGTCTGTCCTGACGAGAGTCCTATTAGTCATGGTTAATAATCCTGCTAGTCTTATAAGGAATACTTGGATGAAAAAACCCCCACCAGAAATCAGAAGGGAAGATATGAGAAGAAGAGAGGAGACAAAAGAGCCATATGAAATAACGAGTGGGAAAGAAAGCTCAAAAGAAGTGAGAAAAATAGTGGAAGTCAAAAAAGAAGGGTAACAAGAAAGTAAAAATGAAAGAGAAGATGTGACTATTTTTAACTTGGTGATAAACAAAGAGATGACAGGAGATGTTAAACTGAAAGATTCTTCTTCATCCTGGCGTTGTTTCCGCTGGTGCAGGGTCCGCTCTTCGGCAAAGGTTTCTCCGTTAAACTGAAAGATTAGAGACAGAAAATGGCAGTGCAGTGATGGAGTATAATTTGTGGTTGAAAACGTGACAAGTGCCCTACCTATTGATAACCTTTCCCATCTTATATAAGGTTAGAAGACAGGGAGCGAATGAGGATATTATTTTTAAAATAGAATGCTGACTCTGCCCGTGTGATCCACTTCACCCGCTGTGCCATCTGACTCTACCGGCCCAATCTAATCAGGTCACTACAAGCAGCCTGCTGGTGCAGGACCAGGCCACTTCATCCTTACCTCAGCTGATATGCATGTGGTCAGAAGGAGGAAGTGGCTGAGATAACTGAGGTGTTTTTAAGTCAGACAGGCATGAGGTAAGGCATCAGGAATCTCTTATAGGGCATTACCTCAGTCTGCAGGCCTACAAAACGGGGTTGTTGTGGTGGCTATGTATTGAAAAATACACACACACACATACACACACGCACGCACACACACAGACACACCCCTGGAGGTGGTACCTATTTTAGGCAGCAGGGCTTGGATCATTGTCATTTGGATTGTCTGCTGTGGTGGGTGAAAGCACCATGACTAATAATTTCACATTACGAGGTTGGCCAGGTTTGGGTGTAATTAAAAGTCATGTCTGCTCATGTTCAAGCGTAAAATGTGTCAATATATGAGGTGATTTCACACCCAGATTTGTCTTAGTAGATGTATCGAGGATACAAAGTAGTGCAAAGTAGGCAGACTGGAAACAAATCAAAAGAAAAAATAATGCAAACTTTAAACCTTGAATCTTGATTTTAAAAGAATAGTTTTTGCCTGTTTGTATGTATTTTATATGCTTTTATTTTGAAATGATTTTACTTCCTACCCGCATCGTAATAAAATTAATTATTCACACCTGCTCACTCTGCATGAAAGATGGAAGGCAGTCACAGAGCAGGTACAGAAGTGGCACGAGCATGAAGACAGCAGAGCGTCAGCAGAGCAACAGGATGGACAGACCACGTGTTTCAAGACTGTTACATAGCTATGTTTTAGTTTTTATAGTTTTCTGAATGGCTTGGGCAACCATTATTGCAAAAAGTCACCCATGTCACCCCAGTACAGTTGCTACGAAGAAGGAAGATTACAGCTACAGAGATCAAACTTCTTTATAGCAGACTATCAGTATGTTTTGGGTTTTCTTGTTTGTTTGTTTTTTGGGGGGGGTTTGCCCTTTGTTTGTTCCTCCTACTCACAGACAAATGCTGTTTGAAGACATGACTCAGGATCTGCATTGAATGGATGAGCATACTTTCAAAAGATATTTCCCTCATTTTGTGTTTCAGCCACACATGCCATATAATAGAAAAGATTCAGTGAAGGATAAATCAGTGAGTTCTTACTCTATCGGACGGCATAAAATACTTACGCCCACTGGTGTCATACAGATGCTCCCGTGACGGTGCGTTCAGGTCTTATTTAAATGCTATGTTCACATAGCATTTAAAGCTTCACATTGTTTTTTGCTTTGTTTTTACTCGCTGGATAGCTTCAGACACTAAAAACTACATCTTAGAAAAGATCTGATCAAGGTGTTGTGAGTTAAAACACACAAATAACCTTTCACGATGAAAAAATACTCTCACGCAGAGTGTTTAAAAATGATATGAAGGTCATTGGGCAATTTGGATATGAGATTTGCATTTCTGCATCATGCCCTGATGTCAAAGGACTCTTTCTGTGTAACTGGAATAAAAATAAGCTTTCACAGTACAGACACCTTTTTATTGATATTCAAGGAGGAAGCAGACCCAATTAATTCCACCAAAATGCCCCCTGCAGAATAACAGAGCCACTCTAGCCACTAACTGTAGGAGGCCCAGACTTGGATTTTTCCTTTAAATTGTTCACAGGAGTAATAGTCTCTTTCTGTGTGGCTTTCTGGCAAAAGCCCAAAGGAATGTTCAGTATGCACCTGAAAGATTCACCAATAAAAGTATTTAGGAGACATTAAATTGAACACGATGACTGCCTGGTACAACAGATGCCTTTGTTGTGTGTACCACAGAGGAGCGCGGGCAGGGATCCGATTCCACCATGGAAATCTGAGATTAAAAAAAAAAAAAAGAAAATATGTGTAGGGAGAAGAAAGACTTTAGAGGGTGGGTAACTTCAGATAGTATCTCCTGCAACATGTGAGCCATCAAAGACTGTGTGTGGCACACTCGCTCACCCAGATCGTGAGTTAAGGCGCCGGAAAATTTATTTTGATCTGAGTGATATCCACGCCCAGAGAGAAGACCCCACACCCCAAACCATCTCGTCTTCTTTTCTCATGCTCGATGTGCAGTGGCTCGCTCACAAGGCAGCTAAGTCAGCAGGAATGTCAATATATCAAGCTCGCTGTCCAACGTGTGGAAAGCTACGTGAACTTGTTCCATTCGACAGCAAGAAAACCGTTTGTCTGCGACTGTTCATCGCCCAGAGATATGACCGTTTTGTTGTTTGCGTTTGTGTTTCTCCTTCACCTTTCATTTTTTTTATCTCTGCTGGCAGCTGGCGCCAAGAATGTGTTTGAAAGAGTGCTGCATTGTTTTCCTTCACACCGTTGGGGAGGCCGTCTCAACCTGAAAGCTGTCAGCGTTACGTGGCACTCACATTCTCACTCACTGTCTGCAGCTCGCTCGCTCATGCGCACTCATGTTGTTGTTGTGTTTTGCACACTTTAAAGAGAACTTTAAAGAGGTGAAGATAAAGGGTGCAGGTTCGGTTCAGGGAGTCAAATGTGTTTAAAGCAGGAGGCATTTATTATCACAAATATACAACATTTGTCCACACAGTAGTTTATACACCACTCTGCATTTAATATTAGTTATTATTATCTCTTCCTATTTCTTCTAGTTAAAAGGGAGGTTTTCTCTCTATTAGTGTAGGGTCTTTACCTTACATGTAAAGTGCGTTGAGGAGACTGTTGTTGGGATTTGGCACTATATGAATAAAATTTTAAAAATGTAAATACAAATTACATTGTTCACCTAGGATGGCATGGTGATGTCGCCTCACAGCAAGAAGATTCTGCATTCAAATCCAGCCCAGGGCCTTTCTGTGTGCAGCTTCTCCCTGTGTTTGGGTGGCTTTTCTCAGGTACTCTGGTTTCTTCCCACAGACATGCATAGCGTTGGGTTAACTGGTGTGAATGTGTCTCTGTGACAAGCTTATGATACTAAACCTGTATTCAGTGTTACCAGCACTCTGGGCGTGTGCTTTTGCTACTAAGACACACATATGTGAGTTTAACCTCCTAGGATGTGGCATCCACATATGTGGACATCACATTTTGGGACCAAAATACTTTTCTCTACAAGGGCCTGATATCCACTTATGAGGACATTATACTGCCACTGTTCTATCAAAATTTGAAGCAAATGCCCTCATATGTGGATCTCATTTTTCTCAAAAACAAAAATCTGGTAATTCTTTGTTTTTACATTCTTTAGGTCCCAATCAACCCAAATAGCAAAGAAAAATTAAAAATGCATGCATGAAGGAGTTCGGGTCTTAGAAGGTTAATCTTACAGGCGATATTTCATCCTATTAACTGTCAAGCAGCCAAGCTACTCTTTAATGTCTGTGTTATCTATGATACTCTGGACAGGTCACCAGTCTGTCGCAGGGCTGACACACAGAGACAAACAACCATTCACACTCACACATTATGGGTAATTTAGACTGATCAATTAACCTATCCCCACTAACAGTGTGTCTTCAGACTGTGGGAGGAAGCCAGAGTACCTGAGGAGAACCCACGCAAACACGGGGAGAACATGCAAACTCCATACAGAAAGACCCCAGCCTGATGGTGGAATTGAACTCCGGACCTTCTTGCTGTGCGGCAGCAGTGCTAACCACCGTACCACCGTGCCACCAAATATATATTATATAGCATGTGGAAAAAAACAGCTATGGGCTAAAAATAACACAATTTGCTGTTTCTATATTGGTCTTGCTACAGTCCGCCTCTCACTATGTAACAACTGAGTTAGGCTTAATTCTTAATCATACCTTCTCAAAATCTGTATTACAAGTACAAAAGGTGTAATATTTGAAAATAAGCACTGCAAGCTTTCAGTCAAAATAGTTTGAGATTCAATTTACAACAAAAATCACAAAAAATTCATTTCTTTATTACGTTAATAATATAAATAATAGATATAATTAATTAAATAATTACTTTTATTATAGGTTTAAAATTAAATGCAATACAATACAATAAATACAAATATAAAAATATATTGATGATTGTGTTTCTTGATAAATTCTATCATAATTCTTTCTTAATGTGTCTTAATGTATCAATTTATATTGTGGCTTTTTGTTTATTGAAACTTAATGTTAATATTAAAATTCAGATTTTATATAAATAACACAACAAGTTCTTAGACAATATCTTGAGGCTGGAAAAAAAGGTCAGGATTTTATCACCTCTAATGGAGATTAAAGCCATCCTAACCCTCCACCTATTTGGTGGAGGGTTAGGATGGTGGGTATAAAACCTTCCTTACCATCCAACAATCCCTTTGTAGAGGGTACGTGGGCAATCAGTACATCCCCATTTTCTTAAAACATTAATACTCTTTTTTTGTGTGTGACTGTAATACAGTTTGGATGACTCTTATTTAGTTCTAAATTAGATGAAATATCAATAATCTGCGAGTATGGTTTCCAAAATGTGTTAACATATGTGTGACACAATGTCTCTTTGGTGTACAAACACACAAACACAGTTGAGGAAATAAAACACAAGCCTCAGTTGTTTTTCTATTACTGAAACATCTGTCAACAGATCCTTTGTACGACCTCATCGGAAAGTCCTTTTAGTGTGGAAGAAATACAACAAAGACACACAATCTCTGACACACAGCAGGGGATGTTAGTGCCTTGACATCCATCCAACCATAAACCAGTGACAATGCAGCATCAGAAAACAAAAAACAGTTAATTTGAGGCCAGCTGAACACTGGCCCCAAAGCCCCGGGCACATTGCTTGTCACATACAGGATGACGTTAGGCATCATTTTCAGCATGCACAATTAAAGTTAGCAACAGGTGAACTTTAATCTAAACCAAAGCTTCTTCCCAAACCTAACCGAACAGCCAGTAAAACTGACAGCTGATAAACTTTGAGCAGACTTTATCGCATGTGTTCTGTCGGCTTCTTAAATGATGACACATTTAACGTTGCCAACTTTCAACTCACCTGGAGTGAGATCATAGTTGGGGGGTTGTGTGGGTGAACTGGACCTTTAAATATTCCACAGGTTCCTCTGTGAATAAGAGTAATTTTATCTATTGATTAATAATCTTGACTGGTCATGCAACACAGAGCACCTGTATAAAAAAGCCCAAAGCCGACTGTACTTCCTCAGGAGGCTGAGGTCTTTTAACATCTGCAGGAAGCTCCTGAGGATGTTTTACCAGTCGGTGGTTGCTGGAGTACTTTTCTATGCTGTGGTGTGCTGGGGGAGCAGCACAGCAAAGAAGGACTCATCCAGGCTGGAGAAACTGATCAGGAGGGCTAGCTCTGTGGTCGGCATGAAGCTGGACACTCTAGTGACAGTGGCAGAGAAAAGGACATTAAAGAAACTGATGGACATTATGAACAATGCTGGGCATCCTCTGCACACGGCCATAAACAATCAGAAGAGTCTGTTCAGTGACAGGTTGCTTCTCCCCAAGACAAGAACTAACAGACTTAAAAACTCCTTTGTCCCACACGCCATCAAACTGTTTAACTCCTCTCTGGAGGGGAGAGGGAGGGGAAACAGGAGGACAAAGGAGGGGGGAACAACTAAGCTGTAGTGCCTCTTCACCTCACTGTACAATACCTTGTGCAATACTTTTTGTAAATAGTCAACAGTGCAATAGACTCAATACTTGAAATGTGCAATTCACTTGTATTTTTATTTTTTATTCCTATTTATTCTATTTATCCCCTTTGTATATTTTATTTATATTTGTCTCTGTATTTATATATGTGTGTGTGTGTGTGTGTGTGTGTGTGTGTGTGTGTGTGTATATATATATATATATATATATATATATATATATAACAATTCTGTAACTGTAACTTCGGTCGTTGCTGTGCTTTTTGGAAGTCGAATTTCCCAGAGGAACCCACCCGAGGGATTAATAAAGTTCTATCTTATCTTATCTTATCTTATCTTATAATCTTGTTCAATGTGTATCAATATATGGGCAATATTTCCCTGTGGGTAATATTTATAATATTTCATGTTTCCTTTATCTCTGACAGATCATCTCAAATGAGATTGTTGAGAAATACTCTGCAGTAGGAACGCTCTGTTGGCTCTTTTAGCCATGGTTCGCTGAAAACATCACAATGGAGTGAATCGAAGCAAAGCCTCTAATGGTAAAAAAAAAAAAAAAAAAAAAAAAAAAAAGCCAAACAAACAGATACATTTTTCACACAACTTTGCGTTCTCCTCACCACATGACAGGACCAATTCCTGTAAAGACTATAAAAGGTCTTCCCAGGTGAAATTGTTTGCAAAGACTGTGCTGCAGCAAAAACCCTGTGATTGCTCTGCAATGAGCAGGTTCCCACAGATGTCAGTAGTTTGTATAAAAGATGCTGACTTATTTGTTAACACTCACAATGTGCTAGAAGTAAAAAGAGCAAACTGGAAATGAAGTTTTGCCTTACTGCTGCAACCAACACATTTCAAAAAGTGCAGCTTTTACTTTGAAGGGAAACATACAGTGAATACTGCATACGTCGCAGTATTCACTGTTTCACTAGTATTCAGTGAACTACCGTATGCCTATTGGTGACCAATTTCATGTTAACAACTTCCAGCAACCAGTCGCTGACTCACATGTAGGTCCATGTTAATGGGACCTAAATTTGTGCTTACTTCTATCCCAGCTAAACCTTGTAAATCTTCTATTTTTAAACTTCATTGTAACACCTTGGAGAACAGCCATGCTAAAAGAACTGAACAAATTTGGACCTTGGTGTTTAAGTGGAGCTTCTGTGATTCTTTTCTTTTAACTTTTGAAGGAGGATTTGGGAGATGGTTGATGAATCAAACTTAATAAAAAGACACAGGATGCCTTGAACCGGCTGACCCCTGCTACATGAACTCCAGCAGCTCATTTGATAATCCTTACATCACTGACTCTACCTTTTTTCCTTTCTAATGGCCACCATCACCACATCCCACCAAACATCCAAACAGCTCAGGTAGGCGTTCTCTCTCGCAACAAAGGGTCCTCTCTTCTCTGCTTTTGATGTCATACTTTTTCTGAGTCTTCTTGACTTTGACACAGGCCACCACCCCCTCCACTCTCACCCTCACGTCCTCCTCCCCCCTGCATATTTTGGTGTTGTGTTTTTGGTATGCTCATGAAAAGGCCCGCAAAGTTGGGACAATAGGGCACCTGCCGGAATAATGAGCCCTCAGAGAAATGCAGCTGGGGCTGAGAGTCATACAGGAACGCTGATGATGGCCTCGCTTTTAAGTGGTCAGAGATGATCCGTAGCCACACCTTACATCCCCTTGGCTGGAATTTCCCCTCTGACACACACTCACATCTACTAAAAGGTGTACAAGGAAGTAGTGTTACAGATAAATTATCATAGATTTTCCATGTATATATTTTTCCTTGTTCAGTGTTAGTTAAAAATGAGTACAATTGTTTCCTTCTGTGAGTGAGTTCAGCATCACTGCCTGTCTATCAGCCAAACACAACACTACGTCACTGAAATGTGGACTGAAACTATGCTTCTTGGAAACAAAAGCCAGACTGTTTATATACTGATTCTTCATTTAACTCCCAGGAGTGCATGTGACATTAGTCACATGGATTCCTTTCCCTTTTAAAGGTTTTAAAAAGCATCCTTCATCGGTCTAAAATACCATCAGAGAGCTAAATTTAACTGTCCAACAAATCCAGGGGACAAAGGACAGGAAGATGTCCAAAGGCATGAATAATGAGGGGCAGAAGAGGAGGACATGGATAGATGGAGACTAAGTGTGGGGGTGCCGGTTATTGAGCCACATGGTGTGTTCACACCAAACACATTTCAGGCAGTTTATTCTAGCGTGAACTTCTTGAACTTGGAAATGTACCGCAGTGAACAATGAGATAATTAATTATCATGTAATTACATCATTACTATGATTTTTTTTTTTACAGCAATCATCTATTACCATGACTTAACAGTAAGCCATCAGCTGATCAAAGGAGAGTGAAAAGAATAGAAAAATGTATTAAAAACATACAAATATATACAAAATATCTAAGCTGACCAAAAAGTTATTTAACTTAAAGAAAATTTGTATGGATTTATTATTAATGTAAATGATTTTATTTGATTCATAATGAATATACTTAGAAGGTTTAAATAATCCTACTAATATAAACATACATATAAAATCTAAGCCACCTTGATATGTCCAGTTTCAGTTCATCTACCTACTGAAAAGGACAATTTTCAGAAACTAGATGTTACATGTCAAATAAAAATATTTTGCACTTCCTAGTTTTCCATTAAACACCATCTCGTTGGTTCATTTCGGCAAAAATTCTTTAAAAAAGGGTGCATGTGAGGTCTCAGTCATGACCCGAACATTAACCCTAACCACCACTGTTTACACCCCTTATCTTAACTGACATTTGTTTGAAGCCACACTGGTTTATTTTTTAATGCTCTAATTCTAGGTTTCTCTTTCTGTTTCAGTTTAACTTAGACTGCAATCAAGGTGGCTTGTTCTTTCTTGATTGCTTGTTTGTTTATTGTTTTTATGCTGAACACAAGCTCTATTGGCCCCTGGTTGAAATGGACTGACTGGTTGCATTGCTATTGACTCTTCACTCCCTTACTTTTTAAGTTGGTGGACTGAAATGGGGAGAGGCAGCAGTGGATCACTAAAGGTCGCAGAAATGCCATCAAGTCCAAAGTTTTTCTATCCTTCCCAATCTCCTCCTCTTTGTCATCCCCTTTATCGCTATCATTCTTACTAAAACTGACCCGTTTAAAGTTAGATATCAGTAGATTGCAGGTTGTCAACTGAATTATGTTTTCTTACTCCTGCTAACTGAAGTGCATAATCCTAGCTCTGACGGTTGCTGTAGGACAAACAGCTCTGGGCACCATTGCTCTGTAGTGAGTGTAGGCTGTCAGTCTAACTGGTATCAAAATCTATTTCCTCTGGAAGAGGCTAAAACTTTGTGAAAGGAGTCCAGTATGAGTTGATGAGTCAGTTATGCTTATTTCTTACTTCAATGATTTTGGCTGCTGTTAGCTGCTGTCAGTCCCTGTTAGCTGCTGTTAGCCGGTGTAGAGAAATCTTCCTTTCATATGGCTCTAACATTGTTGAACTTGGACACTTGAATAAACTGTCATACAATGTGAGAGAGTTATTGAACTGGTTATCAGAGGGAAAGTGTGATTTTTAGGAGTGCTGGGCCTAACATTAGCTGCCATAATATTAGCTTATAACCAGCTGTTGTGGCTGTTTAGCTGGCTTGTTGTCAGCTGTCTGGAAATATGAGTGTCACCTGTTTGATCTGCTGACAGTAAGTACTTGTGACAACCTTGGGAACGAATAAGCATGTTTATGCATGTTTTTGCGTATTAGAGACCTAACTTAGGAGAACAGCTTAGGAGATGAGGTTTGTGATAAAGAGGAGGAGGGAGATTTTTATCCAGATGCCAGTCATATTATCATTTTCCTCTTGTTTTTGCTTCTTTACTGAAGGGGATCATATCCTGTGTATTTTTAATGGATTCATGCATCAGTTTGGTGAAAGACATAATTACATACTAATAAATGTATATTTGAGAGCATGCTTTTCTTTTTCTTTTTTTGTTAAAAAAAATACTTGTTGTACCTTCAAGGCTTAACATTTTGAAAATTAGAGGTGTGGCCTCTTTGACTGACAGGTGGATGGCAAGCAGGCACCTGTAGCTGTTAGCTGTCTGCTGGACCTCTGGACTGTGTTTGTGTTGCTGGAGCCCTTTGGAGCATTTTTAGTAAATTATCTGACCAAGAATATGGTTGCAGTTTTGGTGAGTGAAATTTTAGGATTTTATTTGGATGTTATTTTGTCTGTGTGCAGTACTTCATGCTCTCATCGAAATACATTTCTGGCTCCAAAACACAAAGACCACGCTGTCTGCTTCTAGCTTTTCCTACAATCTATGGTCATATTAATCTGCTTTTGCAAATTACTCATGGTGTTGTGTTTCAGGTTGTGTTGCAGATTATTACAAATTTATGCTGAAAGGAAACATAGCAGAATCTAAGACTGTACCCTTTAGTCTCACATATCCATCCATTCTATCATTAAGGTGGGCAACACAGACAACAACAAATGAGGGCTTTGTTGCCCCTGAGTTTGCCTTCAGTACTCTGGGAGTCAGGAGGTCGGGATGGTGGAAGGTGGGGTGAGAAGGTGAGAAGGTTTAGGGGCTGACAGCGAGACAGTTTGGGGGGCAGGCGGAGAGTTGGTGACAAGGCTTCAGTTGTTCTACTGATCTGCTAAGAAACAACCCTGACATTATGACATTGTGGACTCACAAAAATACACGCCCTGTGCCGCGTTGACCTCTTCACCTCCTGCTCAGCAGCAGCCAGAAGAGAGAAAATATAATCACTGATCTGGTAACAACACTTAGAAGCAGTGTTAATGCTGTTTTCCATTTGTAAAACCAAAAGTCAGAGTTGGTGCTCCTGTCAGTCAACTTAAATCCTAACCAGCACTTCCATACTGGTCGTTCCCGTGTCACCTTTGGCACAGTAAACTGATTACATCATTTTGATTAACCCAACAGAGGGGCAAAAAGTAGAAAAGAAAAAGAAATCGAGGCTGGAATATCTGGATTAATGAAGTTTTTGGGCTCATTAGTGATCACAAATATGCTTTCAAGTTGCAAAGCCTTTTCACGGCTGCCGTAATCCTCCTGTGAGAAGGAGCTCCCAAGGAGCACAGTCCATGTTGCTCCAGAGGTCAAAATGTCACTATTGTATTGTATTGTATTGTATCTTTATTTGTTTCAGACATATAAAACAAAAAACAATATATACACACTACATATATTTTCATTTACAGATACGAATATATATGTAGATATACACACACACACGTATGTGTTCAGATAAACAAAAAATATATAATGAAATAAAACAAAATCGTCTGACATAATGTAACAATGTTTGGTCTGAAAAGGAGTAGGAAGAAGTATGAACATACTTATTAATTCCTACCCCTGCTCAACATCTTATTGATCCCACATAATTCACCTATTTACCTCACCCTACAACCCATAGGGTTGTAGGGTGAGGTAAATAGAGGCAGAATGAGCCTCCTGTCTTAGATTTAATGGCATATCTCCGTAGAATAAAAGTCCCTCTAGACAATATCTTGAGGCTGGAAAAAAAGGTCAGGATTTTATCACCTCTAATGGAGATTAAAGCCATCCTAAGGATGGTGGGTATAAAACCTTCCTTACCATCCAACAATCCCTTTGTAGAGGGTACGTGGGCAATCAGTACATCCCCATCAACACATGTAATGCATTCCTCCAGACCACGGAGACAAACACAAGCAGAGGAATTCCTGGCCCCGGGCGATGAATAATCATAAATTCATTAGTGAATGCGGCCAGGGCTGATTTGGAAGAATAAGCGCTGCTATTGCGGCGATAAACCAGCTGACCCTGTCAACTTGGCAGCTGTCATGACCTCAACCTGTGACGGTTTTAGATGTGGGAGGGCAAGGAGGACAATATTTGTTTAAGCTGATAGCTCGGGGGTTGGAGAGGCTGCACTTGTGTATGTGCATGTTTGTTTAAAGGTGCCTTTGGGAACGTGCGTACAGCTCCAGTGATTATCGATGCCAAAAGCCTACAAAATACGCACCTGTAATGTGATTTTAAGGGAGCGAGTGTGTGGCCCAGAATGCAGCTCTGCTTTAATGGCCTGCAGCTCCAGCTTGGCGTCGTTAACATTCCAGCTGTGGAGATTTTGGCATGCACTGGAAAGCATGACAAGACAGCTACGCACCTCCCTGCTCTCTGCACACGTTGTCAGGTTCCTCCAGTAAGTATTAAACAAAAAAAACTCTGTGACAGATCATTTCTCTTCTTCACCTGTCAGTCATACACCATAACACTGATTTGTTTTCATAATTTGTCTTTATAGAGAAATGTTCTCTTGCTCTTCAAGGTTATTCTCACTCCTACGCGGTGTTCCAGGTAAAAAAGTTACTTACACTGATCCCTCCCTAACGTGCTATTTGCCCTGCAGGTAAACAAATCTCATTGCGCTTCCTGGCAGGTCCTAATAGACACATTTAGAGCAATTATCTGGCTGATGTTTTAACAGGGACATGTGATGTGTTGTGATGGAGGCTCTGCAGAAACATTATTTGAAATCTTGCCGTTGGTAGGTGTTGGCACAGACAGACAGACATTCAGGCGGGCAAGCCTTGTGCTGTTGCATAAAGTGTTGACACATTGTAGCAACTGCAGACCTACGCTGGGAAATAGAAACATTGTGATGCAGAGGGAAACAGGTCTGATGTAACAGCCTGCATGAGCATGTGCACAAGTATCCTAAACTAAAACAACACGCCGTGCAGACAGATGACAAATAAGCACGGCAACAGACTCTGCAGCCAAGGAGGAATCGGGCAGGTATTTGAAGGTTTGTCCGCTGGCACTCGCTGTGGATGCCACTGAAGCTGTTAATCATGCTTGTAATTACTGTTCTACAGCTCCAGCTTATGAGAGACACTTGGTCCTGGCAGGCGACAGCAGAGAAATGTTTTATGTTTGAACCAGTGGAGACAAAGATTGAAATGTGCTCATGTTTTTCTTGCAACTTCAGCCTCACCCTTTTGTTTAGGTGGATATCAGCCTAAAGCACAGAAAAGACTAAAGCACAAACCCAACACTTTCACCCAGGGGTGGAGCCATAGGGGGCCACCCATTACCAACAACAGTGAAGTCAGTTAGGGGGCCACACACACACACACACACACACACACACACACACACACACACACACACACACACACACACACACACACACACACCATAGAACTGTTACAACTAGAGTGTTTTTAGCGAAACATTTAGGTGAAGAAGTTTTTCTACAGGAAGAGTTTTTCTTTTATTACTTTGAATTTTCAGAATAAAGTTGAAATGTGGAGGGAAAAAAAACATCTGGTCCATCAAATCAAAATTACTATTTTGACTCTATTCTCATCATTTCAACTTTTTTTCTTGACATTTTGACTTTATTTTTGAATTTTACCTTATGACTGGTCCCAATGCTCAGCAGATTTAACAGCAACAACAGCAACAACAACAGCAACAATAGTAGTAGTAGTAGTAATAATAATAATAATAATAATAATAATAATAATAATAATAATAATAATAATAATAATAATAATAATAATAATAAAATATATTATGAATGTTGTCATTAGGCAAAAACAGTCACACTTAAAACATGATGCAGAAAGGAAGTTAAAGTTACAAAATATTTAAGAAAACATTTTATTTTACATAAACTGTACAGATGACATTTACTGGACTAAATGTTTCTTAGACAGGAACTAAAGTAGCATTTCTTATTAAATAGAAAACTGGAACAAAAAATAGAATTAAAGATGAAAAATGAAATGTTGCTCATTGTACAAAACAGAGAATGAAAATAGAGCTAAGACAGGAGAATCAAATGTCGTACCCTGATGCGGTGGTAGGCCTTTTACAAATGATCACAAACGGTATTTTACACAGTGACCCGGCGGCCTTGCCGTCCGAGCACTACAGCTAAAATCGTGGCCTCTTTGGTTCCATTAATTAGTTAAAATACATCTGAAACAAAATTCAAATTTACTTCTATAAAAATAACTTTTCAATGGCAGTTTTTGTTTCGCTAAATCCGCAACTTTTCAGTGCAAACGTCACAACAATCATTCGCTTTGGAAAGGAAGCGAAAGATTACATTTCAAGTATTGATAAAGAGTTGAGGACTGAAGAGAGAAAGAAGAAGAAGAAGAGAAAGAGAGGGGGAGAGGATTCAGTCTAATAGCATGTTGAGTATGGGTATAGGTTACTATACATTGCATAGCTCATGTGGCACTTATTCAGCGATAGGACAGGACACTCAGTACCCCTTGGAAGGCATTTATTTATACAAGTGCTATTCAGGGTGTGCATTTCAGTTTCTGCAAGTGCTGCACTGCACTGTGGTGACCCACTGGGCCAAAACTAGAGTCTCCAAGTCTGCAGACTGGCTTCTGCTGAGCCTCAGGGGGAAGGAGAAAGCAGTTCTCTCTCTGTCAACACAAGAGTGACGGCCACAATAACGCCAGCAGTGGCGGCTGCAGAGGTGGCGGTGGGGGCTCAGTGGAGGACTTTGTTCTGCCGCTGCGCTGCTGTGAAGGCTGTAATCCTGCAAGGCATTAAGCGCTGCCAGTTTAACTCCACCAGAGAGGACAGCCAGACTGAGTCTGTCTGCATGGCAGGGAAGTGCTGGTGTTCTGAATTGTATAAGCTGATGAACTGTCAGTGCTTTGTAAAAACACAAGTCTGTTATGTGCTCAGAGTACTTCAGAGGGTTGGAGGAGCAGGGCAGGGGGCGTGTGGGCAGTGAAGCCAATCATGTCACTTTCCTTAAGCGCTTGTTTTGTTTTGTTTTAAATCTTCATTTACGAGGAGATGACGGGCCATTATTTTTTAACTAGAAATGGCAAACTAGAGAAAAGTATCATTTGGTGATAAGCGTTCCCTTCTCGTGCCGCCGCTGACCAACGAATGGGCAGAATGCGGGCGGCAAGCGTGTCGCTCACTCTGATAAATACACACGCCTGTGCTGACACGTGCAAACACACGTGGACACAACAGTGATACTTGCTTTTGCTAGATGGTACCAGTGTGTGTTGCTTGCACATACAGTAGGTATAGATATATATGTGTACCGTACAATAACATCCTGTTTGTACAAAAGGCCTTCCTGACAGTCCAGATAATGACGGGCCAGTGTGGACTCAGGCGCAGCCACACTCGTCCACGATCATATTGGGCACGTCCCTCTTGATGATGTTGTATTCATCGTCAAAGTAGAGCAAAGACATAGTACTGAGCTTGGTGGGGATACAGCAGGAGTTTACTGAGCCCGGGCTCATCCCCCGCATGCGGTACTGATTAACTACCGCAGTGTGGAAGGATGAAGCTGAGCCCGGCACGCCTGCCATGTAGGCCGGACAGCTGCCCTCACAGTAGTTACCGTAATAACCTGCTGGTGCAATGATCCAGTCGTTCCAGCCAATAAGCCGGAAGTCTATGTAGAACTGCTGTCGACAACACAAGCCCCCGCTGGTGCCATCACAGTCAAGCCCCCGCTTTCTAATGCGGTGCTTTCCATCCAGCTGTCGTGCACGCACCACCAGGAAGGGCCGGTGGGATGGGTCGCCGGGGTCCACCAGAACAGGAGCCACTCCAGCTGTCTCACAGTCCTCACAGTGGATCTCCAGGTCCTGTCTCCGGCTGCCCTTCCCAAACACTGCCCGTACCGCCTCAGATAGCGGGAACGTATGCCAGCCGCTGCGCTTCAGATCCACCCGCTTCTCCACCAGAACCCAGCGACCTGTTCCCCCTCCGCCGCCTCCACCTCCTGGGCTTCCTTCCATTCTGCTGACAGCCGTGGCCTCCTGGTAGTGGATCTTGACTGTCACTTTCCTCCTGATGCCCTTCTGAGGACCACCTGGAAGTATACGGAAATACAGCCACATGTTGGCCTGGGACACGTACAGGTTCTGGTTTCCCTCGTTGGAGATGAGGAAGTACAGGTTGGATTTGGAGGGTGTTTGTTCATCTGTTAGCAAGAGAATAAACAGAAGAATTTATTACACAGAGGTAGAATTTTTAAGAAGGTAGACGACAGTCTCTTTTAGTCAGTTCAGTGTGCAAAAACAAAAATAAATGTCTGACTCAAATCATAGGATCCAAAGCTGAGGACCTTTCAGCAGCATTATATTGTTTTCAGTTTGCTCAGTGCTTATGAAAATGCTTCAGCAGTTATCACATGGCTGTAGTTTGTAATTTCAGTAAGTGATATCACATCTGATCCAAGAGAGATAGGCGAACATGTGACAGCTTAATCATCTTCTCGACAATTGAGCATGGGTCGTTGAAAGCCATGACAGGCTGGGAGGTCTTTGTTGTGCTTAAACCAAGCGCACTTCTGTGGCTCGAGGAGAAAGGTTACTGACCTACAGACTGTTTTCTACGCTCACACAAACACACAAACAGAGAAAGCCCCTGAGAAGGGCACAGCTTTGTTTCCACAGATCTGTTTTCCCCTTGTTTTCTCTGTTAACTCTCAATGACTGCATCAGGTGACCTCTGTGGTAGCTCCTGATAGGCCAGCGGTAACAGGCCAGTTCTGGGATCAGGCCCAGTTGGCTTTAGGTCCATTTTTGTAAGTGACAGGACCAAAAAGAAAAGAGAGCGAAAGAAGGAAAAGGGAGGAGGAAGATGAAGGGAAGGAGGAAGGATAGAAGTGGAAAAGTTGGGAGGGTGGCGGGCATGGCTAAGGCCTGCGGGGGGTTCACTGAGTTCGCTGTTCGTGCCCAACCCGAGCCCCGCCTCCCACCCTATGCTACCCCTTTGCACCTCCTTCCAGCGGGAGCACCCTGAGAGTGACAGCACAAAGCCCTGTGTGAGGCAGTGGGAGAGCGCCGCGCTGCAGCCCACCATTGAAACGCGTGGCGTTCCAGCAAAAAGCATGATGAGGCAAAAATAAAAGCCATTTACATGACACTGGCCACTTTCTACAGCAGCACAATGAAGAGATCCTGGGTGTCTAAAGGTGGCGCTGGGCTCTCTCTGGCACTACTTTTTTTTTCAGCCCAATGATGTCTTCCAAATTACCCTGAGGTAACTAGAAAGGTTTCTGTTTCAGGAGATTTGCCACAATGTGCTCATGCAGAGCTTTGAAAGCAGCTAAATTACTTTGTTTGCCCACTGATTAGTGTGTGTCAGTGTCAACAGGTGGCCACCAAAGACGGGCCTCCTCTTTAAAGCGCCTGGCGCCTTTTCCTCCATTAAAGTGCAGCTTTACCTTCACACAGGGGCCTGTTCAGACCAGCTCTCCACTTTCTAGTACGTCAGCTGGTTGCTCACACAAACCCACCCATCCCCACGGTAAGCAACTCTCCACACAATCAGCCTGTGGCTAAAATATGACGGTGCACAACGAGTACACGCTCAAATCGACGCAAAGCCAGCACCGTGAAGGAATCAGCTGAACAGCAGCTCATGCAAAGACCCCTCAGGGCTACAAGTAACTAACCTCGCCTCAGTCATCACCGTACGTGCCTTGACAGCTCTGAGCTCAGAGAGAGACGGGCATCACACAGTGACAGGCTGCAAAATAAGACGTCTGTATGATCATGTCCCATTTTGATTCCAGGCCAACCTATTCCCCAAAGAGATGAAATTCAGGTGTAGTTAACATCCGAGATCAAGTCATTGCTGATATTGAGAAGTAAACCTAAACCATAACCCACCAACATAATACCTTACACCAACATAACCCTAACACTGTATTCTCATTTTCCTGTCAGACAGTATTCTTTTGCTTCATTTGGCTTGTGTCGTATGTATTAACCTTCCGAAATGCAAGTGCAATATAGGTGGTAACTCAAACCCCACATTTTGGAGAAAGGTAAAAATGTGCTTTTTCTTTTTTTTAATTTGGAAAAAACAAAGCATGACTATTCTTCAGTGTGTGTAATTTGGAATTATATTTGAACCAATTGCAAAGATAATAAATAAATAAATAATTTGATTGCCTGGGTGAGAATTAGGGTTAGTGTTGGGATCATCACTGATGATGGGTAACCCTCTGGGGTCTGAGGTCTAAGTCATCATTGGTGATAACCCTAACCCCTATGTTTTACAGAGGAATAATGAGACGTTAGAGAGACTCTTCTGGGGAAAATGTAAATAGTTTTTCGTGTGTTTGAGTTACAATTGTTATTTTCTTTGTCCCTTAACTGACAAAACTTCAGAGAAGATTTGAAAATAAAAATTGTGTTTGTTATACAAGTATTGTTACAGTTTTTTTTGAATAAATAACTTAATTACATGATCAAACCATATGGTACTATGACTAAAGAACAACTAAACAATGGGAGAGGGAAGAGAAGGGTTATAAAGGTTTGGGACAGAGAAAGAGAAGGGATTAAAGGTTAGGATGTAAACGGGGCTAGGGACAAGTTGGGAAAAGTATGCACAGAGGGGTTTAGGTTTAGGAGTATTCAGAGGTCACATTTGAAATCTTTTGCCAGAACAGTTTGAGGAATTTTTACACGCTGGATATCACTGAGCTGCTTTTATGCTGTAGCTGCTCAGGATCTGCAGTAAGCCTGTGACTAAGCTTTAATTTCATTACTCATGAATCTGTCTTTAAATTGGTTTATCAAATTTCCCAGAGTGATATGATCAAATCACAATCTAAGACATTTTCCCAAGATTGGCCAGTAAGGAAAGTGAATCTTCAAAACTGAGATAACCATGGTTAAGTACTAAATTATTAACGGTTTTCTGCTAGTTAGTTCGTGTTTAATTCATTAAATGGTGACGTTCTGCCTCAAATGGAGAAACAGTAGGTAATAAAACTGATGAATAAAATCATAAATAAACCAATTTTCTGAACACAACAGTTCTATTTTTTTTTAACTTCTTAACTAGGGGTGGGCAAGAAAATGATAAAAATAATGATAATAACATTTCCTTAATCACAATCTGAGATATGGTTAAAATAAAATTGATAAAAAGCAGCTAATCTTTGAGCTACTCAGCCGTACACAGCAGTATGACAAGAGTGTGAGTGACATGAAAGAGAAAATGACAAACGTTAACAAAAACAGTGTCATCGACACAGACATCGGGCGTTTTCCACTAGAACATCCGAGGATTCCGGTGGTCTGTGAAGACATGTTGGCCATTTCAAATCTGACAAAGAAGCAGAGCAGCATGCGCCACAAACTGTTCCCACAAAAGCAGGCAACACCATGAATCGTTTATACAATCTGAAGCAGTGGCATCAGTGCACAGCTGACCTTTTACCTTCAAAATGCACACACAATCCAAGACTGTATACAAACCAGGACTCTTTCTCTGTGTAACATGCTTTTACAGCAAAAGCCAAAGAGTGTGACACAGTGACATCACAAATGCATTACATTGTAAGACATTACGGCAGCAAGCAGAGTGGAAAATGTTGGATTTAAGCAGCGGATCCTTGTTATCTGGCTCCCTGATCATAAACATTTAATATCTATTAATTAATATGTATTAATCCATCCATCCATTCGCTTCCGCTTCTCCTTTTCAGGGTCGCGGGGGGTGCTGGAGCCTATCCCAGCTGTCATAGGGCAAGGGCAATATCTATTATATTTTATATAATAGCCTCATATCTACACTTTGGAGTGAACAGAAACCTTTAGGCTTCACAGAAATAGTGATTTGTTTTGTATCATAATATAGATCAATTTCAACTGATATGAAAAAAAAATGATCTTGATATGATTTTTTTTCCATATCCAGCCCTGCTTTTAACAGCTACCTGGGTTATGGTTACATGAACTTATTTTGATGGAATTTTCACTTAGTTGCATAGTTAGAGGGAAATAAAACTCACAGAAAAACTGCAAAAAACTGCATTTTGACAGAGCTGATCTGAAAGGTCATGTCTTCTAGTTTCTGAAGTAGCTAAAATGCCACCAACCCCTAACCCTAAGTGGTTGCCCTGTGACTTTGTGGATGGTAAAGGGTTAAAATCCACAGGAAAAATCGGCAATGTCACGACAACTGGCAGGTTTAATCTGCCACTACAAAGGCATGAATGGACTTCTGCTTGATATCAAAGGTTTTCAAGTGCTGAAATAAGCCTGAAACCACAGCGTCTAACGTAGCTTCTACCTGTAGACAGGTGGCATATGTCTGATTCTCTGAGTGGAGCATTAACAATCACTCCTTCAGTGTCATGGACCATATAGATCCTCGCGCTGTAAGAGCATACATCTGAACACTGCATGACTTATTTCAGCTGAGGTTCTTTAGGAGGAATGAACTGTTCTTTTCATGCTGTGTTACAAGCAGCTTGGAGCTGGCCTGGACACGCCTCGCCTGACCCCACAGTGGAAAAACGTTGTTAGTGATTATCAGCAGGCAGGACACCTGGGTGGGCTGTTTCAGCGTGTCTCCACCTGCGCTGCCGAGCCAGGGAGGAGGCTGTGGATGGAGGCAGGCAAGTAGGCAGGTAGATAGAAAGCTTCAGAGCTCATTACTCAAAGATGCTGTCGACAAGACCACACGGCGTGGCTCTAACGTGTCATATGGCCGCCACCCCTCAGGCCTCAGCTCTCAAGGAATTCCACACAGACCGAGGAGGCGTGGACGTGAGACTCTGGACTCTTGACCAGAGGTTAAAGCCACAAATGTGCTGGACCTGCTGCTATTAAAGCTTTACCACAGAGGAATTTTTAATCACTGTGCATAAATCATTTATAGGATCAGGAGCTATACAGTAGCAGCCGATCCCACTGACTGAAACACACCCCGCTGAGTGAATGTGGAAAATGGCTGGAGCAGGTCCAGGAGTGCCATGACTGACAGCTCCTCATGAAAGAGCAGTGTCCTGCAGTAAACCTGCCAACCTGATCCTGTGGAGGAACTACTTAGTGACCTCCCATAATGAAGTCTTAATTCTGAGTTTTGGACCACTTGTCACAAGTTCACTGGGTCCAAGCAGTGGCAGCGAGCAATCGAGAAGCGCCCATCTGAACTTCTCCATCCAGCGCTTTCTCTCTCGCCCTCCCTTCTTCTCTGCCCGTGTTCCCCGCTTCGCTCCTGTGGATACGGGACACCGAATCCCTCAGTGAGGGCCCACGGGAGCATGTCAGGGGAGAAGAGAGATTGGCATCCCCTCCCTCACCTGCCCGAGGCCACTTGGCAGACTCTGTACCACTGTGCTACCGGAGATAAGGCACTGCGGTTAACCCTGCGCTGACGGGACACAAGCTGACCCCACAGAAAAACAAAGCACACAAACACCTATCAGCATCCATTTACTGGCTCTCTGTTGGCTAAACAGATGCCAACTTCACCCCCCATCTTGCCTTGTTCTAAAACAACAATTCAGGCTTCCTCATCTTTGGGGAGGGACAAACTCCCCTGGCTTCAGAGCATTCTGGAGACCTCGCCTCTAAACCGTGCCCTGGCTGGCAGCATCCGATCTGGGGGGCCTCGAGCCAGCTGGCCGGGAGGCAGACGGGGTCTAGGGAGCAGGGACCCGAGCCAGCTCCATGGTACAATGCCACACAAAGGCTCAAAGGTGTGAGGAAGAATAGAGCGAGGAAAAACACAGAAGTAGAAGAAGAAGCAGCAGCAAAGGAGCCCAGCGAACCTTTAAAGCTTTGCAACGCTGCAATATGGGCACACACACAGACACACTAACAGCACCAACAGTCCCATCACCTCATCCAACCCAGCATGGACTCAGATGTCTCATACATTATTCTGAGCAATTTCTTTTGTTTTCGCTGCTGTTTTTCTTCTCCATGTTGACATGATGTGAACACACAGAGCTCTTATAATAATTGCCCGGCCTTTGTTGCCTTGTCATGAGGGCGCTCAGATCATTCCCAATGGAAGGCAGGAGCTCACAGTCCATTCAGGCTAATTGTAGCTGCAGAGCCAATGGGAAACCTGTGTGTGTGTGTGTGTGTACAAAGCATCTTATTTTTGTGAGTTTAATTTTATGTTTCCTTTCTCTTAAACTAACAGTTTGTGCTGGAGACGTGGTACTCACAGCACCAAGTGACAATTATTCCATTCTGTCGATGATTTTGTTGTGTATATGTGTGTGTGTGTATGTGTGTTTTTGAGGCTGTGTGTCAGGGTGTGTGTGCGCACAGGAGGGTGTGTGTGTGTGTGTGTCTCTTTGGACTTCTGAGAATTAGTTAGATACACATTCTTAGAGGAAGGGATAAATGGCCAATTGAGGGACTTTGTCCGTATTTAAAAGAGGGCTTTATACATTGGAGTATTGAGTGTGAGCTCAGCTTTGAGATGAAACTGGATTCAGAGGTGCTTTTTTTATCCCCTAGACAACACAGGGGGTAATTTAAGGACTCTGTCTTTGGTTTCATTTCTTCTGGATTTCCAGAACAGGAGGATTTAAATCAGCAGCCAGTGTGACGTAATAAGATGATGAAAAAATGACGGCTGCACCAGATTCCGTGTTTATGGCTGGTTTATGGCTGTTTGTTGTGGGTGCCTCTGCCGCTTAAAAATAAAAAAAATTTATGTATATATATATATATATATATATATATATATATATATATTCACCTGCTAAGGATTGTCAGTTATTAACTCACCTGGTGCCATGCTGCCTGTTAAGACTCAAAGGGTGAAAGAGTTCAGGCA
This sequence comes from Copadichromis virginalis, assembly GCF_057382275.1. Lineage (NCBI taxonomy): Eukaryota > Metazoa > Chordata > Actinopteri > Cichliformes > Cichlidae > Copadichromis > Copadichromis virginalis. The sequence continues at coordinate 31,889,729 of NC_140633.1, forward strand.
AGGGTCGAATTAGACATGTGCAGTGAATTATTGATTAGTACCTGATTCTGCGAAGCTGATGATCTCAGATGTCTCCGCCTGAACCTCGTTGTTGAAGGCAGCCTGCCCGTCGAAGCTGGGGATCTCCACCCGGCCGTCCTCTCGTACTTTGCCGGCGTGCAGTCTCCTCAGCGCCGTCACCATCGCAGCCTTCGGGATGGGATGGGTGATGTTGGGTCTCTCTCTCATCTGTAGCCGGTTCAGTATGTGCCTCTTTACCGCCTCCAGGAAATCTATGTTCATGCGCTCCGACTGATCCGGCCCCCTGAAGCCGCAGGACGCGCACGACTCCTGGGGTGAGCTTTGAGTCTCTGTCCCGGTCACCGAGCTGCTGCGCACGCACAGCACGCACGCAACTAAACAAGACAGTGCCACACTATAAAAGCTCATTTTAAAGTTTATTCTACAGTCCAAACGCTACGAAAGAAATTGTGAATCTTTTAAAAATGCACACCGAAATTTAAGCGACTTTTCATTTACTAAAGTTCCGGGAGAAATCATCCAGTGAATAAATCCACTGAGCATGTGTTTGTATTCCAGGAGACTAAACGATTCCAGTCATTGTGCTTCCAGCTCGTTATCCAGCAACAAAATAAAAGTTCATCTCTGTAACCGAGAGGCGCGCACGACAGTTCTGATTGTTGATGCGCTTCTGTCAAACCACGCTGCGTTCAGACGCGTAATCTGCCAAAACAAAAGAGCACAAGTGTGAATAAAACCCCGTACAGGCGGCTCCTCTCCATTCAAGCAGCCTGCGGAGACTCCTGTCCCGCAGCTTCAAGCAGAACGCGAGCGCTCCGTGAGTCCCGAGTCTTTTTGTGTGTGCGCCGTGCGCGGGTGAGGGTGGCAAGCTCCCGTGCGTCCTGCAAGATTATGCTCAGTGAGACCCTTTCCTCTCTTTGCAATCACGACAACAGGGGCTCCGCACACCCAAAGTTTTTATACAGGAATTCGTACACCACGTGGGGATTTCCACCAACAGCGCGCAAGGGATTATTACTACGTCTAAAGATCCACGACTGTGGGACATGGTTTTATTATGGTAACACGGAGGCCCCGGAGCGGTTGCATAATTTTTTTTCTCCCTCAGGTCTTGGCAATATTTGACTTACAGCCTTCAGTGTGGGTGATCACTTGATATCCAAATGTAGGAAGTTTTATAACGGCCCCTTTAGCGGAGGTACCGCGCACAGTCAGACCCCCGAAATTAGTCATTTTAATTATTACTTTCTAAAGATTTTTAAACGTTTTAGGTTTAAAGCATCAAACGTGTGTTTCCACACAGGATTCGAACTTCACACAGATTACAGCCCATACAGAACCATTTTCAGTATCTTTGATTCATTCACTTGTGTTTGTGAGCTATAGAAAAAAATAATAGTTTTAATCAGATACATTAAAGACTGAATTTATATTTCACTGCAACCTTTAAAAAAAGGTGGATGGAACCATAAATGAAATCAGGAACTTAAATGAGGAGAACGCAGGGCTGATAACCACACAAATTATCAGACAAACAGCGCCATCTATCGACAGAAAGACCTCATTACACACTGCTGCTATACACAAACAGAAAGACACTCCTAAATTTAGGACTATCTCACAATTCCCAGTAAATGAAGGACAAGGAGCTCTCTGGAGAGTTCTGTGATAAAATCCATAGGTGAGTTATCTTCTCCTCGCCTTCCTTTGAGTATTTCTAGGAGAAAAGTGGACTCAGTAAGCAGTGTTGGGGAGTAACGGAATACATGTACCGCCGTTACGTATTTAGAATACAAAATATGAGTAACTGTATTCCGTTACAGTTACCGTTTAAAAAGGTGGTATTCAGAATACAGTTACTTTGTTGAAATAAATGGATTACACTGCGGTACTTTCCTGTTTCATTTTGTCGCGGGTCAGGACTGTTTGGGTTTTGTTTGACAGCTACGTTCTGTCGTTCCAGGCGGCAGCGTTACGGTTGCCATGGTTACAGGGCGACGCTCTCTCTCTCTTTCTGCGACTGTGTGTTTCCTGGGTGAGAGAGCGCCTTTTCGTTGTTGTTGTTGTGCTAAGCTAACAGGCAGAATGCTACAAGCATAGCTCTAAAGAATGTAGCATCATGGGCAGTGTAGTCCGTGCTGCAGGGAGAATGCACTGCCATACACGTTATGTGTCTGTGAGCGCGAGGAGGGAGAAAAAGGGGAGTGGAAAGGTACGAGTTGTCGTCGAGGAAAAACGGGAGCTGGAAGCATGTAAATATAATAATAACCACTTCAGCCAAGAAGAGTGTCTGACGAGCCCAGTTGTAAGTAAGCTATTAAGACTCGACTGTACACCGTGTTCGTGTTTTCCTCCGAAAACAATAAGTTCCGTTGGAGCAGTCTTTCAACGCCTCTCTCTGTCTCTCGCAAGAAAAATTGACCCACACAACAAAGTAAAGCTATTTTTCGGCTATGAGCCGACAGGGACCCCGCCGTATTAGTCAGAGGTCCCTTTACTACAGTTCGGAGTCGCGCACCTTCAGTAATAGTAATAAATCACACAGCAATAGTACATTCACGTTGTTGTAAAAAGCACGATAATATATTAAGTAATCCAAAGTATTCAGAATACGTTACTCTCATTGAGTAACGTAACGGAATACGTTACAGAATACATTTTGGGGCATGTATTCTGTATTCTGTAACGGAATACATTTTAAAAGTAACCTTCCCAACACTGTCAGTAAGTATGACATGCCTGCTGCCAGTGTACCAGTGACCAATGAAAGTCAAGTGAGTGGCTGGCCCTTAAAAATGCATCCTTTTAAGGCCCTAGTGTACAAAAATGTACATGCCCCAAAAAGTGCTATAAAAACTTTATATATTCATATTTTTTTTCACTTTAAATTGGTCAGTCTTTTAAAACTACTTCTCCCTGAAATATTCATATGAAGTTTTAATTATATTTTCGTTGTTTTAACTCTTTAAATCCCAGTTTTATTACATGAGCGCCCTGTTTTTTTAGCCCCAAAAAACAAAAAAACTAAATATTTTCCAAAAAAAACATTTGAGGTAATATTTGATTGTTATTATAATTAGGCCTTTAGATGGACTAAAGATTGGCACCAACAGTCATTTCGATCGCCTTTTATTTTTTTTGCAGGAGCGCATTTCATAAAATGCACACACTATCGGTCCTAATCGACCACGCCCAAAAAAGTGCTATAAAAAATTTATATATTAATATTTTATTCCACTTTAAATTAGCCAATCTTTTAGACCTACTTCTCCTTGAAATATTCATGTCAAGTTTTAATTACATTTCGCGGATTTTAACCCTTTATATCCCGGTTTCGTCACATGAGCGCACTGCTTTTTTTGCCCCAAAAAACATAAAACTTGAATATTTTCCAAAAAAAACATTTGAGGTAATATTCAATTGTTATTATAATTAGGCCTTTAGATGGACTAAAGATTGGCACCAACATTCATTTCGATCGCCTTTTATTTATTTTTTCAGGACCAGAAAATGGTCTCCAGGCGGCAAATGCTCCTCCTCTAGGCCGAAATAAGTGCATCGTCCCGGGGTAAGTCGCGACGATCACCGGGGCACGATCACCGGGGACTGCTTTTTCCAGCCCACACGTCCGATACCACGTGACAACAAATACGTCATTTCCTGTTGACTAAAAAAAAAATGCACCCTCTCACGGTCCTAGGGGCCGAAAATGGTCCCGCCTGATCAGCGGGCGAAGCCGCTGCTGCACGCTGGAAATGAGGCTTCATTTCCCGCAGGTCTGTTTAAGCAGCCCACTGTTTTCCAGCCCGGGGTCAAATGTGGAGCAAGGGCGCCACCCGGTGGACAAATAAAAAAATTACAACTCTAAGGCCCGTCCTGCAAAACGAAACGGAAACATAAGTAATCACCAAGACATTAACGGTAATAATTCTGCAGTGAAAAATAGCGTTTATAATGGAAGTCAATGGGGCTGCAAACGGCCCCTAGGGCTCTAAGAGGATGTGTATTGTTAGCTTAGCCACTGAAGCTAATTTAAGGAAGTCAGACTTGAATTTTGAAATGAAATTATGCCAAACTTTTTTTTAGAGAATTTGGCTATATTCTATTCAACACAGTGCAAATGGCTTGTAACTGAAAAACTACAATGTACAAAAATGGTCCCAGGGCCAGCAGGGGGTTAAGTATTATCGAAATGCCTGTTTGGCCCTACAGCTGTCAATGCATGTATGTAGAATAGTTCTAGTCATCTAGTCATCTGCAGCCTCAATAGCAAACTAGGGTGTCCTCTCGGCCATCGTCCAGAATACCTACCCTACCATCCTAAAAGTTTATACTTCAGTTTAAATGAGTGATTCTCTAAAATTTCAATTGCATGTTACTGAGCATCACACTAATCTGTGTGATGCTTCCATACAGTCTATGATCTTTCTGGAGCCTCGGGCCTCAAAATATGTGGAATTCTACTCCAACAAAACATGGCGGATACTTCGGAGCTTAGAGACTGAAACCAATGAGTGACATCACAGCGGCTGTAAGGTCCATGAGCAGCACACAAGGAAACATACTGCCATGTCTGATGCAAGAAAAACTATACCCGCTGGCAGAACTCCAGGAAAAACACCAGGCACTGCTCTTTACTTGATACGCCCACCGTTGCAGTGATGCATGGTGGAGGCAGCATCATGCTGTGGAGGCATTCCTCAACTAGTAGATATGGTTGCTAGGGTGATTTCAGCCAAGCATATCCACAGTTTGAAGGTTAGATGTTCAACAGCGATTTCTCCAGGGACAGGAGACTCCCCATCCAGCCCAACCAAGCTTGAGATGATCTCCTTGGAAGAGTGGGAGAAACTTCCCAAATCCAAGAGTCTGTACACACTCAACCAAGATATCCACAATGTAACTGCTGTCAAACAGGCTTTGAAAAAACTAAGAGTCTGAATATCACATCTGAAATTTTAGCTTTTAATGCTGAATGCATTAAAAAAATATGTAAACTGGATTTTTAAAAATGTCATCTGCTTTTGTTTTTTTTAAATATAATGATTAAATGTAATAATCCATTTGTAAAGGGATGTTATAATACTTATAACACTTGATATTTTATACTTCACTCTTTTGGTAATAACCTCTCAATTTAACTACATAAAAAGAAAACATCAGTGTTGGATTGATTTCATCGGGTCTTTAGAACTACAATCCCCAAAGGAAAAGGCACCTGCTGCTCTAAATGAGGGCCAGTATGTTGCACAGCAGTCAGATTAGACTGTGCAGCCTTTAAGTCCCAGTAAGAGTGCCTGTTGTAGTTTTCAGAAGCTTCTGTGTGTCATGTGTGGAGCAGCAATGTAGGTCAATAGGTCAAAAGAAATGAAGAGCAGCAGCAGCGGCGGCGATGGATTAGAGCAGCCTGGTCTGCAGCATAATAGCTGATTAAGTTACTCTCTTTTTTTTTTCTTTTTTTTTTGCCTGTCCCATTTGGTTCTTTACCTGAGCGCCCAGCCCCGGACACCAAAAACCACCAACGCACCAACCCCTGAGGGCATCAGTTACCCGCAGGGAGTGTGGTGAGGGGAGATAGGCCTTTGGAGGGCCTGGGAGTTCCCAGAGAGGTGGAGTGTAAGACCCAACCTGACATAGAAACACAGACAAACAGGCACACACAGACACAAACATCCATTCCCACCCTCATGCACACATATACAAATACTCAGCACTCACTCAACGTAGGGATAGACATACATGGACACTGTACGCACAATCACACTCCCCAAACAAACTCTATACCCCAGGTCCAGGTACCCTCACCCCTGGAGGGGGAAACTGCACCTAGACCCAGGAGATGTTACCTTTTCCCCCGGGGTGGAGGCAAGCAGACCGCCCCAGGCTCCGCAGCAGCGGGGAGGCCCCGCATCCCAGATCCCAATCGGACGGCCAACACCTCCTCCCAGCCCCCCCGCCCCGATGTCCAGCAGAGAACAGGGGTGTGTGATCTTTTGGTAATAACCTCTCAATTTAACTACATAAGAAGAAAACATCAGTGTTGGATTGCTTTCATCGGGTCTTTAGAACTACAATCTCCAAAGGAAAAGGCACCTGCTGCTCTAAATGAGGGCCAGTATGTTGCACAGCAGTCAGATTAGACTGTGCAGCCTTTAAGTCCCAGTAAGAGTGCCTGTTGTAGTTTTCAGAAGCGTCTGTGTGTCATGTGTGTAGCAGCAATGTAGGTCAATAGGTCAAAAGAAATGAAGAGCAGCAGCGGCGGCGATGGATTAGAGCAGCCTGGTCTGCAGCATAATAGCTGATTAAGTTACTCTCCTACAGGTGTACTCACGCAAAGCCAGAGTAACCCCAGAACAGATGTACTTCAGAGAGAAAATAAAAGTTGGATCAATAAAGGTCCACATGAACTCTATTTAGCATTTTATTAATGCTGAGATTCTAGGCAGACCCAGTGTTCAAATTCACTGAACGTCTCTGTAAAATCAAGTGGAAATCCAAAGTTTCTGAGGTTTACATTCTGACTTCCCTTTTTTTTGGTAAACCCAGCCTGAAGTCCACAGATATTTTTCAAAAATATGTAACTTTTCATTTTTAAAGAGTGGGTTTTAGCAAACCTCAAACATGAGGATTTGTTGCACTTTACAGGGACAATTTACAGAAGTGGATTAAGAAAAACATTTGAAGCCTTGGCATTTCTAACAGGACATTCTGGGGAAAAAGAGGGTCAGCCATGAAACATGTTTAAATTTAGAAAATCATAAAAGTCATAAAAGTTCAGTGCAATAAAGCGCCAATGGTCATATAGAGATCTTTTTAGACATCCAGTAACTCTGAGGCAGTTACATTAAAGTGTTACACATTACTCAAAAAATAAAGCACAGACAGCAAACAGGACACAACAGCACCATTGTACAAACTACATCAGTTACAGTGAAGGTACGGGAGCCCCTCGGTGACAATATTTGCATCTAATGTAATAAAAACTTCAGATTTTCATGACCTGCTCAATCCCCTTTAAACAGCCATGAATTCATGATGTAAACGACAGTTCTTTTTAAAAACAGACACACGTTTTTTGTTTTTTTTAAAAAGATGAAATCAAACCCATCTGTGAGTCCAAAGGGATTTTTAGTCAGAAGTGAAAACAGACATAGGTAAGCAGTTCATCTTCTGGAGCTCGTTGATGGAGTCTGTGGAGATGTGGCGCCCTCTTGTGTAGTGTAGCTGACATTACTGTTAGGTGAAAGCATTCGTTGATTGCACTTCAAACAGATTTAGAAGATTGTCAGGCTGACCTGTGTTCAAATTTCTGAGCAGGTGAAAACATTTCCAAACGGTCACAGCTGTGGGGTCAGTAAGAGGAGCTGATCAGCGGGCAGGTTCAGTGTTTCGAAGTTTTATCACAATTTCCTTTTTGTTTTTGTTAAGTTTGTGTCCTGGCATAAGGACGCACTCAGCACACTATTATTTTACAACTCACTAATATTCCTCACTGACCTTTAGGTGACATTTCGATGTACTTTTGCAATACTTTTTATTTGAAAAAAAAAAAGAATCCTTTTAGAGAATTTGGTATGACTTTGACACTCTTCAGATATTTGAGTGATCTATAGATTTTCTGTTTCTGTCAAAAATCTTGCCGATCTTCCACATCTGCAGCCCAGATGTTTGGATTTAGTTTGAAAGTAAAGCATGGAGGTAACAAAGAGTCTGACTGTGAGGTCTCCAGTGCAATATGTTGTTTATCAAAGTATTGCACAGTCGCCATCTTAAATAATATAAGCATACTGTAATTCACTCAAACATACGTTCAGTTTACTTTTTGTACTTTTATTAAAACAAAGAAGTTGTTTTGTAAGAAGTAACAGATGGGAATTGTTTAAATGTCCTTTTCATAGAACAGGTAAGAATTTCTGTCATGAAGCTATATTTCTATAAAAATATGAGAACATAAATGAAACAATTTTGGTCATTTTAAAAGGAGCTGTGGGAGAAGCTCAGCTGACGAACGAATGCAACACAATTTCAAATATTTTTTACTCGAGTAGAAATATTCTTAACTCACTCAGACACACGTTCACCTTTGTTGGCACCACCTGAAGGGAGTTTGTGTATTTTGAATGAGTATTTCTTAGCAGGTTTGCTCATTACAGTTGATTTTTTGTTTGAAAGTGTTCAGCTTTAGATTAGCTGTTCTGTCTCATGTGATGTGTGGTATTGATCGTGGACAGATTTAAGGAGGTCAGAAGAATAAAATAATCCATCACAACACAAAGAGCTGACTCACTCTTTAGATGTCCCTGCCTCAGTAAGTACCAATGGTAAATACAGACACTCCAAAGCCTTCTGACACTGCAAATACTTATTTTAATGTTAATTAAATAATGCTTATTTTTCATTTATTTCTGTTTTGCTCTTTTTTCAGTTCATTAGATACCTGAGTATAGCTGTTGCCTATCTGTATGACCACAGTGTATCCATCTTCTGATGGCTGCTTCCAGCAGGATAACATGATGTGCCACATATCTGGTATCTGGTATCATGAAGATGACAATGAGTTCACTGTACAGCCACTGTGTGATGCTGTCATGTCAATGTGGAACAAAATCTCTGAGGAATGTTTGCAGAAACTTGGGTGAATCTGTGCCATGAACAATTAACTAAAGTAGGTCCACCCTGGTGGTAGCATGGTGTACCTAATGAAGTGTACAATGGGAGTACAACCAAGAATAAAAATGCACTATTCTGTCTTTATTAATACAGGAATAAATGACTGTGAAATTCTGGGCTGATGTTCACTAAAGATCTGATTCCAATACCTTCCCTGTTCTTACAGAAACTATAAACAGATACACAGAACAGATACTGTGTTTTTTCACATTCACTGTTAACAGGACACAGCTCATGCTAATGCCATTTCCCCAAAATTTACTTGAATGTTGCAAAAAATGTAAAAATCAAAACACTGAAACTGTACAAAAGTATAAAAATATTTCATGTTGTTTTCTTTTTCACAGAAAGCTAGTAACACCTATTAAAACCTGCTTCTCGCGCAGAGAACAGAATCGTTTATTCAGTCAATCATCGTCACCTGCCACATGGAGATGGGGCTGGTTCTCGTACAAGGTTTTCCGCCGAGCACCAGCAGCAGGTCGGGCAGATGCTGAGTGATGTCTCCATCCTTGTCCTCCAGCGCCTCCTCCTCTGAGCAGCTCCATTGTTTCATGAATGCTTTGTTCTCAAATGTCAGGCAGCTTCCAATACGCTGACCATCTATCTCTATTAAGGCCTCTCTGCTGGTCTCCAGTTCTGAAGAACTTCTGTTGGCTTCTCTGTCTGGAGTGAAAGTCTCCAGCTCTATAGCGTTATCTGGTGCTGGGAAGCACTTGTTCTTAAACGGCTTGAGTTTCCCTCCCAGTAACCTGGGCTGGAGTCCTGAGTCTGAGCAGAAGCTCTTGCTGGTGCTACTGGTTTTGTAGCTGGGACCCAGACCAGTGCAGCAATGGTGAATCTTGTCTGGGGGGTTGGAGCCCGGGAGTGTGGTGAGCTGCATCCAGGTCTGAGTGATGAAGCTGTATCTCCACAGGCAGTTCTTTGGAGAGTCCTGGGTCTCGCCTCCACCGAAAAGGAGCATTGAGTCTTTATAGGTGACAGCTGAGTGTCCTGTGAGTTTAGGAGGGCCGTACCTGAGAAAAACAACCACAGGTGGTGTTAGCAGGAAAGAGCACACCAAATGATGCCAAATAAGTTCAGCAGTCAGTGCTAAAAACATCAGAGCTAAACAGACCGGTCAGACAGGAAGTGCTGGGAGCACCAGGAGCTGTAATCGATAATCTGCTGATCCATGTGTGATCGTATGTGTGATAATATTTCTATATGGCGTGTTGTGCCATGTTACTTTATTAAAATTACCCCTGGATATAAAACACATCATTTGCACTGTTAAACCTGGGATGATAAATCTATTTCTGACAGATGTGTCACTCATCGTATTTAAAGGACGGACATCTCTTTTTGTTGAACACCAGCTGCCTTGACTCCTCTCCTTGTGTCTCTTCCTTGCCTCCTCTGCTCTCTGTGGTAGGGAGGGGCTAAGACTAATACGCTAAGAGAGGAACTGAGGACACAAAAGAGGGGTGAGGCAAATGATCTGTGGAAAAACATCTTAAAGTGAGGTGTTGAGTTTAATACTGACTCTTGTGTGTTTTGAGGACACCAAAAAACTGACTGCAGATACATCTGTGTGTCACAGCAGACACTACAAGCTTCCTGCCCCCTTTTTCCTTTCCTTTTGCCAAAGCTCTTTTCACACTTTGGGAATTAAAGCTGATATATCACAGATTAGAAAAACAGTGAGTCTATTTGTGGTACGTTTGTCACCAAGAATATGCAGACAGTAAAATTTCCCTTTGATCTGGATGCAAACTTGATTTCCAAGTCTCCTTCATCAGTTTCAGAGCTCTAATGCGCAGTGATTTCTGTGACGTGCACCTCTGATAATGTCTTTGAATTACAGTGGGGCAAAAAAGTATTTAGTCAGCCACCGATTGTGCAAGTTCCCCCACTTAAAATGATGACAGAGGTCAGTAATTTGCACCAGAGGTACACTTCAACTGTGAGAGACAGAATGTGAAAAAAAAAATCCATGAATTCACATGGTAGGATTTGTAAAGAATTTATTCGTAAATCAGGGTGGAAAATAAGTATTTGGTCAGCTCAAACAAGGAAAATCTCTGGCTCTCACAGACCTGTAACGTCTTCTGTAAGAAGCTTTTCTGTCCCCCACTCGTTACCTGTATGAATGGCACCTGTTTGAACTCATCATCTGTATAAAAGACACCTGTCCACAGCCTCAAACAGTCAGACTCCAAACGCCGCCATGGCCAAGACCAAAGAGCTTTCGAAGGACACCAGGAAAAGCATTGTAGACCTGCACCAGACTGGGAAGAGTGAATCTACAATAGGCAAGCAGCTTGGTGTGAAAAAATCAACTGTGGGAGCAATCATCAGAAAATGGAAGACATACAAGACCACTGATAATCTCCCTCGATCTGGGGCTCCACGCAAGATCTCATCCCGTGGGGTCAAAATGATCATGAGAACGGTGAGCAAAGATCCCAGAACCACACGGGGGGACCTGGTGAATGACCTGCAGAGAGCTGGGACCAAAGTAACAAAGGTCACCATCAGTAACACACTACAACGGCAGAGAATCAAATCCCGCAGTGCCAGACGTGTTCCGCTGCTGAAGCCAGTGCATGTCCAGGCCCATCTGAAGTTTGCCAGAGAGCACATGGATGATACAGCAGAGGATTGGGAGAATGTCATGTGGTCAGATGAAACCAAAGTAGAACTTTTTGGTATAAACTCAACTCGTCGTGTTTGGAGGAAGAAGAATACTGAGTTGCATCCCAAGAACACCATACCTACTGTGAAGCATGGGGGTGGAAACATCATGCTATGGGGCTGTTTTTCTGCCAAGGGGACAGGACGACTGATCCGTGTTAAGGACAGAATGAATGGGGCCATGTATCGTGAGATTTTGAGCCAAAACCTCCTTCCATCAGTGAGAACTTTGAAGATGAAACGAGGCTGGGTCTTCCAACATGACAATGATCCAAAACACACCGCCCAGGCAACGAAGGAGTGGCTCCGTAAGAAGCATTTGAAAGTCCTGGAGTGGCCTAGCCAGTCTCCAGACCTCAACCCCATAGAAAATCTGTGGCGGGAGTTGAAAGTCCGTGTTGCTCGGCGACAGCCCCAAAACATCACTGCTCTCGAGAAGATCTGCATGGAGGAATGGGCCAAAATACCAGCTACTGTGTGTGCAAACCTGGTAAAGACCTATAGTAAACGTTTGACCTCTGTTATTGCCAACAAAGGTTATGTTACAAAGTATTGAGTTGTATTTTTGTTATTGACCAAATACTTATTTTCCACCCTGATTTACGAATAAATTCTTTACAAATCCTACCATGTGGATTCATGGATTTTTTTTTTTTTCACATTCTGTCTCTCACAGTTGAAGTGTACCTCTGGTGCAAATTACTGACCTCTGTCATCATTTTAGGTGGGGGAACTTGCACAATCGGTGGCTGACTAAATACTTTTTTGCCCCACTGTAAGTTGGCAGCACTCAGTCAGTTCATTTCAGGAACCCTGCCATAAAACGCCTCTAAACCAACCAGAGAAAGTTTGGAGGGGAGGTGAGAAACAAACAATTACATCTGCATCTTAAGCTCTCATATTTTTCTCAGACTTTACTTAAATGTAACTGTAACGGTTTACAACCTACAAAGTCAGGTTATCACCATTAGAAATCACAAGACCTTCCCGTAACATTGTGTTATTAGGGTCACACTGTCTGTCTGTTTTTTTTCCATTTGCTGTATGATACCTGTGCCTCAGGGGGCAAAAACAAGTGACGTTAGTCCTGACTATGCTACTGACCGGCTAATCATTAGTCCTGATAAACTGCTGTTCATGTTCATAACGCCAGACGAATCAATCCACAAGTCTTTACATGTAACATATTCAGTCATCCAGAACAAAAAAAACAACAAAAGAAAAACAAGTCTCCAGATGTAAATCTCAGTGATCTGAAGCTCTTTATATACATAAATTTACGTATTACTAAACCATTAAAGAGACGGTTCCTCAGGACTCTTTCTTTCCTTTTTTTTTTTTTCAACAGACACACTACAATCAGTGTTTCCACCTCACATGTCAGCCTGTCAGCACGAGGCAGCAGCGGCTGAAAAGTGATCCCAGTCTTTTCAGCCGCTGCTGAAGGATTCTCTGTCTCATCAACTGGATCAGGTTCTTCTGCCATGTTGTGTTATGTGGGAATATTCAGATGAGGAGCTGCAACAGACTGCTTGTCAAGTTTTCTCGTGAGTCTTGACCTTCCCTTTATGTTCCTCCTGCTCTTTGCTTTACTCTTTATGCTAAAAACTGCATTTGTTTTACAAGGTTTGACTCATTTCTCACCCTTTACAATTTGCCATGAACACCACGCCTCATTACTCTGCATTACACCACTCTATCTGGAATAAATCATTTAAATCATCTGAAGCAAATTAGTTTCTTGATTTGAAACACAAAGTTCTTTAAAAGCAAAACTAAAAAAATAAATAAATTACAACTAAAATATAGTTTCACAAATTAAAACACAGGTAAAAAAAATGTGAATAAAGAAACACTAGGAAGCAAAAAGTACTTTAACTTAAAAAATGAAAAGCAATGTAGCAAGCTTGTAATTTGCTAAACTGCTGGAGCGATTAGGACAATACAGCTACAGGGAGTGCAGAATTATTAGGCAAATGAGTATTTTGTCCACATCATCCCCTTCATGCATGTTGTCTTACTCCAAGCTGTATAGGCTCGAAAGCCTACTACCAATTAAGCATATTAGGTGATGTGCATCCCTGTAATGAGAAGGGGTGTGGTCTAATGACATCAACACCCTATATCAGGTGTGCATAATTATTAGGCAACGTCCTTTCCTTTGGCAAAATGGGTCAAAAGAAGGACTTAACAGGCTCAGAAAAGTCAAAAATAGTGAGATATCTTGCAGAGGGATGCAGCAGTCTCAAAATTGCAAAGCTTCTGAAGCGTGATCATCGAACAATCAAGCGTTTCATTCAAAATAGTCAACAGGGTCGCAAGAAGCGTGTGGAAAAACCAAGGCGCAAAATAACTGCCCATGAACTGAGAAAAGTCAAGCGTGCAGCTGCCAAGATGCCACTTGCCACCAGTTTGGCCATATTTCAGAGCTGCAACATCACTGGAGTGCCCAAAAGCACAAGGTGTGCAATACTCAGAGACATGGCCAAGGTAAGAAAGGCTGAAAGACGACCACCACTGAACAAGACACACAAGCTGAAACGTCAAGACTGGGCCAAGAAATATCTCAAGACTGGTTTTTCTAAGGTTTTTTGGACTGATGAAATGAGAGTGAGTCTTGATGGGCCAGATGGATGGGCCCGTGGCTGGATTGGTAAAGGGCAGAGAGCTCCAGTCCGACTCAGACGCCAGCAAGGTGGAGGTGGAGTACTGGTTTGGGCTGGTATCATCAAAGATGAGCTTGTGGGGCCTTTTCGGGTTGAGGTTGGTGTCAAGCTCAACTCCCAGTCCTACTGCCAGTTTCTGGAAGACACCTTCTTCAAGCAGTGGTACAGGAAGAAGTCTGCATCCTTCAAGAAAAACATGATTTTCATGCAGGACAATGCTCCATCACACGCGTCCAAGTACTCCACAGCGTGGCTGGCAAGAAAGGGTATAAAAGAAGAAAAACTAATGACATGGCCTCCTTGTTCACCTGATCTGAACCCCATTGAGAACCTGTGGTCCATCATCAAATGTGAGATTTACAAGGAGGGAAAACAGTACACCTCTCTGAACAGTGTCTGGGAGGCTGTGGTTGCTGCTGCACGCAATGTTGATGGTGAACAGATCAAAACATTGACAGAATCCATGGATGGCAGGCTTTTGAGTGTCCTTGCAAAGAAAGGTGGCTATATTGGTCGCTGATTTGTTTTTGTTTTGTTTTTGACTGTCAGAAATGTATATTTGTGAATGTGGAGATGTTATATTGGTTTCACTGGTAAAAATAAATAATTGAAATGGGTATATATTTGTTTTTTGTTAAGTTGCCTAATAATTATGCACAGTAATAGTCACCTGCACACACAGATATCCCCCTAAAATAGCTCAAACTAAAAACAAACTAAAAACTACTTCCAAAAACATTCAGCTTTGATATTAATGAGTTTTTTGGGTTCTTTGAGAACATGGTTGTTGTTCAATAATAAAATTATTCCTCAAAAATACAACTTGCCTAATAATTCTGCACTCCCTGTATAAACTGGGCCTAAATTGAAAAAGCTAATGAGCAAAGTTGTGTTTTTTAGAGGCTGACCATCTGTAAGAGCCAGTGTGAGCTAATTTAGAATGACTCTGGGTCTGGGTTCATTGCTGGTGCATTTAACTATAGTTTCAACAGGCGGCTTACCTACAGCTTCTAGGTTTTATTGTCAGAGTGTAGACCAAATATAATGATAGTAAAAACTCCCAGAAAGCTTAAGAGTCAGCAGCAGCAAAAACAATAACCACAGCACAGGATTAAAAAAACATAGAACTTTTTGACAGCCAGGTTAGTGAAACCCACAGAGATGAATTCCTTCAAGGGGCATATGATCCAGTAGTATATTCACAGGAGTGATGTGTTACATATTCACACCTTTATATCATGGCAAAAAAGACTTATGTATACCTGCAATAAGTGTGCCTCGTGAATGGACTTTTTCCAAGGTTAGGGATGTCAGTTAATAATAATGAAAAAACATCTGACTCACCTAAGAATAGCTGAAAAACCAAAAAGACTCAAAATGTCGTGAATAAAAATCTTTGCATATGACAAATGTAGACAGTATTGCTTCATTTTTCTCTTATTTTATTCATTTTCCATAAGTGTAATTAGCTATATTCAGTCACAAAGAGAATAAATGATATTGGGGCCTCTACTTAACCTATTTACAAAATGAGCCGCAGTCAAATCCACAGACCTTGTGTGGACATCATGATGAACAGAGCAGCTATTTTCAGTATACATTATTTACAAACTGGCTTGTTTTGTATTGCACTGAATTAGTAAGTAACTGAAACAGCCTCATGTACGTTAACACAACCACAGCAAAATGCTGAAACACAGAGTTCATTGCAGTCATCGCTGTCTTTAACCATTCCAAAGTATTTCTTATTTTGTTGTAAAGGAAGTTCTCCAAAACATGTATTGATCATAACTATTGATAGTCTGGTATAACATGTAGATTTGTCTAGAAATCTGCAATGCTTGTCTGTGTTGTTTCACAGAATAGCCTGTTCAAGTACTGACACAAAAGCAGCCAGCAGGTGTCGCTGTGGAGATGGCTGTGAAATTGTTTTGAAACCATGATCCAGTGCTGGCACAACGACTTTGTATGTCTCAGTTTGCCCATCACTACCTGTCAGTGGTTTTAATGTCGAGACTGATCTTTTTCACTGCATCCAGTTTTCAAAAATACAGACAAACTCCGCACTTACTTGAGTGAACTCCATGTCTGGCTGCTGGAATTCCACTTCCAGAAGTCTCTCTGCTCCCGTAAACCTTTTAAGCCTCCGAACAGGTACACGCAGCCCTGATAGGCTATAGCTGAGTGACTGTGTCTGGGGCCTGGGCCTAATGAGTCCTGCTGAGAGCCACTCAGCAGGGACCAAGACATGGTATCTGCCATTAACACACACACAAACAAGTATCTATAATTAATGCTCATTCTGCAGCTCACATTGTGTTTGCATGTGTCACAATGCTGATGATGTTCACATGCTGCCCTCTAACTGAATATGGGTGAGACTTCACTCCTAGAAACGGTTCAGCTCAGTTTAATTGTCAATTTGTTTCTCCATCTCACAGCTATAAACTACATTCACACTGGTAAATATGAGCAGTTTATAAAATTATATTGACCAAGATGGAATCACAGCTAGAAGATGAGCTTGGCATCAAGTGGGACTAAACTGATGCAGTTTACTGAACTTATGATCTATCCCATTATATTAATGCTCAAAGTTGCTTATAGAAAAATCATGCTGAACAAAAGCTACAATTAATCTTTTGATAGTAACTCTGGCAAATACCATAAAAGGTCAGCTGATTTTGAGGGTGTGAGGTGGGAATTTTAAGATTTGGTTAGTTTTATATGGAAGGAGCTGACTGAATTCTCCCTTTTGTCAGTTTTAAACTCACTAAAGTCCAAACTCCAGAAATCCTGGGAGGTGCCTTTCATGTCAATGAATCCTCCGTACATGAGCATGGCAGAGCCGAGCACCACGGTGCTGTGGCCCTTCCTGTTGGTCGGCATTTGGGTCTGCACACAGAAAGAGAGAGAAATACATTTAGAATAGATGGTAAGCTACTTCTATGACCTTGATTGAACAGTCACAAAAAATGCATTAAATTTGGGCTTCTTCAACCTAACCCTAACCTTTCTCTTCCTACTTTGGTGATCCTCTTCCTACTTAGCTATATCCATTCTGTGGGGAAACACTGCAAATCAATTTATTTGACCTTTAAAGTTCTAACAAATATGTGGGTAGTGTGTGACTTCTGTTCTGCTGATACAAGCTAAAACAAGCAAAGGATGGCAGGAACTGTGCACAGTGTTCACTGATGTGCTTCCAAGTGTTGTGACTGCGTGACACAAAACAAACGGCAGCACACGAGGACTGAGCGGTTAATTATTTCTGTTATAAGCTGATAATGAGATCTAACCATCTGATTGTTTTCTATAGACAGAGAACATGTTATCATTTAGATATGAAAAGCACTCGGTACCTGAAGCAAGCTCCTCTTTCCCTGCCACTGCACCCACTTCTGCTTTGCTGAAACACAAATGACACAAGAAAATTAAACTAAAAGAGTGACGTA
This sequence comes from Copadichromis virginalis, assembly GCF_057382275.1. Taxonomy (NCBI): domain Eukaryota; kingdom Metazoa; phylum Chordata; class Actinopteri; order Cichliformes; family Cichlidae; genus Copadichromis; species Copadichromis virginalis. Next base: position 31,907,217 of record NC_140633.1, read on the forward strand.
CAATAAAATGGATATGATATCTTTACAACATCTGTCAGCCTTACTCCAAGACAAAAAAAAGTAAGTAAAGGCTAACATACAAAGAGGAGAGGCACTTCTGCAATAATTCTGAAATACACTGACACACACTGTTGTGCAGCCCAGTCTTATGAAATCTATTGTTACAGGGACACAAACTGTCCAGTTGGCCAAAGTAGAGAGGCTTTAAAAGACGTGGTAAATGTTATATTTTAACCTAAACCAAGACAGTTTTAAACCTAATCCTGTCGTTTTTAATGCTTAAATGTAACCAGGCAAAATATTTTTAATAAATAACATATTTAGAAATACCACCAGCTACCTGTGCTACCTGTCCGCTTCCTAGCATAGGTGATTTTAAGAGAAGTTGACCCCTGACCTTGACCTTCAACTCAATTGAGATTCGAACTTAGAAAAACATCTTCAGGACCATAACTTGCTTTGATCAGTGTGATCTGTCCTAACTATTATTGAGATTGCGGTAACACCAGTGTTGTTTCTCCACTCCACAGCTATCGCTACATTGACCTATCCATCCAAGGATATTAACCTTGAAAGTTTACCCAGAATGCACTTTTTCAATGCTTGTCTCTGTTGCTCTATGTCAAAGAAATGAAACTGCTGCATTTTATGCAAGTCATGACAGATCCCATCATGCTGAACAAAAACTAGATTTTTCTTTACATCGTGACACTTGGAGTGGAACGAAAACTTCAAGAGCTTATACTTCTAAAAATATCCAAGTTCGGTAAAATGTAACAAGTGTGTAAAACAATTGCTTCATTAAACATATTGTAGTTCTTATGAAAACAAAAGAACCAATTGATTTTGAGGGTGGGCGTTTCGGGGGCTTTTTACAGATGTGATATGATTTTATATACAATAAGTGGTGAGAATTGAAAAAAACTGTGCATGAGATGGAATTTAGGTTATGTTGGAACAAGCAGAATAAAAACTGAGCTGAAGTGAAGAACACAGGAAGTGTTAGAGCAGGAAATGAACACAGCTGCAGTTTTCCTCCATTTGATAAATATGTGTTGGGGTAAATCACCTTTTCTTATGTTGTTTCTAATTGTCTTTAGAGTCGTGAGGTTATGAGCATGGAGACCCTCTCAGGTTTCTCTCTCAGCTTTAGTGACACAGAGGAATGAAACGTTTTACAGGGATTAGGAGGATCGACATGCAGCAACATGTTTTACCTGCTGAGCCTGAGAATTGACTACAACAGTAGTGTGACTGGCTGCCAGCCCATGCTGCACTGCAGTGAAACTCACCGATGTCAAACACCCAGAGAGCACATCTGCATGTGGTGTATGCAGAGTCCAACAGGCCTCCAAACACGTACAGGAAACCCTGAAAAGTTCAAAGCTGTTAAACATACTCTGCATGCCCACCGCTGTCATAAGATGGTCTCTCTGCTTTATGTCCAATGATTAAAGAAATTGAAGGTACCTTGTGAGCTACCATAGAATGTCCCTCTAGCTCCTCTGGTGCCGCTTCACCACTGCAGCTCAACTCGGTCCATTCATCAGACACTGAAATATTGAACACAGCAGTGTTGTTAACTGATGATTACAAAAAGAATATTACAGGAGGCTGTTTTATAAGAATGCAGCAAAAAACATCCTTTGCAAAGTTTAAGTGGAATAAATGTTGCATCTTTTTTCATGAATGACAGTGTGTATATAAACTTGAACGACTTGCAACACTTTCTACATCTGCACAAAGGCGTTGCCCAAATACCATAGGAATAGTTGGTGCTATCTTTTAATAAAAGACTGCATATAAAAGATGGAGATTTGAAGCATTGTAGCCTTCACCAGGGCAGAGCAGGAGGTGATCATAACCATACCTGAAAGGACAGATCTTAGTGAAGATCAAAGTGTTAAGTCATAACATTTGTCTGTTTCTTTTGTGCTGTTTTAAGTAGTAGACTAATTGGTCATTTGAAGAGAGGGCTTTATGTAAATGAGTACCTGAACATGGTTTTTGGCTACTCTGCCTAATATGTAATTCTTAAAAAGAGGTCTTTCTAGTGGCTATTCTGCGACCAGCCACAAGGATATCGCTTCTAAGGAAGTATTCTGTCATCCGTCTTTATATAGATCTGCATCTTTATATATGCATGGCTATTAATGGATGGGGGCCCTTACCCACGTTGTATTTCCAGAAGTCCCTCAGACATCTGTTCTCTCTGCCTCCAAGGACGTAGACGTTTGCATTGTAGCTGCAGCAGGCGTGCTTGTAGCGGTCGCATGGGGACAGGCTGCTTCTCAGGGGGAGCTGTTTCCACAAACAGGGGTTGTTCTGACTCATACCTGGCAGCCCTCACTCTCACTGGAACATCTTCTAAAAGAAAGTAAGTGTATACAGTCGTGCGTTATATGGACCCACTATCATAGCTAAAAAGTGCCAAGAACAAATGTTACAGACTGGTAGCACCTTTTTAGCTTCATTGTGCGATGATATGCAGGACTAAATAGCCTTCTTTCTGTTAAAAGTTTACATTTTTTAGATACTAGAGCCGCTGACTGACTCCACCTGGATGCTGTAAGTTGTTAAACGGTGCAAAACGATGAGTTTCATCTCCGTCCGTGTGAACAGGCCCTGATCAAAGTGGATGAAACAAAGGCTGCACTACAGGAGACAGGACAAATGAAAAACCCAAGCAACAGCTGCTTCCGTATTCACGAGGGGTCACCACAGCAAGCTCCACATGTTTGATTGGGCAGTTTTACGCCAGATGCCCTTCCTAACCTGTCTGTGGCTGGAACTGACCCTGGAACCTTTTACTTTCTAAGCTAATGTGCAAACCACTACACAATAAATGCTTTAAAAACTGTCTGTATCACCAGAACATGAGTGGAGATTCACGAGTTCATATCTTAAAAGAGCAGAGGGACTACACCAAGTTTTTTGGAGCACCGCTCCTCAAACAGAGCCAGAATTGTAGTGTAATAATAATAATATAACACGATAATATAATCATAGTTTACTCAACTTTCCAAAAACTCTAGTACTTATGATCCTGCACGCAACTACACTAATTTAACTTTCATTTTAGAACCCATCAGAGCTTTTCCCTCATTTGCATCTTTTTTCCGACTGCCTGCAGAGTCCTGAGAAAGACAAAATTAACTTTTATTTACATGCACATTGTGGCATTGACAGAATTTTATACCGTTCTTCTTCCTTCTTCCTTGTTGAATGATAAACTTCTTATCAAATGAACAAATTTTTTTCTCCTGAATTAATTTACTGAAGACATTTGGTTTGAGTGCACATTAACTTTACTCCTCAAATGAATCCTGTTTGTTCTGCATTTACCCGATGGCCAGTGACAACAGCAGCCTTTGGAAAACTGTTCTGACGCACAAAACAACTGGATACCTTTTTTTTTTCCCCTGTCCCGTTTGGTTCTTTTGCCATCAGAATTATCATCTAAAGGCAAAGAAAGATGCCCAACAGAATTACTTGACCAAATGGACCATCCCGGCCTTGCCGTATTGGTCTATTTGACTCACCTTTGCTTTTATTGTTTATTTTATTTTATTTTCGCTTACTACACACGGGACAGACATGACTGGGGGAAAGAAAAGGGAGAAAGAACGAGGGAAAGAAAAACAGCGGGGAAGAGGAATGATGATAAAGGGCAAAAAACAAAAACCAACAAAACAAACAGACAAAAAATACATATATCAATCACCTGGATCACCTGTTGAGGAAGACAAAAGAGAAAACAAGCAAAAAAGAGAGAGCAATATAATAAACAACATCATTGCGATGATCTATGTGAATATAACAGTAAATACTAAATATTAATTATTATTGTGCAGCACGTAGGATTGACAGCACACAGGAGGAGAAGTAGGAGCCAAAAAGGGTGTAGTTTGTGTCTGTGAGCACCCGTGTGTACACCTGTGAGCATGAGCGCGCTTGTATTTAAAAGGTTCCTTCGTGTAATGATCTGCTAGAGGGCGTGGGGAGCCATAGCCCCGGATACCAACTGGATACCTTTTTAGTACCGACTGAGAGCACCCAGCATCTGAACAAGGAGCCAAAGCAGAAACCTTCAAACTGACACTCAAGCTTCTCATCTACAAAGAAAGCAGGCTAAATCCAGACTGAACCCCTACTGTGGGAAGCATTTATCCAGTAATTTCCTGCAGTTTTGAAATATGAAATTTCAAGCCTATAAGAAGTTTAATGTTACTCAGTTACAGTGCTGAATTTGAATCAAACAGCTGTTTGGGGCCTTACTGTCAGGGTCCTGGGTCTCCTGACCCAGCGTTTTAGTTCTTTGTGGGTTTTGTATTATTGTACTTGGTGTGAGTTATGCTATGGTTTCTAGTTTCTATCCCTTGCCCTTCATGTTTCTCTATGTGCCCTCTGTTCTGTGTAAGTCTGTGTCTGCATGTTTGGGTTCCCCTCTGTGTCTCTCGGTTCTTAGAGTCCTCTGCCTTATGGTTTATGTCTCTGTGTTTCTTAGTTGCTGTCTCCACGGTGTCAAGTTCGCGTCTCTGTGTGATCCTTCCTGTTTTACTTTGAAGGTCCGTGACTTATGTGAATGTGTCCTGCTTTGCTTGTCTCGTCAGTTCTAATTTCCCCCAGCTGTGCTCTCCTTCTGTGTCTCATTCTCCTCGTTACTTCCCAGTGTATTTAGACCCTGTGTTTCTCTGAGTCAGTGTTGCGTCGTACCCTCAACAAGCTGTGTGTGTTTTGCCTCCGTGTTGCCAGTGTTTTGTTTCCAGTTCAGTGTTTTGTGCTTCAGTGTTTTAGTCCACCAGCGTTTTTGTTTGTCTTTTGGTGAGTTTAGTTAGTAAGAGGTTTTCCAGCATTAAAGCTGCGCTTTAAGCTGAACTTCTGTGTCTGAGTCCTGCATTTTGGATCCACCACTCCTGCTTGCCCGCCTACCACACAGCCAACCATGACACTTACTGGTTGGAGTTTGCATGTTCCTCCAGTGGCTTGGGTACTACAGCTTCTTGCCACAGTCCAAAGCGATGCATGTGAGGTTAACTAGTGATTCAGAAGTGCATGTAGGGCTGGATGTGAGTATGAGTGGCCGTCTGTCTCTGTGTTCCCACATTTACTAGCTATTTTACTAATGAATAATCCTCCTCACTCTTATTTTGAAAGTCCAGTTGATGCTAACTAGATAGCCTCATGTTCTCCCTGACGGATGGCTTCTTCATATATTCTCTTGGAGGTGGAGTTACTCCCAGTATCCTGAAACATGCCAACACCCATAGCACTCTAGGGAAATAAAGCTTATTTTCAAGAGTTTCACTTCCTGCTTAAATAAAAACTAATACAGCTATGGGAAACACTGCGCTCAGCATGTTCTCTCTGGCTTTAATAGATGGTGTCCTGGATGGCTGATGACACACATGATCGTTTGGCATTTCAAAAACATATATTTAAATACTTGTTGTGGCAGAGACAGCGAAGCTAGAGTACTAAAGAGAACCAAAACAGGCACATTTAGAACATGGAAACTCAATACAGAAAAATTGCCTAGCCAGCCTGTGAATTCTAACCCAAGGCCACCTTCAAAAAGTTGAAAATATAAAAAAGACCAAAATTTAAAACGTGAACTACTGGCTCATTTTAAATGTAATTTAGTTTTACAGCATAAAAAAATATTAAGGGCTGTTCTTTTTCCAATGGACAATGAAATTACTGACTTTTGTTATTGTTGTTGTTATTATTTTATCATTCATCAGCTAATCGATCATTCCGTGAAATGCCAGAACACAGATGGATATAAGGTCGGTTTACTGTGTAATATACGCATGAACAAGCAGTGGTGCTTTAGTTATATCAGTTATATTACTACAAGTCACTAAACAGCACCAGTGACTCATTTAAGGATGCTTTTACATAACATGTAAGCTGAGTTTTAATAGCGTTGCTCTTTCTCACTGTGAGCAGTAATTTTCCATCTCTAAGTGAGGAAGTATACTCAGTTTTACAAAGCCATTAGTATTCCTCTGTTTGGACTTGACCGCTGTCTTATCAGGCTGTCACAAGAGCAAACAGCTCTGAGGTCACAACACTTAAGTGACACACCTAGCCAAGTGTTGTCCAAATACTTGAGAGTCACATGAATAAATGGGACCATAACTTTGTTGTTCATGGAGAAAAAAAAGCAATATTCAGGAATGCAGTCCTTAAAATCTAGGATCAAATGGAGCAACAGCTGTTTTTCACCATATTTTTCTATATTTCCTAAAGCATCGGCTCATCTGCCTTGTGAACTTCAGGGTCACATCTAATTCTTAATACGCAGGGTTTAATATGATGTCAGCTCACCCTCTGCTGCTATAACAGCTTCAGCTTTCCTGGAAAGGCTTTCCATAATGTTTAAGAGCGTGTTTATGGGAATTTCTGACAATTTTTCCAGAAGCACATTTGTGAGGTTAGACGCTGTGTTGGATGACAAAGCCTGGTTTGCAGTCTGCACGTACAAACTCCAAAACATGTACAAAACACAACGGAAGTGCTCCAGGATGCTAGGGGCAGTGTTGAGCTTTTGTTACCTAGTGGTTACACAAGCCACGAAGTACCAAGTAAATTAACATTTTTTTAAATTATTTGAATATATATGACTGCCTGTGTATAAATACACAAACAATACACATATGCTTTCAATTGTGTACTTTAAGTGATCTAGGTAGCTTTGTTTTGGAAGTTCAGTTAACGCTAGAAATGTGTTTTGGAGTTTGTACATGCTTCAGAGTTTGTACGTGCTTTGTCTCTAGGGGCCACCGTATATATTTATATATAAACATATATAAATAAAACCACATTTTTTAAAAAACATTAGTAATTCCTTTTGTGCATAATTTTATATTGTTGTTGATAATAAATTAATTAACACTAGCATCCCCCAGGCTTCTACCTTTCTAGCAACAAAACAACCTGAAGAGCCAGTTGGGAGCCAAAAGAGCCGGCTCTTTTTAGTGAGCCGAGCCAAAAGAGCCGGCTCTCTAAAAAGAGCCGGAATTCCCATCGCTATTTTGGAGGTCAGTTGCAACTGACTATGCAGGAAGTTAGCAACCTTTGTGGACTTTTGCGCCTCAGCACCCCTCAGGCTAAAACAATGGCTTTTTTGTTTTTAAGCTCTCTTTTTGTCCTCTATTACAAATCAAAGCACCTGCTCTGTTTTTAATATAGATTTTGGTTTATGACGCTCTTGTTTTTTTTAATCTTATTTAACCTTTTCTGTGTAAATGAACTCCTTCTTGATTGTAAATTTTACCTTATTGGATTTTATTTTACTGAACTTTTCTATTTTATTTGAGCTAATCTGTGATAGGCATTCTTTAATATTTTGGATACTATAACACAGGAAGTTCCAGCTTTTGGCATAAATACAGTTTATTCTTAAATTTAACATTTCAGGCATGTGATTATACTAGCACTGAAAGGTTAATCGGAATTCCTTTTTACATTTTGTCTTCCAGTGATTCTAAATAAAACAGGATAATTAGGATAAAGTGATTACTCGTTTGTTTTCTGTTACAATTCAAATGCACCTCTGTTCAAGTGTTTTCTAAAAGCCAAAACTCACTCACGGCTCAGGCTGAGATGACAGTCAAGAGAATCTGTGGTTTTCGAGGTCCAATTATGGAAAGCAATCATTTGCTATAATGAAGCAGCTCGAATTAAGGCTGTGCAAATAACTGTGTATTTTGATTTCAATTACAGTTCCAACAAATATTACAACAAGTTACTCTAAAAAAAAAACTCTACTGTCGTTTTTAACCAACTCTGAGACTTCAGATTTGTCGTAGGATTTTTTCAGTGAAGAGGTTTTCTCCTGCAGTGACTGAACCTCACTCAGTCAACAAATACTGTTATTGTAGCAGGATGTGTAATCATGTTATTACAGAAATCTGAGTCGCAGAAAACTCAGGTTGCTGCAATGCTGCCCACTGGAATTTAAATAACGTTTGAGCACCATGATCAACTCCTGTGGTGAAAATAGCACAGCAAAACTGTTCCTATGTTGTTATGTTGGTTTCTGTCTTACATAGGTTATTTAAGTCTTATAGATTTCTTTGTGTTAATGAATTTACAATATGTGAAGATATCAGCCAAACAAATGAAACAGGATGGAGCTGTTAAAGAAACTGCAATGTTTCGAAACTGTGAGCATACTCTAACTAGCGCTAGCCCATCTGCTCCATTGACCCAATAAATCATCCAATCGCAGTCGAGTTTAACATGCACCTATTAAAGCACCACCTTATACTTCGTAAAGAACCATGTGGGGCCCAAAGACAAAACACAACAGTACTGATGAGAAAAAAAAACTTCAAGCATGAAGAAATGTTCATGTGCAACTATGAAAAATTCAGATGACCAGAATTTGTGACCATACGTGGACAGCTATCAGCTGAACAGGTAAAAAAATCTGCATCCTCTTTGCATTTTTACCTCGTAGCTCCACTAACTCAGTCTGCTGCTCACCTGCATAAACGCCGCTCTTTATAAAACACGCACACTTGCTGAAACAAAGTTGGAACAAGATAAAAGGAGATCTTTTTAAACTTAGCCACTTTAAGCTCCAATCTAAAATCAAAGCAAGAGAAAAAAATGTCCTCCTATTGTTTTTTGATGCTAGATCATTCAGACTGCTCCATGTACACGTTTAATGATCAGGGAAAAAATGATCTCTTCTATGCTGTAGCCCATGCAGCAGTACAAACTCAATACCGAAGTCCAGTTTCTGGTGAGCGCAGCTGGGTCCAGTCCAGACAGTACGTGCAGTGAGGCCTGTGAATCACCTTGCTGAACTCTCCATGGCATCTGCTCCAGATCCACTATCTCCATTAGTTTAAAGGAGTGTCCTCTATACCAGCGGTCCCCAACCCCCGGGCCACGGACTGGTACCAAACAACTTTGATACTTTGTTTGGTACTGGGCCACAAGAGTTGAGGCTCGGTGTGAAATGTATGATTTACAGGGTATTTATTGTTAACTTTGGTTTCCCTGGGTCTTTTCCCGTGTGTTATGAATAATTTTTTTTGGGTACCGGTACTCGTTTTATTTTGTTGTATTTATCCACGACACCTTAAAGGCCAGTCCATGAAAATATTGTCTGACATAAACCGGCTCATTGCGCAAAAAAGGTTGGGGACCACTGCTCTATACAGTATAAAACACAGTGCAAAAGATGGACAGAGGCACCTCTGGTGTAGGTTCATCAAGTTGTGTTATGAAGCATCAAACTGAAGAGTTTTGCAACCAATTCGTGACGAAATGACCAAAATTGATCAAATAAATATTTTATCCTGTGTCGCCTGATACAAAATCTGAAAAGTGCTTACAAAAGTCAGGGCTAGTTTCCCACAGACTTCTGTGGGACCGGGAGTCTATGGAAGCAACTGCAATCAAACTGGAAACCAGAGATCAGTAAAGTTAATGGCAGTTAAACCTTTCTTAGTCCTGACTGACTGAACTGACCACCAATGAGTGCAAAGGATATCATTGACTGACACACGAGGGGAGTAAATACACAAGTGTTACCTAAGCAACCAGAGCCTGGTATCCTATCCACTACCAACCAACAGCCAGTGACAATGTTATGGGAAGGAAACAACCAAATCACTTCCTGTGTGGATGCTACTGTGTGGAGGCCACTTCAGGACTATACACAGAGTAACTGTTAGCTTGTTGCAAAAAAAAAAAAGCTAATATAATCACCTACAAATAATTTGGATTTTTTTTTAAAAAGGGTCAAATTAAAAAGTATTTAAAAAGAGACTGCATGGCCTCTTTTTAAATGCAGTAAGCTATTACTGCTTTACAAACATTCATCAGTACAGTGGAAGTGATCTGTGGAGTTACTGGACCAACATAGTGTCAGCATTGTATTCTGGTAGCTGACTTGTTAGGGAGGATGTTAATCAGAAATTCAGTAATATATTCTTTCCAAGGAAATGCACTTTATAGATGGTACCGAACTTAAAATATGAGGTAAAGATTTAAATCAACCAGTCTCTGCCAATCCTCTGGGTAAATGTGTAATATATTACTTTTCCCAAGCTGGTGCAATCAGATAAAGCACACACAATGGAGCCGCTGTATTCCCATGAAGCCACATTAGTGATGTTTTCACTCCTATCGAATCTGAAATTCTCGGACTGTTACAGATAATAAGACATGAAGTTGTCTGGGTGACTAAGGCTACGCTAACTGCCCTCTTTCTTTATCTTAGGTGTATACTCAGGACAAAAAGTGTTTTCTAACCGTTTAACATTAGATAAGTAGCAACAGGCGCTTTTTTGTACAAGGCGGCTGTTAACGTGAAGTTGTCTGATGTGTACAACCGTTCCTAACGTGACTTTAGACACTTCAGTTTAATCAGGGGGAATGCGACCCGTGAACCCACAACTCGCTCACATCTCCAGCAGCGACACCCCGCGTGCTTTCAGTAGTTTATGTAATCGAAGGAAAGCCACTTGGCTAAAGTAAGATAACTTACTGGTTTCCCACATATTAAACCCCGAGGAAAATCTATCAGAGGAATGATAACGGTAACGCTCGAGAAGAGGAAATGAGATCAACTTTTTTTTCGTCTGTTTGATCAAAACGGAACCAAAGCAGGTCCGAGCTTCAGTGCCGAAAAGCCTCTGAGCTCTAAAATAGTTATAAAAAGGTCACTTCATGTGAAAAAAAAACAAAACAGCCAGTTTTGGCGTTAAAATGATGTTTTACTTACGCACAGTCCTCCGCTGTAGTGTCTCTTTTTTGGTCGTTGCTTTACTGCTAACGGGCTGCTGGTGCGTTCGATTTCACCTCGTAAATTCCCACCGCAGGTCTGGGAAGTGAAAGAATTTGTTTGGATTGGCCACGCGTCCGTGACGGCAAAAAACAAATGTACTGCGTATGATGAGATATGAAACCTCATTTTAGATACACATTACAATGTTATTTTCAAAAGCAACCTAATTAGGTGACTATGATGTATAAGAATGATTTTTAAAAAATCCGTTTTAATATAATACACGTGCTCTTGGGTGAAAAACGGAACGACTCAATCATGATTATCAGAATTTTTTCCAGTTGCTAATAAACAGTTTATAGCAAAGCAGATATGAAGGGAAAATATAGTGTATATTAGTTCAAGTTACTGTTTTCTAAAATGGGATTGCACACCCCCAAATGCCCCAATCTATGACTGTTGCAAGTCTGTGGTAATTCTATGTTACACAGACTCAACTTTCAGTTGATCAGTTCCTTTCTCTACCAGTAGTTTCTCAATTGCAGTAGATGCAGCATCAAAATTTGGGCCATGAACCTTTCCTTCACTGCACCCTCCTTCACACAGAAGGCCAACTGTTCTGACTTTCCATCTCTGGTCTCATCATCTGGTCTCTCGTCAGTCTCATCAGGTATTTTTTGCTTCACTTTTACTTTGAAATGTGCTGTTTTTATCTGCTGTAAACACTGCCAACTCCTAACTCCGCCTTTCATAAATGTTGTTATTTAGATTCTTACTAAAAACCTGATAAAAACCTGATCCCGGGCAGGGATAGCTCAGTAGGTAAAGTGGTCGCCCCATGATCGGAAGGTCGGCGGTTCGAATCCACTTAACGGCTACCCTGAGGTACCCCTGAGCAAGGTACCGTCCCTACACACTGCTCCCCGGGCGCCTGCTTAGTGGGCTGCCCACTGCTTCACTGAGTGAATGGGTCAAATGCAGAGAAAAAACAAGTAATTTCCCCATGGGGATCAATAAAGTATCCATTATTATTATTATTATAAACAGAAAGATGCATTCTTAGCAAGGTACTCCAGCCATTTGAAACCCTGGAACTAGCTTTGATGAAAGATTCAAAAACAAGTATATCATTGTGCATTTCCAATAAGTCTGGGCTGTTTTCACTATTTAAGTTCACTCTCCTTAAAGGCAATTTAAAATAAACAACGAAGCCCAATTCGACCAGAACAGTACCAAAATAAAAACAGTTCATTGGGTGGAAACTAGATAAAGCTAACTTTAGCTAATAATCAGTCTCTACTGATCTAGCCGACATTATCTGATGTTTTTGACACTATTTAGAGAGCAAATACACAGTCAAAGGATTTAATAATGCACCACGAGTAAATTCTCTGGTGTAGTTTGTGTAGCAGGCAAATGACCACTGAATTTCCTAACTTAATCAGTGACAAAACAAACAGAAGGAGGACCAAAACAAGAAAAATAAGCACTGTATATTGTTGTAGTGACAACCCTGCAGATTACAAAAATAAAAAAAATACACAATCAGTTATTAGTGTGCACCCTATCCTCACTGATCACTGTTGTAATATGCCTGTTCAGACACATAGAGGCACAACCTCCAGATGTAATTTTGTGGGTTGGCAGCCCACTCTTCAGTCAGAATTGCCTAAAGTTGCTGCTGAGTCAATGGAGGATTTGAATGCCATTCAAACAAATTCACGGGTTGCCTCCAGCATTGCAGCAGAATGATCCCAGTCCGGTTGCTCTGCTGTGGCATTCTTACAGATTTTAATTTCACAAAAACCTGTGGTGAATGTTTATAGGGTTTAGTGTGTTTGATAAAGGAGTGGAATTAGTTGGATAAAGACACTGTGACTTCTTCTCCAAAATTGTGTTTTGAGGACTACTCAGTCAGACATAAGCACGGAATCATTGTAAAGACAATTAGGCATACACTTAAGTCACAGCAATGACCCTGCTTTATCAGAGCAGTTTGCACTTTTGTTTGTGGACAGCTGTGCCTTTAATCTGCAGCATTGATTTGACCTCTTAATCAGGCCTCACTCACTAATAACAAGCCTACAACGGAAGTATCCAAAAATGAAATATATAGTTGACCAACAGGGGTGGCTGGGGAGAGGGAGGTCTGGGCCTCTTTGCTTAGGCTGCTGCCCCCGCGACCCGGCCCCGGACAAAGCGGATGAAGATGGATGGATGGATGGATAGTTGACCAACACAGAAACCCATGCAGGCCACTGTCTAGACAACTAGTTTTCATGTAAGTTGGGGGATGCCCTCATAAAATAACCTTCAACAAGGTAAAGGTGTCAGGTCCTCGAAAGTTAAGTTTAATTCAGGGACCTGTTAAACTTAACCTTTTGCCTTGTTGAAGGTTATTTTACGTGTCATCAACAATTCCCTGAATTTGACTGATAATCCTAATCTCTGATGGCTACATCATTACCAATATTATGTTTGTAGATGCTAAGCCTATGCTTGAAGCAACTGAGGTGTTAGATGGCAGGGGTGACACAGTGCCACTGTTATGAATGAAACTTGACATAATCCAATAACTCCAGCCATACTTATCTTGTCCTTTATTGTTTTCCAGACTTTGGAATAGTCTCCCCTTTAATATTAGATCTGCTCAAACTCTTGAGCAATTTAAATCTTTACTAAAGACACACTTTTACGCTCTGGCTTTTAACACATTATGACCCAAGCATTTTGGATTTATCTGAATTAGTTAGTATTGTTTCAATTCTTCTATTTTATTGTTTCTATTGTTATTATTGTATTACATTGTAGTTTTTAATTTTATTGTTATTGTTAAGCACTTTGTGCAGCATCGGCTGTTGGAAATGTGCTATATAAATAAATCTGACCTTGACCTTGACCTTGACCTTCCATGGGTTGCATTTGTTGTTCAACTTGGTGACTATTTACATAACATTATGATTGTGACCTTGAACCAAGACTACGTGCAGCTGTTCACATTTTACCACACTACGGTCAAAGACAAGCTTTAGTCTTTTTTTTTTTTTTTAAATAAGACAAAGGACATTGGAACAACTGCACAAAAACAATAACATGCAAATAATCTTTATTTATAACTACACAACTGAGAACAGAAATGTATTCATTAAAAACTGTTTGTGTTCATCATTTTAAAAAATGTCCAAGTAAATGAAATTAAACTGTAATTGCTTCATTAAACAAAGTCCCTTTGCAGTACAGCAGACTCATACATTAAAGTGTGAATATGTTGATTTCAAAGTCTGATGCTTGAATATGGACAGAAAAACTGATCACTGAAACCCCAGACTTTCAAAGACTGATTACATTCTTATTAACCATTTATGTATGACTATTAAATTATTATTTCAATCATTCACACTTGGCTTTTAGCTACTTCCTCACTCAACAACTAACCACAGGATTTACTGACCAATTTTAATAATAAAATAATAATTAACAATAAATAACCAAAATAGTAATAATAAAAATCTGTTTAACTACTACTGCTACTTTTATGGAGCTGTTACACAGTTAATTCATGCTAACAGCTTTACATTGACATGACTGGATCTCACATAGATTTCTCTTAAGCTGTAACTACATCATTATATCACATTTTGTTCTTTGTTGTCATCACTGTGTTCTTGTTGCTATTGAAATAACATTAATATGAAATAAATTATGGCTGTCACCTTACAAAAAACCCCAAACACCCTGTTTACAATCACTGAAGCACTGATTAAGACACATGTCTAACAATGTACAGGCAAAGTGGTTCTAAATATTTAGATATGAATAAAAGTAAATAACACATAATTCAGCAGTTGGTCCCCACCACGTTCCCACTTGAAGTTAGATACTGACTGTCCCGGGGAAGAAATTTGTGCAACCCTGTTCAGCTAAAACTTTTCCAAATGGTTTAGTGTGGTGCACATACAGCCTGCAGAGTGCAGTGTGTCTTCACAGTAGAGTCCAAATGCTGTGATCACTGATGCAGTTGTTATTGCTCATACCAACAATCCAAAGTCTCTGGTTTTCAGAGCTGCAATATCACAGCGCAGTGCTTTTGTCAGTGCTTTTATCCTTCACATCCGTGTTGTTGCTCTCATCGCCCTCAAAGCCACCATTTTCCCGTGGGCAGTGCTTTTGCTCTTCTACATCAGCGTTCTGACCTTCCAAGTATGTAGCGTCACTGTTTGTAGACGAGCCGCCACAAAATCTTTTATAAAGCTGGAAGCCTGGACAGGAAACAAACCATAGATTCAGAACCAGTGAGCAAAGACCTTTGGACAAAACCTTTAAATGTGGAATAAACAGGACTTCTATGCAAGATGCCATAACAAGAAAATTTGAAGCATCCCATGTTTTCTTTTCTGTTCAGTTTCAAGTATAAGTGAGCATCTACGATACACTGTAAACCAGTGGTTCTCAAATGTTTGGTGCACAGGACAGACAGAATTCAAAATTTCAAGGTATTCTGCAGAAGATGCCCTCTATGTCATTTTAGACAATGTGAACTATAACTTTCATTCATTCCCTCACTGCACATTTTCACACGAAAACCTATTTTAATGCAAGCCTATTCTCACGTCTGTGACATTAAGTAGCACCATCTTCTCAAACACACAGGAATTGCTAATTTAAGCAAATTCTGTCCTTTGAATGTGTTCCGAGATGCACTGGGGTATGGCATTAGTGGGACTGTGGAAGGTCCATTTCGTCACTGGTAAATGTGCAGGAGGTTTGTTTTAACCTGAAGTGAAAGGAATAAGTTAGGGATGAAAAAAAAACCAGCAAGCAAAAAATACCACAAAACAAAAGATCTCCTAGGTGACATAAAAACTCATGAAGATGTTGCACTTCTTAAAGTTTTTCATAGGTGTTAGAGCTTCAGTGCAGTAATGCTACAGATGTCTGCATCCATGGGGAGACACAGGAAGCAGACCCAAGGAAGCGGTGTTGAACAATACCTCTTATTGAGAGTGCATTGTTCCTGCTTCTTCTGGTTCAAGTCCAGCACTGTTTTACAGAAGCCAGTATTTCTCTCAGGAGAATGTTTAGTTAATTCCTGCCAACAAATGCCACAGTTGGGCTAATGACCATTAACATCTCTGATCCAACTAAAGCCATAAGGCTTTTTACCTGACAGTTGGTTGCTACTGGATATTTCAGATATCAGTTGCCTAGGTAACCCTATAACATATATATCGTCCTCTCATGTCACTTATAATCCTCTCAACGTCTATTTGAGCTGTTATTTTACACACTGTTGCAGGAAGTTGTGAAAAGTCATTGCCATTCAGGAGTCTCAGGTTGTAAAGCTGCTGCTAATTACTTCATGCGAGGAAGTTTCTAAAGACAGGTAGCTTTTGTAGGTGATTTTGGGGGTGCTTTTCTTCATCTTCTCCGCCATTCTCCAATGCTCTCCTCAATCACAGCTTTAAATGCGTCAGTCAATAATATAGTCAAATTCAATTTCTTACATTACTTTTTTTTCTGTTACAAAATGATGCTTGGTTTACACAAAGTCCCTGGCACACCTGGACACCTCTTGGGAAACACTTGAATTAACCTTGACTGGTGCCCTTGAATTCTAAGCAGCATCCCCCTTTATGTAATTTGCTTTCACAGTTAGACAATTCAATGGTCAAAGAAATAGTAATAAGACTGTGAGGTAAAGTCATCCATTTTCCCAATTTTCCCGAAAGAAACTGGTGGAAAAAATATTCACACTATGTGCTGACATGGATATTACGATACTTTATAGCTGACACAGGCAAACCACTGAAACAACATGAAGCACACTGCAATTCTGTTACTCTTTAAACTTGGGTTAAATATTTAATCCTTATATGGCACAGCACCTGGCTCAATCTGTTGACTTGACACAGCAAAAAAACATCACAATGGAGGAAAAGAAGGAAAATAAGGAAGCTGCATTCACTGACCAAGAACTAAAAAAAAGTCAAGCGATGCAGGAGAAAATGGCCAATGTATGTGTTGTTTGTTTTAAGGTCTTACCTCCCACAAAAATGAGTGCTGACACGAGCTGGAAGATGCTGTAGATGAGGGGGAAGGCAAACATCTTTTCCAGCTCCTCTGGGGTGAAGGACAGTTGGACGATAGTGCTGCACAACTGGGCATTCTGGATACCTGTCTCCAGTGCAATGGTTCGACATCTGAACAAATAAAGAAACAATGACGAACCTCATCAATAAGTCAAACTTGAATGTAGCTGTGTCAGAAACATTTTGCTGTCACCTCACCTGTACCAGGGTTGACCCACAAAGCGAGCCAGGAAGAACCCAAGGCTCAATCCAATAAAGGGGTAGATGGTGCCAATTATCCACAGGGAGGGAGCAATGGTCCAGGACGACTGGTAGAGGACTCCTCCAATCACAGCTATAACAATAATGAGAACCAAGCCAACAATGGATCCAACCTGTGCACAACATAAACACTCCATTAAAACCCAGTCCAGGTGATTTAACTGGTTCGGCACTGTAAAATGGAAATATCACATCCCCCCAGTATGTATGATGGAAATGCTATTTCTTTTTTTTTTTCTTCTTCTTTTCTGAAAAAACAAAACAAACAAACAAACAAAAACACCCCCCCCCCAAAAAAAACAAAACAAAACAAAACAACAACAAACAAACAAACAAAAAACCTAGGGTTAGGAGGCAGCAGGGCAGGTAGGTTTACGTAGAACTCAGGGTTGTAACATCATACACAAAATCACACCTCATATGCTTAACATAGTCGTTCCATTTAGACCATATTCCGTAGAAGGTATCCCTCTGAAGTTTAAGAGAAAATGACACTTTTTCCATCGTATAGATCTCTTGTACAGAATGTATCCAGTCTTCTATCGTTGGTGGTTCAGGCTTAAGCCATCTTCTCGTAAGAGGCTTTTTACTTGCGGCCAGAAGGATATACAGGAGTCTTCTGTCGTTGGAATTCAGTTTATCCACTGGTGCATTGCACAAAAACATGGTCTCAAAAGTTGAAGGAAAAACAAATGAAAAAAACACGTAAATGATCATGGATTAGAGACCAATACTGGCGAATATCTTTACAGTCCCAAAAGATGTGGAAATGGTTAGCTCCATCTCCCCCACATCTCCAACATTTATCACCAATTCCTCGATATCTTTGTTGAGCAGGGGTAATGAAAAATCTCATAATGCTTTTCCAGCAAAATTCACGCCAAACATTAGACCCAGTGGTAGCCCACTGTATCTTGCATGCGTGAGCCCAACACTTCTCTGTAATTGTCAAATTACCCTCCTTTTCCCACTTCGCTTTAATATACAGAGTGCTGTCGTTTTTACACCGCCGGATGCTGTTATATAATTTAGAAATAATTTTACTTTGCACTTCAGATTTGGTTAGTAATAAGAATGTTTCTACAAATTGTAATTCGTTTAGGTTCACTTTTAAGTTTTGATTAAAATAATTTCTGATCTGTAGATATCTAAAAAAATCATCAGATCCCAAGTCATGTTTACTCCTTAAAGATTCAAAGCTTTGAAATGCACCCTTATGGACAAATGAATAATAATTGGTTATACCTTTTGAAATCCAGTTTTTGAATCTATTATCATATTGATTTGGAGTAAAATCTGAATCATATGCACACCATCTTAAAACCTTAGAGGCATTTTCCAAACCACCAATTTTTATTACTTCTTTCCAAGCTGATATCATTATTTGTAGTATAGGTTTATCTGCCATATGTATTTTATTCTGCAATTTTATGTCCGATATTAAAGCTGAAACTGGTATTTCTTTTACTATTGTTCCTTCAACATCTTTCCATCCGGCGGTGTAGTTTGGACAACAGAGACAAATCAGCGGTCTTAACTGAGCTGCACAATAATATTCTCGTAGACATGCTATTTCTAAAAAGAAACATGTCACACAGGCACAAGATGTTATAAGTGAAAACATTAAACCTGTAGAATTATATTCAATAAACTGTAGAGCATTCCTACCTTCAGGATCTTTTTTGCCATCTCAGGCCACCTGTGCTTTACGTACATTCCCACACCGATCGGGATGATTAGGGCTGCCAGTGTGATACCTGAGGATGCAAAAAAGTAGATTATAAAAAGGTTACCTTAGAGGCAGGAACAGCATTCACAGTTACATCCTGATAATACACATTATTGAGAGCACTTGTTTGAAATTATTTAAGGTGTTTCAGTTCTTTGAAAGCTTTCCTTACCGATACTGTCATACGGGATCTTGATGGTGTCACTGGATGTCCATACACTGGTGTAGATTAAAAGACAGAGAGGCATCATCCCCAAGGCCAGGAGAGAGGAGCAGGCTGTCATACTGAGACTGAGGAGCGAAGGATTTGGACACAGATGAGTTTCCTGCATTTGTCCCTAGCTGTGCTTATACACACTAACACAATTTGTTTTATTTAAATAGTGCATTAACATTGAATAAATGTAAATAAAACTCTAGACCAATAAAAACTTGTAATACATTAATTCTATTGTGTTCTCCTGCCAGGTAGCTACACAACAAGAAAGTCTTCCTTAAAATAGCTTAAGAGTGTTCTGGGATCCAAAAAACATGAAAATGTTCTATTTAGTTTACATACACAAGAGAAACAAATAGTTATCATAGAGTAAACATAGTGGTCCTCTAAGAGCAACACTTGGTGATAGTAGGGGAAAAAAGAAGGTTCCTTTTATAACAGGGAGAAACCACCAGCTGAAAAAGGCTCAGAGAAGTCTGCTCTTTAACATAAAGGGAAAAAGAAAAAATAGCAATGAACCTGCCCAAAGTCTCACCTGAGGTCCATGTCTCCATCCAACCAGTAGCAGATGATGTTGGAGTTTGAGCCACCTGGACAGCAGCCCATGATGATGATGACCACTGCCTGCACAGCCTGGACCCCAAAAGCCAGTGACAAGGCAAAAGCTGTGAAAGGCATAATGCCAAACTGGCAGAGGAAGCCAATGATAATGCCCCATGGCTTCTTAATGTGGCCCCACAGCTTTGCAGCCTCCACTGTGCAGCCCATGGCGAACATGACCATTGCGAGCATGATGGTGAGCACCGTGCTCATCACTACTCCCAGGATGGCATTGAAGTTACTGGGAGGAACAAGGCAGTCTGTGCCCGAGCAGGCTGTGGCAGCATTGTCACAGATAGCTGGCAGCATGGTGGTTGGCTTCAGCGTGGACATTGTTGTGGCAGAAGAAGAATATCAGCAGATCCTTAAAACTTGCACACACTTTGGGGCTTCTTAGAGTCCTTGAGGTGAGACAAGTCCAGTTTCACCACCTGTCCAGGAAAGTGGATGTGACAAAGAGATGGAGTGAGCTTGGATCACTGCCCTTTATGCCCACGGTTTCAAAACCAAATAAAATTGGGCGGAAAGATAAAAAAATAACCAATAGTCTATGTTTTATGGGGTCAGCATTCAAAACACATGCATATAAAAAAGAAAATCACAATGAAATATGAAATACCATTACACTATGGCTCCAGTTTTTACAGCCTTGTGGGTTTTAAAGTTTTAATGAACTCACAATCATCAAGCATCATCATGCAGGAAAAGTTTCAAAGAGGCAGCAGCCACAGAATACATGTCCTTTGCACAATTATATATGGCCGTCTTTGGTCTCTTAATCATTCTTTTAAACATGAGTAACCCAGAGCCCATAAAACAAAATAAAGGTGTACAGTGGTCCTTCGTTTATTGTAGGAGTTATGTTCTAAAAAATAACCTGAGATAGGTCAAATCCGCAAAGTAGTCGGCGCTGTCACTTGGTGTTTGCCCGCTCTGTGGTAGAGTACAAGGTCTTAAATAATCAGGCCCCATTTTATCTTAATGACCTTGTAGTACCAATATCACCCTATTAGAGCACTTCGCTCCTGCACTGCAGGCCTACTTGTTGTTCCTAGAGTATTTAAAAGTAGAAACGGAGGGAGAGCCTTCAGTTTTCAGGCCCCTCTTCTGTGGAACCAGCTTCCAGTTTGGATTCGGGACTACTTTTAAGATTAGGCTTAAAACTTTCCTTTTTGCTAAAGCATATAGTTAGGGCTGGACCAGGTGACCCTGAATCCTCCCTTAGTTATTGCTGCAATAGACGTAGGCTGCCGGGGGATTCCCATGATGCATTGAGTTTTTCCTTTCCAGTCACCTTTCTCACTCACTATGTGTTAACAGACCTCTCTGCATTGAATCATATCTGTTATTAACCTCTGTCTCTCTTCCACAGCATGTCTTTTATCCTGTCTTCCTTCTCTCACCCCAACCGGTCGCACCAGATGGCCCCGCCCCTCCCTGAGCCTGGTCTGCTGGAGGTTTCTTCCTGTTAAAAGAGAGTTTTTCCTTCCCACTGTCGCCAAAGTGCTTGCTCATAGGGGGTCATATGATTTTTGGGTTTTTCTCTGTATCTATGAAGCGCCTTGAGGCGACTTTTGTTGTGATTTGGCGCTACATAAATAAAATTGAATTGAAAAATTGAATTTGTAGATGCTAAGCCTATGCTTGAAGCAACTGAGGTGTTAGATGGCAGGGGTGACACAGTGCCACTGTTATGAATGAAACTTGACATAATCCAATAACTCCAGCCATACTTATCTTGTCCTTTATTGTTTTCCATGGGTTGCATTTGTTGTTCAACAGTCTTCTTAGTATCCACCGTCATTTAGCATGACTACTTGGTGACTATTTATTTACATAACATTATGATTGTGACCTTGAACCAAGACTACGTGCAGCTGTTCACATTTTACCACACTACGGTCAAAGACAAGCTTTAGTCTTTTTTTTTTTTTTAAATAAGACAAAGGACATTGGAACAACTGCACAAAAACAATAACATGCAAATAATCTTTATTTATAACTACACAACTGAGAACAGAAATGTATTCATTAAAAACTGTTTGTGTTCATCATTTAAAAAAAATGTCCAAGTAAATGAAATTAAACTGTAATTGCTTCATTAAACAAAGTCCCTTTGCAGTACAGCAGACTCATACATTAAAGTGTGAATATGTTGATTTCAAAGTCTGATGCTTGAGTATGGACAGAAAAACTGATCACTGAAACCCCAGACTTTCAAAGACTGATTACATTCTTATTAACCATTTATGTATGACTATTAAATTATTATTTCAATCATTCACACTTGGCTTTTAGCTACTTCCTCACTCAACAACTAACCACAGGATTTACTGACCAATTTTAATAATAAAATAATAATTAACAATAAATAACCAAAATAGTAATAATAAAAATCTGTTTAACTACTACTGCTACTTTTATGGAGCTGTTACACAGTTAATTCATGCTAACAGCTTTACATTGACATGACTGGATCTCACATAGATTTCTCTTAAGCTGTAACTACATCATTATATCACATTTTGTTCTTTGTTGTCATCACTGTGTTCTTGTTGCTATTGAAATAACATTAATATGAAATAAATTATGGCTGTCACCTTACAAAAAACCCCAAACACCCTGTTTACAATCACTGAAGCACTGATTAAGACACATGTCTAACAATGTACAGGCAAAGTGGTTCTAAATATTTAGATATGAATAAAAGTAAATAACACATAATTCAGCAGTTGGTCCCCACCACGTTCCCACTTGAAGTTAGATACTGACTGTCCCGGGGAAGAAATTTGTGCAACCCTGTTCAGCTAAAACTTTTCCAAATGGTTTAGTGTGGTGCACATACAGCCTGCAGAGTGCAGTGTGTCTTCACAGTAGAGTCCAAATGCTGTGATCACTGATGCAGTTGTTATTGCTCATACCAACAATCCAAAGTCTCTGGTTTTCAGAGCTGCAATATCACAGCGCAGTGCTTTTGTCAGTGCTTTTATCCTTCACATCCGTGTTGTTGCTCTCATCGCCCTCAAAGCCACCATTTTCCCGTGGGCAGTGCTTTTGCTCTTCTACATCAGCGTTCTGACCTTCCAAGTATGTAGCGTCACTGTTTGTAGACGAGCCGCCACAAAATCTTTTATAAAGCTGGAAGCCTGGACAGGAAACAAACCATAGATTCAGAACCAGTGAGCAAAGACCTTTGGACAAAACCTTTAAAAGTGGAATAAACAGGACTTCTATGCAAGATGCCATAACAAGAAAATTTGAAGCCTCCCATGTTTTCTTTTCTGTTCAGTTTCAAGTATAAGTGAGCATCTACGATACACTGTAAACCAGTGGTTCTCAAATGTTTGGTGCACAGGACAGACAGAATTCAAAATTTCAAGGTATTCTGCAGAAGATGCCCTCTATGTCATTTTAGACAATGTGAACTATAATATTCATTCATTCCCTCACTGCACATTTTCACACGAAAACCTATTTTAATGCAAGCCTAATCTCACGTCTGTGACATTAAGTAGCACCATCTTCTCAAACACACAGGAATTGCTAATTTAAGCAAATTCTGTCCTTTGAATGTGTTCCGAGATGCACTGGGGTATGGCATTAGTGGGACTGTGGAAGGTCCATTTCGTCACTGGTAAATGTGCAGGAGGTTTGTTTTAACCTGAAGTGAAAGGAATAAGTTAGGGATGAAAAAAAAACCAGCAAGCAAAAAATACCACAAAACAAAAGATCTCCTAGGTGACATAAAAACTCATGAAGATGTTGCACTTCTTAAAGTTTTTCATAGGTGTTAGAGCTTCAGTGCAGTAATGCTAAAGATGCATCCATTGGGTATCCTCGTTGGTCTTCATACAACAATTCTGATGGCTAAAGAACCAAATGGGACAGGCAAAAAAAAAAAAAAAGTAATGCTACAGATGTCTGCATGCATGGCGAGACACAGTAAGCAGACCCGAGAAAGCGGTGTTGAACAATACCTCTTATTGAGAGTGCATTGTTCCTGCTTCTTCTGGTTCAAATCCACCACTGTTTTACAAAAGCCAGTATTTCTCTCAGGAGAATGTTTAGTTAATTCCTGCCAACAAATGCCACAGTTGGGCTAATGACCATTAACATCTCTGATGTTAATTGCTACTGGATATTTCAGATATCAGTTGCCTAGGTAAACCTATAACATATATATCGTCCTCTCATGTCACTTAATCCTCTCAACGTCTATTTGAGCTGTTATTTTACACACTGTTGCAGGAAGTTGTGAAAAGTCATTGCCATTCAGGAGTCTCAGGTTGTAAAGCTGCTGCTAATTACTTCATGCGAGGAAGTTTCTAAAGACAGGTAGCTTTTGTAGGTGATTTTGGGGGTGCTTTTCTTCATCTTCTCCGCCATTCTCCAATGCTCTCCTCAATCACAGCTTTAAATGCGTCAGTCAATAATATAGTCAAATTCAATTTCTTACATTACTTTTTTTTCTGTTACAAAATGATGCTTGGTTTACACAAAGTCCCTGGCACACCTGGACACCTCTTGGGAAACACTTGAATTAACCTTGACTGGTGCCCTTGAATTCTAAGCAGCATCCCCCTTTATGTAATTTGCTTTCACAGTTAGACAATTCAATGGTCAAAGAAATAGTAATAAGACTGTGAGGTAAAGTCATCCATTTTCCCAATTTTCCCGAAAGAAACTGGTGGAAAAAATATTCAAACTATGTGCTGACATGGATATTACGATACTTTATAGTAGAGATGGACTGATCCGATATTACGTATCGGTATCCGTCCGATACTGACGTAAATCACTGGATCGGATATCGGAGAAAAATTTAAAAAATGTAATCCGATCCATTAAATATCACGAAAGCACCTCACAAAACTTGCCACACGGCGTAACTCGGCTCATAACCGTAGCACGTTGCAGCAGTGCTTGTCACGTGATAGAGCAGCTGTGTGTATTTGTAGCCTAGCTAGCAATCCGGCATTTCATCTCCAAGAAGTTATGAGAATGAGGAAACCAGGGTCTGAACAACAGCAGCACGTTTAAGCTTGATAAGCTGTTGTTGGAATTTATTTATGTTCTACACCAGGATCTTTTTCTATGCAGCCGGGGCAGATCTAGCAAAGTTTTGCCAGGGGGCCGATAGGGCATTAACAAGGAAAACGGGGCACAAAGACATACTTTTCTTTCTTATTCTCATTTAAAATATCTAGCTTTTAATAAATAATTATTTTAATCTGATGTAAAATGTATAGAAGTCCATTACTATATATAGCAACTATTAAGTCTAATATACCCCAGTAAGCTAGTACTTTTTTTTTTGGGAAGGTACAATCTGTGCAGTCTGCAATTCTGTTGAAGAAAGATGTTGAATCTATTTAATTATTTTTGGAAAATAATTTATTTCTGTGCATTTTTCATTTTCTTTTCACACTGCATCAAATTAAAGTTGATTACGTCGATTAAGCATCATGAGGTGGAGGGTGGGTGGTTCCCTATTTTATTTATTTATTTATTTATTTTTTGCTGGGAGTTTTAGAACCCTATTAGTTAGGTTGCTTACTCTTTAAAATACCAGAATAGGAAGGATAGAGTAGGTTTAAGTTTGTTAGATTGATCAGTTTTGCTGAACTATGAAATGTTTTGGGTGCAGTGTATTTTTTGCATGCAGGTATAACAGAATAGCTTTAGTGTTTGTTTTTTAACTTGAGTATGAACTTATACAAAAAGCAGCACGATATTAAAAAACAGTTTTTTTGTTTAAAAAACACACTATATCGGATTCATATCGGTATCGGCAGATATCCAAATTTATGATATCGGTATCGGACATAAAAAAGTGGTATCGTACCAACTCTACTTTATAGCTGACACAGGCAAACCACTGAAACAACATGAAGCACGCTGCAATTCTGTGACTGGTTAAACTTGGGTTAAACATTTAATCCTTATATGGCACAACACCTGGCTCAAACTGTTGACTCGACACAGCAAAAAAACATCACAATGGAGGAAAAGAAGGAAAATAAGGATTCACTGACCAAGAATTGAAAAAAGTCCAGTGATGCAGGAGAAAATGGCCAATGTATATGTCGTGTGTTTTAAGGTCTTACATCCCACAAAGATGAGCTCACTGGCGTACAGCACCAAAGGTCTTGCTTTGCCCCAGGGAGTGAGAGCTCATTCCATCAGGGAATGGCAGCCCCTTTGGCCCTTTTTAAAGGGGTACCTGTAGCTGATATTTGTGTGGCAGCTAGTTGGGCATCACCGCTGCTGTCATAGGTGTTATGATACTTGATCTCTGACACAGATAAACCACCAGAGAAGCATGAAGCACGCTGCAACTCTATTACTGGTTAAACTTGGGTTAAATATTTAATCCTTATATGGCACAGCACCTGGCTCAATCTGTTGACTCAACACAGCAAAAAAACATCACAATGGACGAAAAGAAGGAAAATAAGGAAGCTGCATTCACTGACCAAGAACTAAAAAAAAGTCAAGCGATGCAGGAGAAAATGGCCAATGTATGTGTTGTTTGTTTTAAGGTCTTACATCCCACAAAGACGAGTGCTGACACGAGCTGGAAGATGCTGTAGATGAGGGGGAAGGCAAACATCTTTTCCAGCTCCTCTGGGGTGAAGGACAGTTGGACGATAGTGCTGCACAACTGGACATTCTGGATACCTGTCTCCAGTGCAATGGTTCGACATCTGAACAAATAAAAAAACAATGACGAACCTCATCAATAAGTCAAACTTGAATGTAGCTGTGTCAGAAACATTTTGCTGTCACCTCACCTGTACCAGGGTTGACCCACAAAGCGAGCCAGGAAGAACCCAAGGCTCAATCCAATAAAGGGGTAGATGGTGCCAATTATCCACAGGGAGGGAGCAATGGTCCAGGACGACTGGTAGAGGACTCCTCCAATCACAGCTATAATAACAATGAGAACCAAGCCAACAATGGTTCCAACCTGTGCCCAACATAAACACTCCATTAAAACCCAGTCCAGGTGATTTAACTGGTTCGGCACTGTAAAATGAAAATATCACATCCCCCCAGTATGATGGAAATGCTATTTCTAAAAAGAAACATGTCACACAGGCACAAGATGTTATAAGTGAAAACATTAAACCTGTAGAATTATATTCAATAAACTGTAGAGCATTCCTACCTTCAGGATCTTTTTTGCCATCTCAGGCCACCTGTGCTTTACGTACATTCCCACACCGATCGGGATGATTAGGGCTGCCAGTGTGATACCTGAGGATGCAAAAAAGTAGATTATAAAAAGGTTACCTTAGAGGCAGGAACAGCATTCACAGTTACATCCTGATAATACACATTATTGAGAGCACTTGTTTGAAATTATTTAAGGTGTTTCAGTTCTTTGAAAGCTTTCCTTACCGATACTGTCATACGGGATCTTGATGGTGTCACTGGATATCCATACACTGGTGTAGATTAAAAGACAGAGAGGCATCATCCCCAAGGCCAGGAGAGAGGAGCAGGTTGTCATACTGAGACTGAGGAGCGAAGGATTTGGACACAGATGAGTTTCCTGCATTTGTCCCTAGCTGTGCTTATACACACTAACACAATCTGTTTTATTTAAATAGTGCATTAACATTGAATAAATGTAAATAAAACTCTAGACCAATAAAAACTTGTAATACATTAATTCTGTTGTTCTCCTGCCAGGTAGCTACACAACAAGAAAGTCTTCCTTAAAATAGCTTAAGAGTGTTCTGGGATCCAAAAAACATGAAAATGTTCTATTTAGTTTACATACACAAGAGAAACAAATAGTTATCATAGAGTAAACATAGTGGTCCTCTAAGAGCAGCACTTGGTGATAGTAGGGAAAAAAGAAGGTTCCTTTTTTAACAGGGAGAAACCACCAGCTGAAAAAGGCTCAGAGAAGTCTGCTCTTTAACATTAAGGGAAAAAGAAAAAATAGCAATGAACCTGCCCAAAGTCTCACCTGAGGTCCATGTCTCCATCCAACCAGTAGCAGATGATGTTGGAGTTTGAGCCACCTGGACAGCAGCCCATGATGATGATGACCACTGCCTGCACAGCCTGGACCCCAAAAGCCAGTGACAAGGCAAAAGCTGTGAAAGGCATAATGCCAAACTGGCAGAGGAAGCCAATGATAATGCCCCATGGCTTCTTAATGTGGCCCCACAGCTTTGCAGCCTCCACTCTGCAGCCCATGGCGAACATGACCATTGCGAGTACGATGGTGAGCACCGTGCTCATCACTACTCCCAGGATGGCATTGAAGTTACTGGGAGGAACAAGGCAGTCTGTGCCCGAGCAGGCTGTGGCAGCATTGTCACAGATAGCTGGCAGCATGGTGGTTGGCTTCAGCGTGGACATTGTTGTTGCAGAAGAAGAATATCAGCAGATCCTTAAAACTTGCACACACTTTGGGGCTTCTTAGAGTCCTTGAGGTGAGACAAGTCCAGTTTCACCACCTGTCCAGGAAAGTGGATGTGACAAAGAGATGGAGTGAGCTTGGATCACTGCCCTTTATGCCCACGGTTTCAAAGCCAAATAAAATTGGGCGGAAAGATAAAAAAATAACCAATAGTCTATGTTTTATGGGGTCAGCATTCAAAACACATGCATATAAAAAAGAAAATCGCAATGAAATATGAAATACCATTACACCATGGCTCCAGTTTTTACAGCCTTGTGGGTTTAAAGTTTTAATGAACTCACATGTCATCAAGCATCATCATGCAGGAAAAGTTTCAAAGAGGCAGCAGCCACAGAATACATGTCCTTTGCACAATTATATATGGCCGTCTTTGGTCTCTTAATCATTCTTTTAAACATGAGTAACCCAGAGCCCATAAAACAAAATAAAGGTGTGGTCCTTCGTTTATTGTAGGAGTTATGTTCTAAAAAATAACCTGAGATAGGTCAAATCCGCAAAGTAGTCAGCTTTTAAAAAAAAATTATTATAGATGTTTTAAGCTGTAAAAACCCCTCACTACACACTTCATACACTTTTCTCAGACAGGCATGAACATTTTCACACTTTTCTCTCTTGTTTAAACACCCTCAAAGTTCAAACCTTTGTAGAAAAATAAGTCCAGTATTATAGAATGAAACCAAAGATCAAACCCTGTTTCAGGTGCAGAACGTGAATAGAGCGGCTGCCAGAGAATTCAACATCAATGAATCAAGTAGAGAAAGCAAGAAGAATGAGTTAAGTTTGACTTATCTGTTTTGTTTCGCTTAACGTGCCTTATAATCCGGTGTGCCTTATAATCCGGAAAATACGGTAACTTCTACCTTCCTTTAGCATGTCCGGAAGTCCAACCTTTTGTGCGATGGTTCCTTCCTCTGCCTTATGGGTGGTACCGCAGTTGCCTTTGATGGTTCAAAATGTTTCGTAGCCATTGTTGTGTTTGTTGGGGAGAAAACTTACAAACATACAGCACAGCACTGCAGAGTCACACTGTAGCGATCGAAAACGTATGTAAATTTGACAAGCTGAATGCATTCTGTTCTGTACAGGAGACTAGGCACGGAGGAAAAAGCTCGTCATTTCATGGTGACATAATCTTTAATTAACACCCCAAAGTCTGCATGATCAACCATTTTGAACATGAGTTAATTTTTAATCTGAAATGCTGTTAATATAAAAACAGCCTCCCTAATTAAAAAAACAAAAAAACAAATCCACCACATGAGTGTGTTTAAACCCAGCAGGAGATCCCAGGGCTGTTCCCTGATTAGTGGCTTTATTTTTCATATATTTTATCTTCTTCCTAACTAACGTTATGCAACTTTGCCATTTTCCAGACTGGTTTATGTAAATTATGATTCTTTCACAGGGGTTTCATTCAAATTAATGAGAACATGTTGTAACAGTCACAATGGTGTGGTTTCTCTTTAAGACAATGCAAGGTAAGGGTTAGTAACTTCATAAGTATGCACCTGCACGTGAGCGTATGGACTGGACGGACCTTAAGTCTTTCACCTCTTTAACTACTTGCAATGTTGTAGGAACACAGGTTGTGCTTCATGTATGATAAGCGGGCCTTGTAAGGTAGATGTAGAGAATGTGCACTAAAGGACAAGCACTGTGGAATTCCCAGTACCAGTGTGGTCGTGAGTTTTTCTGACTGTCCTGTTAAGTGCTTCTACCGCTTTTCTTAACCACTGAGTACAACCTGTGTTGTTTTAGTTTATTAAAGTCTTTATCTCCTTCCTAATTCCCTTTATGCAACTTTGCCATTACCTATCATTTATCATCTATCATTTATTTTTCAGACTAGTTTATGTAATTCATGATTTCTTCACAGGGGTTTCCTTCAAATTAATCAGATCACGTGTTGTTTCATTTTATTAAAGTTTTCATTTTAAGCACTTGCTGTGTAGTGTACTGTACATGAGTCATCATGAGCTTAGAAACCTAAAACACATCAACGTGATACCTTTTTTTATCCTCTCTGGATGCCCATATCAGTCCATAATGGTGATACCAATATTTAACTTTCATTTGTGAACTAAATTAAATGTTTTACATATAAACATAATACAGATTCTTGAGGAAGTAAACATTTCCATGCTAAATCTGGTGCATCTCATATTAACACATGAAATGTCTATCTGTGTGTTTGCTGCTTTATCCACCAACTCCCTCTACACAATCAAGAGTTGAGCAACCAAACTTGGCACACAGGTACATTTTAGGCCTCTACAGGTTATTATCTATATGGTGGATTTACAAATCTGGTTAATGTTGCCTTCACCCTCCACATCTCCTTGAGTTCTTTTCTCAGCTCTTGGTATTTCTCCAGCTTCTTGTGTTCCGTCTTTCTAATGTTGCTGTCATTTAGGATAGCTACATCTATCACTACAGCCATCTTAATCTGCTTATCCACCACTTCTGTGTCCAATTGGTTAGCCGTAATCACTTTGTCTGTTTGTATCTGGAAGTCCAACAGGATCTTGGCTTGGTTATTCTCGACCACCCTACGGGGTATGTCCTATTTTGACCACGGGACTTCTAGGCCATATTTGGCACAGATGTTCCTGTATACTAAGCTGCACATTCGGTTACGCCGCCCCATGTGTGCCCGGCAGGGCATAAATAACATCCAACAAATATGCTTTTTTAGATAACAACAATAACAAAAATCTGTTTATCTTTATCTACTTTTATGGAGCTGTTACACAGTTAATTCATGCTAACAGCTTTATTGGTAACCATATTTTTTATATAAGAAATGTCACATTTTTCTTTAATGTTATAGCAATCTATTTACATTTTTTCTTGTATTTGTGTAACTTAAACTGATCTGTATACTTTTGGGTTTTCTACATCCTACTTGATTTCTACTTCTTGTCCATTGCATTTATTTAACTGCCAACCCCTCTGCCAAAGCAAGTACAGTTGCACTCAGTTTTTTAAATTGGTGTTTCTTCAGATTATTTGTATGTATCACTACCCACATCTGAGTTATCCTTCTGCGGTAACTGTACCTCAGTGTCACTTCATCAGGCAGGGTCGTTTCAATCACACACTTTGAAAAAAACAAAAAAACAACTCCACAGCACCTTTTACATGACTGGATCTCACATAGATTTTTCTTACGCTGTAACTACATCATTATATCACATTTTGTTCTTTATTGTCATCACTGTGTTCTTGTTGCTTTTGAAATAACAGTAATATCAAATAAATTATGACTGTCACATTACAAAAAACAACAACAACAAAAAACCACCCTGTTTTCCACCACTGAAGCACTCATTAAGAGACACTAACAATGTACAGGCAAAGTGGTTCTAAATATTTACATATGAATAAAAGTAAATAACACATAATTCAGCAGTTGGTCCCCACCACGTTCCCACTTGAAGTTAGATACTGACTGTCCCAGGGAAGAAATTTGTGCAACCCTGTTCAGCTAAAACTTTTCCAAATGGTTTAGTGTGGTGCACATACAGCCTGCAGAGTGCATTGTGTCTTCACAGTAGAGTCTGAATGGTGTGTTCAGTGATGCAGTTGTTATTGCTCATACCAACAACCGAACATCTCTGGTTTTCAGGGCTGCATCACAGCTCAGTGCTTTTGTCAGTGCTTTTATCCTTCACATCCGTGTTGTTGCTCTCATCGCCCTCAAAGCCACCATTTTCCCGTGGGCGGTACTTTTGTTCTTCTAGATCAGGATTGTGACCTTCCAAGTACGGAGTGTCACTGTTTGCAGACGAACCGCCACCACAATACCTTTTGTAAAGCTGGAAGCCTGGACAGGAAACAAACCATAGATTCAGAACCAGTGAGCAAACACCTTTGGACAAAACCTTTAAAAGTGGAATAAACAGGACTTCAGTGACAAAGCATCTATGCAAGATGCCATAACAAGACAATTTGAAGCATCCTACGTCTTCTTTTCTGTTCAGTTTCAAAATTAGTAAGCATCTATGATAATCTGTAAACCACTGTTCTCAAATGTTTGGTGCCCAGGACTGAAAGAAAAGTGAAAATTTCAAGGTATTCTGCAGAAGACGGCCTCCATATCATTTTCAACAATGTGAACTCTAACTTCCATCAATCCCCTCACTCCACATTTTCACACATTAAAACCTATGTTTATTCAAGGCTATTCTCACCTCTGTGACATTAAGTAGCCCCATCTTCTCAAACACACAGGCATTGCTAATTTAAGCAAAGTCTTTCCTTCCGATGTGTTCCGATTTGCACTGGGGTATGGCATTAGTGAGATTGTGTTAGGTCCATCTCATCACTGGTAAATGTGCAGGATTACTATTTTTAGGGGGTTTGTTTTAACCCAAACCAAAGTCTTTCTCTCTAAATTACTTAAAATACTTGTAATTACCTAAACCCAACACAGAACCTTTTGGTTTGCAAACTAAAGAGAGTAGAATTGAAAGGAAAAGTGAGGGATGAAAAATAACAGCAAATAAAACATCCCACTAAACAAAAAAACTCCTGGGTGACATAAAAACTCATGAAGATGTTGCACTTAAAATTGTTCATAGATGTTAGAGCATCAGTGCATCAGTGCTAAAGACACAGACACACAACACCCCGCCATTGATGCTGCAGGTCAGCCAGCTGGCTGCTCAGTTGCCTCAGTGACACGCTTGCACCTGGCTGCGTGGCTGCGTTTCATTACAGCTTCGCTCAGTTTCATCTGGGACAGAGACTGCGTTTCCAGACGATATTACATTTGTTGGGCACGATGGCATCTATGATCACTGTAGTGCCACTTAGACTGGTAAAGATGAGAGTGTTTCAATGCTGGACTCTCTCTCACCACCTGTGTGCATCGCGTCACCTCTGGAGGAGGCTGATGGTAACCGCATCGTGCATGCTAGTTCTCTATCCCTGGACGGAGCCCAGGCTACTGCATCAGGGCTCTCAGATGGGAGGGTGTTGTTTTGCAAGGTGGTGTCCACAGATGCTTCCCTAAGGGGGTGGGGAGCGCTGTGCGAGGGTGCATCAGTGAGAGGGATCTGGTCCGCAGCCCTGCGTGATCTTCACATCAACCACTTAGAGCTGTTAGCAGTGTTCTTAGCTCTCAAACATTTCCGTCCAGTCCTGGAGGGCCAGCATGTCTTATACAGGAAGGACAATTCAACAATAGTCTCTTACATAAACAGTCAGGGAGGGACACCCTCCCTTCCTCTATTAAAGCTGTCTCGCTCTCTGCTGTTATGGTGCAGTGTTCATTTCCCCCAAGGGGGGTACTCTGGTGAAGGAATGGAGGTTGCACCCTTTGATAGTGGCTCAGATTTGGGATCTGTTTGGCAATGCACAGGTAGATCTTTTTTTGCCTCCAGGGTAAATATTCACTGCCCCCTGTTCTTCTCAATAATCGTTCACAATGCAACCTTGGGCATGGATGCGCTAGCGCACCAATGGCCAGTCATGCTCCTGTATGCATTTCCCCCAGTGGAAATGATATCTCCAATTTTAGAGAGATTGCGTCGGCAGTCTCTCTGACTGATTGTAGTGGCCCCTTGGTGGCCCACAGGGTCTTGGTATTCAGAGATAATCAGCCTGCTAGCAGTGAGTCCTTGGCAACTTAGTCAACTTAGCCTCCGCAGGGACCTCTTCTCTCAGGTGGGAGGAGAAATAATTCATTTGCGCCCGGATCTGTGGCGTCTTCATGCTTACCTGCTGAGAGGTCAAACTTGATTGCTAAGGGTCTGCTACCTAGTGTGATAGTGACAATTCAGAACACTACGGCCTCATCCACTAGAGGCTTGTACTGTTAGAAATGGCGAGCCTTCGAGCAATGATGCCAGGACCGCCACACTGTCCCATTCCAGTGCTCTTTTGTGAATGTTTTGAAATTCCTGCAGGAGCTGCTGGATGAGGTCCTTTCATTTTCAACGATTAAGGTTTATTTAGCAGCTATATCTGCTTGTCATTTTGGCTTTGACGGGGTGACACCAGGTGCACATCCCCTCACCATACCTTTTCTGAAAAGGGTTTGTTGGCTGAGACCTGTGCTTAAGTCCAGTGTCCCTGCTTGGGACTTTTCTTTAGTGCTGGAGGCATATGTAGCCCCTCTTTTGAACCCATTGAGTCTGTGGATATGAAATTTCTCTCATATAAGACTGCATCAGTTCTCACTTTGGCTTCAGCAAAGTAAGTGGGTGACCTACATGCGTTGCAGTGCATCCCTCTTGCACAGTTCTCTCCTGATGGCCATAAGGTCGTATTGCGTCCGAATGCTGCCTATTTTCCCAAGGTCAAGCCTGCATCTTATAACTGAATGGAGTTTGAGTTGCTGAGCTTTTGCTTCCCTCCTTTTGCATCTGAGGAGCAGAGGAGGATGCATTCTCTTTGTCCAGTGTGTGTGCTACGTACCCACATTGAGAGCACTCAGAATGTGTGTTTATGTTACCAGCTGTATGTTTATACAGAGCTCTACCTCTGGCTGGATTGGTGAAGCAGACAAAGGCTGTCCCACTGGATTATAGAAGCAAGCTCACTGGCGTACAGCACCAAAGGTCTTGCTTTGCCCCAGGGAGTGAGAGCTCATTCCATCAGGGAATGGCAGCTCCTTTGGCCCTTTTTAAAGGGGTACCTGTAGCTGATATTTGTGTGGCAGCTAGTTGGGCATCACCGCTGCTGTCATAGGTGTCATGATACTTGATCTCTGACACAGATAAACCACCAGAGAAGCATGAAGCATGCTGCAACTCTATTACTGGTTAAACTTGGGTTAAATATTTAATCCTTATATGGCACAGCACCTGGCTCAATCTGTTGACTCAACACAGCAAAAAAACATCACAATGGACGAAAAGAAGGAAAATAAGGAAGCTGCATTCACTGACCAAGAACTAAAAAAAAGTCAAGCGATGCAGGAGAAAATGGCCAATGTATGTGTTGTTTGTTTTAAGGTCTTACATCCCACAAAGACGAGTGCTGACACGAGCTGGAAGATGCTGTATATGAGGGGGAAGGCAAACATGATTTCCAGCTCCTCTGGGCTGAAGGACAGCTGGACGATAGTGCTGCACAACTGGGCATTCTGGAAACCTGTCTCCAGTGCAATGGTTCGACATCTGAACAAATAAAGGAACAATGACGAACCTCATCAATAAGTCAAATTTTAAATGTAGCTGTGTCAGAAACATTTTGCTGTCACCTCACCTGTACCAGGGTTGACCCACAAAGCGAGCCAGGAAGAACCCAAGGCTCAATCCAATAAAGGGGTAGATGGTGCCAATTATCCACAGGGAGGGAGCAATGGTCCAGGACGACTGGTAGAGGACTCCTCCAACCACAGCTATAACAATAATGAGAACCAAGCCAACAATGGATCCAACCTGTGCACAACATAAACACTCCATTAAAACCCAGTCCAGGTGATTTAACTGGTTCGGCACTGTAAAATGGAAATATCACATCCCCCCAGTATGTATGATGGAAATGCTATTTCTAAAAAGAAACATGTCACAGAGGCACAAGATGTTATAAGTGAAAACATTAAACCTGTAGCATTATATTCAATAAACTGCAGAGCAGGGGTGTCAAACTCCAGGCCTAGAGGGCCGGTGTCCTGCAGGTTTAAGATATCTCCCTGGGTCTACACATCTGATTCAAATGATTAGTTCATTACCAGGCCTCTGGAGAACTTCAAGAAATGTTGAGGTCATTTAGCCATTTAAATCAGCTGTGTTGGATCAAGGAAACATCTCAAGCCTACAGGACACCGGCCCTCGTGGCCTGGAGTTTGACACCTGTGCTGTAGAGTATTCCTACCTTCAGAATCTTTTTTGCCATCTCAGGCCACCTGCGCTTTACGTACATTCCCACAGCAATCGGGATGATTAGGGCTGCCAGAGTGATACCTGATGATGCAAAATAGTAGATTGTGTCTGTGAAGGTACTCAGTCATCCAGGTCATCGTAGTCAAATGAGCTTGCAAAGAAAAGCGTCTGGACTTCTTTAAGTTACTTGAAGACATTTCACCTCTCATCCGACAAGCTTCTTCAGTTCTAAGGTCAAATGGTGGGGAGTCCCAGATATAAACCCAGTGGGAGTATCCCCCCACAGAGGGACAAAAGGACCCCCTGATGATCCTCTAATCGCCTGAGCCAAGGTGTGAAACTGGTTGTGGGTCCCAATCACCCAGTTTCACAACTTGTAACTTTTTTCACTAGACTGCTTCATTAGTCTGCACTACTTCTTCAAAAAAGCAACAAGTTAAACAGAATGTGAACATTATCAGACATGGAAAAATAATGTTCAGTCTAAGTTAAAAAAACAAAATCCAGAAACTTGTGAACAGAGATGAAAAATATATCATTTAAATGAGAGTTTAATACTATTCACTAATGGTGGCTGCAGTGAGCCTGCTTTTGATAGCAGAGCTTTGGCGGGGCGTGGTCTGCGGGGCAGGTGAACATACCTGAGCGCCATCCGCAAACACACCTCACCAGCTTAAAACAGAATGAACTAGGTACTGTTGATGTGTGTAGGCTGTAGCCAAAAAGCTGCAGCCGCATGTGTAAGTCGACAGCCGACAGACTTGCACACGCGGCTGCAGCTTTTCAGGGGATGCAGTGGATGTGCATATTATTAACCTAGCTGCCACAAATGTCTTTGTTCCACCATAAAAGTGATTCTGATGTTAGTTCCGCATAACCTTTCTGCCAGGTAACTTGTGCCCCACCAGTGGGGTGCTCCACACACTTTGAGAACCACTGCCTTAGAGGCAGGAACAGCATTCACAGTTACATCCTGATAATACACATTCTTAAAGGCACATGTTTGAAATTCTTACAGGTGTTTCAGTTCTGCGAGAGCTTTCCTTACCGATACTGTCATACGGGATCTTGATGGTGTCACTGGATGTCCATACACTGGTGTAGATTAAAAGACAGAGAGGCATCATCCCCAAGGCCAGGAGAGAGGAGCAGGTTGTCATACTGATACTGAGGAGCGAAGGATTTGGACACTGATGAGTTTCCTGCATTTGTCCCTAGCTGTGCTTAAACACACTAACACAATTTGTTTTATTTAAATAGTGCATTAACATTGAATAAATGTAAATAAAACTCTAGACCAATAAAAACTTGTAATACATTAATTCTGTTGTTCTCCTGCCAGGTAGCTACACAACAAGAAAGTCTTCCTTAAAATAGCTTAAGAGTGTTCTGGGATCCAAAAAACATGAAAATGTTCTATTTAGTTTACATACACAAGAGAAACAAATAGTTATCATAGAGTAAACATAGTGGTCCTCTAAGAGCAACACTTGGTGATAGTAGGGAAAAAAGAAGGTTCCTTTTTTAACAGGGAGAAACCACCAGCTGAAAAAGGCTCAGAGAAGTCTGCTCTTTAACATAAAGGGAAAAAGAAAAAATAGCAATGAACCTGCCCAAAGTCTCACCTGAGGTCCATGTCTCCTTCCAACCAGTAGCAGATGATGTTGGAGTTTGAGCCACCTGGACAGCAGCCCATGATGATGATGACCACTGCCTGCACAGCCTGGACCCCAAAAGCCAGTGACAAGGCAAAAGCTGTGAAAGGCATAATGCCAAACTGGCAGAGGAAGCCAATGATAATGCCCCATGGCTTCTTAATGTGGCCCCACAGCTTTGCAGTTTCCACTGTGCAGCCCATGGAGAACATGACCATTGCGAGCATGATGGTGAGGACCGTGCTCATCACTACTCCCAGGATGGCATTGAAGTTACTGGGAGGAACAAGGCAGTCTGTGCCCGAGCAGGCTGTGGCAGCATTGTCACAGATAGCTGGCAGCATGGTGGTTGGCTTCAGCATGGACATTGTTGTGGCAGAAGAAGAATATCAGCAGATCCTTAAAACTTGCACACACTTTGGGGCTAGGGTCCTTGAAATGAGACGAGTCCAGTTTCTCCCCCTGTCCAGGAAAATGGACCTGACAAAGAGAAGGAGTGAGCTTGGATCACTGCCCTTTATGCCCACGGTTCCAAAGCCAAATAAAATTTGCCCGAAAGATAAAAAATTAACCAATAGTCTATGTTTTATGGGGTCAGCGTTCAAAACACATGCATATAAAAAAGAAAATCCCAATGAAATATGAAATGCCATTGGACCTTGGCTCCATTTTTTATAGCCACGTGGGTTTTAAATTTTTATTGGACTCTCATGTCATCAAGCATCATCATGCAGGAAAAGCCACAGAGCACATGTTCTTTGCACAGTTCCCATAACATTCCCAATATAAAGGCATGCAGCTTACACAATCATAAAAGAAAGTGTAGAAATATTTTTTGCATTGATAGGAAAAGAGCACATAAATTGGGGGTGGGGGGTGGGCTAGAGGTGATTTGTCTGTGGTGTCATTCATTTTTGCATTTTGATTTTACCTTTTTTTTATGTGCCATAGGTCTAATTATATAGAGAATCAAGATGCTGTAAAACAATAAAACATGAAAGGATGAAAATGTTTACGGGCACTTCATGTACCAGGTGTGGAAACAATAAAAAGTCAAAGTGTCCTGATAGAAATTTAAGGGCTATCACAAGGATAGTACCAGCATCATCAACATAAAAACAGTTTACCTAATAAAAGAAGAAAAGAAATCTGCCACATGAGCATGTTTAAACCCACCAGGAGATCCCTGGGCTGTTCTCTAATTGGTGGCTTTATTTTCCAGATATATTTTATTGCCTTCCTAACTGACTTTATGCAACTTTGCAGTCTGGGTCGTTGTGTCCTTGGGCAAGACACTTCACCTACCGCCTACTGGTGATGGCCAAAGGGTCCGATGGGGCGATATGGCAGCCTTGCTTCTGTCAGTCTGCCCCAGGGCAGCTGTGGCTACAACTGTAGCTTGCCTTCACCAGTGTATGAATGTGAGAGTGAAGGAATAGTGGTATTGTAAAGCGCTTTGAGGGTCCCGAAAAGCGCTATATAAATGCAATCCATTATTATTATTTTTCATCTATCATTTATTTTTCAGACTAGTTTATGTAATTTATGATTCTTTCACAGGGGTTTCCTTCATATTAATCAGATCATGTGTTGTTTCATTTTAGTAAAGTCTCCATTTTAAGCACTCACTATGTAATGTACTGTACATGAGACATCATGAGGTTAGAAACCTAAAACACACCAACGCAATACCTTTTTAAATCCTCTCTGGATGCCCATATCAGTCCATAATGGTCATGTCAATGTCTAACTTTCATTCTTGAACTGAACTGAATGTTTTACATATAAATATATTGCGGGTTATTGAGGAACTAAGCATTTCCATACTAAATCCTGACATTAGTGCATCTCACTTTAACACATGAAGTGTCTGTCTGTCTGTGTGTTTGCTACTTTATCCACCAACTCCCTTAACACAGTTGAGCAACTGAACTTGGCACACAGGTACATTTTAGGCCCCTAAAGGCTCTTATCTACAGAGTGGATGCCACGTGGTTGCCAGGTCAAGACACTAAAATGATTTATGCACATATAACATCCTATTAAACAACATTGGTATTTTCATTTCATGGTAGTAAAATGTAATTTATATCCACAATAACTCATTTATGCATGACAGCAAAAGTAGGACCAAAGTAGTATGTTTTTGCATTTTTGCACCACAACACCACCCCATCAGTTTAATTTAATCAAAATAAGACCATGTTTATATTTACAAATCTGATTAATAAATGTTTTATTTTAATCCCATCATGTTGCCTAAAACATGAGGACATTCCTACCTAGCAATGGGCTAAAATGATAAATAAAATTACAAAAAAATCCCGTCTTGCCCCTTCAGGCACTCTATCCTTCAAGCTTGGGTTCTCTACCACAGGCTAATGATATATGTAGTATAGCTACATCTATTGACCACCCTATGGGGAGTGTCCTATTTTGAACTCGTGACTTCCAGGCCATACAGATATTCTGTCATGGTCCTGCGGCCATGACTCAGTGACTTTGTGTTTGTGTTCCTTATTATTATTATTCTCTTTATTATTCTTGGGCTGTTTTGGGATGGTTTGTGTTTTGGGATTTTAGATACTGGGTTTTGGGTTTGTGCTCCCTCTATTGGTCCCTGGTGTTAGTGTTCCCCTGTCTCGTCAGGTTAATCAGGTCCAGCTGTGTCTCCCACCTGTGTGTGATTTCCCAGTGTCTCTCTGTGTACTTATAGTGTGTGTTTGCCTCTGTTCCTCGTCGCGTCGTCTGTATTCATACCTTGTGAAATCCCCTGCGTGCTCTCCCTGCTGTTCTCCCTTCATGTTCAGGTTTGCCACTCCTTTCTGTAGTTTATCCCAGTTTAGTTCGTCCTTAGTTCTGTTTGCCATCTCCACTTTATGTCTGGTATTGTTAATAAATCACCCTTCACATCTGAATAAGTGCTGCATTTGAGTCCTCCTTCCACTCTTCACACGGCTGCTGCCCCGAACCGTGACATATTCCTGTATACTATGCCGATCAGTTCGTTATAGCCAGGGGTGGACGTAACGAATTACAAATACTCACGTTACTGTAATTAAGTAGATTTTTTGGGTACTTGTACTTTTATGAGTAATTTTTCAAGTGTGTAATTTTACTCATACTTGAGTACAACTTACACCATGTAATCTGCTTGGCTACTTATAAAATCAAAAGTCGCTACTGAGTACACCCACAATTTGAATTAATATTCAAACCTTTCATCTGCATTTTTGCAGCCAATAACGCTGTGCAATAGCGACCGCGCCAATTTAAGACGTAAGCAAAGAATAAACTCCGCTGCAGCAGCAGGCACAGGTGTCTAGAGGTGCTAAATGGTGGAGTATAAACTACTTTATAGACGGAAGATTTGGAGACAAAGAAGCCAAAATGAAGACAGAGGACCCTGCTCTTGCTCTTGACGAAGGCGGTCGCACTTTTCTCCTCTCCTCCTCCTCCTCTCCCTTATCTTCCCTGCTTAGCTTCTTATGTCCTTGTCTTGTCTTGTGTTTTTTTTTTGTTTGTTTGTTTTTTTTCCCCACCATCCCCCCACCCCTTTACCCCTGTATGGCTCTCAACTTCATCACATTCGTGTATCCAAACAGCCCATATTTACACCCGTCTATACACAAGAATCAGCACAACATTCAAGAACTCTGATCAGAAGGGCCTAACCAAGGATAAATTCAGGGTAAACCCAGAGGAATTTACGTCATCTCTATATTCTGTCAAGTCCAAAGACGGTAATACTGAAAGAAATGGTCCCCAAATTTTTTTAAAGGTTCCGTATTTCCCTTTTACACTATGCGATATCTTCTCAGGTGTACAGTAGGATGCTAACTCATTAATCCAATATCTCAGTGTTGGAGAATTTTCAGA
Source organism: Copadichromis virginalis (assembly GCF_057382275.1). Taxonomy (NCBI): domain Eukaryota; kingdom Metazoa; phylum Chordata; class Actinopteri; order Cichliformes; family Cichlidae; genus Copadichromis; species Copadichromis virginalis. Next base: position 31,948,678 of record NC_140633.1, read on the forward strand.
TTTCCAATGTGTCAGAATACATTTTTTAACTGCAGTACTTGCAAGTAAAATAAAATATTTCTTGTGGTAATCCACGTTTATAGAATCTATGTCACCTAAAATCCATAGTTTTGGGTCCATTTCGACTTGGATCCCAATCACCCTTGAAATTATTTCAGTAGTCCGTCTCCAGAACTCCTCTATTACTGGGCAATTCCACAGCATATGAAGGAGATCACCATCTATCACCTTACATCTCAAACATTTGGGAGAGTAATTAATATCAATTTTATGTAATCTGTAAGGTGTATAATATGTCCTGTGGAATATATTAAATTGCATTTGTCTATGATTTGTGGAAATTAACATGATCTGTGCCTGTTCCATTAGATGGTACCATTCTACCTCTTCATAAACATAGCCCAGATCTGCCTCCCATTTTCTTTTCAGAGCCGTTTTGTTGTAGTCAGGTAATTTTTCATTAATAATAGTGTATATTGAAGATGCTATTCCTTTTATTGACTTCCATGGTTTGGTGCAAAGATGCGTTTCAAAAGGACTTTCTTTGGGAATCTCAGGGAAAGTTCCTTTGGTTTTTTCTTTGATCCAGTCTCTTATTTGTAGAAATTTAAAAAAATTTTGGTCTGGAAGTTTAAATTTTTCCTTTAGTTGTTGGAAGTCAATAAATGTGTCATTATTGTATAGATCGTGTTTTTACTTACTTTTCCCTGGAACATTCTCTCACAGTCTGTTCTCTAAAACCTAAAAGAGGAATTATGGATTGGATCAACTGGTCACTAAATGCAATCGACACCCCTTTCTCAACGAGAAGTTTGAGCTTGGGTGAGCCTGAGTGCTGAATAGGGATGGGTACCGGTGTCCGGTGCCATGATGGCACCGGTTCTGATATAAACGGTAGTAACCAGACCGAAAAGCAGCGCACATTTCGGTGCTTTATTTCGGTGCTTTTTTTTCCTGAGCTGTGATACACTTTAGATTCTAGCCAATCATTTTACGTTTCCGAGGATAGTAGGCGGGGCCAGGTACGTACGTTCTGTTAGAGCAGAGCTACAGATTAAAAATGTCCAAGGCGAAGCGGTCAAAAGTCTGCCTGTACTTCACAGCAAAATATGCAAACTCAGCAGCCTGCAACAAGTGCTTTAAGCTGATACTGTGATACTGTCAAAGGAGGTAACACCAAGAATCCGATTAAACAGCTGGCGACGCATAGCGTTTTTTTTAAAAGCCGAGAAATGCGCCGTATTTGATAGCTTGCTGCCAGACCTCACACCGTGCACGTCGGGTGGGTTGCCAGTTATCGGACCCGGAACAACATCCCCCAAAAACCCGAAGAGGAGAGTCCTGGCCCCTAGCCCTGCCAGTGTAGCAGAAATGATGACGGATGATGATGTAGCAGCAGCCGTTCTTCTCTGCGTGAGTAGCTTCATGTTGTTCGTGTGTAATTTACGTTGAGTAGGCTAACCACGTTATTACATGAATGCATGTAAGGTGAACTAGCAAACATCATCATAGCTACATGCGGCTGTCTTCTTGTTTGATGGCAGATGCTCCCTTCACCCTGGCCAAAAAGGCTAAAATGACCAAAGAAAAAGTGGGAAACAGTTAAACATGAGAGGTTTTTGGACAAAGTTTGTGTTTTTTCCATTGATTAAGCACTGCTTCCAGCCAAGAGTGATGCCATATATGCCACATAGCTGCAGAAAAGGAACACATTGTTGTCTTTTTACAAAAAAACCCAGCTGAACATGAGAGGTTTTTGGACAAAGTTTGTGTTCTCCATTCTTTAAGCACCGGCACCGTTTCAAAAGTACCGATTTGGCACCGGTATCGGATAAAACCTAAACGATACCCATCCCTAGTGCTGAAGATATCTACCTATTCGGAACCATGGTAACAGGGTTCTGGCTGATCGGAGCTGGCTTGGCCCTGACTTATCGAAGAATTAAGAAAGCGGAACCGGCTGTTCAAACCCCCACAAGGCTGCCCGCTGGGATTGGAACGATGGGAGAGGTGTGAGTTTCTCAAAATGGGCTCATTGATAAGATCTTGGAGAGGCTACGGCTGCTGAATAAGATCTCTGACTGCAGACTGGATACATCTCAGAAGGGCTAGCCCGAAATATCATCTCTGGGCGCAAATTGGATGACATTTCGGGGAGGCACACTGCCGTGAGTTCTCAGAAATCGTCTCCTTGAGCACAAGAAATGACAACATCACAGAACACAAGTATGGCGAAGCTTGCGGGAGATTGAAAGACCAGTGTTGGACTGTAGAACTGCTTTGAAATTCATATGAGCTGTTCGCACTAAAGTAAAAATCACTATCACTTATGCGGATACCCCCTTTGGCGCCGGTTGCGGTCTCAAGGCTGGAGCTGAACAATAACACCCTGATAACGACTGTGTTTAGTCTGTTCCTTCCCATTCCATGCTGGCCACCTGGGTTGGCTGGAAGACTGTTTACTTAGCCTAGCAGGGCGAAGGACACTGTCTCAGCTGAACTCTGGACACGCACATATACACTGATATGCACACACTCATCCCCCCTCGCTTTCCAAACGCCTTCGACACTTATTCTCTTCCGATGCTGACGGGGATCAAGGAGACCAGCGCATGCAGGCCCGGATGTACTGTCTAATTCGGCTGTCTTTCACTCTTTACCCACCCCTGTCGCTTGTCATGTGTTTCTTTGGTGTATTAAGAGTTTTTTTCATGTGCTATGTGCAGAGGTGTTTTTTTTCTGTTCTCAAACTGATCTCCCTGTTGGAGCTCAGTCTAGGGGGAGTTATTTTTTTCTCCTTATCTTTCCTCATGTGGTGCATTTTCCATTGTTATACCTCTCTGACCTGTCTTCCCCATGTGATGTTTTGTGTAATGTATGTATGGTCGGAGGGTAAGATGGCGCCGCCATTGCGTGCAATAGGTCGGCAGCCTTATGAAATTTCCCCTTGTGGGACTAATAAAGGTATATCAAATTTAAATTTATCAAATCAAAACACTGTCAACCATGAAAACGACGTAGAAAAGACGGAGGACGAGTGCCCCCCATGGCTGTACCTGGAGGAATTTTTCATGTACAGAGGGAGAAAAGGGGACAGCGTCCAGATGCAATGCAAACTTTGTTTGACCTCATTCGTAGGAATGTTTTAGCTTATTATTTGGACAACCACCATCATTACAATAAATTTAATTTGTAGTCATTTAAAACTTGAGGTAAGAGGTTTCACAACTATACGTGTACAATATTGCTTTCTTATTTTTCATGTGTGTTAAGGTTATTAGTTTGGCTAAGATATTGTCACCACCATTGGTTAGCCTGATATTAAAATAAGATGGAGCTAGCTAACGTGCGTGTGTGTGCACATGCATATGAGCTACAATTCGTAGGAATGTTTTAGCTTATTATTTGGGCAACCACCGTCATTACAATAAATTAAATTTGTAGTCATTTAAAACTCACAGGCCTACAATCAGCTGGCCTATATTTAAAAAAAAAAACAAAAAAAAAAACTGGAACATAGTGCTGAGCTGCATCTCAAATTAATCTTCCAGCTCTCAGCTGACATGTACCAGAGCCAGATTGATGGATCAGTTGATCAGTATCATTGGCCTGATATAGGCCTATCATAGTGACATGGCTCTTGATCAGTAGGGTTATATGTTTCCCAATATGATATATTTTTTTAAAGAACATAATGTAGATTGTTTTTATTTGTTAGCTGTATGGGCAGCATTTTTGTGTATGTGATCCCTTTTCTTAAATTAGATTTGCTAAATACACATATTTTGCTCTCTAAGTATTATCTACTTGCAATTACAGCCTTAACATACATCAAACAACATCTTGAAACGATAGAGCATGGGAGTGAGGATCAGCAAAGAGAGTCATCTGATGAAGATGAATTCTTCTCCAGACCAATCTCCAGAAGGCTGCAAAGTACAGTTGAGCTTGATGGTTACCTTGCTTGTGCCACAGACACCATGGAGCTGCTGCACTCCTTCTCAGCAATCAAAAACCTCTCTCTTAAACTGAACACAGCTCTGCCTGCTTCTGCTGCGTGTGAACGATTTTTTAGCTGTGCTGGTTTACTCTTCACAGCCAAACGAAGTCGGATAGCCTCTGTTAATTTAGAAAACCAGCTCTTGCTGAAACTGAACAAAAGGTTCAGAAAGTAAAGTGTGACAGAAATGCTAAGAGTTTAAGACACTTACCTGCCTGTTGTTCAGTGTATGGGGAAAAGTTTAAATGGTTCGACGCATGTTCAGAAACATTTTTGTCATTCTTTTAACAAACAAAATTCCTTCTTTTATATCTACATTTATTTACAAAACAAGTTACCTTTCTATACCTTGTTCATCTGAGAAATGTGCTTTGAACATTATACTGGTGAATCGAGTTGAATGCCTGCTATTGACGACAGAATAAAACATCAGTCTGTTAACAAGTAATTAATACTCTGAGTAGTTTTTGAGAAGAGTACTTTGCACTTTTACTCAAGTATTTTTAACACCAGTACTTTTACTTGTAATTGAGTACAATTTAACCACTGTAACAGTACTTGTACTTGAGTACAAATTTTGAGTACTCTTTTCACCTCTGGTTATAGCACTCCATGTATGGCCTGCTGCTAGCATCTTGCACCCTGCTGTTATGTGCTGATTGTCTCAGGGGCATCTTTACACAGCCTGCACCGGGGGTCTTGCCTGGTGTGATAGACCCCAACCTCTTTGGATCTTGCACTTAGAGCTTGTTCCTGTGATGCCATGATTAGTGTCTCTGTGCTGTCCTTCAGTCCAGCTTTGTCCAGCCACTGCTGGGATTTCTTTTTTTTCTTTTTCTTTTTCTTCACCTGTCCCCTGTCCCGTTTGGTTCTTTTGCCATTGTCATCAGAATTATTGTCTAAAGGCAAAGAAAGATGCCCAACGGATTTACAGGGTGGGCCATTTATATGGATACATCGTTATAACATGGGAATGGTTGGTGAAAGTTCTGTTTGTGGCACATTAGTATAGGTGAGGGGGAAAACTCCTCAAGATGGGTGGTGACCATGGTGGCCATTTAGAAGTCGGCCATCTTGGATACCACATTTGTTTTTTCAATAGGAAGAGGGTCATGTGACACATCAAACTTATTGGTAATGTCACAAGAAAAACAATGGTGTGCTTGGCTTCAACTTAACTTTATTCTTTCCTGAGTTATTTACAAGTTTCTCTTTGTTCACAGCCATTGACATGTCGAAGAGGTTAACACGTGAGGAGCGGATCAAAATTGTGTTGATATCTGGTGAACGCAGTAACCGGGTCATTGCAGCAGATTTCAATGCAAGACACCCTACGACACCCCCCATCTTCCATGCTACAGTTAGCAAACTGTTTTGCTAACTGTAAATCCAACACTGGTTCAGTGATGGATTTGCCAAAATGTCAACGCAAGCAAACTGTCACTAATGAAGAAACATCAGTGGCTGTCCTAGCTTCATTCATGGTAAATGAACTGGTTCTTATATAGCGCTTTTCTACTCATCTGAGCACTCAAAGCGCTTTACACAACTTGTGCATTCACCCATTCACACAAGCACACTTTTGTAAGTGCTTCATAGCTAACATTCACACACATTCATACTCCAATGGATGCATACGAAAACTTGTACTTCACAGTCAAAATCTACACAATACAGACAAGAACAGGAAGACTTCACAACCAATGACGGTCAGGAAAAATGGGTGAAGACCTTTTCAGACAGGAATCTCACTGAACCTGAAAACCATTTCTCCACAACAGTTTCCCATAGTGGACCTCGGCAATACATCAATACATGATATAAAAAACTTAACAAAGTCCAGACGCTTATAGTATGGTATAATTTTCATTTAACAGATAATAGCATGAACAGGCAAACAGTACTGCAGCATGTACTAGTAAATGGCGGTAATGATCAATGGATAAATTATGTTTTGTAGTGGTGGGCTCATAAGGTGGATAAAAACCTGAGTACAAAATCACCAGCATGCTCTGGTGAACCCAGTGACTAGTGTCATTGTACTGTCGTTCAAAAAGTGAAGCTCCAGGTGGCACTTTAGTTTAATGAGTTTAATGACTAAAGTCATTAAAAATACAATGACGCATGAAACCTTTACTTCGGTTAGCCATTGTTTTTAAAGGAAGCTCTTGGAAATAGCAGGGAGAAACTGAATGTGCAACTGCTAGTGAGAGAAGTTGTTATTGATGTGTTACATTTTTATGAGACTCCCTGAAAAATAACCCATAAAGTAAAACTGAGTAAACAGTTTTCAAAGTTTCCATGCATGCTCAATCATCCGGTAAGGAAATCACAAAAAGTTTAATCTGTTCATCTGGACGTAGAATTTTCAGTGAGAGAAACAAACAAACAAATGAAATCAAAACCTAATTTCTCCTTTTCTTGATAGAGATAAACTGGCCTCACAGCCTATTATTTGTCAGCGGGTTCAGTCATTATTCAAACGTACTGTTTATAATTTTGGGGAAACCTGCTGAGACTGAAAGAGTCACTTGGATTAGCGACGAAACATTTCTCCCACTGAAAAGAGGACGTCCAGAGTAGAATCAACTTTTTGGGAGTCTTCAAAGCAAACACTGATTATTAAAACAAAGCAGTGTCTGATATAACTTGTAGTTACATTTTATTTTATTTTAGTTTTTTAAAATGTTGTCAGTTGTCTAGGAATGGCTCCAAGAGACCTTACTAACTTGTGTGAGTCTCAGCTCAATTCTCATTCTTAGACCATCATTGAGTGCCTTGGACTTTTCCATTTTTCTGAGTATTGGTCAATTTAGTGATTGCTGTCAAATAAATCTGTTTTATGCTGGCCAGTTGTAGTTTCTAATATCCACTTTTTAATGAAAACAGATTATGGAGTCTGATATGATACCCATTCTTAAACCCCTCTTTGTAATCACTTCTTCAGCAACTTTTTGTCAGGATCTAGTGAGAGAGTTATGTTGATGAGCTTTTACAAAACGTCTCTCTTAATCTATGCTTTAGTTTTCCAAAGGACAAGATCACATCAGCAGCTGAAAGATTTAAATCTTTAATCGTTTCTTTTGAAGCTCAAACTTTAAATGTAACTGGTGGAAAAAAATAAAAGGTTTGGCTATCACTAACAAAAATTTAATAGATCTCGGCCATGCCAAGATAAAAGACACTGTATAAATTTCAACACAACCTAATAAAATACATATCTATATATTATATCGCATATGTATATACTCAAACATGTATGTATAATTTTGAGCCTGTGTGGATTAGGTAAAACCCAAATTAAAATCAAACTAACTTTTTCAGTTAATTACACATGTATGACGTGCAATCATTCCTCCATGAAAAAAGAACACTTACAGTAAACCACTGAAATTGCCCAAAAGTTACCATGTGAGGGAGGATTTTTTTGATCGCACCAGTGTTTTAATAAACTGTAACATATAGTTGACTAATGATGTTGCTGAATATGAGTTTTTGTATAAAGTGGGCGTATGTAAATATACATAATATCTCTTCTGCTTTTTAGCCCTACTACTTTAATAGGGCACCTTTAAAGTTTTCACGGCTCATAAAGTGTAAAGGTATGTGTGCAGATCAGCTATGAGGAAGGGGATCATAGTCATCCACTGCAGTGTAAAACAGTTTGTCTTCAGAGGGCGTCTTATCAGTCTTTATCTCGGTCAGCTGTTATCTTTTCTGCTCAATCTGACTTGTCCTTCGTTCTGACTGCAGTAAACTTTAAGTATGGCTTCTCTCCTGATGTGAACGAGCGTGTGAAGGCTTGTTGGGTCATATATCCACAAATCTGTCTGCAGATAACAATTTAATCTGATAGGATTCACACCGTAGTTACTGCTCTACTGTTAAAAAAGAGAAAAAAGAGTGATAAGAATTCATCTTGCTTGGGGAGAAGCCAACTAGCTCAACAGATGTTGAGTTTGCGTTGAGTTTATGGCCCTGGTCTTTTGCATAGTAGTTCCTGTGAAAAGTTTATGGATTTACGGATTTGTACCAAGTTGTGCCATCTTCAACCTCCCAGTCAAAAGTATTTTGTTGTTGTCTCAGTCATCCAGATAAGGAATTTCCAAAAAGTTGATTCTGTTCATGTGGCCGTAGTGTTTTCAGTGGAGGAAACGTTTTGTTACTCATCCAGGTGATGTCTCAGCAGACAGCAGATTTCCGTAAATAATGGACTGTGAGGTCACTTTCTTGATCATTAATATGCAAACTGACATGACCATTGATCAACAACCTTTGGTCAATGGCCAATGATAAATGGATTTTAGCACCATTTACATGAAAAGGGAAAAGACCATCTCTGAATTAAGGAGGGGGCCTAATGGTACATCTTTTACCATCTTACAATGCTGTGATTGCAGCCATTCCCCAATTCTTTAGATATTGCTCAAACCAGCGTTCCTCCCTGTCCTGATGTGTACATCCTCATCATTGAAAAAGTGGCTACTGGCCTGTAGGTGTAAATAGACTGCAGAGACCTACCCTGATGTGTTGTGCTATCTGTTTAGCCAGAGGTTGTTTGGTTTCCCTAATGTATAAATCATGGCAAGCCTCCTGGCACTTAACAGTGCACACTATATTATTCTGTATGTGCCAGGGGACCGGATCCTTGGGGTGGGCCAATTTCTAACGCAACATGTTTTGGGGTTTGAAAGCCACAGAGAGGCGGTGTTTCTCCCACTGAAAATGCTACGTCCAGATGAACACAACCAACTTTCTGGGTATTGGTTGTTGTTTTGCTTTTTGTAAGTTAGTTGTTTATTTGTTCATGAAGCTTAAAGCAGTTTTGTAACACTGGATCAGAGCTCGATTGTGTAGTAGGTGTGTGGTTCAGAAAAACTTCTGTGCTGTGTTGGGACTGTTGGATTTTTAGAACAAACACATGATAGAAAAGAACTTCTGTCTTCCTCTCTGTTTAATTACTTTAAACAGAGTTCAATCCTTGGCCCACGGTTATTGTGTTATTGTGATACTTTAACTGGTTTAACTGTAAAGAATTAATTTAATCTTAGAAATGTTACATAAAACAAATTAGACGAAACTACTGTTTCGATTTTATCAGAGTACAAACTTGCGTAATGAAATGGAACAATGGGCTATTCCCACATTATAATGAATGATAATCTATTTTCTCAAAAAGAAGGGGAATAAATAGTTCAGTCTGTCTGTAATAGTTATTAATTTTTCAGTCATATTATGATTTCAGCATTTAAAAACTGAAGATTTGTATTTTTTTTTAATTATTATTTTTACATGTGGCCTTGTGGATACAAATCAAACCAGTCTGAGCAATTGTCATTCTGATCTTTGTCAAAATTAGTTCATTAGTTTCAGCTTTCTGATGAAAACAGATTGCGGACTCTGATATGATTCCCATTCTTAAACAGCTCCTTGTAATCAGTACTTCAGCAACCTGTTGTGAGCATAGGATAACTCTTTTAAGTTATTTTGATGAGCTTTTGCAACACTTCTCTCTAAATTCAGACGTATGTTTTCCAAAGGACAAGATCACATCAGCAGCTAGAAGATGAGTCATTGAATAATTTCTTTAGAACAAGGGGGGGTCTCTAATGGGGTGATATTAGGAGAGAAGGTTTGATTCTTTTAGATTTTTTTTTAACAATATAACAAATTTTATTCACATGTTCAACAGTTATTGGTCTGTTCTTGCACCTTTTCTCACTGTGTCAGAGTAAAAGTAGGAACAGATAAAAATCTTCAGGAATAGAAACACAGCAATAAATTTAGACATTTTAAACCCCAACGATCTAAATTTGCAAAGCTGCCAAGCCTTGTAAAAGAGATTTCAATCTCAGTGGAACGTCCTGGTAAAATAAAGGTAAATGTAAGAGGGTATAACAGAGATCAAGGCATCATGAGTTTTCTTTTTTCAACCATGTAGATTTTTATTTTTAGTTAAGAGGTTTTTATTTTTTTTAATCAACAGAAAAAACAGGCCTGAGGTTAGGCCTATGCTTAAACTGGAAAACCTTTAAAATTTTTATGTCCAGGATTATCTTAATGGCTGCCAGTCTCACTGTTTTATGGTGTTGTATAATCACTTACTTGCTATATTAAAGTTTAGCCAAGTTCTGTGATGGATAGAATTCATTATAATGCATTCAACTCGTTATATAAGGTTCCTTTTTTATTATGTTTGAATTAACAGTGAATTCCTGACATTAACATTGTATATGTAGAAGTATTTCACAATTGTTGGCTATAGTTATGACATTGTCTTAGTCATAGTTTTATACTGGAAAGTGTTAAGGTTCAAAATATTGGGGATGGAGACAAGAGAAAAAACCACAATAACAACACTGGTCCGGCCGGGTTGAGTCAAACGATGATTTAATGATCACACACGTGGGAGATGGACACTGATGCAGACAGCCTCAAAATCTCAAAATGGTGGAGCATTGCTCAAACTTTTATAACCTCTGGTGCCTCCACCTTATCATAAAAAGCCTAAACATTCACATGCTCTCTCTCACACAGCGCCTAAGCTACGACCTTGGCTCCCTGTTTATCTGCTCCTGCTGAAATGGGGCAGAAAACTCCAGCACACTCTGTTCTCTTCTACTCAGACAAATTAGACAATAACCTTCTGCGAACAGTATTTCTTATAACTCAGCAATATAATGCATCATAAAACAATATCATTCATTCACAACAAGTCAGCAATTTAATGTAATGCAAATCAGTTTAACTAATGCAATAGTTATCAGCTTCTTCTAATTCAGGAGAATAATGCAAACTAAAACTACATAATAATTCACAATCTTTAATTAGGGGTATAACATGGCATAAAATAATATCATAATTTTACAATTCCCCCTGATGAGGTCATTAGAATAATGACCTCACAAACACCCTGTAGCCCAGTGTGGCCGGGTTCATCTCTTCTCACTCCTGAGGTCCTTTGTCCCCCTGAGGGGCAAACCATATGTAAGATGACCTCTGTGTTTGCGCAAGTCAGGTGCAAGACAAACTATTACTACAAGGATAGCAGGTCCAGATGACACTCCCCTGTTCTCCCACAGCTTTATTTGGTGTTCCCTTATACCATTCAGACGTAGACTAGAACCTCTGTCCGAAGAGCTCTTAACCTTTATTCTATTGCTGCAGCTACCAGTGTCGTCCAGTTGGGTGATCCTCTGCTCTTAATTCTTCAACCTTAGGGGTTAGACAACCCTTCAGTCGTAACACAGATCAGGGGATTATTCTGCTCCGATTTCAAACAACGATCTGTGTATTCTCCAGAAAAAGGAACAGGAAGGTGTCCCCTTTTTGCCCAAGATGTCCAATGCCATCCTAGTATGGACTGTCAAAAGTGGCTTTAACGCTGACTGTTCTGACAATCCATTTTATAACGTTCCTGGTCAGATTTGCCAATCTCTGCACCAGAGTTTTAAACGCTTCGCCATTTTCATTAGGTTTTATCTTTTATTTAGTTTCGACTCCAGATTTTCAATTTTTTTTGCCAGTTGTAATTAGTTTTTACCAATTCTTTGCTAGTTTAGTCTAGTTTTTATTTTCTGAAAATCCTTAGTTTCAATTTAGTTCTATTTGTGTTTTGCAAAAGTTAAGTGTAACAAAATCTCAGTTCCATCATATCAGTCATGCTCTTCTAATTATCCTTGGGTGTTGAGACTAATAACTATTAACTCTTGCCGCACCGAGTGTTCCTAATTTTGGTTGAAGTCAATTGATAACCTTTTGAAGGCGATTGTTTCACACCTTTATTTAGATGTCCCAGTCCTGTTATCTCGGGATACATCACGCTGCCTTATCTGGGGTTAGCTATTTTCTTGGGATGCGAGTTAAGTGGGTGAGCTCTTCAACGAGGGGGAGCGTGCTCCCCCTGATGAGGTCTTCTAGGTAAGCTAGGTTAACCTTCTTGTGTGAGCTTTTCAAGTGCACTTTTAAGGTTTGTGGGATTTTTTGTTTTATAAATATCCCTCAAGACCCCCTGATGACCCAGTAATTCATTTTTGCGCACTGTAGTACACATTTAGTTTTTTGCTTGTAGCTCTCATACTCTACTTGCCACTCCTCTAAGTCCTGATGTTTCTTAGAGAGGACAACAGTACCTTTAAAATTATGTCACATGTGTGGGGGTGTGGCCTTGCCAATTGTTTTTCCCACCTTTTCAAAATGGCTGGCGTGCCCACAAGCACATTTTATGGAAGAGAGAAAGGTAAGCTTGATATTTACATTTAAAATGTTTTGTTAAACTCAGATTTTTATTTTATTCAAAAAATAAACATCTGGTAAATAATTTCAGGGGTCTTTAAGAATTAGGCTCATTTACTTTCACAGGGAACATGACTAATTTATTAATGTGTGCTCTACACATTGGGACTTTATATTTATATTTATTTCACTTTTTCCTAATACCCAACTTTTGACAAAGGCGGAGAGAATTCTTAACACAATTATTAAGGGAGATTCAAACATAGATTTTTCAAAATATGAGAGGGTCAGGACCCACTAAAAGCCACAGAGAAGATTATCGAGATGCAGTGGCAGATGTAATAGAGAAAGACACAGGGCCACCTGAAATCTGTCGTCCTATCTGGTGCAAAACCAACATGTAGTAGAATCTGGAATTTTGATTTTGAGTTAAAAATAAAATATGGGTAAAATGCAGAAATCTTTTCCAGTAAAGTAAAAAAATAAGTGTCGCAATTATAGTTGAATCCATAACACCTAATTGTTTCTACGAGATCACGTCGTTGCTGAGAGTTATCAGTGATCTCAATGTGTGAAAAGAACTCACAGTATCTGGGGTTTAAGCTCCTCTTGGCTGAGAATCCTGGGACAAACCTGTGAACAAGACCTGAATAATACCAGTAATGAAGACTTCTCTCCAAAGATCAATAAAAGGAAGCCCCAATCTGATGAGAGTCAAGCAAAATATGGTTCACTCCACTTGCCTGAAATGGTTAGCAGTCCAAGGCCTTTCAGTTGTAGAATGATTGGGTACAACAATGAAACAGATGTGAGATGAGGGAAGTGCCAAATGTTCCTTTGTGTCTCCAAATAAAATCAGTACTTCCTCAGATATCCTAAATAAATTGACTTTTGTGAAATAGAAAGTTCAGTGCCATCACTTATTCCTAAACCAATAGTTTACAGCTAGTGAAGTGTCAGTGACTTCTGGGTTGGTCCCTGATCTTCATCTTATGAGATTGTTATTTTAATAACACCTGATTCATTTAAAAGAAAAAAGAAAAAAAAAAGAAAAAAGAAAAAACGAAAATATTTTCTCCCTGTTTTTTCTTATTCTCTGGGTCTCAGGAGGACATTACGTCCCTCTCCACTACAAGACTCTTGTTATGTCTACAAAACAGTCATATTAAAATCATCCTCAATTCTATTCTGGCGCTGTCTCCCGACTTTTCCTGACCTGATTCTGCGCGTGGACGGAGCAGCAACACAGACGACTCGACTAACGTACTACCTTAATTTCACTATTGCAGGGCACGCACACATCAATGCAACCAAACACATTTTGCTATAAATCTAGTTAATTTTAGTTAGTTTTGTGAACATTCAGTACAGTTTTAGTTAGTATTTCTTTTTTTTGATTTTATTACCGTTAACGCAAATTCTTTCCACTTCTACTTTTCGTTATTTCATTTGTTGTCTTTAATAATAATAATCTCCTCTGCACCCTTGAATAAACACCATTAACATGATCAACCTTTTGCTGCTTGTTATTTCACCATGTTATTGAATCAAATACTTCATGCTTATGTGGTTTACGACATTATATGTATCTAAATCTCCACTTTGTGTCTAAATGTTTGAAGAATTTTTGAGGGTCAAATTTTGAGAATTTGACCATAGTGAAAGTTATGGCATTATCACCCCCTTTGGGGATTACCTGTTTCCAGTTTTGATGATATTCCAACTGTGACATGGCGTTCACTCAATATTTAACCAAAACGGTCATCTGTCCTTACGCAACCCAAAGCCTTCCCATGCAAAAGCCCATTCAAGGTGCAGCATGGAAACTCTAAGTCCCACCGTCAAACATTCGCCCCTTGTATCCGTCTACATGCCAACCTCATTAGACAACACTCTCTGGATAAGACAAAACATAATTTTTAAAAACAAACTGAATAAAAACACTTGCAGTACAGAGAAGTGGGATTGTAATGAGACATCTGGCAGCATCATGTAAGAATAAATGTAAAAAAAAAAAAAATAATTTCATCAAAAAATAATCGCCTCCAATCTGACCCTGAGAATTCTGATATTCTGCATACAGCTTCAGTATATTTAATGAAGCTGTATGCAGAATATTACCCTTATACTATGATCATTTTCTGAGACGCAGACCCTCAGTAGGTGTGGGTGCAAATTTGTTTTTTAATTATTGTTTTTAGCATTTTTCAGCCCTAATAATTACATAAGTACTAGCGATATCCTCAGTAAATTTTCAGTAAATTCTCCTTCCCATTATTGAGCGTAACCAGTGGTTTGTACATTAGAAATAAACAGAGTTTACAGCAATCATGAAGGAAACTTGACAGTGATCCTACTACCTCCTAAATAGTGTTCCTGACTTGGTTAGATGATGTGAAGTTGGTTTTCATAACCATGGCAATAATTGTCATCATCTCTATATGTTTATTTTCATTAAGCCTAACAGTGGCTTTCCTCACTTGCACTGAGATTTCTTTCAACCTAATATTGATAGTTCCAATCTAAAGACACAAAACACAAATTCAGAGCAGTAAAGTGTCTGAAACTGGACTTGACAGTCTGTCAAACTAGAAAGTAAGAAGATAAGCAAACCAGAGAGTCTTTCACATTTTATTAGAAAATAAAAGCCTCTGAAGCAGTTTTTTGGATATCAGGTTTTGTTGTTGTTGTTGTTGTTGTTGTTGTTGTTGTTGTTGTTGTTGTTGTTGTTGTTGTTGTTGTTGTTTTTAAAGAAATGTAGCAGAGAAGCCCGTTTGCCCCTCTCAGCGAGACCGAGTCGGCCTCTTTTCAGCTCTGTGACGTCTCCTTTAACCTGATGCTGCCTGTTACATGAGCGATGAAGCATCTCAGCAGGTAAATCCCCCCAAACTGGATTGAGCTGTTTCACAAAGAACACAAAAAGGGAGAAATATAGACATTTTATTATGCTGTGAAGTATTGTTATACTGTAAAACTATCAGCTTTCAGGCACTGAGTTTGAACAAAAACAATAATTAATGAAAACATATGTGTCAGAGTCAGGTTTAATATAACAATAGAAATCCAGGAAGTATCACTCAAGCTTCAAAGGAAGAAGACTCATTGAGGGCTCTGTTTATATTTTTTCATCACTAAGAAACCCACTGTGTGAGTCTTGGTCTGTGAGAGGAAGTGAGACAGTTACCTAATAAGAAACGGTTGAGGGAAGCAGCTCGTCGTCTCTGTCTTTACCACATCCTGAAGGTTCAGCAAATTTGTCAGCAGAGTGCCACTCCCACATTTGTCGATCTTTGTCACCACCATCTGAACAATAAAGTACAACTCTCAGAAAAGCGCACAGACAGGATGTCCCCGTGGCTCCCCCAAAAAGCCTTCAGTAAATCCAAAACTGCAAGAAGAATACTAACGGGGCTAAGAGTTGTGAAGAATCCGGCTCCATCATATTCTAAATACTTAATTGTGCCATATTATTCCACTTATCTCAGTCTGTCGGCCTACTTGACTTACATCGTTTCTAAAACTAAAATGGGAGACAAGGCCCTCTGCTGTGGAACCAGCTCCCAGTTTGGATTCAGGACACAGAAACAGTCTCTAATTTCTCTTCTTTTAAGATTAGGCTTCAAACTTTTCTTTGTGATCAAGGTTATAAATAAGTTATGAATCAGATGATCCTGATCCACTGATAACTTTTAAGCTAGTGCAGAAGTGTTAGCACTGTCACCTCTCAACCAGAGGATCCTGGGTTAAAATCCAGCTTGTGGTCTCGGAGTGAAGTCTGACCAATGTCCCTGTGGTTTTTTTCTTTGGATGTAGACACCCTCACACAGGCCAAATGCATGCACGTTAGGTTAACCGGCACTTTTAAAGTGGCAAATTGCAGTGCTTGGAATGGCACGAAAGCACGGTTAGAATAGTTTTTTATTCTAAACTGTATTGAGTGCCCAGTAAGACTGGAAAAGCACTATATAAATACTGGTACCTTACATGGACCCTCCCTTAGCAAGGATATGTTTCACTTTATGCTTGCTTCTATCATCCTGAACTAACAAAGCAGACTAGCTCTGACACCTGGTGGTCTCTTAAAAACACTGCACTCCCTGATCAGCATTTTAAAGGATTCACTTTGTTGTTGTTCTCCTGCAGTTCAAAGAAATGAACGAGGAACCCGGTGAGTCTAAAATGGGTGCAGCCTTGACTGTAAAAGCTGTACAGAAAATCTATCGGCAAGAGAACGTAGACCTCCTGCCACCTACTACCATGTGACACTCAATAAACTTCACTGACAAGTCTGTCCTTTGCCTTGTAAATCATTAAAAGAATCCGATCATTTGCAACCACTACTTCCATGTAATCATATTTAAAGTGTGTACACTCCCCATTTCTTTTTCAACTTCACAGAAATATCAGTTTTAAGTTTGAAACTGTCTTCGACTGTGCTGTCACAGCCTTAATGTGTTGCAGTGTTTAATCAGCTCAGAGCATGAATAATTGACCGCAGAGTGCGCAGCGAGCGGGGCTGCTTCATTTTAACGGCCAGTTTTTAAATAGCTGAGTGGGAACGTTCAGCATTAATTCAGTGTGGACATAATGATGAAGGACTGAGAAGAAGAATGAGCCACATGTAAGGCGGAGGGGGAGGCACTTCGATGCTTGTTTCCTCCTGGAGAACACGGCGGGTCTGGACCCACGCTGGAGTGGCGGCGCAGTGGCAGGATGGCTGCTGTGTTTGCTCAACCAATGTGATTTCTGTGCAGAGGAGTTTTTTTGTTTCCTGTTCTCATGCTGTCCTCCCATAGGAGTCCAGCATGAGTAGAGGTCTCTTTTTTTCCTCTTGTACTTTCCCATTGTAGTGTACATTTCAGTGGTTTTCTGTAATGTTACCGATCTCCGACCTGTATCCCCATGTGATGTCTGTGTTGTGTGTGTAAGGTCGGGGGTGGGTCCATTCCACTGCAGGGCAACCTGCATGTGGCGAATAAAGCTGATTGATTGGTTAGTGCTCAACAACTCCACCAAAGAGCGCAAACCCAAAGACCCCTCTTGATCGTGGCTCAAGAGTTGGGAGTTCGCCTTGTAATTGGAAGGTTGCCGGTTCGAGCCCCGGCTTGGACAGTCTCGGTCGTTGTGTCCTTGGGCAAGACACTTCACCCGTTGCCTACTGGTGGTGGTCAGAGGGCCCGGTGGCGCCAGTGTCCGGCAGCCTCGCCTCTGTCAGTGCGCCCCAGGGTGTCTGTGGCTACAATGTGGCTTGCCATCACCAGTGTGTGAGTGTGTGTGTGTGTATGGGTGGATGACTGGATGTGTAAAGTGCTTTGGGGTCCTTAGGGACTAGTAAAGCACTATACAAATACAGGCTATTTACCATTTACCATTTATTCCACAAAATATTCCACATGAAAGCTGATTAAGGGGCCCGGCCGGGCACAGCCCGAAGAGGAGACATGGGCCCATCCTCCCGCAGGAGGCGCCATAGGGGTCGGGTGCATTGTGTGCCGGCTTAGTCTGCTGCCCCTGCGACCCGGCCTCGGATGAAGATGGATGGAAAGCTGATTAAATTTAGTTACTTTCAATCAACTAACCAGGCTTCACTTGTTCTACAAACCGCAAGATCTTAAAAACTTTTTTCGCACCAAATCATCCTGATGATTACAAAACTGAAATTAAGCCAGAGTCCTACCACATACGGACATCGGGTCTCCTCACACATCTCCAAGGCAATCAGATCAGCCTTCTGCAGACCGACGCTGCCATCGACCAACAGGAAGGTCCTCACGAGGCTGAAAGAAGACATGTTACACAAGGTTTTTTAGTGAACACCAGGTTCGCACCAGGAAGACACGGTCGCTCACCATCAGAAAGACAGGAGCACAAACGCTGAGTGACATTTAAGCTCACCGCAAACCTAGATGTGTCACCTGAGACCTGGTGAACATCCATTTAGTTTTTATTAGTTTGAGTGTTAGTTTATACTTATTAGGAACTCCTAAATAAGCGGGAAGGATCAAATTAATATAAGAGACTGCATTTAAAAGCTTAAGACTACTAATGTTAAACATTTTCCTTTTTAAAATGTTGGTTGTCAACCACCTTTTAAGTTTTGTATATATTGTCTGTGAAAGTTCTCAGTCATCCAGGTCATGGTACTCTAAAGAGCTTGGAAAGAAAAGCGCTGATTTTTGTGAACATGTCTTTGTTGCCAAAAACATCACAACAGCAATGACCAATCACTACAAGGCAAACTAAACAGGCTTATATTAGCAGATAGCATTAGCCAAACTGGTTTTTCACTGCAATAAACAACTTTTCCTTACTTACCTCAACCCCTCAGGATAGTTTCATAGCATGATTTCTTTGGCTAACTGTCAGAGGCAATCCTCAGTATTGCTCCATCATAGACATCATGAATAAACAACACAAACAAGTCTTTCATCAGCTCTTCATCACTTACTTTTTCCGTGTGTAGAGGTAAGGCTCTACCATATCCACAAAATCTCTGGGTGCCTTGTGTCCATACCCTGGCATGTCCACGATGGTGAAGGCTTTGCCCACTCTGAAGAAGTTCATCTTCTTTGTGTGACCCTGAAGGTAAGACACAGGCAAAGCTTATGATGTCCAGATATTGATGAACTCAGTCATTGCAGCATCAGTGAGTGTGTTTCAACTTTGTAACATTAAATTACAATGTTTAGTTTTTATTAGTTTCAGTCTTTTTATTTATCACAAGGAGGAGCAGCATGTAAGAAGTTCCAGATGGGGAAAACATGCAAACATGTAGACATCATAGTCTCTATAATCAGGCTGATTATGTGTAAAATTAAAACCATTGATATTTTTTGTCTAGTTATTTTTTCCACTCTTACTTTGATTTTCAGATAAGTTTTAAATAACCAGAAAAAATCCTGATTCTTGCCGATTGTTTGCAACCCTCATAACGCAAACACAGAAATGGAAGTGAAAAGATGGAGTAGCATGTCAGTGCAGTGTGTGATCTGGGTACAAGCGAACTTGTAGAACTTTGGCAAACTCATCTGAGGATTTTTGATGTGGCTTCACAAAATTATCACGATCAAAACAACGCAACTGACGACAAAAAAAAAAAATAAAATAAATAATAATAATCACACAGTGTATGCCCAGTTTTATATACACCCTAAACAGATCGCCAGTCTGTTGCAGGGCTTAACACATAGAGACAGACAACCCTTTACACTAACATTCACACCTATGGGAAGTTTAGAGTTACCAATTAACCAATGCTCACTAACTGCATGTCTTTGGACTGTGGGAGGAAGCGGGAATACCTGGAAAGAACCAACACAAACACAGGGAGAGCATGCAAACTCCACAAAAAAAAAATGATGATGACCATGAGGGTGGAAATGACCTCAGGGCCTTTTTATTGTGAAGTTTCTATCTGCCAGTTTCTATCTTATTTTTATCCCTGTGGCAAATGTGCATCTTCTGAGCCAATCTCTTTGTAAAACAGTGACTTTTATTATTTTCTACATGTAACACATTTACAGAACACACACTGAATGGTCCCCACACCAACACAAATTCAATTAAAATGTGCACATCATATTACCAACACTTTCTATAGTGCAAAATTTATGTTTTTAACTTTTATGCTCAGTTTTGTCAAACTGAGAAGTATTTTTGATGATAGCAGGGTACTGAAAGTACATCAGTATCTTTTTAATACATTTTCAGTAAGATAACTAATGTTTGAGATGACTGATTTATAATAGAGGCAGATTAGAGTTTCCTGTCCAAGGTCCAAACTCATCACCTCCCGTTATGTCATGGCAGAGGGAATGATGGGAAATTTGCAGCTTAAATAGGCGTTAAACTGAGTGAGGCATACTCATGTGTACCACCTGAAGTAGTTCCCAGAATTTGCTCCATTTCTTAGATGCAGGTATAAAAAAATGTTATTTTTAGAAATTTTTTTTCTACAAGCTAACCCTCGTCTGTGTTTAAGTGAGTTGGTCAGAAATTCTTACATCTCCTCCCTCGCCGTAAGAAAGAAACTGAATATGCAAAGTGTAATTTGAAGTTTCCACTTCCAAAAAAGGTCATAATTTTAAGAGTATTTAAAAAAAAAAAAGCCATCTAATAGTATAGAGCAGATCATTTTAAGTCATTTTCACAGCCAGAGCGGCCAAAGAACAACAGAAAATCAGCAACAATCAGGTGTGAATGTAAACACAGCATTTTATAAAAGAAATAACTGAGGTTTGTGTTTGTTCACCACTTTAAAGGGAAACAGTGTGTGGAGCTGGAGTGACGAGTTACTCACTGGAGTTTTAGAGACTCGGACTTCCACCTCAGGGGTGAGAGAAAACAGAGCTTTGATGAGAGACGACTTGCCCACGTTGCTCCTGCCGATAAAACACACCTGGAAAACACCAACAGGAAGTCAGCTGCAGATTTGTGTGCTGTAATTTACAGTTCTGCGATTTTTATCCTGGAATCTTTTTCCTGCTCCAGTTGCCACCATATCACCTTTAGCGCCATTTAGCCATGTGGCACACCTGCCAGGTGGACACTGTCATCGAGCTTTGAACGCTTCGCCTTCTGGAGAAGGCCGAGTGGTAACGGAACTTCTCTGTCCTGTTAACACTCGCTGCCAGAGCTTAACGTTCTTCTCCATGAGGTTATAAATCTGATGATTTATTAGCCATGTTCAGTTCTGCTTCATTATTCATGAGGATGAAGAGACATTAGGTTACATTTTTCATCCATTTAGGGTTGAGGAGGGACGAATAAGCTACTTAAAGTCCACATTCTCTTTCTTTACAGCCATTCTACCTGACCCAGAGTCAGGGAAATTATTCTGCACAAGTGTTTTGCGTTAAACCTCAAGTGACCACTGAAATAACTGAGTAAAGTGATCATATTTTACACAAGAATCCTTTTTTAAATGGTTGTTTGTGCTCCTCATACCTACAACATTTACTTTATCATTCAGTTGTGGTTTTGAGTCACTTTTCTGCAAGGAAGAGTAATCCAACCCGACTCATCTTCTGAGCTGATTTCATTGTCACTTTGAGGCAAAATTTCCACCTCAAACCTTTTCCAGCAAGAAATGTTGCTACCCTCACTCTGTTAGCAAAGAGGCTGTGTCCAGTAAATGTGGCTTACTTTGTGAAAGTGCTTTGAGTGCCCAGTAAGAGTAGAAAAATGGCAATTATAAACCAGAAAGGAAACAATTATATTGTAGTGACAAGAAATGGAAAATTATAGTCAAAGCATCAACATGTTTGAAAGAAGACATGTTGTCATGACAAATGCATGGGGGGAAAAAGCCCACTTTTATCATTAAATATATCATTAAGAGCAAACAGAAATATGCGTAACCCTTCCCTTTGTAATCCACTTTGATCAAGTATTTACCTATTAAACAAACCTGCAATGTACTGTTGGGTAATTATCACCTTACATTAACTATTAATGACAGGCTAAAGAAATTCATGATGGACGCAGCTAAACTGGCATCACTGATTGATTTGTGAACTCCCGTTGATCTCAGCACTGCAGTCCTCAATATCTTGTTTCTGTGGCGTCATATTTAAACAAGAGGAACAAATGCTATGTTTTCAGCTAATGCTGCATCCACAGATACCTGCTAATTAGTGCTCAGTAACATCTAAACAAAATCACTCACCAAAACTGGAGCTCAGACTTTTTGGATGGTCTGTTAGTGAAATGAAGTGCACAACACCCATATTATTGGTCAGAACTATGGAATTAAAATGCTCCAAAACGCTCCAAGAGCACAAATGTGGTCCAGAGGTCCAGTTCAGAGACTCTATTTAGCAGTTAAGAGTCAGCTGAGCGTCTGTGAAAGTTAGTGTATCATGATAGTATCAAGATATGGATTTTGAGCTTGTCTGTCTCACTGTGGCGATGGTAACATATACAGATTGGCATTATCCAGCTTTGTAGATCGATATAGATATAGGCCATAGACTGTATATAAGAGATGGAGGTCACTAGCAACTAAGACCATGGTCTCATCAGAAAAGTGTTTTATGAGGTCACAGATTCAGTGAGTAGGCGTATTCTCTCACGACCTTCTTTTAGTACTACTGTACTATGTATGACTGTGCAATGACAATAAAGAGTTATCTTATCTTATCTTATCTTAAAAGCTGAGGAGTTGCATCCTGCTGGCCATTAGAAAGAATGCATGTTTACGGCACTCCCAACACCAGAAGTTATGTCCATGATTTATGTACAATGTTTTGAGCAATGCTGTCCTCTGACCTCTGGCTGTTTGAGATCGGGTGCGTGCTCCATCCTTTCTGCAGAGATATAGTAATCGATCTTATGAGACGGTGAAGAGTGGAAGAGCTTCTCTGCCTCAATCATGTCCTCCAAAGTGGGATCAAAAAGCTGGAACTGTGTCCGGTCCACAGACCTGAAAATACAAATATGGTTCAATTTCATTAGAAAATGTCTGTATCAACAGCTACATGCTACAGATTGAAACAGAAGCCACTGGCAAACTCATTTATATTTTTTAAACGGTAAAAATAGTTCCTCCAAATCTTTTACAATAAAAACCTTACTAAAAATGAAGTCTGTCAAAATGATACCAATGAGGTGCCTCATTAGTTAGAAATATGCTGCAGTGTAATATTATATAATAAGATAAAGTTATTCATGTGCAGTTATTTACAGGCTTGTACCCATTATCTATTACCTACACCTACATTATGTTTGTGTAATTAAAGTAAAGAACTGACACGTTACCCTCCGATTTTTGGAGGCTTGCACTCTCAGAGTGCTTTTTATTGCTTTATTATTTATCATTGTCTTACATTCAGGTATTTTTATTTAATTAAAGTGAGTTCACATGTATTGCTGCCTTGATTGTCTTTGTTTTCATTTTGATTCATGAAAACTTTCACACAGATTTAGTTTCATCTGTACATTTTTCCATAACTTACACATACATAAATATTTTAAATTAAATTAAATTAGTTGTGAGAACAGTGGCATAATTTCTGTTTTATTTGTCGTAATGTTTAATTTTTTTGTGTCTTACATGTTTCTGTGAAGCATTTTGTGCTACTCGTTGTAATGGGTGCTGTACAAATAAACTTGATGATGTTATCTTTCACAGTTATCAGTGCAACTCCAGCAGATGATGCCAGCTCACGTTCACAAAATCTCCACTACTGATGACTAAGAACCAGCCCTGTTTTACGCACCTGTGCAGGTAAGCCTCCAGCTCGCTGAAGGGGTACAGCAAACTTCGCAACTTCTTCGGGGTAAGTGATGTGACCTTCTGCACCGAGGCCAGTTTATGGATCCTCTGCCCAGTGGCACAGCTGACAGCAACCCCAGGCCGGAGCCGCAGGAGCTGCCGGACAGGAAGCATGTTACCCCGCTGATTTCAGATCAGTCAGACCCTGAGAGGAGATGCACACGCGGAGGTCACCTGACAGTTTCGCACAGGTACAGTCCCCCCTGAACTACAGCAGCATAAAAAACCTCCCCACTTCCACTTCTGTAGTTTAAGTGTGGAACACAGTCACTCACTCTTCATGTTTCATAAAACAGTAAATTAGAAAACGTCCGAGCAGATTCTGCGGCTCGTCTTGTTCTCTGCGAGCTTTTCTGATCATATTTAATGGGGGGCAGGGGGAATAAAAGCGTCCAAAGTGACTCCATTCATTTCCTTATATTACTTACCCGAACACCTCCACCTTCACCTTCACGGCTTCATGCGATCAGAGAGCAGCGGAGTTTCTTTGAAAATGAACCTTTAAGCCGCGTCCATCGCTTCTGTTTACACACCGTCCTCCATGTTGCGTGCACCGGTCAAATGCATCCGAATGAAACAGCTCAACAACAGTTCCGCGACACAAGTTTAAAATTCCGATTTTCCCCAACGATAGAAACTTTACCGATATACTTTTTTAAATCAATCAATCAATCAATCAATCTTTATTTATAAAGCACTTTTCATACAGAGAAAATGTAGCACAAAGTGCTTTACATAGTTAAAAGCAGCCCACCCCACCCTCCAACTCACTCCCCACACTCTCAATACACATATATCCCCCCACCCACACACACATACACACACGCGCACACTTAAAGAGTAAAAATTGGGCTGGGCTCGCATGAGCCAAGTGAGGAAACACTATAACAGGGAGCCGTCTGCACCGGGAGCCGGTCACAGACCGCAGCCTCCAGGCTGGGCACACAGCAGGAGGGAGGCAAAGGAGCCCCCCAGCCAGGCTGAGAGGACCCCAGAGACCCAGCAGCCACGGTCAATAACAGCCCCGGTGCAGAGAGCGCCCTCCGAGGAAACACTGGAGATATGACGCAATACAATATATATAGGGTAAAATGATAAAATAAATAAGAACAGGATACAATATAAATAGAATAAGAAGATTAAAAAATGAATAAGAATAAAATCAAACAAATATTAGGTAAATCCTAAATTAATAATAGAATAACAGGATAGAATAAATAAGCATAAAATAAATAAACGCTAAGTAAAAGCTAAATTAAAAAGGTGGGTCTTGAGCCTGTTCTTGAAAACATGTACGTTCTCTGCGGCCCTGAGCTCCTCCGGCAGGCTGTTCCACAGACGAGGACCATACCACTGAAACGCTGCCTCTCCGTGAGTATGTGTCCTGACTTTAGGGACAATCAAAAGGCCAGTACCAGAGGACCTCAGGGTCCGCGAGGGTTCGTATGGTAAAAGCAGATCTGAGAGATAGGAAGGCCCAAGACCATTAATACATTTAAAAACCAATAAAAGAACTTTAAAATCGATCCTGAAACACACGGGGAGCCAGTGCAGCGATTCTAAAACCGGTGTAATGTGGGCCCGCCCTCTGGTCTTCGTCAGCACACGAGCTGCCGAGTTTTGCAAGAGTTGTAAAGTTGAAATATTCTTCTTAGGAAGACCAGAGAGCAGGGCATTACAGTAATCAATGCGACTGGTAATAAAAGCATGCATCAGCATCTCCGTGTTGGCCCGAGAGAGAATAGGGCGGACTCTGGCTATATTTTTTAGATGATAAAATCCAATTTTAGTTACATGTTTAATATGTGGGATAAAACCAAGCTCAGTCAAAAATAACACCCAGGTTTTTCACTTGTAGCGAAGGACATAGTGAAAATGCCTCTAATTTAGACAAGAGTTTCTCTCTCTGAGCCTCAGGACCGACAATTAAAACTTCAGTTTTGTCCTGGTTAAGTTGTAAAAAGTTTTCTGCCATCCAAGATCTTATATCCAAGATACAGTTAAAGAGGGCATCCATTTGTCTGGTGTCATCAGGAGACACGGAGATGTACAGCTGCGTGTCATCAGCGTAACTGTGGAAGTTCACTCCATGCCTCCTGATGACACTGCCGAGAGGGAGCATATACAAATTAAAAAGTACAGGGCCTAGAACCGACCCTTGAGGCACACCACATGTCATTCTATGGATCTTAGAGGAGCATGTATCCATACTCACCATAAAAGTTCTGTCAGAGAGATAGGAAGTGAACCAGTTGTGTACAGCACCAGAGAGGCCCACCATGTGTTTCAGTCTGTTTAAAAGAATAGCGTGGTCTACTGTATCAAAGGCTGCGCTTAGATCCAGTAGCACCAGGACTGAGAGCTTTTGGGAGTCCCAGTTACATCTAAGATCATTTAAAACCTTTAGGAGAGCCGTCTCTGTGCTGTGGTTCACCCTAAATCCAGACTGGAATATCTCCAGGATCTGTCTATCATTGAGAAAATCAGTAATCTGAGTAAAAACAAGTTTTTCTAAGACTTTACTTAAAAATGGTAAGTTGGATACAGGTCTGTAGTTATTAAAATCATTACAATCCAAATTGCTCTTCTTCAGAAGGGGCCTCACCACCGCCGTTTTAAAGGCAGCAGGGAAGACACCCAACTGAAGAGAGCAATTCATCATGTATAAAAGCTCAGCCTCAAAAAATCCATAAAGTGTTTTAAAGAGTGAAGAAGGAATTGGATCTAAAAGACATGTGGTGGGTCTCACTGTGGAGAAAACTTTCTGAAGGTTCTCAGCATTAACCAGGACAAAGCTGTCCAGTGTCTCCTCAGGTACAATCGAGCCCTCAGATGTATTTAAAATCATATCACGATTAGATAAAATATCAGATCTGATGGCGCTGATCTTTCCCCTGAAGTGGTCTGCAAACTGCTCACAGAGTGAGTCTGTGGGGGTTCTTTGGGAGCTGTTAAAATCAGGGTTAAATAAGTGATCTATGGTGGAAAAGAGGACCTTGGGATTATTTTTGTTAATACTGATTATTTTGGCGAAGTATGAATTTCTTGACTTCCTTAATGTATTATTGTACACTTTAAGTTGCTCGCAAAATATTTGATGGTTGATATTATTTTTAGTTTTCCTCCATCTCCTTTCTGCTGCCCTGCAATTTCTTTTGAGTTTTTTGACTTCTTCGTTTCTCCAAGGTGATGCATGTTTTACGTTAATCTTTTTGGTGGTGAGTGGAGCAACGGAGTCAAGGCTTTTCTTCAGTTTGCTGTTGAAATAACTAAAAATCAAATCGCAGGATGCAGGTAAAATCACAGGGGGGCATTCGTCTAAAACCCTGGTAAAATTTGCAGCCACTTCAGAGGTTAGATAGCGCCTCCTCACAGTTCGCACCGAGGTCTCCCGCTGAATAAAACCGGTGATGTTAAAAAACACACAGTAGTGGTCAGAGACAGCCAAGTCAACAACAGAGGACACGCTGGTGGACAGCCCATGGGTGATGACCAGGTCCAGAGTGTGTCCTCTGTTGTGAGTCGGCTGCGTGACGTGCTGGGTAAAATCCAAACAGTGAAGAATGTTTAAGAATTCTTTTGTTGCAGGGTCAGAAGGATTATCTATGTGCAGGTTAAAATCACCGGTTAAAATTATCATGTTATAGTCCCAATCAACAACAAAACAAAACAATCGAACAACCATTTTTTAAATATCCTGTTATTCTGTTTTATTTCTCACAGAATGAGATGTTTCACTTCATGCAGAACGCTTTGTTGTAATACATTGAAGTTTGTACTTTTTGTGTAGGCTGCTTAATCTATATTTTTACTTGTTGATTCTTTTTTTAATTTCATTTTATTTTTAGTTAGGGATTCACTAATTGTTATCCATCATTACAAATCTAATTTCAGTGGTTGTTTATGTAGTCTAACATAGGATGAGCAACTCTCCTATTTTTTTTGCACTTGTTGACTTGTAAAAGCCTATATGACTTTTTTTTATTTTATTTCACCATTCATTAACTGTACAGAGAAGGCATCGTTTAAATATGGTAAATTTTTCTTTAAGCAAACAGTATTTTTAAAGTTCTTCATGACTGGGCCAAGTGTCCTCTTTTTTGGAAATCAAAATACGGTCACCCTAGTATAACATCATGAAACTAAAACCATTTTTGTTCATACTAAACATATGTAAACCAACACTGCTTGGTTTACAGGAACAAATTATTAAGACTGTAAAATATTTGGATTTAACAGAAAGTCAAAGTTTATAGAAGGTCCCCAGATCTCTGCAAATGTTATTTTTATTTCTCCTTCAATTCTATTCTGTTCTGATGAAGTAGATAGAAACAGATGATAAAAAGCAGTCTCTAGTTCTTGTTTGTGTGTGTATTATTTTATTTTAGCTTAGTTTGGATTGAAGAAGCTTAAAGACGAACAAATTTTAGAAATTTTACCATCATTCAATGATTTTTATTTTTTATTCTTTTAGTCTATTTATTTATTTATTGTTCAACCCAGTTCAGTTTTGAATTTTGTTCTGTTAAAGTGAATTTATACAAAATGTTGCTTCATTTAAATGTGCCTAGTTTTTATTTTTATTGTGGTTAATTTTCACACTGTTTTTCAGTTTTCACTCCAGGATGTCCTTCATAACCTGTCATAAAAATTAAAATGTAGTTCCTGGTTCATGATTTCAGTTTATTGTGTGTTATCTGCTCTTTGTACAGCTTTTTATATCACTGGCTTTGATAAGTGCTACACAGATAAACTTTATAATTATTATCATCATACATGGCACAGCATATGATGATAATCTGTGTTTCCTTTTGAAATGCTGCTGTGATCTGTAACAGCCCAGTTTACACTCTAAATCCCGCTGATGATACCAGCTCCCATTCAGAAAACCTGCACGAGGAAAAAGGAGGAGGGAGTAATCCCAGCCCTGTTTTCTGTAACTGAGACATTTGTGAACAGACGCTGGCAGCTGGCCCATCAAGCTGCCCATCATCCTGTTTCCCATGAAAATGTCATGTTATGAAACATTTTTCCATGTGGTTTAAATGAGCAACGCTGAAATGAGTCTGATGATTCCATCTCCATCCCCGTGCTGCTCTAACGTCACTCTGCTTATTAAAAGGTGATTTATGAGCGTGAATCCTCGCTCAGATTTCCTCACGCTGATGCACAGAAACATTCCTGGTACAGCTCGAGCTGTCTCATACATCCTCCCTCACCCTCTCACTGAGGATTACTCAGGATTAGAAATCTGACGTTTAGGCCGAGCACGCCAGAGAAATGTCTCTATAAATTTGCCTATAGGAGGTGGCAGTGATAAGAGCGACTCCAGCCTCGCTCCCCCCACAGCATTCTTCTTCTCTGAGACTCCCGAAAGGAAATGGACTTTCATGTGGAAATGGTGGCAATAGAGCAGTTCTCCTCCTTCCTGTAATACTCTCATATTCACCCAGCTTTGACCGATGGTTTGTAAAGCAGACTTTTATTTCAAGAAGGAAACGTTGGGCACATTTTGGGGCTCTCATCTATACCTTCACTCGCCACACGGTGGCAGCGCAGACTGCTGAAAGCACTCATCCACATATGTTAAACATCCATCCTGCTGCTCCATCTGCTTTTATGATTCATAGTATGTTCACTGAACACATTAATTCACAGTCACCGGCTTACAGCCCTCACATCCCCCCGTGCTTCAGTCTTTTATGTGCTAATACCTGCAGCTTTTTCATTACCTCCCATTTAAGAAAATATATGCTGGGAATCCAGCTGCATTAAGTGTCTGATCAAAGTAGAAGATGGAACTGGTTGGTTCTTCCTTTACTGTGTCTGGCACACGGAGAAGGAAGTGGAGCCCAGTTTACAAATTAAAAGCTCCTCTCTGCCTTACATTATCATTTTATTATTTCACAGAGGGATCTGCAGCAGGGGAGACTCATAGGTAGAAGTCTTCGAACCATTAACCACAAATCGCCCTAAAAAATCTATAAGAGGGAGCATCAAAGGTGAATAACTGCAATGAGCCTGTACTGCTCTAGCTCAACCCCAGTCCGGTGCGTTTAGTGATTTATGAAGTGACACATATCAGACAACTGGCAAATGCAGGCTCATTTAAATGCTTATATAGCATCTGGAAGGTTTTTTATTTTTATTTTGATTGAGTGGGTGTCCCTTTGCTTACTTTTGATAAGTCAGCATGGCTCTCTGTCCATCCTTGCGGTTTGTACCTCACAGAGAGCCTTTTTGAACTTCTCGTGACAATTTTGTACCTTAATGTGATGCTACAACAAGGATTCTTAAAAGAAAAAATTCAAAGATTAATCGATGTGCTTGGAAACAAGCTATCCTTTGTATTTTTACATTTTGAGTGCAATTAGTTTCTATCACAAAGTCATGTTTCATTCAGACTTTAAGTATGGAATTAAAAATATATTAAATATCATCTTAAAAGCAGACGTAACCAGGTCTAGGGGGATAAATGATGGGAAAGGGATGAGAGGGACCACAGAGGTGGGGAATGGTGAGCAGGGTGGCCATGAGTGCTCTCATGGCTCTGTGTCCCCATCCTACACTGTGAGCCACAAGATCAAATGCCAGACCAATCAATCGTCCACCAAGCAGACATCTATAGCACGAGCCATGATGGCCTTTACCTCCCCAGGGTGCATATCAATAAAAAAAAGAGATATCATACAAAATTGATTGTCCCCAAACAACCTGCACACCCACACCATCAAGCCTGAGAAAAGCCATCGTCACTCGTTGTGTTACTAATTCTCTTTGCGTCTCCATCTGTTCCTTTTGTTCGGTTTGATTTATGTCCAATTATTACTGATTTTTATCTACTATCACTTGATACACTTGATTTTTCCATATTTTTATAAAAAATTTTCTTTTGTGTTTTATTTAAAAAAATTATTTAATCGCTTAATATTTCATACAAAACATTTTTATTGTATTTTTATGTTTTTTTTATTTGTACTGTTGTTACGTTCCATTTAAAATTTGTTATTAATTACACTGAATTTAATTGTAAATGTATGATTTCATCTTGTAATTGATTTAAATTGTTCTTTTTTGGATAGATAAAATCTGCAGTTTCTGAAACAATCTGACGATCTTACTCTCCACGTCTAGGCTTTAAAGCTATTCTGCTTCTATCTATGCAAAATATGTTCCAGTGGTGATTTGTCATATTTAACATGTCCAAAAGTTTCGTGAATCATGCAAAGCTAATCTCGTTTAGTTCACAAATACAAATACAAAAAGAAAAAGAAAAAATAAATAAACATAAATAGCTGGAAAGGCACAGAATAGCTTCTATTTAACATTGGAGAGCAAAGAAAGAAGTCCAGCTGCAACGCTGCGCAGCCACCCACAAACACCCACACATTTGCTTCGATGGCGCTTTAATCTCTTTCTCGATTATCACAGAGCTCGACCTCCATGACCTTTTCAGGCCCATTAAATGCTTCATTTGCATGTTAACCAGGCAAAGGCCAACCCCCCCCCCCCCCCCCCCCCTCCCCCAGGCACCCCCACCTTTCCTTTGGCCTCCTCCCAAAGCGAAGTGACAGTGCCACAATGGAGACGTGCGCCACCAGAATACCAAAGCTCGCCCCTCCCCATCATTCCTTGCTTTTGTCTGCTCCATAGGATGAAGTACAGAGGAGTTTATCGAGTCAGGAGGTCAAACCGTCAATACGCCTCATGCAAACACCCTTGACAGTCACATCCACCAGCCACAAGGGCAAAAAGACAACTGGAGATTAACACGGCCTGTGTTTGCTCTGTTGCCCATCTGGCAGAGCTGGGAGCTGTCAGGTCTCACACCTGTGGCAGACCATTCACCAGCGGTCAGCACGTGGAGGAGAGGAAGCTCATGTCTCCCTTTGTCTGTGTTAAATAAACACTCAGAAGAACGAGGTCATCCACCCTCCTGTAACCTGCAGATCAGTAACATTTATCCTCCTCACCAAACTTGAGCTAAGACTGAGTGGAGCTGCACCTCTTTAATGAGAACAGTGTAAATCATGAGCTACTGTGATACGGTCTCGTCACTCCTTATTCTTCTCTGTGTCTCTCTGAAAATCTCCCATGAACACAGCATAAACATTTTGGCAGGCGCCGCTCGGAGGATATTAGAGCACAAGCTCCGAGCGCTCAGGGATATCGATTTTCCTTTAGCGGCCAAGAACCTTGGCTCTCCTGGCATCGATACGTTGAGGAGAGGAGGCTGAGCAAGAAGAAATGACCTTGAGCCAGGAAGCAATCACGACAAATAAAAAGCCTGGGAAGGAAACCCAGGGAAACAAAACACGGAGGATGTTAAAGGGTAAAGAGACTGTGGGCTCTCCAGAATCCCAATACAGATGAACTCAGATTATTTGAAGTTTAAAGGAGCTCTTTGCTTCCAACTCTTATATTTTCCCTTGGGATGATGCCTGCATATCTGTTCAAGCTGGATTTACATTAAATAATTAGAGTCTGTGCATAAGCTGTGCATCTAGACGACTAAAACTGGCAACTGAAGACATAAAAAGCACATCCAGAACGCATGCAAACATCTTCCTTCAGCAACACGAGTTTCACTGCTCAGTTTAAACTCAAAGCAGAGGTCAGAGGGTTTAAATCTGCCTGCTTTCATGTATACTGTAACCGGCATGTACCCTAACTGCTGAAAATAAGATGGTGTTTCATAAAAGCAAAAGTGTCAGATGGAAAAAATAGCACCATCTAGTGTTCACATGAAGACAATTTAAACTTGAGCAGCCAGAAGGACTTTAATTTTTTGCTTTTTAATCTTTAACCTTTTTAATCAGTTTAAAGATGTCATATTTTGCTCACTTCCTGTTTTTATTCTCGGATTATACTAGAATTAGAGGGCTTCAGTTCATCCACTCTCTGAAACAAGCTTTTATTAGCTTGTCCTCCTTTAGTTCAGGTTTCCTATAATTGGCTGATTTTGAAAAAAAGAAAAAAAAGAAAAAAAAAAGAAAAGACCAGCAGGTGGGTGGAGCTTCTGTACTTGTGACATGACCACAATATGAATATCACCTCTGTGACGCCAGAAACAAAAAATGTGTGAATCTGAGTGTTTTAGGTATTAACACTAAAATGTTTCTGGGGAATTTCCCAGTTAAAAGAGCTGTTCAATTCCTCAGAGTGTCTAAAAAATTAGAAAGAAAACATTGGCTACTGACCATCTGACAGCGTGTGCCATTATCCGATCTCCTCTACAAACCAGTTTTGAAAAGAGCATTGATCAGCTCTTAAGTCAAGACTGGCAGGATGAAGATATGCTCAAGAATCATGTTTGTTGGGCTTAATTTTGCATTTCATTCTATCTATTTGTACCGTACCTACATTATTTGGTGCACAGATGAGATGATGGTAGGTAAAAAACAAAACAAAACAAAATACCCAAAACTTGTGATTTAAGGGTTAGATCATTTTAGGTTTTATATTTCATATCAGCTTAGATGATTTGAGTCAAACCTATCCTTCTGAAAGTTAAAAATCTCCTGAAATTTGTATAACAATTTTGTCTTTGCCTCAGAGTTGACCTTCTGTTTAGATTTCTGGCTTATTTTAGCTAATCTGCTTATTCCAGAGAATTTCTTGATGCTACAGTCTGTTTCAGGTCAAGGGGAAATGGAGTTTTACTTGTGTTTGCATGCTCCAACAATAAATAGCACCTGAAACAACAAGCACAGACTCCGTATTTCTTTTTCTGGGTCATATACAGAGTCATAGGAGACCAATTAAAAACCACAGGACACCAGTTCCTTCAGGAGCAACGCAGCGATCTATCTGCCGTGGGAAAAGTGGAAGAAATGAGAGATGAGGTAAATGGCATTGAGCTGATAGGCCTCGATCCAGAAACTGTGAACTGTTGTTAATTCATCTGATGCATTTGTCAGTGTGGAAATGAAGTGTGATCCTCCCACAGAGCTGCGCTGTGAGGTAACCTTCAGATTTATTAGGTCATGTTTCAGGATTTAGACTGCTCCCCACTTCAACAAGACCATTACCACTGCCAGCAGCTAACTCTCTCTCTCTCTGCTCCCTATTGCTTCTTCTCTACAGTCTTTGTCCGTCACACACTCACAAACCCACAATCCTCTTTGTGTCTCAGTCTTTCTCTCTTTCATTCCACAGAGATGATTTATTTTGTTTCTCCCCCTCTCCTCCTCCTCCTCCTCTACTCGTCAGCCGCCCTCGGGGTCAGCGCCGAGCTCCATCACTCTGTCTGGATTCTTAATCCCCACACTGGAGACGCCCGTGCCAATACAGGAGAATAACAGATTAAAAAAACGCATCCAAAGCCCCGAGTATCTCCCCTTCCTCTGCCTCTGTCTCTGCCTCCCTCCGTCCTCACCACAGATAAGTGGAAAAATAAACTCGGGGGAAGCTAAGCCGGAGTTGAGAGGCAAGTCATCGACCCAGGGATGACAGGGAAGCTTCCAGCACGGTGGTTAATGAAGGTGATGCAGTAAAGCAAGGCCCTCTGCAGAAGCTCCTCTGAGTTATAACACCGGAGCCTTGGGAGGTGACACGAGTGCTGGCAGGAAGGTTTCCACTTGGCTGCAATTGTCTAAGGAAGATACATGGATGACCCGCACAGGCAAATACACGAGTAGCTGAACATAAAAATAATGAAACCCAGGACTCTGCTTCCACATAACTAAAACTGATGGCATCTTCACCTCAGGGAGGTCAAAGTCACAACTTTGGCTCCAAAGTGAATGGTGGGTGGATGAGTATTAAAGGGTTTCATTATGGAAAATGTAAATATACAACTTAAAAAAGCTTTAATCGGACAATCCACCAATCCATGGCTCATGCTAATATTTGCATGGCTTTACAACAAACCGGTGACCTTAAAGCAGAATCTTTAGACAAAGCGGCTGCCGTCCTTTTGTTCGGGTACGAGACTCCCCTCCCTGTTGTGTGAGAGATGGGAGAGCGGAGAGGAGGGAGGGCTGAGACAGAGCAAGATAATGGCTGTGTCAGTTTCACACTGCTGTCCTCTCAAAATCTGAGCCAGGGGGAAGATGAGAGGAAAGTGGAAAGCAAGTGTATTTGTGCTTGAAGCAGTATTTTCACCTTTAAAACCCACCGACTAGGTCTGAGGCTGTTTTTGGTTTTAGCCATATGCTAAATGCTAATTTTCACATTTTCAAAAGATGCTTCATATCAAAAGAAATCCTATATTGTGGCATTGCATGATTTTAAATGTAGGTATTTAAAGAGAAAAAATAGAAATGTAGTGCCTAACCTTAACTCAAGATTTTATTATCAGGACTGAATCTCTTAACCTTAGCAAGTGATGTTGACTTGCCTCATCCTAAACAGACATATTCCAATACTTCATGAGGTGAAATTATATTATAAGCCAAATCACAAGTACTTTGGTAACCAGCTGAATTGCACAAAGCTAAACAGATGGATTCAAATGCTGGATCAACTCTCAATATGAACTCTCAATATAATGCTGGATACTTAAGTCAATAAAAAAGGGAAACAAATGCAGTTATGGAGTGACGTAGGCACTGGTGGTTTGAATGACAAGTGATGGCCTGTGAATTATCTTTGACTTCTCTGCTCCAAACCACCTTAAAGTTCCTTAAGAAATCCAGTTTGGGATTTCAAAAATTCACCTGCATGGACTTGTACCATTTGTCCAGGCAAGAAAAGAGTTATTGAGACACAAGGATAAAGACAGGTGTCAACGACAGAGCAGTTGTGGTAGCACAGCTAAATAAACACTTTACCCTTTTCTCTCTATGAAGGCTTTTTTTCACTCTTCAGCTAATCCTGGTTTCTATTACATATGCATACTTATACTGTGATGTGTATATTTTATATCAGCATGTTTACACAAAACAGTTCTTGGCCTTAACACTGAAAAGCTGACTTCACTATCTGCTGATTCCAGGAACACTGGTGACCCTGAGAGCCGACAGAAAAATCAATCAAAACACTGAACTCGGTCTGATTGACCAAATCATCACCAAAATGCACAACAGAAGCTCCTGTGGGCAACAATGACACAACACAGCCACAGTCCCACTCATTTCAGCTGGATACGCTTCTATAAACCTCATATGAACCAATGCTTTTTAACCTGCTTCCACCCCAGCTCCTCCTTAATGCAAAAGCTGGTGTGTCTCAGTTATGCACTGAAGCACGAACTGAAAGCTGATCTCAGCTACACACCTGTAAAATTTCCTGACTGGAACTTGTAATATTGACATGATAAAATTAGTCACCAGACAGACACGTAAACACCTGCTGAAGTACTTCAACCAGCCTTTGTGGTTGCACCTACTGCTTTAGGTGTCTCCATAGTAACACATACAGGCACACAACACAGACAGACTAACATAGGGCTTGTATCAGCTGGTCACATGAGTGTTTTGAGCTACGCAATTGCATATCCAGCATGAGTTCTCCCACAGATATGTGGGATGAATCAAACTACCAGTTTCTTACACTTTTTTCAAACTAGCCATTTTACTTTTGTGTCATCCAGTCTTAAAAAACATTCATTGCTGCAGGGTTTACTGAGAGGTTTGGTATCATGAAGCTCCAACCCCCAAATTCCCTGTATGGAACAAACCAATGCAGCGATTTCCACATGAAATCTGAGGAAAAGTATTGTGGTTGCAAAAGAAAAGAACTTATGTGTCTTGCTATGCATATCTTGTGCTAACAGCTCCATTCTTCACCTCTAAATACCTCAGGAGGTTGGTTGAAGAGGGATGCACTGTCCTCCCTCCTCCTCCTCCCTCTGTGTCCCTTTAAGGCCCCGACAACAGGACATCACTGCACCCAGAACACACACTGTTGGCTCATTGTGACTCGTTGGACTCGGACAGCACGGCACAATGTGTTTATTGGCTGCATGTGGCGCTTTAGCCATCCGGCTCCCACCCCCACACGGGCCCCTGAGCTCAGTCTGCATGGTGCCAGTGGCAGGTGGGGGCTCCGGCTGGACCGTAAGGTCATCTGTGCGGGGACAATGAGGCGGAGGCTGAGAAGGGGAGGGCAGAGTGGATATGTGTGTGGACAGTGAGTGAAACAGAGCAGGGAGAGTCTGTCTGCAGGAGCAAAGAGGATTAAAGCCAGAAGTGTGTTTAGTGAGGGAGGGGCGGGCGGAGGTAAACAGCGAAGGAGCAAAGCGCTGTTCAGGTTGAAGAGAGAGAGGTCGGGAGAAAATATTTGCTGTGTTCTCCGTTACGTAAATCCACGCTTAATTATTGGAAGTGCTGGAAGTTAGTATCACTGTAATTCCTTTGACAAGAAGCCAATGAGAGTTTTCCTAGGCCTCCGAGTTATCAATGAAAATAAGATATGTGAGAAATAAAAGTTTAGAGTCAGAAAAGATTATCCTGCTGAACAAAAAGTGTATGACTCATAAAGTAAAATATTGAAGCTAGGCTGTAAACAAACTATACCACGGTCCCATGACTTTAATGTCAATGGCTTTACGTTGCTGTATTTGGCACGATAGCCTGGATATCCCCAAACATCTTCCTCAGTCTCAATGAACTACTTGTTAGCAACTAGTTAAAAAAAAATTACACAATTACTTCAAGACAGAGAACTTGAACCGCAAAAGGGTAACTGGGTATTTCCATATAAAACCAACCAAATGTGAAGCAAATTCCCACCTGATCTTTTCACAATAATTTGTTTTATTTCTTTGTACAATAACTTTATCATATTTAATGAAGTTGTAAATATTTTTAGAATGACAGGCACATAGGACTGAGCCAAAATTTGGTGTTCATTAGCTCAAGTTACTTTTTCCAGGATTTTTGAACCCTTATAACCATATTTAAGCTCCAGTTAAAAAGGCAACAAATTACAGTCTAAAGGCAAAATATGTTTTTAGTTCAATATGATTCTTTCTATAACCAGCTGGGAACATCAATATGATGGGACACATCGCAGTTTGAATAACGTGCAGCAGTTCAATATCTGTGACACAAAGGAAAAGAAACCAGCACTGGTACTCTGGATGTTTGATGAGTTTTCTAATAATTTGCTGGAGGAAACATCAGAAAAGTGCATTCTGGGTAAATTTTCAAGGCTTGTATCATGATGGGGCATAGGTGACTATTCAAAGCACATTAGATCATATGAAACTCTTTTTCTAACCTACATTTTAACATCGTATGCCAGATGACATTGGCATTTACATGCTCTTTTAAATATTTTGGACGCATTACATAATTCAAACAATTTAAGGCCCTAGGAATTTAAACATGCATGAGGTGGGAGGTGATTTTTTTATGAAATGACCCAATTTATATCTGAGTTTTAGGACTCACTGCTGCAGCACTCCATCCACATCAATAATGCAAAAGAAAATCATACTCTAAACTGTGGCTGAGGGGGACCGAGTAGTTCAGCTAAAGTTTAAAGTGTGGCTGTGATCCTGAGTTGATTACACCCATTCACACAGAGCAGAATAGAAAATGACTTGAGTTTTATTCATATTTATGAATATGGCCAATTTTTGTATTCGTTGGCTATTTGTATCTCCAAAGTTGAATGTTTTTTTTTGTTAACTAACACAGGTTTTATTTTTGGTGTATATTTACTACAAGTAAGTATTTCATATTTCGGCACTTTGTGACAAATTTAGCTTCAGTTGTCAAATATAATTAAATGCTCTTAACTTACAAAAGTTCATCTCTCCCATCCCTGCAATACCTATAGAAGTTGTTGCTGAGATACTTGACTTTGGCCTGAAGCGTTGGAGTGACCACATGGCATCTGTCTGTCTGTAACACTGGTGTGCAGAACAGCAGACACAGACAGAGCTGTTTGATGAGTTCTTAACCTTGCAAAGCCTCATAAACATCCTGCAGAGAGACCTTCCAACTGCTCATTCCTCTTTTTGTGTGCAGACTTGTGTGTTTTGTGTGCCACTCTCATCCGATCGTGGAATTTGCCGCTTGCAAGTCTTTCACTTTGAGACGACAGCGCGCTGCCCTCCGTCTTGTTAGAGTGGTGATTGATTGAGAAGGTCTGGCAGTCCTGAGCCCCCTGCTCGGTTCATTTGTTATACATTTATAGTTCATAATCCATCTGCTCTCACCTCTTCACATTCCATGCCATTTTTCATCCCTCCTTTTGTATCAGGGGGGTCATTTTTCTATACGCCTGTGATAGATTGTTTAGTGTCTGCAGCCTATAATTGGCCCAGATAGTGGGAAGACTCACATGTGTTTATGATTAGAGCCCGAGGCTGTGCGGAGATCTCTTCATCATCACTCACAATAGCTGTCGAAACCTCACTTATTGCACTAAGTTGATTCATTAAGCAGTTCCAGGGCGTGTTGAGGGTAGAGTGGTGCTATGTGTAAAAGTGGCACACAGTGAGCATTTAAAAAGATGGCAAATAGTGCAACTTTTCCCCTTATTTGTAACTTAAAGCGCAGTCGATCCTTACTGCATGTGACCTGCAGGTGCCAGTAGAGGACCATGCATGAACGAGCTGCAGCTGAGTCACTCAGAGTTTACCATCTGTTGCTCTGCAAGAGTTCCCGGGAGATGCCAGACACGGGAGGTAGAGCTAATGCTTGTTACAGCCTCATCCCAGGTTTTATTAGTGTTTTTTTTATTACTATTTATCCCCACAGCTTTCGACTCTTTTTTTCCTGGTCACTCTTCGCAAAGCCTGAGGGAGGGTGAAGCTTTTACTGACATGGCCAACTTCAAGACAAAAAGTGGCCTGAAATTAAATCCTCCTGAAAAAGAAAAAAAAATCTAATACACACAATTTATTTTAATGATAGCTTAGCTTTATTACTGAAATGAAAAACCCAAATTGAACAGATGACGAGCTGCACTCGGGCCAATGTGAAAACAACCAGAAGCAGCTGAAAAATAGCAGAGAACATGCAAACTCCTCATGCTTACAGTAACTACAGGACAAGGTTAAACAGCACGGCTTTCGAATTTGCAAGCCAGAGGAATTTTCTGACCTCGATTTGTGGTTGCATGCCAAACATGGTTGTAAAGATTTTGGATTAATGTTGACCTATTTTCCAAACAGGGATTTTTCAAATGTATCAGCACAGCTACTTCACCTATGCATGACCTACAAATGATAAAATTCAAGCTTGATTTACTGCTAAAGAATAACTAAAAGATTTACTATGGAACATTGCATGTTGAATTTACTGCTAACATTGCATGTTGAATTTACTTACTGGTTGTATGGATGATTCACCAAGATTTAGAATCATTTGTGGTTTGTTCAATCTGTCTTATATTTATTATAAAATGCTGTATTATTCATTGGTGCAGTGTTATTAACTCAACATTTATAGTTATTGAGACATTTTAGGGGGAATTAATAGAAAAGGACTAAAAAGGTTTTGACATTCCACCTTAGATGTACAACTTTTATTCATATACATTAAATTTTTCAGTACAGTGTCACTAAGGGAAACATTGAGCGTACATACAGTATGTTTCAGCAGTGAATTACAGCCAGTTTTATTGTCATCTTGCTGCTTGTCATGCTGCATGTTAGCTTTAGTGAACATGAGCTAAATGTGCAGGTTTGAGTGGAAAGTGCTCCAAGCAGATGACGATCAGGCGAAAGCGCTCCAGAAATAACAGTGTCAAAGTGAGAGCTCCCTTCAGTATCAGGCAGGAACCCACCCACAACCCCCACAGCGGGTGTTGTAATCTGGATGGATGACTGACCTCTGTGTGTGTGAGAGGAAGAGAATCCTTAGAGCAAAGTGAGGGTGGTGTGTAATGAGAAAGAGTCTGATCTCGCTCACCGTGTCACTAAAAGCACGCTTTGGTGGCTCGTTCCCCTTCTTTGTCCTCATCGCTCCAGAGGACAGCTGTGCTTTTTTTGTCCTGTTATGAGACCTGCAGCTCAAGTGAGGACACTGTCACACAGAAGGAAAAGAAATATCATGGTGAAGTATTGACAGCTAAGTATGTCTGAGTTCTAACCTGACGTGTAGATGGGTTTAGCTTAGCTTAGCATAAAACTCAAGAAAGCCTGCCATTGTACAAAATAGTAAAAAAAAAAAGTCAGTTAACTTTCACCTGGAACCCAGAAACAGCAGCTTTCCTTCATTCTGTTCATTAATAAGTTAATGAAAGTAATCCACCGTGGGAAAAGACAGCATTAGAAGTGTAAGTAGCTAATCGGCAGCTAAGACCAACGAACCACTGCTGCAAACTTGGCATTAAATATCTCCAAAGACCTGCACAGGTAACATGCTAACACACAAGCAATAGTTAACACTGAAAGGCTGCAAAGCCAAAATGATGCTGAACAGCAAACAGAAGCACAGACCTGAACCATGGTGTACAATGGTATAGAAGCTTGTGTCCTGCTACTAAAATAAAAACATATTTTAATATTCATGAGCAAAAAAAAAAGGTTATTGTCTCAAAATTCCAGCTTGCTAACTTAGGCTCTTGAGAAAATCAGTTAAAACTGAGAAAATAACTTGAAATTTTGACTTATTGTTGACTTATTGACTGGTTAAAAAAACAGAGATTTTTTTCAGCGGTCGAAACAAGCTTTCCTATGAAGTGAAATTAGAGCGTGTTAATGTCACGAAAAGGCTTGGTTAGCAATATTAACCCTCACACTCTATGGTTCAGATGTATGCTAAATATTGTTAAGTAACATTATCTTATAGGCATACTTCTATAGCTCTTGAGGCTGTTTAGTTTCTACCATAGTCCAAATTTTAAACCTTTACCACTGTTTTATGTCTCCAAGTGACCATTCTGAGTGGGAGGATGAAGTGCCAGCTTTCAACAAACACTAATTACCTTGGTTTGCAAGCTAGTTAGGTTTGAGTGCATTGTGCAAAGATGCCTGATTAGTTTAGTAAAATCCAAATAAAATCTGATAATTTCACTCATCAAAACTGGAACAGTTTGTTAGTACAATTAACCGCAGATCAGCCAAATTCTTGATCAGATAATTGCATTAAAATGCTACAAAAGGATCCCCAAAACAGCCCAATTAGCTGAGGTGAGGCCTAGCAGACAGCTAGAAGCTACAGCTGCCTGTGTCACCATCCACCCATCATTCACAGACACCAAACCCTAGTTTTAAGCCTTAATTCTATACGAATGGGTCAGTTATAATAATGATCACCTCTTATACAGCTGTTATGAAGGGTGAAATTAGCTATAACGAGTAAAACAGTTTTGTTATCAGGCTGTGAACATACTGATTTCTGCTGTAGTAGTGGACATTTTAACTTAAGAGACTGACTCACTGCTGGAGAGATCCATGAGCGGTAATCAGAGGAACTGCAGTTTTTGGCTCATCAGCATTAGCTTCATTTGACAGTTATGGAAGCTGCTTCTTTATTTGTACAGTAGAGTTGTTGCTGCCACACATCTCAGTTAAACACAGTCAACTTACTTATGGTCAATTTTCAATACTTATTTTGTTTCTGTCCTCACTTAAATGTCAGGGACTTGTGCAGATATGTGGGCATATGCTAGGTTTAAAGATAGTGAAAGTCAAACAATAAGGAAATGCTTTGCCTTGTATCTGTATCTGAAGTCCTTCCCTCCCTGCCTCTAAAGGAATGTTTAACGTCGAATGTGAACGCCTCTTTTTGATGTTTTTCTAGCCATTCACTGACTCATGGTCGATGACTTCAGCCTCAGTGGAGTGCAGTATATCAGGCCACTTTGCACTTACTATACCCACTACTCTTTTTACCCAGTGTTTTTATAGGAAACCATAGCAACAACACTTCATGCTACATTTCCTGTCATTGCTTTCAGGTGCAAAGAACAACAGGTGCAATGCTTCTGGCTTCATGGCATTCTTGTCTATTCAGAGGCATTCTCGGGGTGAAAGGCTTGGTTAAGAAGCCGTTGCTATTATTTTTAATATTTTCATATTAGAGCTTTCTTAGAGCTTTTTTTCAAGCTGTAGTCACAGCTCCACCACCTTATGCCAGCTGTCTGTGTGAAAATGAAATATACACTGTGAGAATGTGTCTGCTTTTCTTTTCTCCTAATCATATCCAGTGGGTGCACTGAGCAGATTTAAGTGTGCTAATGCTACCTGAAAACTGGCTAATTAAGAGTAAGATCAAACTCTACCCAGTCTAAAATCAGAAATATTGCTAACCTAAAGCCAACCATTACGTTATTTGTTCATAACGACCCGACTTAGGCTGTGAAATGGTTTTTCCCTCCAGCTTTACTGCTTTTTGAAGCCCTGTCACTACTCTGTGGTGGACGCTGTCCAGACGTACCCTCAAAGCTAGTTTATTTGTTCTGCGCTCATAAATAGACCAGTTTCATCTTCACCCACAACATGCTGTAATTCCCTATGTTATTTCATTATGGCACATTTTTGCCCTGTGAGCAATGCCTGATAGGTTTAACAGATTGACAAGTGGGACAGCCAAAAAAAAAAAAAAAGCGCAAAGGAGAATGACGAATAGAGCAGGAGCCAAAGGTGGAGGCAAAAACTGACAGAGATGGAGAGAGGCTGAAGCTGGAGAAATGAAAGAGTGATGGGTTAAATGAAAGGGACTGAGCAAGCGGTTTGTTCCAGGCTCTGCGGTTGTGGGTGCCTGTCCAGGCTTAGATGAGAATGGGCCACAGCCGCTAAGATGTGCTGCTAGCTTTGGCTGCTTCAGTCTGCCTCTTTTGGCTCCATGCTACCCTTCTCCTCTATAAAAGGAGAGCGCTGGCTAACGTCAGTGTGGCCACACTCCTTATTGCCCAGAACAACCTCTGGCTCTTGGGATCGCTTACTCATCCCCATTTGGCACTCACAAAAAAGACTCCACTGCCTCCACCTTTCACAATCCCAACAAGCTCTGGTGGAAAAAGCGACACTTTCTCATGGTTAAAATTCCCCCCTCAAGGACACTGAACTCGCACCCAAGGCTTTTTCTCTGTTTTCCTCTTTAGTTCAGCATCTGAGGACTGCAGGAGGGTGATTATGTAGCAGTCTGGATGATCAGCCACAATATTAAAACCACTCGCTGATGAAGTGAACAATGATCATCTTGTTCCAGCACTGGGAAATGTCAGGTTCTTCCAATCATGCGGATGTTACTTTAATACTTACCACCCACCTAAACATTGGCATAGCCTAAACATGAACAACACTTGCCCGCAAACAGCTGCCAAACTCTCGATATCCCAACTCAAACGAGCATCCAGAACAAGCATCCAGATCACCAGAGGCTTCGCCCATCAACTGCTGAGATCTCAGTGTCAGACACCACTGGACATGTGGACTACAGTAGCCCACATGTCCTGTGGGTCAAACATGTTAATGTAATCACATTATATTTTTCAGTGTGTGATTGTTCAAAATGTTGTAATCACATTACAGTCACTAATCAACCTCAAAC
This sequence comes from Copadichromis virginalis, assembly GCF_057382275.1. Lineage (NCBI taxonomy): Eukaryota > Metazoa > Chordata > Actinopteri > Cichliformes > Cichlidae > Copadichromis > Copadichromis virginalis. Next base: position 31,992,587 of record NC_140633.1, read on the forward strand.
TCATCAAATGTGCCTGTTGTGCCTATGCAGCTTTTTTTCCTTTTGTGCACACGGTTTGCATGTAGGAAAACAGTGGAGCAGTCTGCAAGTTTTGAGGAGTGAAAATATAGACATTAGTTTTCTTTTTATTCCATGAAAGGGTAAGAATGTAACAGTAAAGTGCAAACTATTGCCAGGTCAGAGAAAACTTTGGCTAACACAGAGACTCTCTGCAAGCATCTGGACAGACAGCATGCTAACACAAAGCTAGCTAAGAACCTGGAGTGATGTTCAAGTTGAGTGTATGCTGTAGTGTATGTAGCCAAGCAGCCAAAGCTTGATCTTCAGCAGTTAACAGAAGCAGAGAGAAGCAGTCAGCCTTGTAGCCTTCATTCATGTCCCAGTGCATGTTTCTACAACAGAATCACAGTGGCCATGTTTTTCTGTCAAATGGTCTTTGGGCTGGATGTCAGCTCTGCCCTCTGCCTAAAACTTCAACACTAGAAGAGCCTGCCTGTGTGTCCTCATTAGGAGAGTGATTTAAGGTTTGTATTAATAATTGGTAATAATACAACACATACATCAGGCCATGTAGCAAAGTAACTGGTCAGGAAATACATATTTTCACTCAGAGACCAGAGATGACGGAGGTCTTAATGACCTTTTAAAAAGATACAAAATTGGGTCACATATTCATTTTTTAAGAGACTAACATTTGTGGAGTGCTTTTATAAATCTGCACCCACACTGGGAGCAATCAGGACAACCAGAGAAAAGGCACTGTGAACTAAATGCTAGTGACATGAAATGAGTGGCACCTGAGATTAACCTCTTTATCCAGGTGAGTTATTGATGGAACTATCAATGAGAGCACAGCATACTATTGATTGACATAAGACTGACACATGACAATAAATACATTAGAGGATTAGCTAGACAAGTGAAGCATGGAATATCCACGAGCAACCCACCATCATCTTCAAAGTGAGGCAGTTTTCAGTTTGGGTGCATCTTTAGTGCGACATGAAAACTGCTTTTTTATGTACTACTTAACTAGGATGAATGAAATCAGTTTAGGGGACAGTTAAACTTTGAATTGTAATAAGAAAATGAATATTTTAGCAAATTTCTTTTTGTATTTGCCACAACTCAGACTCTCTGTTACTGAAGCTTATGAAGCTTTCACTGCATACATGTACTATGTATGTAAGTTGACACTCAAAAGAGTATACACAGTTACCCTGAGGTCCATTAATAATCCCTTGGGGATACATTGATGCACATGGTATCTGTGGAGACATAAATGGACTTTTACTGTACCCCTGTCTCTGAGAGTATACAGTGCTGGTAGTCAACATGTCAACATGTATGCATGTACAGTGAAACACTGCACTTCAGCAAGACTCTGAAAGAACCACATCCGTTGACCTTTAAAGGTTTTCTTGGGTCTAACAGATCAAAAACGAAACTTTGCAAATATCCAGCTGTTTAAGTACTTCTTACATCTTAGTTTATGAATTTCTCTGAATAAAATTTGGTCCACATTTTGGGTCATCATCATCCTCAATTTTTTTATTGATATTTTCAGTCTCATAAAATTCTGTCAGTGGCAGCATGGTCACATTTGCCTTCTTATTCAAGAATCAAAGATTGAAAGTTTTTTTTTTTTATTGTCAATCCACTACATGTACAGGACACACAGGAGAATAAAAAAGGTTCTCACACTTTAATTTCCTGAAGAATATGAAAATAAATAAAGGACACTAAGTAATATATTTAAAGTAAACCTATGTACAATTGCGGAAGTAGTGCAGGATGTAAAATAAATAAATAAATAGAGCAGCTTGTGAGATTTACAAGCACAGTAGTGTAAAAGACCAACAGCAGCAGATATGACATTAGTGCATCCTTATTATTTTACTACTGTTGTGGCTGCAAGAATGTACCACCTGTAACTGTAGTTTAAAGACTTAAAGCTTTTCATAGAAATACTGTCATTCTTACACTGTCATTCTTTCTACTTATGAAGAGTGAGCTATAGCTGCAGTCTGATAGTTTGGAATGGAAGGTTGGTGGTTCGATCACTGGCTGGTTGAGTCTGTATGCCAAACTGTCCTTTAGTTTCCCACCAAATCTATTGCCCCATGAAACCACACTCTTTTCTTGCATTCAAACTATAAACATGTTTATTTCTGCTGAAACATTTTAACATGGGAGTATATATGGACTACCTAGATTTTAGAGAAACCCTCAGGTGGCCACTAGAGGAACTGCAGATTTTGTCTTTATGTTAGACCTTTGATGCTGCCACATGATTTAAAAGCCTGCTTTCGGTGTCCAGTACTACTGCAGCCGTTAAATCAAGGCATCAACAGCAACTCTAAAAAAAATCTAAAAAAAAGGCAAAATTTGCGATATTTGAGTGGGAATGAAAACTAGTTGGTAAAACAAAGAGATATGAACATGTCTTTAAACTTTAGATGAACACATGAAAGAGAGTGGGGTGATGTCAAGTCCGAAAAGATAAAAAATAATAATAATGATTGTCAGATTAACTGAAAACAGCCATCTTGTTGGTCCTTGGGGAAAATAAGTGGCTTGATTTCAACTCTTGACATTTTCGTGCCTGGATTGAGGATTAGCAGCTTGTTCCCTCTGGAGTGAACACATTGTGGTTGTTTAAAAAAAATCACTTTTGCCTAAATGAGTCGAGTTTTCATGCCCTCCTCTAATCACAGGCTCCAGATTGTCTTAAGACAGAGGGAGTTACCACTTCTCCTGTAAAAACAGGAAGGCGTGGATACATCGAGCGCCATAGTAGCCATGAGTGACACTCTGCGAACACGAATCCCTTCTGTCATTCATCAGCTTCCCAGTGGTCTATCGTTGCTATGACTCCTCTGCCACAAACAGTAGGACTTTCTCTATTGTTCTTCACAACTACATCCCACTCTCATCCAAGACTTTCTAAGACATGCTGTGATTTGTCATTACTCATTCTGTTAATAAAACACCCGGTGATTTTATTCAAAAGGGGATCACAAGGACACACAAAAAGCCCCATGTCATCACAGGTAAAAAGCTGTTCGCGAGCGAGGATGAGGTGAAAGTCGTTTACTCAGCAAAACTAGAACTTTACGCTGCAGCTTGAGGCTTCACTCTGTCCCCAATGGCTAAATGTTTGCAATCATGCTGCATGGGACCACCACTCGTGAATGAATGACAGCTTCTTGACAGCTTCATTAAGACCACAGATGGCAGGGGAAGTGGAGAGGAGCTGGAACAAATGCAGTGCTGATGAAATGTGAACGAGGCCGCGGGACCTTTTCACAGCTTGCGTGGCTGGCCCGAGCCCAAGCAGCCTGTTTGGGCAGCCCGTTCCCCCTATCCAAAATCTGGCTTCGGCTGAGATCATGGTGCCCCTGCAGGTGAGATCTGATGTCGTGGTGGTAACTTCTCTGCTGCTTCTGCTGGTGGGCGAGTTCCAACTGCTGCCCCCTAAAGACCAGGATAGGGTGTGAGGACTACATGTGTGTGGTCATATAATTACTTACATCTGCACTTACACGCAGGACAGTCAAGAACAAGGTTTTGATAAATTAATGAGAACGCTGATGTGACCACAAGTGCTTTTTTACATCCTCCATATGGTGTTTTTGTGTAACAAAGGAAAAGATCTGTCAGTCGGTCATTAACTATTGATTCCCATGTAAGTCAAGCTCCATTTAGGCTTTTATGAAAACAAACCACAGGAAAGAAACCAATCAATAATTATTGAGTATATCGTAATGTAGGAACCCACAAGGTCTGGGGGTCATTTGGCAACAAAAAGCTGGATGAACTTGAGAAATCCCACTGTCGCCGCATTCATTTTTAATAGCTTTAAAATGACATGTGTGTTAACACCAGGGATTTATGAGGGTTAGGATAGAAATGCAAGCCAACTAGCATCAGGAGCAGACAGAACTTTTCTTCTGGGCGAAACTGCTCTTCTAAAACATGCTGTAAATACAGCCAGAGGTCAAACGGCCTCTGCGGCCCTATTTGGATGTCTCATTTTCTGTCTGGCCAAAACAGTCGACCATGCAAATTATGGGAACATAACTGACCACTCCCCAAGCAACCACCATCAGGCACTGCAGGGCGCCTGAGATCCACACTGCTGCTGTGGAGATGCTTTGCATAGAACAACATGTAACACTGCTATTCATTCTAACCACTCTATCAGATTTTACAGTAACTATCATTATTATTGCATCTTTATTAATGAGGCAATTCCACTTCATTTCTCTGAATTTCCTACTGTGGGTTTGCAGTCTAGGGGTTAATTTTGCACTCTCCAGCATCTATATAGTTAACCAGGGAAACACGTTAAACCAAATATAACATGTTGGGGAAAAAACACAAGCTCTTTGTTAATTTTTATGTGATTTTTAAATGCTATCATTTTTTCCAAATATAACTGAAAAGCTTTATTCTTGAAAATCAATTAATCAGCATGCTTGTACTATGTTGTTAGACTGCTACCCTGATTTGTGCTTTGCTGCTGTGGCTGTTTTGTCAAGCAATTAATGGCAAAGGGTCCATGTATCTCATGTGTCTAAAGAATTAAAAAAGAGAAAGAGAGCTGACGTGTGTCTCAGAATAAAGTCAAATTAACTGAAAATCACACAGCCAAAAATACAGAGTTGTACAGGTGGAGAGGTGGACACGGGTTTAACGCATGCATTCAGCCCTACAAGAGGTGAGATAAAAGAAATGCCGAACACACGCGAATTCAGCTCCAACGTCACATTTTTGCCAGGGAATGATTAATGCCTGTAGAGGAGACTGTGCATCATTGCCCTATTCAGACACATGCGGGCACCTTCATATACAAGCACACGCACACAAACACACACAGCACCCAGGAGGGGAGGGTTATCAAACATATCAAACTTGTGTCGGGAAGCAACTAAGAGGAAAGTCTCAGGGGGTCTGCAGATAGAGTTGCCAAAGGATCTGTCTAGACTCTTTGCTACCACCTACACAGCATATGGTACAGGCTGATAACTGAGGCACAAACGAATAAGACTTGTGCATGTTAACAAGGAGGGAAAATGACCAGATATGCTAATGAATGTGTCCAGTGACAGCAGCAGAAAGCAGAGGCTGCAGCAGGTGAAGCCAGAGGTACAAAGAATGGAAGGTGGTGCTATCAACAAGTTTTAAAAAAAATCCTTCAGGGTGGAGTGTGAGCGAGATTGTACTGACATTTGATTTATCTCTCATTTCCTCAGCTGACGTTATCGCTCCAAAAAAAATCATCCTTCCTGGAGCCATGGGAAAAACAAAAATACTGCGCAGATTAGTCCCTGCTGTTTCATTTGAATCATACTTTTTCATAACTTTGTTTGCTGAGAGATGTACAGTATTTTTGTCTCATATGAGTGGCGGTGCGAGGGCAGTGTGGTTAGCCTGGCGTGGGCCTGGGCCAAAGGCACCTCATATAAAAACCAGCCACAGTGAGTCCTACAGCTGGGACCGGCCGTGAATTGACACTATGCCCATTCCATTAGTGGTTAAAATGGGCTGTGGTGTATGTATGAAACTGTCCAAGCTATCCACTCTGTGTTATATTTTAAATCTGCTCCCGCATTACATGGATGGAACGTCCCATTCAGCAAAAAAACAAAGCACAACCAAAGCATGTTTCCTCAAGTTTCCACCACTCTATTTATGTTTTTTTTTTTTTTGTTTGTTTTTTTACAATACATATTGATTGCTACCTAAGCAGGGACTGCTGGCTCTGAGAAATGAAAATGATATGAAATAAAAAAGTAAACTTAAAAAGGGGGCGAGAAATCAGTCTTTTGGAGCCTTTGACGCAAGGGGTGGGGCATCTTTGTCTCTTTCACATGCTGCTTCACTGCTCATCTCTTTTTCTCCTCACACACACACACACACACACGCACGCACACCTTACTTAGAAAACATGTTTGAAATGTCAAATATTTTTCCCCGTTCAACACTGTACACTGTACTGTAGATGGACACATGTTGACATTTTTTGTACAGTACTGCTTTAGTCAGACTGTTTTTGGAAAGCGACAGTTATCTTCAGTAAACATTTGACAGTAAGGCAATGCTTGAAATGCTTGCCAAGTAGTTATAGAAGTCAGGAGAGTGTGGATAAAATTCAATACAGCTGATGCTGACAATTCTCAACATTACTAAAAGATTAACAATTAAACCCTGCATTTCCTCTAATGTCCACTAGAGGCTCCAGAAATAAGTCAGTCCCCAGAGACTACTATGCAAAAACTTCCAACTTTACAGCAGTAGTTGTTTACAGAAAAAAATATCTTGATCTTTATAGCTAATTTTCCCCATCATAACAACTGTTTAAATTACATTAGCTGTCTGCTAATCTTCACCTCAGCTAATTGGAGTCCCTGAACTGGACCTTTGGACCATGAGCTGTCATTAGCAAGTATATGTATCCACACAACCTAACTAGCTAGAATTAGTTTATATATGCAATCTGTTTCACTACTGCAGGTTTAATTTGTTCACTCTGAGGAGCACAGTGTGCCATAATGGTGCCTTGCCTAATGTCTGCTTTGGGTGGAATAAAAAAGTCTTAATATAACACAGGACCTTTGGCTTATAACAGATGTTGAATTTTGAACACTTCCACGAAACACTTGATATGCTGTGACTTACAAAAATCTGCTGCATACACAGAAACAAGCAGCATCCAGGATGTCCTTGTGTTTTTCCTGATACATTCCCTCATTTCACAGTCGACCCACCACGCCGTCCTTCGCACTCCCTCGGACACCGCCCTCCTCTTCCTCCCTCCTCCTTCTCCTCCTCCCTCCTCTCTACCTGCAGGACCCGAGCTCATTGTTTTTGCCCTGCTGATTAACCTCTCCTACGCCTCAAGGAATGTCTCACATTGGGTTTCCGGATGTTTCTGGCTCCACAACATGCCCAGCTTTTTCTAATGAGCTCCAGCCACTCTGAGCTCTGGGCGAGTTTGCCTGCTGTGATTGGCACCGGCTCGGGAGGACAGTGTGGCTGTGAAATAGGATGAAGTTTAGGCCCATCCTACAGCAATCAAATGACAGAGTGAGGCTGAATGCCTGAGTGAAACTGCAACACATCATGCAGCTTTAGATGTATTTTGTGAATGTCTTTTTGGGGTTTTTTTGGTCTATAAATAATATGAAACTGATGTGAATCATTATAAATTCACACTCCTGTGTTCCAGTACACATCATTTTCATTTCATTTTCATAATCCATCCATCCTCTTCCGCTTGTACAGTCCAGGGGGGCTGGAGCCTATCCCAGCTATCTTAGGGCAAAAGGTGGGGTCCATCATGGACAGGTTGCCAGTCTGTCCTAGAGCTAACACAGAAAGACAGACAATCATCCATGCACACATTCCCTCCGATGGGCAATTTAAAATCACCAACTGACCGAACCCCATGCATGTCTTTGGACTGTGGGAGGATACTGGAGTACCCGGAGCCAGGATTTGAACCCAGGACCTTCTAACCAATGCACCACAGTGTCACCCTCATTTATAATTTGATTGGATTTTATTTATAGCACCAGTTCACAACAAGTCCCCTCAAGAGATCTGAAAAGATACGCTATGAGCAAGCATTTAGCAAACTCCTATTTGACAAGAAAGAGACCTCTAACAGAACCAGGCAATTATCTGAACATATTATTGGTCAGATAATTGCATTGAAAATGCTCCAAAAGGTTTCATAATTGGTAGCACAATCCACAGTCAGAACAACAATGAAGAGTTTCTTTGAGTTTCAAGGACAAAGCTGCACCTTCCTCTGTGATCAGGATGTTTGCTTTTCTTTATCCCTGTGAATACTCTACTTTTATTGGCCAGACTTGGATGTGGTCGACAATAAATTCATCCTACTAGCAAGTGTTGCTTTATTGCCTAATTCCTCTGTGCCAAAAAGCTCTATTATTGTGCAAAAAATTTTAAAAACACATCAGTGAGACATACTAGCTGGCAGGTTCCTTCATCAACATAAACACACACTTTCATATGTGTTTTTAATTCAAACATCTATTTCACTGACATCATTTTATTTGACAAAAAGCTGCTGAGTTTATGTAGAACTGTCTTCCCAGACAACAAAATACCAGTATCTCTAGAACGGTGGGAGTTCTCTAACTGAAATGAGCCTCGACTTTCCATGATTACCCCATCAAAGCTTTTTTTTTTTTTTTTTTACCATGAAACACCCACTTTTGCAAGTGACTGTATATTATAATGTATTCAAGTAAATGCAATACTGACCCTTCTCATGACTAACTGGGACATGCTTGATTAACAAACTGGGGCCCCACTCAGGCCTGCATAAGACAAGGAAAACCCACAAAAACTCGTTCCAGTCCATCCCCAAGACAAACACATGCTCTCCCCGCTCATCCGGCCTCACCTAACCCATGAATTTGATCTACTCAAAAATTATTTATGATTCACGAACTGAACAAAGGTCCTACAAACATAAATTCCACTGACCCAGCAACACAGTTTTCCTGTTCTCCCTTCACAGTAAAAGTCAAGCACTGTGCTTCTAAAAGCTTGTCTTGTGGAGCAGCAGAAGGAGGATATAATCAATTTGCATTTGCTGAAGATCTAGGACCAAAACATTTAGCCTTAGCACCATCCCGTTTATAACTTTGACAGTGTATCAGCACAGAGAATCCTACACTTTAAAGTCAATTAACCCAGCAGACTTTGACTGCGTGGGGCTCGCTCCCTCTCACTTCCTCAGCGTTTTCTGACTATTGTCAAATGACTGTTCTGGCGCAAAAAGGTGTTAAAACACCATGTCTGCTTTGTTTTGAGGAATAAAACATGGCATCACCCCATGCAACCAAGGCGCAGTCTCTCCCAGACTCCTGGGTAATACTTGAGTGCATGCTGCTTAGTCACCCGGACAGAACCTCGCCAGCAGGAGTGATGCTTCACATAATGGGAAATCAATTCTATTTTTGTTGCCTGGGTAGGTGGGCTTAAGGAGTAATTACTCGGTCAAGAAACAGGAGACCAGGGTAGAGAGAGAGAGGCAGGCTGTCCTCACAGCTTATCCACTGTGGGCCTGTGCTGATGTGAAACCAATACCATTATCCAGTTAAATCCGCCATGGCCTGCTCCTGCTCACTAAGAAAAACAGTGGTGCAAGGCTGCACCATCGACGTGTGGAGCTCCTTAATGAGATTCCTTGGGGTACATTCTCAAGGATTTCATGATTCTTCCAGCGCTGACTTGTCTCCAACCGGCTGGTGGGTCTACAGAGAGGCAACAAATGATTACACATTTAAACACACCAGTGCTCTTATCAGGACACTCCATTTGTTATAGTCATCCCCCGAAACCCCAACCCTGCGAACTCAGCATCCCACTACAGGAGAAACAAGGCAGTCTTGACTCAGACAGACAGACAGATGTAGTTTCCCTTACATAACAGGTCTGTGTGGGCCTTTTAAAGCTACTAGGCCTAAAACTGCTCATATGTACGTGCATACATTTCTTTATTAAATACATTTTGAAACCACAAAGATGAAAAATTAGGAGCAAAGTTAAAGTTAGACAAACAACACAAGAAACAGATCAGAGAAGCTAAATTTTTGAACAGGAGAAACTTTACCTTTGTTCCAACCAAGCAATTATTCCATAAAAGGATACTGGACATTCACTTCACTTATACTGTAGGTCTTAGAGAGACTCCAGAAATGATCTTTCTCTTAATCTTTCCTCGGTCAAATAAAAGTCTTTGGTAGCTTAGCATCAGATCATGATCGGAGTATGTCAACCATCAGATGTGATCTGTCCAACCAGCTAGCATTCCAGTTGCATCTTCTGTTAACGCATTTTTCTTATCCACAAAAGTAACCCATATATCCCCTTGTGTTAATACAATGCGGAAATGGGGTCAGGTAAATCGATAGGTCCTTGTGGCTTTGCTGACCTTTGAGCTCAGCCAGTCACAATAATGGGAAAAGTGAGTCAGTGTTGATTAAGTGTGTAGAGATCCAGAGGCTTTATTCCCCCTTTCTCAAACATGCTGTACGTTCAAACCCTGAATCAATTCTACTTTTCTTCCAATGCCTCCCCTCCTGTGTTCTCCCACTCCTCCCTTTCCCTCACTCAGCTTCCGTCACAGCAGGCTTTGCATCTTTTGTAAAATGTGTGAAAAACACAATGAAGGTTTAAGATGATTGAACTTGGGGTTGAAATCTGGATGCATCTCTCCCCGACCCAATTAAAGCAGAGTCAATAGAGACCAAATTAAAAAGCCCCGGGGTGGTGGTCCTTGCCAGAAAATGCCAACGAAATCAAGACAGTCAAGGCCGGCACAAAGGCAGAACCCCTTTAGTTCTGTACAGTCCTCCTGAGCTCCCCTGATTAGAGCAAAGGGGGATTATTTAAGGCCTTTTCTTTCATAGCCAGAGTAAATGAGGGGAGAGGGTATCCATTCACACAGGGCAAAGGGCTGGGAAAAATGGACGACTTTGGGTTGGGAACCATTGACGCTGCTCACTGATGGGTGAACAACCCACCTCCCAAAGACAACACCCACAGTGGGAAAAAAATCTAAATTAAAATGGAAAATAGCTCTGGTAGGCAGGGTTAAGACAAACATTGGGAAATGGCAACCTATCCAGTAAAACTGTGGTAAGATTTTATGATTCCCATGCAGTTTTCCACAAATACCTTCTATATGGACTCATTGGATCTTTAAGCACCAGATTCAAACATGTTTAAGGTTTGGATGACCGTATTTAGACCCCAGATTTAAGCCACCATATATAAACCCCCGTGGAAAAATGCAATTTGTGCCACATGATATAGAAGAATTTAAAAACAATTGTGCCAGATGGCAAAGTTTGTGAACTTCCTGATGTGGCCAATCCCATTCATCTGTAATTATGCTAAAGCTTGTTTTCAAATTCCTGAATGTAGACTGGTTTAATGAATTCTTGACCTTTATTTCAAGAGTTATACAAGGATGCTGGTCTCAGCGGCTGCATGAATACTCTACTATCTCCCCCTACTACCTTCATAATTAGGTCCCTTCACTCTTCTAAACACCCATCTTGTGATTCCCTCTCGTACAATTTAGTCACAGCATGTCAGATTGGAGGTTAAGGAACCCTACCCCTTCCATAGGACCTTTAGTAGATGAGCGCCCTCATTTCAGCCTCAGAGCCCTGTGGAGACACCTTTCACTGGGCAAAGCCCTCTCCTGGCGGGATGTGAAGCAGTGAGGGAGCTAAACTAATTACAGCTGGTCCTGTCTCCCTCTCTGTCTAAGCCAGGGGCTTACCCAGCACAATGGGGCCTTTAGCAGAGTGCCTATCCTCTTTTGGCTCCACGGTTTGGAAGCACTGAGGCCTACAAAGAGACTTCCATTAGTGTAATTAGAGGCAAAATGAAGTGCAGTTTTGTTCTGTATCTGTACTAAGTTGTTTGGCATGTTTTTTGTCTGTCTTTTTTGTGATGCAGGGACCTCTGGATTCTTTTAGCTTTTGCTGAGCACTTGGGTGATAATGAAACACACCCTATAGGCTCAGAGGCCATATCTGATGAGGGCTCCTTTACTGTTTGTTTTCCTTTTGTGTTGACATTAAAAGAAAATACATTAATCTTATTCCTATGGCAACGGGCATCTGGGATACTTTTTAGGAGAATATTTATCTTAAAACATCTTGCACTATCTTAGCAAGAGATTTTTCCCTACGTTGGTAAAATGAAAATGCTGGCTATTTCACATAAAGCTTCTTTCCTCTCTGAGTATAAGACGCAGGGCTTAGCTGGGATATAATTGTGTTTATTTTACGAGAACAATCTAAGCTGAGACAAAACACTTGTATCTGTGTTTCCCTGCTAAGTCAGCCAGAAATCTATTGTCTTTTTCTGAAAACAAAGACTTACAAATAAAACCTCCAACCATGGCTTTTATTTTGCAGTTGTTAATGGATCAGATAAAAGGGCACCTTCGGCACCATTTTAAATATCAAAATCAGTGTTTTCTGGAGGACTGCTTCTAATGAAGCTATGTCAAAATGATGTATCGCTTCAGGGCTTTTATAAACAAGTCAAAATTGCATGTTGGATATTGAGATGTTTAACAGTCCAATAAATAAATCAATGAATCATAAACTCTAGTCAGTCGATTTGTTTCTTTGTCACATACAACAGAGTAAATTCTGGATTTTCAACAACTGTATAACAACTGTACAAGGAGAGACTATTTTTCCAGCTCAACTCTTTAAATTGTATTAAGGCTTAAAGTTTGCTTTATTAGAGGCATGGCATCTTTGACTGACAGCTGTCTGCTAGCTGTCTGCTAGGCTTCATCTCAGCTAATCAGAGTCCTTGAATTGGACATCTGGACCATGTTGGAGCTTTTTGAAGCAATTATTTTATTTTAGTTTAATGCAATTATCTCACCAATAATATGACTCATGTGCAGTTACTTGTACTTTGAGACCATCCAAGAAATCTAGGCTCTAGTTTTGGTTAGCATTTTTAGGATTTTATTTTAATGGTACTCAGCACTTCTGTAGCCTATGAATATGGCTTTTCTTTTTAAGCTAGCTAACTTTAGTTGCTTTAAAAATTTTCACTCCACCCTCTTCTTCAACTATAGTCACCTCTGTATCCAAAAATCAGGCACAGATAAATGTTAATCTTGTCCCCTAGATCCATATATTATAACCAGAAATGATTTAGGATAAATGCAGCAAGTCTTCTGCGTGTGTTTTTGACTGCCCAGCTTACAGTTTATCTCACTTTGTTCCCAGTGTGTTATGATGTCTTCCCACACACGGAGGCCACTAAATCACAAATAGTGGTTATTGACTGATAGTAACTATTTATTACCTAACTTTTAAGCTGCATCTGTATTCATAAATTCATTTTCACAGCACTTGGAGGATTTAATGGACGGATTGTTATTTCAAAACTATGCTGCTGCAGTTTGCTACTCAAAAATGCTCACTTCCATATATTACATAGTCTGATATTTTATGTGGGGTACTAAAAAATCCTTGATAAGAGAGACATTACTGTTAGAAATTATACTGAAATTCAATTTGAAATTCTTCTGCCTTTCTATTAAATTTTGAACTCTAAAAGTCTTTCTGTTAATCTCCTCCTGGTGGCTTTTCTGCCCTTTAGCTACATCCCACAACCTAGCTCCGCAGTCTTCATTTATACAAATCTTGTAAGAGCATGCAGGCTGCCAGAAACGCCCTGCCGTCTGTGCTGTTTGCCTCAACAACCGCTGTCATGAAGCTCAGCTTGACACCGAGGAAACAGTGATGAGTGAGAGAAGTGGACCCAGCCGGGTAGGAGATGACGACAATGATCCAAGCCACAGCCCAACTCCCACCCCCACCTCCTTTGGGGGCAAGCTTCTTGGAGACTCAGGTCTGCACCTCCAGAGGCCCCAGACCCTGGTGCTGATGGATGTCCAGGTGGCTGACCATGAGAGATGAAGGGCCCGCTAGCAGATGGACGATGGACCCTGAAGCTGACAGGGTTAGTGTGAGATGCAGCACAGCTGAAGGGGGCAGCAGGGGCTGTCATCAAGATCATCACTCCAAAATGGGCCCTCAGCCCTGTGCTAATTGCTGTGAACCTATACATGGAGTACAATGAAAAGATGTTCATGCAGTTTGTACTGGCTGTTTGCCCGAGCAGGCTGTATTTCACCACATACCAAATAAAAGAACTCTAAAATATACTTATGTGACCATTTCTCATCAGTTTACTGTGAGGCACCATCATCTGCAATCTTAGATAAACAAAGTATCCACAGAGTGCCTCTTGTATAATATTGTAAAATATTGCTTCGTGGAATTAATAGCACATGTATAACACATGCATCGATCGAAATCTGTCTAGCAGCTTAATTTATAAAAAATTATTCCCCCCTCCAAAAAATAAAAAGTAAAACTATTTAAGTGCAAAACATATCCTGAAGTGTTAATGTTAAGAAATACGTAAAGACAAAAGCAGAAGCTTAGGGTACTTGCAAAAAGTCGATGTACTTTTAAGTCTTTTCAATTATAATATAAACAATGAAATTTTAATTTTAAAAAAGGTTTTAAAATCAAGTTACAGTGATATAAAAATCAAAAGGAAAGCATTAATTACCATATAATATTAACTAAAACCTGACAGAATACAGAGACGAAGGAGCATAGAGAGTCTTTTGCCCCAAACTTTGGAAATGCTAATGACATCATCACATGAGATCAACATGTTTGATTAGAAATTGACATTTTAGTTACCAGTGTTGGAACAATACGGTTGCTGTCATGGTGACTTCTACACTTAGAGAGAAGAGTTATTATTATTTCTATCCACTGAGTATCAGACTTCAGTGGACACTGTTTGGTCACATGTGGCTTTTAAAAAGTTGACCTCTTAAGTCTAAATTTGGTTCAGGAGTGAAAGGTCATGAATAATCAAGGTTTAGAGGACACCTAGTCTTTTTTTTTTTCAATCCCGCATTTGTTCCTATTTTAAGTGGCCGTGAAATGGTTGTGATCAGTCTGCGAGCACACATGACCATTTCAGTACTGTAAACCTCTGAGCCTGTTGACAGTAAAAAACTATATATTGGCAAAGCATTGCAGAGGCACTGAAGAGTATCTTTTCAGCAGTCTGAGATGACCTTTCCCTTTCTCACCAAATCTCAATGTTAATTAAACGTCTGGCAAAGTCCTTTTTTCAACACGGTTTTGCTGGGCACAGCACTTCTGCAGGCAGCAGTAGTCGAGTTAGGCCATTCTTTAAAAAGCAGGATATATCAATCACAGTATTGCAAGAAAGTCAATGCACAAGTCTATTTTTTTTAAATGCAACATTTGATTGGCAAGTAATTTGCTTACTAAATGTGTGTGTATAGTCCAGAAATATGAATAGAACCTGTTTTTTAAATATAAACTACACCTTTTGCCATTTACGTCTAGATGGAAATTCTGCCTCGTTGTGTGTTGTTGAACTTGACTTTTTTTTAGCTGTTTCTTAGGCCTGAAGCGTTATTTTGCTCAGTTGTGATTTTACAGAAATGCGTAATTGTCCAGTCCATAGACAGGCAGGCACTGCTCAGCACATGTCCCGTTGTGTCTTTATAGAAGAAGATCATGTTGCAGACTAAGGCAGAGCTCAGGTTACTGTGTGCTTTTTCATATGAAAAGTTTCCGATACTCAGACGAAGGCACACGCAGCTAGAGCACTGCACTCTCCCATGACTGACTTCTAAGTGGTGTTTAGCCATAACAGGTCATAGAGTCTTGACTGAATGTAAACATATTTGACAGCAGTAAAATGATACCAGCAACACAGAGCGACCCCCACAAAGCCTCTAAATCCCTCTGTGGGGGTTTGCCTTTTTACACCTGCAGGCCATGAGCTGCAACACCACGGTCACAATCCATCTGCTCTTCCTGTCCCAGGCCAAGGTCGACAGTCTGAGGGGGCACACTGAGATGGAATAACGACCCACCGTAGGGTGTTGGGCTCCTTCAGTTTGGCTAATGTTGTAAACACCTGACGTTGAGCCAGGTGCAGACAGGGAATCACAGACCTGTGTCAGACAATTTTCTAACAGATTTGAATGACTAAGGATGATTCAGACAAGGAGAAAAAGCCTATCAATTAATGCCAAAAATTATAATTAAGCCTGTGCTTCATGACATGAACCTCTCCTTTCTTGTAGGGTCTCTGCCTTACAGTGCTAAGGCAGCCGTTTACTGTTTGTCTCCCTCCAAACCTTTGTAATTACCACCAACTTTGACTTGTAATGGGAAGCATTTACCAGAAAGTTTTGGTGTATTTTCTCACTTCTCTATTAGGGAAGAAGAAAATGCATTACTTGGTCTGAGATCAGCCAGTTAAGGCTTTAGTAGATAGCTATGAAGTGAGTACGTCATCACTTCGTAAGCAGATTAGAAGCTTTACCTGCTATATTGTTGATAATGCAAAGAAAATGAAGAAATGCAATTCCCTTTAGGGATCAGAGGCAGCTCCTACATACTCCTGTCACAACCCAAAATTCACCCACTCAGGCGAATGCAGATACAGAATGATAAGAAGTTGTAATTTACCGCAGGAGAAGATCGCTGTCAACTGATAAAACAACACAGTTTTATCTCGTAAATATGCTTTGCAATTACTCATCTTCTGGGGGCCTGGAGGTTAGCAGCAAATTGTTGTTTGACTATCTGTTATTTGGAATCTGTGTTAGACCTCCAGACAATAAACTGTATGTATACATCTGAGAATACAGTCTCAGCTTGTTGAAAAGTCAGCGTGACAGAGGGTCACTCGTACAGAATTTTAATGAACTCTTTGATTGGCCTGAAATTTGTGTGACTGCACCATACTCAAGAGATTTTGCAACAAGTGAAGCCCGAGATGCTCCAAGTTTTCCTGACACCATTTGGCTGTAGTGCGGCTCAAAGTGAGAAGTGAGTAATGAAGTAGATTTGTCAGCTTTGAGGGAGAGTTGAAGAATTAATGTCAGAGTTGAATTAATAGACTTCTAGGCTCATCCAGCCTCAGTGTACATGGATGAAGGCTTGCTAATTAATAGCAAAACAAAGAAAGGATGATAAAAACCTCACACTGAGGCTGTGCACGGCAGATGAAAGACACTAATGCTGCTTGTGAAAAGGAGGGCAATTATTAGATGGGAACAAAGCTGCTGAATTAAAACTGTTTTCTTTTGCAGTCTGTGTTATCCACCTTTCCTTAAAGGCAGAAGACCAAAGTGGCCCCCTCTGCTTGTAAGGGTTACACAGACAGTTTTATAATGGCCTTTGATGCTCTAACAGCCACTGTAATTGTCGCTCAGCACAGGAAGTGTGCTCCAACGGTTCCTTGACTGACACTAGTTTGCTACACGTTGCCATGGAAACAGCATAGCAAATTTTACCCAGGTTTATTTACATGGGCAAACATGTTGGCTACTGAATAATACCTAGTTTCACAGACGGACTGATAATGTGGTTAAAGACAATTACTGGATCCGTGGTCGCCCACTTAAACTCAATCAATAACAATTTACATCATCCTTTTGTCTAATTTGAAGAACTGTCCTCTTGTTACATGAGCAGCTGTTGGAAACATCTTTACGTTCTGAAAATATAAACATTTCTAAGATTTTATTATTCTGAAACTTGTGGTTAACATGTATCTGTGTCTCGGTGATGCCCCCGTACAGATACCCAAACTTGCTGACATGGATCATTAATTTAAGACGCGATCCCTGTGTCTGAATATCGTTACTTCTAACTCTAAAAATTAAGATGGCAGCAGTCAGTAGCTCAAAATGCAGAATCCAAAATCAGAAGGTGACACAATGTTAGCTAAGTAATGGGAGCTGAAACAGTGTTTATTACTCATTTCAAAGCAGTTTATCCACTTTCCAAAGCCGTGTAGCGGGTCATGTTGGACCCTTTGCTGTGCCACGTGTTTGACACGACTGTTGGGTGACTCATGGTAAACAAGCAAGTCTAAAGAGCAGAGGTGATGCTTTTGTGGCAGAAGAAAGACAGCTCATTATTAATGAGTTGGTTTAAACTTCTAACTCACAGGTGTTAAATGCAAACCGATAAAGACATCGCATGGAAATTAATAAAACACCAGCTGAGTCGTAGACAAACAATTAAATAACAGAAAGTTTGTTTTTTTCTACCACAGAAATGTTCATTTTTTATCAAAACAAAAACAAAAAGAAAGAAAAGGAATAAATATATTCTGTCAATTAACAGAAATTTAAAGTTTTATAATTAAAGGACTGTTTTATATAAAATTACAGTTTTATTTCTTACAATTTCTTTGTCATTTAGAAAAACTGAGACATCGTTTTCCTATCTTAAAATGCCTAAGGTTTTTAATGTGTAGTTAAGCTTCCTTACACTGACAGAAAGAGGAGTTTTGCTGGTCCGGCCCACTTTGAGCTGGATGTGGCCCATTTGTGAGGGCTACATTGTTGCTACTGACTTCAGATGCTAAAGCTTGATGGTTCAGCTCTCAGTGTCTCCAGGTTCATGACCAGGAGGTCTGTGACTCAACTGAGCTCATCGGGACATAAAGACATAGAAACGCTTCAGGATAATAACTAATTAATTAATGTATTACTGTAAACCTAGCTTGGCCTGTCTTCTCTGAAGGCCGTGAGACGTTTTAGGTTGAAATATAAGAATTTCTGAGTGAAATAATGTGACTGTTGGTTGAAGTGTTCAGATGTGTATAAAGAACTTTATTGCAAAATAACTTTTGCATTAAGTGTTCAATTAGTAGGTGGTCACTAAAAAGCCTCTCGCATCTTTTGAAAGTTAGGTTAGAATAATGAGCGTCCTTGGAAGAAAAATGTCTGAAATTGCCTAAAATGAGCAGAGCTCTGTGTTCTCAGGCTGACGGGGGGAGAAACTGCCAGAGCACGCCTGCTTCTATATATTTATTAATGAATTTCTTTGATGGAAAAGGGCACCTTAATTATTTTTTCTTATGTGTCCAATTTTTGCTCGATTAAGCATGATGACAGTGTGATTTAGAGATGAGTAGTGTAATTACTGATAAAACTAGTCAAGAACTACGGGGGCCCTTGTCTAATTTAAAATGCCTCAGCTTTTCTTTGAACCTCTTGTACAAAGATCTTTCTAGTAAATGACATGCACGCATTTCTCTTATTCTATTTAGGTGGGCATGAGCAGAAAATCACTGTTTAGCTTTTTTCCTCCATTCTGCTACCTTTCAAGTCTATGATTAAAATCTGGAATGTTCCAGATTTAATTAACTTACGATTTACTTTTTCTTCTTGTGCTTCCCGGCAAGGATATTAAAAAAGGGGCATTATTCAGGAGTACGAATGGATGCTAAGCATCACTGGAAATCTAGTCTAACAGGCTCTGACAATAATGAAATTTATATGCCACAGATAAACCGGAGAGTCTGTGCTACAGCAGGCTCCTGAGGTTCAAGACAAATTTAGATATAGTTGCTCTTATTGCCGAGCTTCTGTTTTATGTGAGGCTTTTGTCTAAGTACAAAATGCTCCTCGCTTTGACACACACACAGAAGTTTTAAAGTGCTCATGAAAAGAGATGATGAGTAGTGGAAAGGGTGAAGAAGACTGAGACAAACAACATAAATGCTCAAGTGGACTTAAAATATAAAATTAAAATTAAATTGTTTCCTGGGTTTACAATTAATCAGTTTACGAAACTGTCTCTGTGTTTATTAAAATCATATTATGATATATTAATTACACAAATATTCCTCATAAAAGGGTGTAACTATTATTTTTGTACTGTTATGGTAACAGAGTCTCTCGTCACCTCCTTATCTCTGTGTGTCATGGATTACTTGGGGTTAAGACAGCTGTTTGGTGATATATTATTGGAGAAACTGTGTCACTGGATCTGCTGGTGACTGGGGTGTTTTGGCTCTACATGAGACCACAGGACGACACAGCTGCTGGAGACACCGCACTGAGATTTTGAATCAAGTCCTGGATGAACATACCTGCTTTAATGTGTGTTCAGCTGCTCCTGACATGAATATGATCATCTGTAATAAATGTATTTGTGTTTTAGAGTAATCTTCTGCATCTCCTGAACAGTTATTTAAACATCAGTCCAAACGCTGACCTGATCACAGTAAACAAAATTAAAGACCAAGCTGCAGAAAAAGAGTTAAAGTATATCATATTTTTGTGCATCTCACAATGTATATAAAAATATATAAATTCTTTTGACCATCAAGTTCCTGTAGTTAAAACCTGATATAGTAATAGCACTGTTTTAACAATGCCAGGTCAATTGTCCAACCCTAACCCTATACTTTTGGAAGGAAAGATTTTCAGTTTTATTAAAATATTTCTTACTTTTGACTTGGAAAACAGTTTATTAAAGCCAAAAATCACATTCTAAGAGCACAGGGTGAGACTTTAGGTTTCCTGTCTTTGTCGATTTTGATTCCGGCCTCACAAAGTAACACCTAGCGTATTAAAACGATTGATCCAACTCGTTTTCATTTCATCCTGCCTGGTCTCCGAGTGCCTCTTTGGCATCATGTTGCATTTCTCTCTTTAATTCAAAACAGCTCTTACAAAAACTCGATTTTACATGTGATCACTTTTACTGTCATCATCTTTTTGATATAGTCCTGTTCACGAAGCAATATTCCATCTTTCCATTTATTTCCACTTATCCAATTCAGCACCTCTGGGGCACGGTCAGGGGCTGGAACCAGCTGCCATCAAGTAGCCCTGACTATAGTATGCATTTGATGCTGGCCTAAATTTGGACAGAGTCAAATGTTGGACCCCGCCTACATTGGTAAGCATTGTAGGAGTTAGTGGGCGGAGTCAAATATTTGGCCCAGCCTACTTGTTACTGAACTATGTTAAGACAAGATTATTTACAGTTTAGTGGCGGTAAAGTTTTGTAGAAAATAAGTTTTAGCTCTGAATTATTCCTGCTTACTTGGGTTTGACATTTCTTTCACTGAAACAAACAAAAGCAGCACGAAGCTCTGACGTTTGCTCCGTTAACTGCTGACTCTTGGCGCACTGATGTGCTGCTATTTATTGATAATTCAACCATGTCTGAATGTTGGAAAAGATGGAATATCTGAGTGAGGCGTGTTACTAAAATGTGTTCCAATCACATGCTCTGATGCACTATCAGTAGCTAGCATATTTTGCTATTCTCTTAGCAACCTGTGATTAGTAAATGCCGTTATTATTTCTCACAATAATGAATAACTTGATATAACATCGAGAGCTGCAGTGATGCGATGCTACCAAACAAAACACTGAAAAGTACAGCCAGGTGGATGATCAGCCGTTCAGGGTGCCGTTCAAATTAATTTGAGCAAATTACATGTTTGTTTCAGGAAAAAAGTGACAGGTAAACTACAGGCCTCTTCTCTGTCAGCTACAGTGAAGCTGTGCTGTTCACTGAGACTCCAGTGTGGCACACATTTGGTGCAATAAACATATCAATGTGTCACTCTAAGAAGAATTTTAACAACAGTCGGTCCTCCAAGGAGAGGAAAAAGTGGCTGTTACTTCAAATGGCTCAATCACTTTTTCAAGGAGTGCACCGCAGTACGAGTGCAGTTGAGTGCAGCACCACTACAGGCTTCGTGTTAGCTTTCTATGCTCCAGTTAGCGTCATGCTGGCATCTTGAAAAAAGGCTGCAACTCGGCCAGAGATATTCACACACACACACACACACAGATGCAGAAACATATTTCATTGTGACTCCTCACTTATAGAGTGTGAAAAGACATGAGGACAGGGTCCCAAGACAGGTCATGGGGAGTAGAGGTCGGCGACAGGACACAGACGAGCCATGATGAGAGAAACAGGGAGAAAGATGGATGGGAAGTCGGGTCTTGTGCGTTTATCATAACAAGCCGGTTTGAGTTTAAATCTGATTATTTTGTGTATTTTTCTAAAGCCTGAGCAGAAAAGAGTTGTTAGTTATTTTATGGAAATGAACGTGGACCTCATGATTTAGAAATTGGACTGCTGCCCCCCTGCTACCTGGGGCCAGGTAAGTGGCAGAAAATGAATGGATGCACATGTGTGTTTTCAGGATTTGTTTACTTTTTGTGCTTTTCAAGTCGTTCTCTCCAAGTCTTGGCAGTCGGGGCATTGAAAAAAAAGAAATAATAGTTCAAAAGTCCCTTTTGCTTTTCTCCCAAATGTAGGTTTAGGTGACTTAGACCTCACAGGCTTAAAAGACTGCCACATTAGAATTGTTAAACCTGTTGGAAGACAGACAAAATATTCCTTACCAAATGTCGCTAAGAATGCTATCTCATCATGCTTTGAGATTTTGCCTTACTTACAAGCCCTCATGAATCCACTTGTGTCACTTAACCTTCAAGCATTGCTGCCAAAGCTGCCTCCATAACTCAGGTGCAAAAAGGGAGAAGACAGAAGCACTGAGGAGGGAAAAAACTTCACAAAATACCAACAACAAGTCATATGGAATTAATGCTGTGTTATAATATTGTCACAGGATGACATGCTGGAGGAAACATGGTAATTTGCAGTTAAAGTTTCTACTCTACAAATTACAGATGTGGCAGATTTAGATAGGATTAAGATCACAGCCTCTGCATTATTAGAAATTACGAGCAGTCCAGAAGGTAATAAGTAGTCTTTGGTGTAGATACATTAAAGCCTCTGAAGGTCCTGCCGCAGTAACTGTGTGATGCACTCTGGAATATTTTTATGCACCAAACCTTTCAGTTTGCACATCAGTTTTGTGTCTTTTTTTACATTCTGTCAGAATACCTAAAGCAGCTGCTCAGCCATAGAAGCCCATGCCATGAAACTCCTAGTTTTTGTGCCGATTTCAGTGCCAGAGGAGGTTTGGAGCGCTGCAGTTACCAAGACGTCTGTGCGCCTCAGCACTCAGGGACCCTGCTCTGTAACTTTATGTGGTCAGTCTGACACTTCCTGCCTGAGCTGCTGTGGTTCCTAAACACTTGGACATTGCAATAACACCACTTACAGTCGATCATGGAATATTTAGGTGGGAAGAAGTCCCACCAACTGACTTGGATTAGTTGCATCTTTTTATAGCATCATATTCACCAACCTGTTTAAAACGACCCATTCTTTCACGTTTGTAAAGGGGGACTGTATGGCTAGGTCAGAGGTGAGGACCCTGTGGCTTGCTAGCTGCATGCAGGTCTTTCACCCTGCTAGCTTTAGGTGAAAAAATAAAAAATAAAACTAAGGAAATTTTAAATTATACAGGCATAAGTGTTTAGCTGTACACTGTGTTCACCGCCTCCAGAGGAATAAAGTTCTGCTGGTGCAACCTTCCAATGCCTCTCTCCATCTTTCCACTTTGCTAAGTTGACCCAGACCAGAAAGCTAGTTACCAGCTACAAGCCAAAGTCAGAACATTGAGCAGAGATCTCTCCAGTGAGGTTTGGAGCTGCGGATCTAGCGATAAATCTGCCATTCCTGACACTTTTGCAAACATGAAAAAGTATGCTTTCGATATGGAGAAAAATATGTCTCAAAAGGTTTGCAAATATGTCCGATATGATCCACAAGTAAAGATTTAAGAATGTGTAAATGATTTGTACACATTTGTTTCACACTGGGACTTGAACGCAGAAGCTGGCAGCATTAAATTTGCCCACATGGGCATGTGATGTGATTTGTGTGTATCCGGTGATTCATCCATCCAAGTATTTAAGGTTTTGTGAGCTAGTGAGAGAGATGTTACGTCTAGTTTTTGACGTTTGTGTGCACTCCATATTTCAGAGTCCTGTCCATCTCTGGATCCACATACCTGTTTTTTCACCTTAATTTATATATATATATATATATATATATATATATATATATATATATATAGATAGATAGATAGATAGATAGATAGATATATTAGGTGTCTTTTTTCATTTATTTTATTTTATTTTGTATGTTTGCGGTATCCTGTTTGCCAGTGTTTTTTTTCTTGTTTCACTGTTTTGAATCTGTCTGCCTGTTGTCTGCAGTCCATTAAGCTTTCAGGGCCACTGTAATTTTCTCACACTTTGAATTTCTCTGGTTTGATTGATTAACTGAAAAGAAAAGTTATGAATAACCCCAATCTCAGTTTATCCAAGGTACTTTAAATAAACATCATGCAAGTAAAAACAACAAGCACTTTTGAGAGCTTTTATTATTTGGCCCATTGAAACCTATACTAATATACTTCACGGTCATTTTTTTTTTTTTTATTGTTTTATTTATGTGGCTGTAGTACATGTCAATTTTATTTGAAGAAAAATGATACTTAGTCAGGAACACTGTACATGTTTTCAAATTGTTATGTAATTAAATGGTTATAACCTGTTACTGTAATGTACATAACAAAGTCATAATAACAAAACGTGATGTTTAGAATCCCCATTTATGATTCCCTAGATGCCTATATGTTATCAAAATGAACAACAGCAGTAACAAAACTTAGTTTTAAATAGCTCTACATTGTGATCACTTTGGTTTTTGAGATCAATCTACTCAATTTGAAGGAGAGGTCAGAGGTCAAATGTGACATGATATCTTTTCATATAATCTCTACATTGTACATTATATTTGTTGTCGATACACACCACACTTGTAAGAATCATAGCTTATTAGTTGTAAGACTTTTTATCAATTTTCAGCCAATAAATCGTCGAGTTGGCCTTGAAGACCTTGGTAGATGTAAGCCAAATTGTAACTGTTAACATGACCCCACTCTACACCCCTACAAAGAGTTCCCAGAAGTCATTCAAAACTTTTAGAGCTGTCATGTCTGCAGACAGAATGGCACGCACACAAACATTATAAAAAATCATCATTATTTTAAAATCCTCCCTTCACTCCTAAAGTCCGGATGTCACAAAAATATCCTTATGTTAGGATGATGAAATGGAAGACTAATATTATTTTTTGTACATTTTACCAGTGTCATAATACATATAATTTTATCTCATTTTTTAGTAAAGAAAAAAAAATCCACATACTGGTTTTGATTCGGTATTCATAAGAAGAAAGAGGAGAGAATAGAGGTGCTGCATTTTCTGCACCTGAATGTCAAACTCTTTACTGGAAAAACTTTTCAAAAGTCATTCTCTTGTTTTGCTATTATTTAATGTATGTTGAACTTTGTACACTTTAGCATTTTGATTGTATCTTGTACATTTGAAACAAACCCCTTATTCAGTAACTGCATAGAGAAAGGAAGGCTGCTCCAAAGTTTAGATGCGACAAACTCCTAAACCTGGTTACCTCTGGATTTAAAATAAGAGGGTGGAAATGTGCAACTATGCCCATCTCTGCAGAGGAATGAGCCAGAGCATGCAGAGGTGGTGGCATTGGGTTGTGTTTGTCTCTGTTTCCCTGTGAAGCGATGCGGAACTCCGCCTGGACGATGTTGGGCACAGAGCCACTGGAACTCAACGCCCCCTCCATCACACCCTCAAGCTGTCCCTCAACTACATAAAGCTGCCAAGACCACCTGATTCTGCATCCCAGAGTCCCAGCGACCACAGCACCATGTGTGGGAGTGAACCCTTGCTTCTACCTGCACCTGTGGCCTTTAGAGTCCTCAGAGAGTCTGTTACATGATCACGGCTGACAGAGCAGGAACCCAGCTCTCCCTCTGGGCTGAGACCTTTTCACGATGTGAGGGTGAGTGAGCTTCAGAGCTCGGTGTAAAAGCCAGACGCCCTGCACGCCACGCTGTCACACAACCAGTTGCACCACATTCACTGGAAGGGGCGCTGGCTGCATGTGCAGACTGTGGTTTCTGGAGTGAGACCTAACACTAAGAGAATATGATGGAAGTCAGGATGGATACGTGATACTCCAGATCCTCTACTTTGGCAGCGGTGCGTAGCGAACCCATAAGACATTCCACAGATATGAACTTGGCTGGATGTCTATCTCTGTGAGCCACTCATAAAAAAATCCTTCATCCATTTGATGATGTTATGCCAACTGGTCTGGAACAAAATGGAGATTTCTGAGAATATAACATGAACTCAGCTCGTGTGTGACAGCCGCACATGGATATTCCAGTAAATACAGAACACTAATGTGGTATTTTTGGCTGCATAACTATTTCAATTGACTCTAACATACACACGGTAATGCTGAGTTAACTTTTACCCTGAGTCACAGGTTCCAAATGATTCTCCTCAAAATGCTCGTTTGCAATTTGAACGTGATTTGCAAAGACGCTGTTAATTTCCATAATGAATGCAGGAGTTCCTGTCGACAGTATAAAGGCATACAGTACACAAGCTCGAGGAGGACTGTCAGAGTGGATTCATTGTCTGCTTTATGGTGAATCACCGTGGCCTGGAAATAATTCATCACAGCGGTGAAACAGCTGTGAAGTGAGAAGTTGCTGTGGTTGTTATCCCTAAGTGCTTCTCTCCTTTTGTCTGCACGACTCGGCTCACTTCGGATCACACGGGCTCTGCAGATAAAAGTCCAGACATATAAAGGCCAGCCTTTTCTCTTAACTGTGCAAGGCTGAATTTCCTTGCCACTGGTTCAGAGAAGTTGAGAGTACTAGTGGAGTGAGGAAGGACATGACGTTTGCTGTGTGGTTGGAGTGTTACAGTATGCATGTACTCTGTAAGAGTGCTGTTTCTGAGTGCATGTGGTTGTTAAGACTCTCCTCTGTGCAGACCCTGAAGGTTGGCCCAGACTTCGCTGTCATTTCTCATCCTAATGGTTCCTGCCACACGCTCCTGCCAACATGCAGCTGGAAAAGAACCAAAAGCCATGAGGAAAAAGGAAAACTCAACAGACATTTAATCTGTCTACTACTCGCACTCGGAACAAAAGTCACTCTATGGTTATGAAGAAGAGAAACAACGGAATGATCCTCCCCCTCTCTAGAGGTTTATTTTAAATGCACATAGTGATATAAGGTGTGTCGTGGAAGCTACATAAGCACAGTACCAGCAGTGATATATTAAGTGCCTGGATGGGAGAACATAACATGCAATAATAATCCTACTCAATAAACCACATATTGTACTGATAATTTGCTTCATATTGCATCTAATTGCATTTTACAGCTTGCTCATTTCACATGCATTATATGTAAAGCTTCATGGTTTATGTGGCTCATAGACAAAACAACTGGTTAACATCACCTTAATCTAGAGCATGTCCCTCTTTTTTAGCCTCTTTCAGTGTCTTGCTTTGGTTTTACAGCCCACACTCTCCCTACTCACTACTTTTTTTGCTCAGAAAATCTCTGATAAACCCACAGCACAGGATCTTCCCAGCACAAAAATAAAATGACAATGTTAGCACCTAGCCAGTGACCATACTGGGGCATCTGTAGCACCACATCGAACCAGATATACACATCAGGAACTAAAGGATTCCAAAAAAAGGATGACAGGAGAGATATCTTGTACTTTGTACTATATTTATATTATGTACTATGTGAGGTCAGTAGCTATGTCCTTATTAGTCAGAAGTGACCACATCTGGATGAGAGGGTGAAGTGTATGTTCATTAGCATTAGCAATCTTGCTAGCAAACCTCATCGCTGTATGCGTACATCGTACAAACAATTGTTGCGGATTAAAAGACTGATTATGTACTGTGACATGAGCTGTTGCACAAAAGAAGAAATACATTTTTTTTTAAACAACTGCATTGTTTTAAAGGGCCCACTAGCTACCAAGACTAAAACTGTTTTTGGGGGCTTATATGAGCTGTAAACAAGTTTATTTCTGCTGTAAAAGTAGACATTTTAACATAGGAGTTAATGGAGACTGAGTCAAGTAGGAAGTCAATGAAAGATGGTGACTTAGCAAATCTTCACAATTTATTAGCTGAGAATTAATGCCACCAACTTTTAAAAAAATCTTATTTTTTATTAGAATTCCTACTCATTACTGGTGGACAAAGTTATTTTGTACACCACAAATTCTGTCACAAAACACATACAGTTAGGTTTGGTTAATAATACTCAAAGAGTCTGCTGTACAATCAGATGAGGCTGAATTTGCTGGAACGAATTCATCCAGAGTGACAAATCTGATGCAACCCACCCAATTATCAGTGCCTCCTTTTCATCCTTTGCATCTCGCACTCAGAGCAGATTAAATTAATGCATAGCGTCGACACCGTCCTCACTCTTCCATCGGAGTAGTTTGGAATTCAGGGCTGCACTTGGCAAATTTGGTGGCACCAACTGTCAGCAAGAGATAACTTAATTTTTTTTGGAAAGTCTAAAGGATTTAATTAGCTGCACTCATGTACTGTGACATAAACTGCACACTTCCTGGACTTAAACCTTCTCTTGTTAGAGCCTGCTGACTGTGTATGAAAAAGCTTCCTCTGTAGGTAGCGTCATTGTTGCTTCATCCATCTCTCTCCGGATGGACGGAGTGCTCATTTGCTGCTGTTGGAGATACTGCTTTGTATTTTCCTCCAAAGCTTTCATGCGTCACTTTCCCCTCACTGAGAAATTTCCTGTCAACAGTGATTCCTGACATCTGAAATAAGGTTTGGCAGAAACGATGAATCTGTAACATCTCAGTCAAGAGTTATGGGATTCTCTTTTCTGCAGCGGCACCAATTCATTTGCGGTTTAGGCTGTTAATAGGGAATTTTTTGCATATAAATCTTACCTTATGTGGCCTGTCTTTTTCTACCACAGCAATCATTTTCAGTTCCTAAGAGCAACTGCAAAAGGCCTGAAATGTCAAATGCAAATGCAGCTGTTGAAATATTTGGACTCTTGGTGCCGTCTCCTTTTTTTTTTGTCTTTCTTTTATGCTGTCAGTTGGTTTCCAAGCCTCCATCTCACTCTCAGTAGCTGTTTGTCCCCAGGGATTGAACACATCGGTGTCACTCACTTCCATCACCTTTGCTGGGTTGTGTGTGTCGCTGTCACTCTCTGCCTCTCAAAAGCACCTGCAGCACAAAGACCACATTGTGAGTCTCACAATAAGGTGTTTAAATTTTGAGCGGCTGCTTCTGACTCTGCCTCACACTGAAAGGAAAGCAGCAAAAATATCCACAATATTTAAAGTGGAGTAACCTGCCACAGGTATGCAGAGTAATATGTAAACAGAGCAGATTTAAAAATACCTAATATATTTGCTTGTATCTTCCAACAGTTAGTTTTAGGTTATCATACAGAATCTATGCAAAAGACAACATTTTCGGTGCATTCATCCATCCATTTTCTACACTTTACTCAGGTCTATCTTCCAATCAAATTCGACTTGTTGGCGAATATCAAGATATCCTGAAGCCAAGCAAGAGATATCGTCCATCCAATGCTTCCTGGGTCTGCTCTGAAGTCTCCTTACTGTTGGACATGCCCAAAATGTGTCCAGAAGACCACCTTAGGTGATCCCTGTCAATGTGGAAGAAGAGTGGCTCTACTTGGAATTCCTCCTAAACGATCAAGCTTCTCCTATTTCTAACAAAGGTTTCAGACACCCTTCATAGGGAGCTAATTTGTGCTCTAACCCCAATCTCATTCTTTCAAGATCCAACATCCTGAAAACTGCCAGTCTGGAAAGTTTCCCATGCAGATGATGAAACTTTCAATCTCCATGGAGATTCAAATGGTTTACAGAATCCAACTCAAATACTAACAGAGTGTCCTTACTGCCCTTGTCACTGGGTGATACTTGAATTCCAATGCAAACATTAAGACAGCATAGGTGGAACTGGATGCTTTTGACTGGAGTCCCCTGAGACCCCAAAATATTTGTATTATTGTATTATTAAAAAGCACTAATCAAAATGAAAATAACAATGATGTGACATCAATAAGAACAAATTTTAAATAAAAGAAAAACACTGGGATGAGGCTTCATTCTAACTAAGAAAAAAACATAAAACTAATGCGTCACGCAATATTCTACATAACATCTGCTTGTGTTTCTTGCCTCATTATGGTAGCCATATGTTTTTGTGGCCCATAATTACTTTGGCAGCTACAAAAATTTGAAGCAGTTCTAAAAATTGAGTTAATGGATCTAATAACCCAGTGCATCAAACTGTTAACAGAGACATGTGGGGCGGTAATAATGTTTTCTATACTACATGAAATTAAATTTTTATCAGGTGCCATTTCTCTCTCAGACATACAGTAAAGTGATTAGACTATAAAAGAGCTGTTACTTTAAAAGGACACATTTCTGCATGCGGGACATAAAGTCAGTTATTATGACATCATCTTTATACCAAGTATGTTTCATATCCAGTCATTCTCCTCCTGAAAAAAAAGATTTCTCATTTCAGTGGAAACACCCAAGGAATAGTGTCTTCCTTTACTTTGAGGGCATAAATGTGTCCTCCCTAATGCACCATAAAAAGAGAGACTGCAGCAGCAGCACATACAGGGGTGTAACCTAATGATCACGTTACTGTGGTTGCCCGCTGGCTCGGTAACAGTCTGGAACATTTTATTTCTTTGGGTAAGTCACTCAGAGGTGTGTTGTACATCAAATGTAAGCTGCGTGCATGAAGAGATCCATCATGAGTGTTGTAGAGACAGAGAGAGAAAGAGAAAAAACAGAGGATGGATAAAAGGTTATGATGCAAGAGTGGAGTAAAAACAGCCAGACTGTCGTTTCCTTTTCTTAAGCACCTTGAAAGTCTTGGCATGAATATCTGCAGCCTGCATTCTTCATAAACCCTGAACATCCATCTCTGTGACAGCTTGAGTGTGTGTGCTTGTTTACAGCCATCAGCATATGTATATACTGTCTCTGTGGATGTACAATGTGTGTTTGTGTACCTTTTTCCAAGTGTTTGTGGAGGCATGTGCTGTGTATAAAAGTAGTGAAAGTTGTAATTTTCCAGGCTGGCGCATCGATCGTCACCCTCCTAAAGACAGCATTGTCCTCTCGCTCACACACTGTCGGCTCTCCTCTGATAGTTAATGCCTCATTGAAAGCCATTTGCTACCCTGTCCTTAATTGTGGCTAATAATCCAATCACACTCAGTATCAGTGCGCCAAGCACCATTAAGATAAAATGGGGACATCAAGAAAGGGAGGAAGGAAGGAAGGCAGACTAATGACATTTATGAGCTTGGTTGTAGCTGGAGGTCCTGAGCTTGACTTTTGAGTGGATATCATTGAGATTTAACGGCTATCGAACAGACACTCACGCTTATTACCGACATAAAGTGAACAACTTTCATTCTCCGCCTTGAAAATAATATTATTAGCTATCATAGATCACCCTGCTTTAAACACTAAACTGTGGAGTCTTTATCATGTCGTCTACAGTGTGCCTCCTTTGACAGCACAGCATCTGTGGCAGCATGTTGTGAAACAGCACAAAGCTACAAAGACGTGAAGAGAAATGAGGTGGCCTTGGGGAATTTTCTGGTGAAAAATCTGAGAGACAAACAAATACGAGGTGCTGCAAAGCTGTCTGAAACCTCCAGTATTTTCCTTAAATGCAAACATGGATTGCTGCTCACATCTGTATGGGAATTAAGGTAGTGTTAGCAGGTTATTAGCTTATCGCTTGAAAGCACAAGATCGTACAAAAGCATTATAATTCTGTCCAGAAAGTCACTGGGCTGGCCGAGATATTGTTACAGAAGGTATAATCACATCAGCTTTGTCATTTAATAAGCATAAGGGACTGTGTCAGTAAGTTATGGGTTGTTAGGTTGTGTAGTGCAGCGCTAGGTTAGCCATTTCAGGCAACCTTCAGACTAATCACCTACTGGCTCTACTGAGTGCTGGAGGTCCTGAGTTTAACTCTGAAGGGATATCAATGAGATTTAATCACCAAATCACACTTATTACCAATATAAACTAGATGTATTTAATTTTACACATTAAAATAGTTTTATTAGTCATCTTAGGTCCCCAACCTTTTTTGCGCCACGGACCGGTTTAATGTCAGACAATATTTTCATGGACCGGCCTTTCAGGCGTCGCTGATAAATACAACAAAATAAAATGATACGACGAAAACAAAAACTATGGTATTTTGTAAATATAATAATAAATGTGAATTCACTGTGTAATTGTGTAACATAATTAGGAGCATCCTCCTGAAATGCACCAACAACATTGAGAACATCCTCCTCTCTGTCCTTTAATGCTTTCGGTCGCTATAGTAACGCGTAAATATTTCTTTCAAAATAAGACACACAACTACAACATGGGAAAAGACCCAGAGAAACTGAGTTAATGATGAAACGCTGAGAACTGTTAATTTCACATCCAAGGCTCAACTCTCGCGGCCCGGTACCAAACGACTCACAGACCGGTCTGGGGGTTGGGGACCGCTGTCATAGATCACCCTATTTCAAATGCTGAACTGGGGATCCTTCTTCTTGTCTTCTCCACAGTTTACATGACAATGTCTGCGGCAGCATGCTGTGAGACATCTCTTTGAGTAATCTGATGTCATTGTGCAGCTGCAGCAGTCAGGAAGATATGAAGAGAAAGGAGTTGGACTTGGAGAGTTTGTTTTGGCGGAGACGTGATCGAACACAGAGCTGAGCAAGTACGAAGCGGTTACAAAGCTAGTTGGCACCTCAGTATTTTTTGTGGCTGTTAATGATTTCACTTGATGTATGCATCCCTCTCTCCAAAGCAAATATAGCATTTTAATTAGGTCACTGAGAGTTGACCATGTTGCTATAGAGAATACTTTGATGCCTGACTTAAAACATGTTCAGCGACTTTGTCCAAACACAGGCTGTCTCACACACCCCATAATACAAATGTGGTACCAATGTGCCTGAGAGAGACTGAAGGCCAATTCACCACATTTATTTTTTAACAATTTCTGAGGCCCACTTAGGAAACTTGAACATTCTCCAACCAAATTAGTATGAGCACAAGGCTTCACCCTAACAACAAATGTAGTCCAAATGTACCCCAGCCCAAATACTAATTTGTCATCCACGGGTGAAGGCAACAAAATAATGATTCTGTGGAAGGTATTTGAAAATGTATGTGTGAGTGTGTTTGGGTATCCAAGTCTTGTTCAGGGAAGAATATGACTTCTGTTTGCTTGTCAGTCCTTGGTGTGGAGTACAGCTTGACTAAATTACTCATGAGGTGGATGAGCAATAAGATAAGATAAGATAAGATAACCTTTATTAGTCCCACACGTGGGAAATTTGTTTTGTCACAGCAGGAAGTGGACAGTGCAAAAGTTATGAGGCAAAAATTAGAATACAATAAGAATAAATACAGTACACAGCTGTACAGAATAGAATAAAATAAAATACTATATACAGTAGAATAAAATAAAATAAATATACAATAAGATAAAAATAGAATACAAATACAAATACTATATACAACTGAGTAAAAATACAACGATGACAGAAAGGATTATTGCACTTAGTATTATTGCATATGTATGGATGTGTGTGCTTGATCAGTTAAAGTCTTTATTATGGAGTCTGACAGCAGTGGGGAGGAAAGACCTGCGAAATCTCTCCGTCCCACACCGTGGGTGCCGCAGTCTCCCACTGAAGGAGCTGCTCAGTGCTGTCACAGTCTGCTGCATGGGGTGGGAGATGTTGTCCATCAGGGATGACAGCTTAGCCGCCGTTCTCCTGTCACTCACCACCTCCACTGGGTCCAGAGGGCATCCTAGAACAGAGCTGGCCCTTCGGATCACCCTGTTCAGTCTCTTCCTGTCCCCAGCAGAGATGCTGCCGCCCCAGCAGACCACACCATAAAAGATAGCAGAAGCCACAACAGAGTCATAGAAGGTCTTCAGGAGTGGGCCCTCCACTCCAAACGACCTGAGTCTCCGCAGCAGGTACAGCCTGCTCTGCCCTTTCCTGTAGAGGGCGTCTGAGTTATGAGTCCAGTCCAGTCTATTGTTCAGATGAACACCAAGGTACCTGTAGCTGTCCACAGCCTCAATGTCCATACCTTGGATGTTCAGTGGTTGCAGTGGAGAATGCTTGTGCCTGCGGAAGTCTACCACCAGTTCCTTGGTTTTACTGGCGTTGATCTGGAGGTAGTTCAGCTGGCACCAGTCCACAAAGTCTTGGGTCAGACCTCTGTACTCCTTGTCGTCCCCATCAGTGATGAGGCCGACTATTGCAGAGTCATCAGAGAACTTCTGCAGGAAGCACTGGGTGGAATTGTGGGAGAAGTCTGCAGTGTAGATGGTGAAGAGGAACGGAGCCAGAACCGTTCCCTGTGGGGCCCCCGTACTGCAGACGACCCTGTCCGACACACAGCCCTGAGTCCTCACATACTGTGGTCGGTCGGTGAGGTAGTCCAGGATCCAGGTAGTATGAGAAGGTGACCCATTTCACTGCTCCACTTCTGCAGCCTTGGGTCTCTTTTGAATCAGATTCACAGTCATTCAAAGAAAGGGAGATAAGTGACTGAACGAAAAGTATTTTTGGTGTGGAACGGGGTGTAACAAGAAATTAAGCAAAGGTCCCTGCAGCTTAATTAACATTTCCTTTTCTGTAAAAAAAACCTCTCTTAAAATAGTAATAGAGTTCTGGTACAGCTTGTTTTAGAATAAATAACTGAAAAAAGGAACAATATAAAGAATGAAATCTGCTCAACGTCAATGGATTAGCAACTTTTATAACGGCCTTCGACTTAAAGTTTGTGCAACTTAGAACTTACAATGTGCTGATGGATTTATGGGAAATGTAATAAAATGCTAGCTATTTAGGCCACTCCATTTCTTAATAATAGCCTGCTAATGAATAACTAGTCTGACAAGTGAATTGGACACAAATGTTTTGGTTAATATGCTTATTATTAAATAATTTTCTTGCCAAACATAATGCATGATAATTATAAAGCTGGACCCAGCAGATAATTAGTTTAACAATGTTTGGGGTTGCGTTTTGGATTTGGGTGTTGACTATGACCATGATGAGCGAGGTTCACTACACGCTCTTACAGTACTGACTTTAATCATAACCAGACCTAAATCGTCTCCTGTTTTAACCTCCTTTTGACTTCATGGACCATGAACATAGCTTCTGTTTCAGAAACATTAAGCTGGTGCAGAGGTTCGTTGAACCTGCATTTTACTTGTAGGGCCACCAAAGTCGATAGTTGTGGTTGCAAAAAAGACTCCAAGTCTTTTAGAAGTCTAAGGGAAAACAGCTTTCCAATGACCTCTATAAACACTTTGGAGCCAAATTTATGGGTTCAGTGATTTGTTTGGGTCTTACTGAATGAAAGATTATATCTAAATGTCCATTTTTTTATGCTGTCTATGAGCTGGACTTGTTTTCATAAACAGAGGAGTTACCCACTCCCGGCTGTATGACAGAATGCTCTATACTCTATACTCAAGACCAACTCTAGCAGCCCCCAGACCCTCTTTTGGATGAGCATGCTGACACAGAAAAGATGACTGTATGACACATGTTTGTACTCACTAGTACCTCCCAGCTGAACTCGAAAGTCATTCTGACTTCAGGCAATTTCACCGGAAGGAAACACACTTTGAAAGAGCTCACAAAACCAGGACACATTATTTAATAATTCATCCCTTTATATTATTCATAAGTGATAGGTTTTCCTCAATGGATACTGTTGTCTTGTCTTCTAACTGTTCTGTTCTCAGGTGATTTTACGCTACACGGCAAGCTGTTCAGAGGGGAGGTAGTGACCTAAGTAGGTGGGTCAAACCTTTTTGTTTTTTCTCTGTATCCAGGCAGAGAACTTAGCTGAATCCCACTCATCATCTCATAATCATCTTTTTATGGTTGCTTTCTTCTAGGACTGTGTGAGATTGACTTGGATGTGTCTTACATTACAGTCACCCATCATCCCGCTTTTATTCCTCTTCCATTAGGGTAAATGTTTAATTCGCCCTTGTCACTGAGTGCGTCTAAGGGACACCCTAAAGTTACAAATACCATCAGTCAAAGTCATCAGAGAGTCAGCTTAAGTGCAGAGGCAGAGTTTCAGGAAGTTTTGACCCAACTTGGATCATTTCAGCTGCTGGTTTTTTGGAGTTTAAAAGGGTAACAAACAGGTTTTACTACTTCATCATTCTGACATAAATGTTGATTGCACCAGAGAAAAAAAGGACACAATTGTTTAGATGTGTCTTGTAATAGCGTTGCTTCCATTTTATGTTTTGTCTGCCACCAGGTACACAATCTCCTGAAAATATAAAATGAAGACTGTGCAGCTAAAGTAATTAAAACAAGAACGGGGGAGCACTTTTATTTCACCTGATAGATAACCAGAAATTTCCTTGGTAGCTGAACTGGTAAATAGAAATGCAAAAACTGTATAACAGTAAAATAAGGTGATATTGTCAGAGGACTCAGTGAAGGCAAAGAGGAAGAATCCCAGAAACTGAGAGGAAAAGAATAGACCCAAGATGACATGAAGCTGAGACGTGAAAGGGTTCAAAAGTGACATTCGGTATTATTTCTGCTCAGTAACCATCCCTGACAACTTAAACCACAGAGGTGAGTGTTCAATTGTCACTTTAAGTAACTCTGTTAAGCAGCCTGAATTCTAGGAGAATTGCATTATATAAAGTTCCAAGTGCTCTGGAGTTTGAGTTACTTCAACATACTGACAAGAGATGGGCATTAACGCGTTAAAAGTAATGAGTGCGAACTTCATGGCAACAGCTGTGTGCAGATCAACAATGGATAATATAATGAGTGCGACAGAGTATGAGCGTGCAGCTTTTAAAGCGTGGAAGTACTGACCTTACTTTGAGTTTGATTCCGTAAAAAGTGACAAAAACATTAGCGTCCGCTGTTCACTGTGTGGGAAGAAAACTTCTTTTTGCA
This sequence comes from Copadichromis virginalis, assembly GCF_057382275.1. NCBI lineage: Eukaryota > Metazoa > Chordata > Actinopteri > Cichliformes > Cichlidae > Copadichromis > Copadichromis virginalis. The sequence goes on from NC_140633.1 coordinate 32,028,914, forward strand.
GCGAAAAAACCCCTAAACTTCTGAGCAAGCACCGAGTATGCTACTACGGAATGGGAAATTCACAGACAAACTCGTGGATTCTTCCACTGACCGCTGCAGCTTACCTGCACCAGGGCAAACCTCCGCCTGCTATGCAGGCAAAAATAGAGCAACAGGACCGCTGAGTCTTTGATTTTATTTATTTTCTGCTGTGTTTCACTTGCATCTATTTGAAAGAGTGAGTGTGAACACTGCTTGATGCATAAAGTTAAAAGATTAAAACTAATAAAACAAGTTTAAAAAAAGAGACTTTTCCATTTGATTACATTTTGTATGATGGATTATGCAGAAAAAGTAGAATTGGGCTGAAAGATCTATCGCTTTATCACCTATTCAGGTTGTAAATCGTGTTTTTAAAAAGTAACTAAGTAATTAATTATCTTTGAAAATAAGTAATCAGTAAAGTAACAGGATTACTTTTTTGGAGAAGTAATCAGTAATTAGTTACTGATTACTTTTTTCAAGTAACTTAACCAACACTGCGTGTCACTAGTAAAATAAAAAATAAATTAATAAATAAAATAAACAAGTAAAATAAGGGATTACTACTGGAAAAAAAGTAATTAGATTACTGTTACTTCCCCATAAGCAGGCTGCGTTACTAAACCGTGATTTTGTTTGTGAGAGTGTCTCATGACAATGACGTACGTACATAACATGGAGTGCAAGAGAGAGTACGACCATGCAGCGATTAAAGCGTGGAAGTACTGACATTACTTTGAGTTTGATTCCATAAAAAGTAACGAAAACATTAGCATCCACTGTACACTCTGTGTGGGAAGAAAGCTTCTTTCTACAGCAAAAAATTAAACTTCAAATCTGAGCAAGCACCAAGTACACTGCTACGGGAATATGGAATTCCCAGAGAAACCCCCGGATCCCCCCACTGAAATGACCACTGCGGCACCGGGCAAACCTCCGCCTGCTAAACAGGTGACAATAGATTTAAGAGTGACAGGACTTAGTGTCACTGAATCTTTCATTTTATTTATTTTTTGCTGTGTTTTACTTGCGTCTATTGTGAGTGAGTGTGAACACAAAACGTTATTTCATTTTATATGCTAGAATATGCAGAAAACAGGTTTAAATGTTAAACAAGCTTCTTCAGTAAAGTACCAGAATTACTTTCTTGGAGAAGTAATCAGTAATTAGTAACTTCTTACCATTTTTAAGTAACTTGACCAACACTGATACTGACAACTTATCAGCCTTATTATCATCATTTCAAAGGTAAATCAGATGGAGAGAGAACGTTGGTCTATAGTTAAATTAGGAGAGGAAAAGGTCACATCCTGAGCTGAGACTGTGACTTACTCATGCTTTAGCTGTCAAATGTTTCTGTTTTTGTAACCTAGGCTGGAACCTTTCCCAGTGCTGGGTGACAGGCGGGGTTCACTCTGGACCATATTTCACAAAAAAAAAAAAAAAAAAACATAAAGAGACAGACATTAACACTTATGGGCAATTTAGTCACCAGTTCATTTAACATGGACTGTGGGAAGAAGCTGAAGTACCAGGAGAGGACATTTAAAGAAAAATACACAGAAAGGCACCAGCTGCCCATCAAATTTGACCCTAGAAACTTCTGGCTGGGACATTAAGCATTAAGGAAACACAGAGGGATACACCTTATTCATTCAGCACTCGTGTTGGAATGGTAACATTAGCTGTAAGAGCTCTTTGTATCAGGATTTGACCTGAAAAGGTTGGATTGCTGCATCCACAGCTTTTGCCTATTCAACACAAGTTTAGATGCTAAATTAAACCACATCAACATGCTGGTCAAACCGCACACAGAGGGACAGGGAAAGAACCATGATGAGGACAAAATGTCGAGCCAAAGGCAGTGCAGAGTTAGAGTCAGTCTAGTATCACATGGAAGCTGCTCTCTTCTCCATGTTTAGCCTTTGATCTGGAAACAGTTCATGGCCCAACCAACAATTCAAGCAATGCTTAAAGAAGCAAAGGAAATTCAAATATCAAAGTTCCTCTGGTTGTTGACAAACAAAAGAACAGAGTTTCTTACCTGAGCTCCGCAGCCACTGCAAAAACTTTTGCTTGTGACTGTATTATTAAAATTTAAAACATGCAGTTCAAGAATGAACACTGACCATTTTGTCATGGCCTCAAGAGATACTTACAATCTATTTCTTAGCAGGAAAAATGATTTGATTTGTTAAACCCGTCGAATTGTTGCAGATTCATTTCCTGGGGTCTGAAAAGGTTATGTCGCTTCTCAGCAAATGTGTAGGTAAACAAGAACACAGTCAAAACAACACTTTATCCTCCATCCTACAGTACTTTGGATAGACTTTCTCCAACCTGAAAGACAGGGGGTATAATTATTTGGACAATCTTCCTGATAATAACAGTGTGTTTGCTCCTGGGTACAGACTGAGCCGCTCTCAGGCATCCTGTCCTTCCTCGCAATTCCCACAAACCTCTGTTTATGTCCACATCCAACCTGTTTTTCTGTGAGACGTAAATTACCAGCTGCCACGTGTAATGTATGGCAATTTGCTCCCACATTATCGTGGGCCACCACAAGGTCAGAAGCACTTCCTGTGGTGCAGCTTACTAACTATTCTTAAAGAGGTCCTGTCACACTCGGACCACTTCTAGTTATTGTTATGATTAAAAGAAACACTGAAATGTTTTTGACCAAATGGCCTGAAAGATGAATTAACGGAGGTGTAACAGACCTTTAAAAGTAATGATATACATTTGTAGTTAACTGTATAATAAGAATAATGCCATTTACTGTATGTGAGCGGAGTGAGTTTGGAGCCGGTGAAAAAGGGTTGGAGACAAAGGAATGAGAGAGGTTAAAAGGGGAATGAAGGGTTAATTAGAATTTGAACTAAGGATCAAAAAGAGACTGATGATGACTGCAGACTAGGTTTAAGCAGTTATAAACAGTCAGCAGCTGGTTTTTGGACTATCAGTGACCAGCAGGAAAATCTTAACACACTCTCCAACACTGCTGTAAAGTAATTCACCATCATGGACAAATATTTTCAAATTTACAGACTCATAATGGATGTAGACTCAAGATGTGTGGAGTATAAAAGATAGACATAATCATCTTAATATCACATGTTGATTGATTGATTGATGTTGAAGTCATGGTTTGAAGCTTCAAGCTGAGCATTTTTCATTGTTACCATCTTGGTGTTTTGAAACCAGATTTGATGAGAAAGACGGTTCTAATTGAGAAAGCACATGCTGATTGGTTAACAACTCACCAATAAAATTGTTACCCAATGAACATACCTTGAATAACTGACCTCTATGAAACATAGTATGAACAAAATTTAGAAAATGGACCTGATGTTTTATTTAGTATAACCTAGAAAGAGCTGATATACTCACTAGGAAAGTGTTTACTAAGGTCAAGTCAGGTAGCCTTTACACAAAGACCATCGCACATGATTCCCTTCACTTTTCAGAAATGGAAGCTATCTCCTATCTCAAAGCTATCTCTTATACTGTCTGTAGTTACTCCACAAGACTGGATACTCAGCTCTCCTTTCGGTGGAGGACTCAGCTTAGCTGGTTCTGTTCTGGTTATATGTCTATAAAAGAAATTTTAGAAGAATAATAAATTAGCCATAAATTGCACTATATGAGTTACCCATACAGAGTGATAACTCTGGGTTTAAATGATCTATTAATGATAAAGAGGCTAATAGGGACTGCTGATGCTTGTAGAGATCTTATATATCATAATTTTAAATGTGCAGCTTTAGCATCCTGAATGAAACGGGGTGAAAACAAACTTCTCTTCTTGATATTCATTTGTTGCTTTTTTAACACCTACCACAGAAAGACCCAGAGGCTCACTTGGATTTCCCAGGCCAGTCATAATCACCCCATTATCAGAAACAAGGTAAGCCTGATAGCATTAGCTCAGCTTTGCCTTATAAGTGTTTAAGTGTGAACACAAACCCCATTCCTGCTCTCTCAGTTTGCTGACAGGCTGGAATGAGAGTTCTTTTGAAGTGGAGTTAGCTCGTCTCGTGACCTGTCAGGAATGGGGTTTGGTCCAACCGGAGGAAGAAAGACGGGAGATCCTGTTTGATGGGCCCGCCATAAGGGCCAAAACTGGAACCCTTGTTTTTTGTGTTTGTCAGTTTTCAATTCCCCACCCAGGGAGAAGGAACCCTCTGGGCACGGTCAGGTTTCACAGACAGAATTTAAACACTTGTGCCGGGTAGACGAGGCGCTCTTGCCTCAGTAGTGGCCAATTAGGATCAAGTGTCAGTGCGCTGACATGTGAAGGATGGAATGTGCGAGTGTTTGGTCAAACAAGGTTCGGGAAGCAGAGTCGGTGGTGACAGCCTTTGTCACAGACGTGGAGGAAGGATTTAAAACACATGGCCACTTTGCCGCCAGACAGAAACCTTCACTCTTGCTGCGGCTGATTGGATCATGCAGAAAGCCAGGCTTGCGCTGTTTCTCCATTTTTTTCTGCCATAATTGTCATTTTATGCTTTTTCTTCCACCTGTTCCTGTTGATTGAGTCCATAGACAGAGTTATGAGTGCTACTTGTTGCGTTTCACTTGGTCTATTTTGGACAACGTTTCTGCTTATCTTTGACACAAGTAATTTACGTCACATCGACCTTGAGCAAATATAGCTGAACAAGTCTTCACCAGCAGGGTTCAGTATGCTCCTCAGGTTCTATACGCTGTAAAGGCCAGCTTTCTGACTAATGGATATTCAAGCTTCTGAGAGATACAACTCAACACAGCAAGATCACACTTAAATAAGGATTTGTGAAAGTTAGATTCAACTTAATCTACAAATATGGTACCGTTTCATTAAGTAGTAACATTATCCATGAAAAGAAAAAGGCTGCTACAAGTTCTGCAGGGAAACCTGTGGCTTAAGTCATTTATTCCAAGCTTTTTGATGTAAACATATTTCATTTCTTTGCCATGTGATGTGTATGAAGAAGGAAAGAGGAAAGAAGGTTGGATGGAAATGCCCCTTGGCAGCCAGTTAAACCGTGAATGCTAAGATTACAACATGTACTTCAGTACCAACTGTACTGTTCCATGACTGAAAAGCACTGTATAATGTACTTGTCCATGATTATTACCTGGCATCAAACATGAACTCTGAATGATAAAGTAGAGGTGCTAATCCCACCTACACTCGACAGTATTGCGTTTGATAGGAAAAGAAAAAACACTTCTGGGTAGTAGAAATAGAAAATAGAAAATCTATGAATCTGATGATTCATAGATTATGGCCAAAGTTTCACATAACAAGGTCAATGCATTTGCAAGTATCCCTGTGAGCCAAAAGCTCGGGCCTTTTTTTTCTACTCTTGGATCTGTGTGATGTCATGGTTGATCTGATATCCTCGTGTTAGTGTTGTTCCCAGATCATCATACTAAATGTTGTTAAATAAATGCACGAATGGCTTGGCGCGCAAAGGAATAACGTCACAACAATGTGATTGGTCACTTGCAATGTTGAACCTGGAACAACATTTTCATGATGGTCTGGGAACAACACCAACACAAGGATATCAGATCATCCATGATGTCATAGAGAGGGGACATCCCTAATATGGTTATCTCAGGCACGCACACGCTGTTAATAGGTTTGGCCACTCAGAAGAAAGCTGGGGTAACATTATATGCAGTCCAAGACAAAGGATGAGTACTTAAAACAGAATAATGATAAGCTCCTCTTGTACAGTCTGATATAAATATGGACATGACATGGTCACCAGTGGCCCCCAGCTTCATCTGCCTTCCTCTATACTTTTATCTTCTCATCCTCTTTTACCTTCCCTCTCTGTTTTGCGTGAATGAGCAGGTCTTGCTGGCTCTGTGAGGTCCTCTTGGAAGTCTGTCCTCCATCCATAAAAGGCCAGCTGTCTGACTGGCATATCTGCTTCCCATCAGCTCATCACCCAGCTTTATTATTTATTCATCCACTCCTGGCCAGATCATCACAGCTTCTCAAAGGGATCCCCTTATGTGTGTCAGCTTGAATCCTGTCCAACACTGTTCCAAGTTACCTGGGAAAATCCTCTGCAATCAAAACTCATCCTGAGGAAAGGATCTCAGCTTGCCTATCCACTCTCCATGCTGAAGGAAATTTCTCTACATGTACACTAACCTCGGCCACTCACCTGGTGCCCAGCTCCTACATCAGGAGCCCTTTCCCTTGATTAATATATCAGATAAACTTGCCTGTGTGCCTCCATTAGTTCGGATATGATAGTGAAAATGAGCAGGTCCACTTTAGACTCATGTGTAAGTGCAGTGCACTTCCTATTCTGCATACTTTTACTTATAATCAGTTTGTATGGGTTTTTTTGTATGTTTAACCATGGAGAATTTAGAGTGTAATTAAGTCATCAAGCTTTATTTAAAGACATCCCAGGATCCAATAACCAAAACAGATAATGAAATGCCACTTGCTGCATTTATTTACATTGGAGAGGTCATTCCAAGCTCATATAGTGTCAACATTTCTGCTACTGAGGGAGGAGAGAGTTGAGTCAATCCTCACTCATTCAGGAGGAGCTCAGAGTAGAGCTGATGCTCCTGCACTCCAAAAGCAGCTGGTTGAGGTGATCAGCAACCATCAAGTATATGTCACGGACACCTCCTAGGCAACATGCTTTGGGCATTTCCAACTACGAGGAGACCCTAAACATGCTGGATAAATGTGTTTCTGAATGCTGCAGGTCTGCCTCACAGGCATGCAAACAACCTACAGGATGCGGATTTGTACAAGCATGCTCATTCAGCGCATATTAATCTCGTGATTTGTATGGTGTTAATGGCAGCATTTCATTATGTGTGGAACATCCTGCCGATGCTCTCACTGGCCTCTCCTCCTTTGTCCTGGCAATGTTTTTCCTCTGTGCTCACACTGGGTGCTGTATCTTTTAATGAGATCAGACTTCATTAAAGAGGGCCCCCTCAGAACCTTCCCCAGGTCTTTCAGCGCCAACGCTTCAATTAGCTCGAGCGGTGAAAGATGGCAGGCAGGGGTTACAAGAGGTGGAAGAATGACAGGAGAAGGAGCAAAGAGAAGGGAGGAGGTGATCCCAGTGAGTTATGAAGAGCATGATTTGAACGAGTCTGTGTCTGTGCAGTTAGTGTACACGGACATTTACAGCATAGAGCTCTGAGTGATCCTGCAGAGGTTTTCCTCTCTTTTAGCACATGAATAAATGCTGTTTCTGAAAGGTTGTCATGGTAACAGCATGAGGAAAAAACGCCAGCCATGTCACTATGGTGATGGATTCCATGAAACCTCTTCCATGTTAAGTGCAAGCACATATGAGTAGAGGTATAATAATATCAAGACTGTGTATACAAGATGTTTGCGGCCGCTGTGAGGTTACTCATGGTTTGTGATCTTCAGTGTTGAAGCATCAGTGTGGCCATGTTCATTACTTAATCACCGCTTGTTTCTGTTGTAGGGAACCTAGTTTTATTTGGCTGGTGTGGAACAAACACCACATAAAGAAAAGCAAACAAATGCAGAAACCATCAAGAAAGCTAGATGTTTCATTGCTGCATGGCCCTCAGCCCGAGTGTGTCATCTGTCAGGAGAAGTTGGCTAATGCTAGCATGGTGCCAGCTGAAGACGACCTTGGAAACCAAACATTCCTCCTGAGAGACACTTGGGCTGCTCTAAAAGCCCACTGGAGCTGAACCAGAAGCAGCAGGGCAGTTTGTTGAACAGTGTGAAAGTGTCTCAGCTGCACTTTCTCATACCTTGCAATGACAAGTACATGAAAAAAAGTTCCAGGAGGTGGCTGGGACTAGCTAAAATGTCTCCAAAAGACATTTTTTAAACACAGCTGGTCTCGATGCACTCATCATTTGCATAGTGTTTATTCTGCACTATCTGTACACTCGCCTTGTTGACGAAAAAACATTTCTAGGTGTCTGTTCATACAATTAAATAAAGAATTGACACTAAGTCAGGCTGAAAAGAAATTACTTAAACAAAAAACACAAATAAGTACAGATTTTTCTATACAATCAGTTATGCCTCTCCCCATTCAGTTTTACAGTGTCTGCTCAAAATAACTGACCAGAGATGTTACCAAGATGGCTGCCAAGACTTCCTGCAGTAAGGATTTTGCTAAAGCTTAACAATCACAAGGACAGTATACTAGAATTTCACTCCCCAAAACTGGAACTCAGACTTCTGTTAGTACATTAACCGCACAGTAGCCATGTTATTGGTAAAAATGCTCTAAAAGGTTCCAACAGCACAAATAGGGTCCAGAAGTCAACTTTAGGGACACCAGCTGGCTGAGGAAAACCTACATGACAGCTAGCAGCTGCAGCTGTCTTGTGCCACCATTTAACTGTCAGTCAAAAAGGGACACGCCCCTCATAAAGCAAACTTTAAGTCTTAATTAGTGCTGTCAGTGTTAATCTCGTTAAAATGACGTTAACGCCATAACCGCATTAACGCCGCAAATCTCCGCTAGCGAGTTAGCATGGATCGCCCGTGCGTGGGGCTGCACAGCGCTAACGCATAAACAAGCTAACAGCGCTAACGCGTTGACATTGTGCATCCTCACGCACGGGGTGATCCACGGGGTTTAAACAGGTGATTTATAAAAAACATTCATCCCTGTATAGTTTTTATGAAGGGGATAATTAGTTAAAGAGATCAAAACTGTTTTTTGTTTCAGGTTATAAATGTGCTTATTTCTGTTGTACATTGCTTTTGCTGGAACCTCTAGTGGGCATTAGGGGTACTATCAGTTTTGGCACTTCATTACCTTACCCACAAAACGTAGATTTTTGTCAAAAGGACAGATATATGAATTATTAAAATTCAGGAAATGTTGGGTGCACAGTTGTAATGTACAAATGGATCATTCAGGCCTTGAAGTGAGAGAAAGTCTTCCTAAGAGCGGTGTGGTGAATCTGAGAGCTGTGGTTTTCAGTGTAGGATAACAAAGATGCTCAAGGTGCTGCATTTCATGTCAGATCCAAACCAAAGAGCCTGGGAGAGGCAAAAAAGCATGTCGTGTCCGTGTTGCTCGTTTGAGAGAGGCGAGCCAGGCAGTACTGATTTTGGCCTTGGGGAAATTGTCCAGACACTGTCAGAACAGGGCCGTCCATTTGAAGCTCTGCTGTTTGGACAAAAGTGTGTTCCATTTTTTAATCCTCTTAATCTTTTCAAAGCTGTGGCTTTCTAAAATGACTTGGCAGGTTTTCCTTATTACAGGAGGGCCTGCTTCAACATGACTTTGCCAGTTAAAGCAAAACGCTCAGAAATACACAGGGTGAGAGATTGTGTGTGCTGCCAACAGAGTGGTGCTGGTATTACAGTAATATGTTTGCAAACCCTGTTATCTCACACTGAAGATAATCTGTTTTAACGCATAATCTGATCAGAAATAGATATTAAACAGACCACAAACGTCAACCCAGTGGACATCATATGGGCATTTAATTTTGTTCTCTATCTACAAATTCTCAGCCAAATCTGTCTCCATCGAATTACATTTATATCCAACCAATTACCATTGAGTAATGCTAACTGATCACTTTATTGGGAACACTGTAAGACTGGCTATGGCCTCTGTTTGCTGATGAGAGACCTGTAATGCCTGCCTTTCAAGGCACGCTAGTATCATGACAGTTATCTTAAGGCACCTGGGACCTGGAACCACTGCAGCCATTGTGAAAATGACCAGGTGAAAGTAAGTTGAATGACTTTAAGGAGGAGAAAACATTTTCTGATGCCGTTGGACTGATTTTTATGTAATGAAAATTTAGCTTGGACTTTTTAACACACAATGGTTTTAGTCCCCTATCACCCTGAACCAGATAAGTATTTAAGAAAATGGATGTACTTTCACACCCTCAGCATTTTAACATCCACCAGCTTACCATCAACCCATCTTTCCCTGACTCTGTGTATTCAAGCACCACCTTAAAATACTTGGAGTAGCATATAACTAGCACCAATCAGGGTTAAACAGAATTCATGGTACCATGTCTGCATTATATACTGTTATTATTGTTAACTAAAAATAAACTTAAAAGCTAAAAATAGATACTTAACTAAAAACTACACTAGACAATTTTGTAATCTAAAATCAAAAGTAATCTCTGGAAACTGAAACTAAACTAAATGAAAAACCAAAAATCAACATGAAATAAAAATAATAACTAATGAGAAAATACAAAGCTAGAACAACTCTGGTCTGCACAGGTCTTTGGCTACACAAAGTGACAGATTTTGTGTATGCAACCAGTACAAATACCGATTAGTTCAAAAGCTAGCAACGGGAGCAGCAACGGAGTTCATAACAAACAGGAAGCAACAATCTAAAAATAATAACAATTTAAAAGAAAAAAAGAACCCTTGAAGAACTTACAACTTCTGCAGAAGTTGTTGTTGTTCTGTATACTGTTTGACTTTAACCTATGATGCTCTTACAACATGTAAACGATGGTCTCCAAAGATCTGTGTAGAACCTATACAGCCATGCTGCTCCATTCAGGCACAGAAGGCAAGTTTTAGGTTTGTAGAGCATTAGTAGATTAGTAGAGCACATCTTTAGAAAGCAAAATATGTCTTTTTTCATACATTTGTAAATTTCTGTTATTTTGTTAAAAGATTCAATCTTTAAAAAGGTTAGCTGCTAATGTAGCCCAAACCCTAACCCTAGATGAAGTGTTGGATGTTGAGATTAATGAAGGTTGATTGTTGTGGCTCTAAAATTATTTTTTAATACATTAAATGAGCTTACTTTTGACCTGTTTAAAGTTTGAGGAGATATATTTTCAACTATGCCATTTATTGTTGACTTTAAAGAAATTTGAAGTGAATGACCACATGCAGTCTGACTACAGGAGCTGTCCGTTCAGCACCGCAGCACAACACAAAGAGCTGCAGCCTCCTGCCTCTCCGACACTTTATCTGTTTCCCTCAGCGTCCTTCAGCTTCAATATGTACTTTTTCCTGCCTGTTAATGACTTGTAGCAGCTCCAGTCCAGTGTGATATGATTGAAGCAGACAATTAACTACATAATAAGTCAGGGTTTTAAAATATGTTTACAGCACCCCTGTTGGTAATCTCCAAAAGGCTTAGTAAATATCCCACTAAGTTGCTGCATAATGGCTTTTTAAGCTGTCTTTATTGTATAGAAGCACCAGCACTCTGTCATTATGAACTATTTTACTGCTCTTCTGTTTTCTTCCAACATTCAGCGTCATGCCTGCTCAACTTGAGGGGGAATTTTGTCCCTATAGAATCACTTTCCTGCTACTCTGCTTGGACAATACAAACCACTCTCTCTGGACATCACGTCACTTGCAGTTGTATGAAGTGATGCCTCAAAACAAGCCATTTAAATCACGATTAAAAGCAGGATCTTAAACTGAGGACTGGTCATAAATAGCTCCACAAGGAGCACATTTTATGTCTAATGTAAAGGTTTTTTTTAATTTGTTTTTTCCCATTAACAGTATTCTTATGGTACGAATCACTAAACAAACATCCCAAGTAAAATTTCCAAGAGAGAGCAGAGAAGAGATGAACACGGGACTTGCCTTAACTTCGAGAAATTTCAGGCTGTGGTGCTGCATGGTCCATATAAGGTACAAAGTTACGCTGACATGAACCAACATTCAGGTGTTGCTTCAGCTGGCCATGCACCAGATTTCTGTAAGCTGGTGTACTGTGCCTCTGCCTCTTTTTTGCCTTTTTTCTGAAATATCAATACAGAAGCTCAGAGATTATACCGAGGGAGATGCTGCAAAAACGTGAAAGGATGAAATTTTCTGAAAAAACAACAACTTTGAAATAAACATTCAGCAGTGTCTTTGCTTCCAGTTTTGACTTCTTCTCTTCCTATATCAGCGCTAATGTGAGGGACTGTCTGAGTGGCTGCTTTCATTTCAAGTGTCTAAGATCACCATGATACGGATGAATCTGCACAGACTCAATGATGCCCTTTGTTTGCAGTTACGGTGTATCTGGTCAGATCACAATTTACAGACAGCAACCTGAAAACAGTGGCAGGGCTGGAAGCTGTCTGGTCATTCCCAGGAAGAGGACCGTGAACCTGAGATCAGCCAATTTTAAATCAGGTAGGCTTTAGACGTTTATAGACCTGCTCTCAGAACTTGAATAAAACTCCTGCTAAACTGGCGCGACCCTACAGGTTCTATTTTGAAAGTGAATATCCATCTGTGCTAAAATGTTTTCCAGGTTCTTCCATGACCACATGAACCTTGATTTTTGTTTGAGGGAGAACTCAACCGAACCCAAATTTTTTCCTAAATTAAACAGAGCTGACTTGGAAGGCAGTCCTGAACAAAAACACCTTTTCTCTCTTTCTATTTTCAGTCACACTGCCAGATGGCCTTCTATATTTTCTGTCTGTACTCTTTTGAAAAGCTCCTGGCCGAGTCTCAGCACTCAAAGCACATTCCAAACATCACCGAGTCCAATTTATGCTTGAGGAGAAGATTCCTACTATTGCACGTGTGGAGTTCATCCTTGCATTTCTCCAACTGGTCTCTATCAAATATTAATATTTCTGTGAGTGCAGAGTAAATGTGGATTATAAAAAGAAAGGGCAACGGGACTTAGGAAATGTGCTCGAGACGAGAGCTCGGAGAAATGCACACACTAATCGAAAGACCTCCGGGTCAACGCAAATATCTCGGAGAAAATGAGAATTTCATTTCGGGGCATTTTTATGAAGCCCTGCTCACTCAAACTATAAAAAGATCTACCTCAAAGCATCATGGGAAACTCACAGTAAGCAATACAGCTGGTTCCAGGTTGGGGTGGAGGCGTTTTTGAGTGAAAGTCAAAACCAAACTTCACTCTGTCTCCTTCTTTATTGGTTTCTTGTTGCCATTACTATTTCATTGTCAGTGATGGGAAGTTCAAGGTGGTCAGTCAACACAGCAAATGGCCAGGAATTTGGACTGAAAGTGCAGTCACATTCATGAAGCAACCTTCATAAAACTTTAAGCATTCCTTACAGAGTTTGGAACTGAATATGAGTAAAAACTGAGTAAATGCACGGCCATCAGTCCGACATCACCTGAGATAAATATAACCCCTGAAATAAGGACGAGCAGTGATGGATGATGACATTCCAGGAAGTTTTACTCTGTCTATTGAAACTCTAATGTTTGAAACTGTTACTATAAAAACATTCAAATCGGATTTGCATTACTCATTCACAGTAACAGCCAACCTGATTGCTCTCACCTTGGGTCGTGCTGTTCATTTGTCCGTTTTGTGCAGCCGGTGATAAGCTCAACCCGCTCATTTTAAAAAAAGAAAAAAACAGCTTGAGCTGTTTACATCTGGCTATCTATGAGGCAGGTGTGCACGGACTCTTTGACTTTGTAAGCTATCCTCAAACACAGAGGGGATTACCTCTACTCTATTCTTCCAGTGCCAAAGGTGCATCCCGCCGAGGGGGGGGATGGGGGGATATATTTTACACAGGTTCACCATTGCAGGATGGACAGATAAGCAGTTGTGACCCGATCAGATATGGAAATGTTGGACATGTGCTGACACTGTAGCTGACAAGAGAGGCAGGTCTGTGACTGACAGGAAGAGACAAGTAGAGGGAGAAAATAGAAAACAAATGGTCTACAAATGGTTACTTAATCCTGAAACCTGAATTACAACGAACTGGACTTATTCTGCTCATTTCCAGCTCTAGATTTTTCATCTTAAACCCTACTACAGTAGCTTTCCATGATTCCCAGTTCAAAATCATCAGCTTTTCTATCAGATTTGATTCTATACATGCAGTTTTTATGTCCTGGTGATTACTGAAATTAAAGTTGATTTTGAAGCACCAGGACGCCACTACAGGCTCAACTTCCTGAGTTTCCTTCTAAAGAATGGCCCGCAGTGGCTACGTAATAGTTATAGTAATAGCTGCCCAAATTGCTGGCTGCAGACATTACCAAGACAACTGGTGAATTAAAAAAAGAGACCGAGTCAGAACTGAACAGAATTGTACTTAATCAGATAAAATTGTGTAGATAAGAGTGGGTAACGTCTGCTCATTTCTGGTGCCTTCATTCTTGGACTTTATAATAGCTTTGCATGATGCGCAACTCAAAATCATCCTTCTTTATCTCATAGTAGACCTTGATGCAGCGCCTTTCTCAGTCTGAAACAAGCCGCTGTAGCTCCTCCCCCTCTTTTAATTGTCTCCATTGACCTGATGCAGAGCAGGGTGTGGTTGTGGTCACTGTTAGGTCAGGTCAGGTCAGGGTTAGCAGCCATCTGTCTTAGTTTAAACCAATGACAGGTTTAAACTAATAATGTTCTTTAGTATGAAGCACCAAATTCAACCATTATGGTTGCTGGAAAAGCAACCATAATGGCGCTTTAAAATCTGCTTATATGTTACAGAAAGAAGACTGCTAAACCCACAACGAGCAGCAACAGCACAGGTCAGCTGATAAAAGAGCACTTTTTAAAAAACACAAGTTTCTTGTCCACAAAGGAAAACCAGATCAAGAACGATGTAGCAGCTCATCTGGGTTACGATCCATGAACACCGATATGTTACCACTTGTAACACAAAGACATCAAATATGACCATGAGTTTGATGACAGTTTGGGGAAGACCCATCAGGTGATCATTTTGGGCATGATTGGTTAAATTCTGAACAATACTGTAGGATGAGTTGCGATCTTGTGAACTGTGGACATAAGAATGCCTCATCAGTCCTTCTGTCGGATGAGTTAAACATTTCCCTGGGGCTCATAACATAAATCTGACTCTGCACTAAAAGTTCCCACACCTACTAAATCCTACTGTAACATGTTAGCATAAGACTTTAGCTGTTAAAGTCCATGGTGTTGAAATATATTAAAACAACTTAATTTATCATTTATGTAATGAAGGCTCAGTGATTTGAGATCCTATGGTTTCTTACAGTTTAATAAGTCAAAAAAACAAATTACAGTGGCGATCACATTGTTTGGATCTTCACTGTTAACCAAGAAGCTGACAAACTGGGCTCTTTCACTCCTAAAACAGAGGCTAAAAACTTTGACAAATAAATAAATAAATTTCAGAAATATGAAATTTAAGAAAGCTAAGGTCAAGAGCAGCTTCTTCCACCTCAGAGCAATCTCCAGAGTTTTTTTTTTTTTGGTAAACAATGAGATATTGCAAGGATTATGTACCGCCTTATGTAAACGCTTGACTATGAATCAGTTTACTTTATTTCCCATGGTGCTTCCATCATGTAAATATCCCACATTTAGCCACACAGACTAATTTTCATCTACAGTCAATGCAAACAGCAAGAATTTATACACAGCACAGAGGCAAAAGCATATGTGCATAAATCAGAGTCAGAAGCATCCAAATGATGAAAAGATATAACCATAGAACAACATTAAACTTGCGCACAAACACAAGCAGTGAAATAAAGATTAGTAGCAAAACCAGACTTCATATTAAGACATGTTTGATTATCCTGTAACTTGTGGATCTGGAGAAAGCGTTAAAATATTTTCTGTGGGCATAATGCGCTGCTGAAGGGAAATAAATTGAAATAACTCATGCACAAGATGAAACTAATTAATAATGTTTAATTCCTGGAAGGTAGGTTCATGTTACTTGTAGAAGCTAAAGGACTCTAATCATGCATATAAAGCTGCATTCTTTCTGCAAAGCAACATTTGAATAATAGGAAATAAAATGCCTATTTATGAATCTAAAAAGGTCTCAGAGAACTTTCGAGCCTTGAGAGAAACATGTGATCAATTACAAGGACGTGCAGTTTGCACTGTGTTTCAACAAACTCTGACTGTAAAGATGACGGATGAACTCTGACCTTTATTCACTGTATTCATTCAGCTCGGGTCCAAGGTTTACAGCAGCATGCTTTCGGAGGTTGAGATATGGCAGTTGGGAGTTTATAGCTATGTGTACATCCATGAATAAGCACTTGACACAGAGGAAGAGACAAACCAGGAGAAGAAGAAGAAAAAAAAGGCCCAGCCAGCGCACAGAGGGGCACCCGGAGGCATGAATCATCCCAGCTGACAAGGAGACAAAGGTCTGAAACATGTAATAACTCAACTCTAACTGTGAATCTGTCACCACAGTTTGAATGTTGAATTTTATACCAGGAACTATGTGAGGAGAGAGAGATATGCAACGTTCACCCACTTAGATGAAGGGCACCTCTGTGGAAAGAGGGATGGGGAGATGCGGTCTCTGTGGGATGGAGGGGTATTTGTCAGCGATGACGTCCTGGTCAAAATAATTTCAAGCTGATGCAGCTGGAGGAGACATGAGGGTGTGTGAGAGAGAGAGAGAGAGCGAGAGAGCGAGAGAGAGAGAGAGAGAGAGAGAAACAGCAAGGGAGGAGAAAAACTGAGGAACAGGAAAAAAAATCAGGTGAGGAGAGCGATTCTTACCTCAGCTTGTAACACGCCACGAGACTACGCTGCGGTGAAGGTTTCCCATTCTATTAACAGCATCAAAGACATTCTGTGCTCTCTCTTTGTGTGTGTGTGTGCGCGTGTGTGTGTGCGTGCGTGCGTGCGTGCGTGCGTGTGTGTGTGTGTGCGTGTGTGTGTGCGTGCATGCGTGCGTGTGTGTGTGTGTGTGTGTGTGTGTGTTTTGCCTGCAAACACATCAGAATCAAACTGAATTCCCTCGTGGGCAAAATGAATCTCTCTGTGGATTTGTATAAGAGCACATGAACTCGTGGCTGTCCTTGCACATGTCAACACTGCTATGTTAAAATACAAACGTGTGCACAAGCGCACACACAGACACACACACACAGCCCTTGGCAGAAAATAACCCAGAGGCCTGAATCAGTCAGGAAAGGCAGAGAATTCCCGATTCTGTCGCCTGATACAACACGCTGTGACCTTGAGAGCAGAGAGCAACACAGACGGCTCAGATGTTCAGGCCTTATCTCACATGAGGTTTCCTCAATCTCACTGATCCATCACCACAAAGGATTTTGAAAGCTTTTGTGCCCAAGGAGGAGGAGGGTCAAGGTATTTTCTTTACACCTTGAAGCAAGTGTGGGGTTGAATGAATGAAAGTAGGACTTTTATTTATTTATGTTTCATTTCAATAATGATTCTCCATCCACCTATTTTCTGCTTCATGCACCTCTGTAGTCGCAGGAGATTGGGTAGCACAAGACACTACGTCCTGAGCTAGTTCCCCCTGCTCCTGCGCGATATTCTAAGGGGGTTCCAAGGTCAGGTTGGATGTATACACCCTCTGGTGAGTTCTATGTCTGCCTTGGGGTCTTGTCCCAGTTGGATGTACCAGGAAAAAGGAAACTGGGGAGATGCAGATCAGATATCCAAACCACCTGAACTGACTCTCTTCTCATTGGAAATATGGAGGAAGTGGTGGATGAGTGCACTTCAGAGGTTCAAACCTCTTATACCTGGTTGAAATAAATTTCAGTTGCTTTCAGTGAGTATTTTAGTTTAAATCTGATATAAAATTATGAAGGAAACTAACACTGACCTATCAAAAGGCTCTGGAAACTTTATCATTTGACTCTACAAGAGTAGCTTTGCATGATTCACAATTCAAAACAATCCTTTATCTTTTTCTGGGCTGGGATGCCACCCCTCAGTTTATGGAAAAAGAGCTCCACCCTCTTTTAGGTAAACATCTTCTGATAGGCTGACCAAGCAAAAAGTTCAAACAGTAGATCGTGGAGCGTCTCTGTGATATCCCTATTATTGCCTCAAAATCTCAGACACCCAAGAATATATAAAGCTGATAAACTGGGATTTTAGAGCTGACAGGGATTACTCCTCTACACTGACATCTGAAACTCAGGCGAACGTCCACCAGTGGAACATGATAAAAGCAAGTTAAAGTAAAATAAAACAGAATTTTTGTGAAAAATCGATTCCAACCTTAATATAAGCTGATTAATAGGTTTATTAATGTTGATAGCAACTAAATTTATTGTTCTGATTACTTCAGGATCCTGGATTCACTCACTACTCTGTGCTTTTTAGTAAGGCTGGAAAAATGCTTTATAAATGCCTGTTTGTTCCGTTCCTTGTATTTTCTGAAGTCTAATTGAACAACTTTGATCGAGTGCAGGGCTTCGTAATCTGAAAAACAAATCCTCGAACTTCCTCTCTCTGCAGAGCATCATTTGTCTGTATTTTCTTACAGATTTCCTTGCAAACATGCTGCTCTGAGCTTTACTGGCATCTCAGAGTGACCTTGAGACAGAAGGAAAACGTGTCAGAGGTGCTTCAGCACAACCTAATTCTCTGTGTAAACAGCGGCAGATAAACAGCCCCGGGGGGATGCTCGGTGTCAATTCTGAGACTGCCTTTTTCTCTCAGCCTTTTTCCCTCCTCCCCATCACTCCGTCTGTCTTTCATGCCCCCCTTTCTGTCTCTCTTTCTCTCTGACAGTGATATCATTGTTTGAACCCCCGTGACAGTGACTGATATCGGAGAAGGTGAAAATGTTAAACAGATGTACCTCCTGACCTTTTCCTTTTCTGCACAACTGGTGTCTATTTGTTTTGCTGGGACTGATATCGATGCTTTGAAATTTTTTGAGGTTGAGAAAAATCCATCGGTGTTAAAGAGAAACGGGGCGAGGACATTTATTCAAAAAACAAATCTCATATAGTAACACTTCTACCTGTGATTATCCTTATAAGAAATGTCTGCAGCTGAGAACTGGAGTCATACGTGGAGCATATTTATGATGCTCCGAATGTGACTGAGGGGGAAAGATGCCGCGGTGCTGACAGACAGAATGAAATTATTAAATGCAGCCTGAGCTCAGGAGGCCTTTGGCTGAACAGCACACATCTATCACAAACAGTAATCGCTGGACAAGTATCATTTACAATAAAATAAATTGCCTTCACTCCGATCTTGGCAGGCCCCGGTTTAGATTTGGTTTAGTGGTTATGGAACTTAAATCGCTTATGACAGCAGAAGTGCCACCGCTGGCATGTTTCCCTGCATACAGAGAGGTGGCTGAAGCAGGGGCATCGTTTGTGTGTCTGTATGCATGTGGATGAGTCAACATGTATAGTGTATTTGCCTGTTAAAAGTCCATTTTCTTTGTAGAAGCTGTAAGTCACTGCTCTGCTCATGGATCCCACCCCCTCCGCCTGCTCTTTTATGAGTCGTGGACCATCAGCAGCAGATCTGAAGCCGCTCTGAAGAGAAACGCCCATTCAGTCTCCCCAAATGCCTGAAAAGCTGACAGCGCTATCGTGGCTCTCTGAGTGATGAATATGAACTTTCTGAACCCATCCTGCCTCAACAATCTTTGTGGATCCTGCTTTTCACACCAGCCGTATTTTTAAAAGCGCCTAAAAACAGTGTGAATTTTTTCAGATCTGCTGTGTTCAGGCCCAACGACTCTAAAAAAGATCAAATATCAGACTTCACACAGCTTTGTGCAATTTTGGTCCTTTGAAGAAACCTTCGGACTGACCTATGCATATTTTTCCATTAAAATGTGATCACATCTCCACAGTTTCTCTGACTAAATGATCATGTTTGTTTTTGAACTCTGAAACAACCAAGCAGCAACATCCAGGACTATTAGTGCCAAAAGCTGTGAGTCCAGCAGTGAGTCAGTCTGCATAGATTCCCAACTTTACAGCAGGAAAAAAAACATGTTTACATGCACAAAACAAACAAACAAACAAAGAAAAACCTGATTTGGTCTCTATAGCTAATTTCATAATATTAAACTTTAGGGGTGTGGCCTAATTGACTAACAGGTGGATGGTGACACAAGTGGCTGTAACTGCTAGCTGGCTGCTAGGCTTCACCTCAGCTAACAGGAATCCCTAAACTTGACTTCTGGGAACATGATTGTGCTGTTAGAGCAATTTTCTGAACACGTGGTCCTCGAAGTCCGAGCTCCAGTTTTGGAGAGTAAAATTAAATGATTTTATTTGAATGCATTGATGTGTGTACCGTATTTCCCGGACTACAAAGCGCACCTGAATATTAGCCGCACAAGCTAAAATCAGGGGAAAATCCTGTTTTGTACATACATTAGCCGCACCTGACCAAAAGCCGCAGGTGTTTCAATATTGACTTATCATATGTAAGAGAATATGCACAAAGCGAATTGTCAGGAAAGAGATGGCTGTTTGGAGACACACCCCTTTTATTAATATTTTGAAAATCAAGTTATGGGTACATATTTGCACATGTGCTGTGCTTCATAAATGAGTAACAAATGTAGTACATAACAGTAACCTACAGCACACCAGAAAAATAGATTCAGACTACCTTTTAGGCTCAGGTGCAGTGACACGGCTTTAACAAGAAGAAAAGTCAGTCATTCACCACCATCTTCCTGCGCACTAAAACCACCAAAGTCCTCTTCTCCAGTGTCGGAAACGAACAGGCTCAGGATGGCTTCGTCATCCACTCTCAGCTTCTTTCCTTCGTTGTCACTTTCAAAACCAAAGATAATCCTCATTGTCATTGTCAGTCGAACACCCTCTGAAGGGCCGTGGCGGTGTCCTCCTCTCCATCATGCAGCAGTCCAGCCCTTCGAAATCCGTTGGTGATCGTGGATGTTTGCACACTTTTCCACGCTGTCAGAATCCACCGGTAGAGTTGAGCACAACTTGCTTTTCGCAAGTTTATCGCCGCTCGTCATCCACGACTCCCGCTGAACGCATAGCGCTACTTTGAAGTTTGTTTTTCGCGCTACTTGTACGGCACTATGTTGCCTGGCGGATGGACATGTGACCAACATACCACTCTTGAACCCCGATCCTTCCGCCAGGCAACGTAGTGCCGTACAACAGCGGAACAAACAAAACAAATCGTCTTACGATATCACAAAAATCATGGACAATCCATAGAAAAGCCGCACCTGACTAAAAGCCGCAGGGTTCAAAGCTTGTGCAAAAAGTAGCGGCTTATAGCCCGACAATTACGGTAATATTTCCGGACGAGCCCCCCAAACTGCCGGGGGTATCTGGATGACATAGTCGTGTATTCCAGTGAATGGGCAGAGCATCTTGCTACTTTGTCAGCTGTGTTTGAACGCCTCTCAGCTGCCTCGCTGACTTTGAACCTTGCCAAGTGTGAGTTTGGTAAAAGCACCATTCTCTATCTAGGCCAACAAGTTGGCGGAGGAAAGGTATGCCCAGTGGATGCAAAGATCCATGCCATTTCAACCTTTCCAGTTCCATCTACAAGAAGGGAGCTACATCGTTTTCTTGGAATGGCTGGATATTATCGCCGGTTCTGTAAGAACTTCTCAACAGTAGCTGCCCCATTGACTGCCTTGACCAGTCCATTAGTTCCATTTTCCTGGTCTGATGAATGCCAACATGCCTTTGAGAATCTTAAAGGATTGCTTTCATGTTCACCTGTTCTCTCCGCCCCAGACTTCGGCCGACCATTCAAGTTGGAGGTCGATGCTAGCGCCGTTGGGGTAGGTGCTGTCCTTCTACAGGAAGATCAGGATGGACTCGATCACCCTGTGTGCTACTTCTCAAAGAAGTTCACTCTTCCTCAGAGAAGGTATTCAACAATCGAAGAAGAAACTCTTGCCGTTCTGCTGGCTCTGCAACATTTTGAGGTTTATCTTGGATTAAGTGTAGAACCCGTAAAAGTCTTTACAGACCACAATCCGCTTGTTTTCCTTTCGAGGATGTACAATAACAATCGTCGGCTTATGAGGTGGTCTTTAATCACCTCATAAGCTACATCATACATTTGTAGATGTAGCTTGGTAGCCCAGCTGTTTGGCCTTAGCTTAGCCTCTTCACAAATATAGTCACTCTAAAAAAAAAAACCCAAAACTAAGATGGTGATGGAATTAAGATGAGATCATCTGATAAATATTGATAAATACAATCAAAGATTTGACATCTCCACACTTCAGGTGGAGGGTGTATGAAAAACCCCTGGATGAGCTCTGGTCCAGTTAACTCTGACTTCTTGTTTTGGTTTTATGGACATTTAGCCAAATCTTCTCATGTTTCTATATATTGAGGAGAAGCATGGTACAAAGTCATTATGTAAGAAATAGTATTTTATGGGTTTTTTATGGGTTTTTTTTCATGACTTTATCATTAGTAGGATGAACCACCATTGTACTAGACCAGGGGTGTCAAACTCAAATACACAGTGGGCCAAAATTCAAAACTGGAACAAAGTCGTGGGCTAACGTTAATATTTATTGAAAAAAAAAAAATCTTCCTCCAGATATAAGAATGAATCTTTTCTTATAGACTCAAACAAGTTTTGCTGAAAAACTGAATATGGAACAAGCAAAGCTTAATACTAAACAATATATATATTAGCTGTATAATACCAGTAGGCCAGCTCTAATAGTAATTTGGTATGGCTTCGGTATGTAATTAGGCTGCGGGCCAAACTTGGCCCGCGGGCCAGAGTTTGACACCTATGTACTAGACATACAGTCCAAGCACACAGTCCGCCTGTGTCTGCAGGACGTGTGTCTCGAGCGGATAAAGTTGAGGGTTATTGCTGTTGTTGTGGAGTTACATTTCAAATTGCTTCTTTGTTCTGTTTTTTTCCGCTGCAGTGGAGGGGGGGAGGCAGTGGAGGTGAAAGTGAGGCTGCGGAGACGTTTAGGTGATGGAAGAGTTGGTTCTTTTTGTTGTTTTTCCTTCCCCCGCTCTTTCCTCTGTCTGCAGTATCGCTTCAGATCTCAGTAGGGGATGCCAAAAAGGCAATCTTTTCCTTCCCGCCTCTGAAAAGCAATTCGGATATTACAGTGCTACTTCATGTTGTATATCTGTATGTGCAGCTGTGAAAGTTCACATCAAAATTTCACAGGTATTTTTGACATTTCTACAGAGTGCAGCACTATAATATGTTTCTAAATGACTAACCACCGTGATAAGTCAAAAAAATAAACTTGGAAGGTTCATTGAGCCAAAACTCTTGTGAGAATTTAACTTTTTCATTACACCTGATTTATTTATCACACCACAGAGAGCTCCTTATTATAACGAGCATTGTTCAGATCATTCATTCAGATTCTAGTCATTATAATTTGCCTGCAGGAAATCTGAATATAAATTTCGAAAAATCAAAAGCCAGAAGTTCCTAATTTTTCTTCTTTGTGTGTGCAAAGTACCATCACCATTCCCCGCCCGTCTGCGGGCTGAATTATTAAACTCACTGAGACAACAGTCTTTGGGCTGAGCTCAGTGTATGCACCATCAAATCTGGATGAGAATTAAATAAACTTAAACCAACGAATATTTAAACTAGTGGTGTCAAACACAGGGGACTTGGAAGGTTGGGTGG
The DNA here is from genome assembly GCF_057382275.1 of Copadichromis virginalis. Taxonomy (NCBI): domain Eukaryota; kingdom Metazoa; phylum Chordata; class Actinopteri; order Cichliformes; family Cichlidae; genus Copadichromis; species Copadichromis virginalis. Next base: position 32,052,265 of record NC_140633.1, read on the forward strand.
GTGGGGTGAAACCACACCGGATAGCTATAGAAAATGTGAACACTGCATGGCCTGGTGTACTCCCCCAAAATAACTAATAAATAACAAACACACCTAAATTTCTGTTGGAGATACAACATTCTTTTCCTGACATTAATGGAACATGTGTTTAAGGCAACTTCTTATTGGTTGCCATTTATAAACAACAGGCGATTGAAATTTTGTGCCAAAGTGCAGAAGTGTGTACCTAAGGCCATGTCCACATTAATATGTTTTCGTTTGAAAATGCATCTTTTTTTCTCCATTTTGGCCTTCTGTCCACACTGAGATGGAAAACTGAGCTTTTTGAAAAAACTCTCTGTGGTGGGGCGTGGTCTGCGGTGCAATGGGGCATTGTACAGCAGTTTTGTTTGCTTTCAGTTTTGACAGCCCTATTAAAGATTAATATCATTTTGTACATGATCCAGATAAAACTTGGCACTTTTCTTCGACATTTTGCCGCAATGTTTCGAAGAGCCGGAAAGTAAAGGAATGGCAGACGGAAATGACACAGGTCGAATGGTCTTACATTTCACGCATGCCCAGTGCAGGACGGTAGCGTTTTCAGTCTGGATGAAAACGACTGAAAACGATAGTGTGGATGCGGAGCATTTTTAGACGAAAAAGCCGTTCTCAAATTTATCCGGATTAGTGTAGACATCATATGGAATCATGAGTAGAAGAAATTGTGTAAAACTGAGTATTCAGAGCAGTCTGCAGCCTGAGCTTTTAGCTCATGAATCTCTGTACATACATTGAACTTATTAAAATTCCAACCGTGTTTTATTGACTGCACGGAAGAGAAAATGGCCTTCAGTTCCCTTCACCCACACCTTCAGTAAACACATTCCTGATGGCTTTATGGTCTCATCCGCTAGTTTCAGGCCTTACTGAATACAACATTATTACAGCCTCTGCTCTCTAGAAGGAAGGAGAGTGACATTATTCAATCACAAGGAGAAAGCTGAGCCACAGTTAATGGTTTTTAATGGGTCATTCTTCCTAAATAACATGAAAAAGCACAAGAGAAGCTGCAGAAGTCAGGGAGGAGGGAGCTACTTTACCCTAAAGGAACAAAAAAAAAACACAAGAAGATGGAGACGCAATGGAAGCAACTCTAATCTAATTCTCTAATTCAAATAAAAATAAAATAAACATTGACTTCACAATTTCCCTTTCAAATAAATCAAGTTGATTCACACACACACACACACACACACACACACACACACACACACACACACACACACACAAAACAAAAGCTAAACCAAAGAGAATAATTTGTTTCCTTCAGGTTATATTACTCATCTTTGTAAGCATTTTGATTTGACTATTTAAAAAAAAAAAGACGTAAAATAATTTCCCTTTTCTATTTATTTGAGTTTTCAGCAGTCACTGCAAGGTGCTTTACATCGATTGGTACAAACCCCACGATAATAGAGAGAAAACCCGAACAAACCTGTGAGCAACCATTTGGTGACAGTGGGAGGGAAAAACTCCCTTTTAAGAGGAAGAAACCTCCAGCAGGACCAGGATCAGGGAGGACCAGCGATCTTTCCCGACCAGCTGGGGGTGAGGGAAAGAAGGCAGGACAAAGAAGAGAAGAAAAAGAGTGGTAGAGATGAATAATAATGATGCAAAGTGGAGAAAACTAAGATGATGAGCTCTGTTAACATTAAGGTTAATAAGTGTGGGTACAAAATAAATATTTAATTGGTGAGCAATCATCAGCCCATCACAACCGTACTGTGGCATTTGCTGGGATGATGCTGATTGGCTCTAAGGCATGTCCCAAAGGCTGCATGCATGAACATCTAATCAGAATCCTAATTTTCACAGAAAACTTTGGTGTTTAGATGGAAGCTGAAAATCACTGTGAGTCCCTCCTGATATTCATGAACTGCTTATTGTCTTCATTTTATCAACCCTGTATGCACCAAGTTGAGCACGTCTCCAATACTGCAACGAAAATGACTTTACACATGCTGTAAGAAGTTCATTTGTTCTGTGATGTCTTTCTAATTCCAGCTCCCTCCGGAGTTCAACATGCCAGCACACTGCAGCATATGTGGTGTAGATCACTTTATTTTTTTTTTCTTCAATCAAGGCCACGACAGAGCTGCTAAACATTAAGATTACTTCCAACAGCCTCCATGTAAAGATCAGTGTTTAGAATAACTGAACGGGTTCATTGCCATACTGGGAATGAGGATGTGTGTGATGCTATAATGTTGACATCAATTTGGAGCATATTTTATAGGCAGTGAATGCTACATATAACAAATAGCCTTCCATTTGTGTGTAACGCACAATTGTTACTTCCCATTTGCAGTTAAATGTGCAAGCTCTCGCGTACTCATGCCCGTCTTGAAAGTATCATGTATGTTATGATTAAAGTGCCAAATGTAACTTGACAAAGAAAATTATCTCACATTGCAAGTCGCAGCTTTCTTGTTGGAAATTTCCTGAAACGAGGCCCTGGAGAAAATTTTCTTTTAAACTGAATCTCAAACGGTCCGACTCAGCGTGAGTTCAGAAGCCGCAGAGAGCAGCAGGCGAGCCAGCTGTCAATCACAGCTGCCAACAAAGACATCAAAGCCTTCAAATCTCATTACCAGAACAATAATTTCCAAACAGACCACCAGCACACACACACACCATAATGACTCATTTAAAGAATTACTGACTTCACTTCGAGAGATGTGAGCTAAGGACTTTAGCTTTGGCTTAAAGTCCTGGTACTGGACACTCTAATACAAAATCCACAAAGATTTTAACAGAATGGTGGACTTTGAACACATGCACAGATTATGATCTTTCCTGAATTTATACAATATACCTGGATACAAGCAGTCATGACATGCACAAATTCATTGATTTTAACAATTCAAAAGAACTTATTGACTCTTTAAATGTGTACTATACTTGTGACCAGAGTATGAATAATTGAAATTCAGACGCTACGAGCCTGTGGCCTTCCGTCAGGAAACTATAAAAATAGACATAAATTAAAAGATATATCTCACAAGTGCCTTCATAAAGCTACTTGCCTGTTTGTTAATCTGTGCATCCAGCCCTTATATAACTGCCATCTAGTGGTTGCAGTTGGCTATTATCACTGAATGCTGCGCTTATTTCAATCTCATAGCAAAACGTAGTTGCCTCCGTCTCTGAGGCTGTGTCCATCTACCATTAACAAGAAATGGAAGTGGGCAAGTCAAAACGCTAGCAGGTTTTTTCCAGTGGTCTGCGCGTGCGCATTGTTGACAAACTGCTGCTCTGTTACACCAATGAACGAGGCAAGCTGCTGCTAGTCTGCTTTCACTGCTCTGACATCAATTACGATCTGCAGTTTGTGGTAAAACACTGCTAACATTAGCAAGTAAACGAGCTTCAGTGACTTAGCATCATAACTAGTGAGTTTCTTCTTGTTAACCACCATTGGTCAACATGTGTGATGTAGAGTAGATGGAGCTCTGACAATGATCTCTGATATCATGAAGGCTTCTGTTCATGGATTCTTTTTCCCCTCATCTTTATACATTTTATCAAAAGTAAGAGGTACCTCTGAGCATATACCTGAGCTGAAAGTTAGTCACCCAGATTATCATTACATGTGTCTAGTATGTAAGATATTGACATCCAACATGCTTTCTGCCGCAACAGAGAGGATGATAAGTAGCAGATCTGCAGATGTTTGAGATGCAAACACAGTTTTACTCACTGGGTTTTATCATATTTAGTTTAACATAATTCAAAGTTTGAACAACCCGTATCTTATTCAGGAACCCCCCCCCCCCCCCCCAAAAAACAAACAAACAAACAAACAAACCCCAGACTCTTCTCTCAGTTGAGTACCAAAGACTGAATCCCTGCAGGTAGGAAGTGATTTCTCTTGTTTCTGTATCATCTCTAACTTTCAGACCTTAAAATAAAATAGAATAAAACTCTAGAGAAATGTAATAGCCTAAAATAAAAAAAAAACTAAAATCCATCAAAACTGACCATTTGAGACGGCATAAGGATCTGCAGATACACCAACTCATCTGATTGCTTTATGGCTGAATGCACATCAGCAGCGCCATTGACGTGTTTGTTACTGATGCGCAAATGACGTCCCACAGAGACCGAGATTGTGACAGCTTCCTCTGAATCATTCAGGCACTATTAGATAGACGGATGATAGATAGATAACAATCCTCCTGCTCACTACAGAAAGGAGGGGAAAGCGAGGGGTGGCGGCTGGGTAAGTAACTAAATTATAATTGTTGTTGGTTTGTGTGTTTGGAGTGGCTGTGTTGATTTGTTATGTGTGTTATGTGTGTGTGTTTGCATGTGCATGTATGTGTTGAGGGGTAAAACAGTCTCAGCAGGCAATCATCATCATCATCTGTAAAGACTTGAAGGTGCAAATAAAAAAAAAAACAATGAAACAAACTCAGGACTGCGTGGAACAAATGCTTCAATCATTCAGCCTATAGGCACAAAATTACATTCAGCTGATAAGCTCTAATGAGCGGAGAGCTATCTGAGGGCCAGCTTCCGATGCAAATGACATTACCACTCAACGGAAGCATCGTGGTAGAGCCTGCAGCTCCACAGCAATCAATCCAGCATCTCTGAGTGTAATACTGGAGGATTTTCAGATACTGAACAGAAGTGATCGGCTCCACCGAGAAAAAATTTCAATGGCTAATGATGATAACGTGACTTAGATCCTGTCAGAGAAGCAATTAAAAGGTTTTACCCTCTTCGTATGTACTGTAACATCCTGTCTCAGAGTGATGCTGAAAAACTGCATTGCATGTATTGAAACTGCATTGCATTCAGCTGATCCTGACAGGGATAAAAAAGACACACCACTACTATATTAGCTTTGCATTATTATTTAGATCAAATCTCTCTCACAAAGGAGATCTGGCCACAGTAGCAGCCATATAGATAAAAATATACCAATTCTGTTTCCTGCAGGTGGTCAGTGATGGCCCACCCACCAAATCATAAAGTGGAAATCATAAAGAGTTTTGATTTATAAAGTTAGCATTTGAATCACTTTATACGACACACCACATTCACCAATTCATACAAGCAAATTTTTTGTATGCATCCTAACATCAGAGCACAACTTGGGGTCAGTCTGTTGCCCAAGGAAATTTTGCATACAATTGGAGCCAGCAATTGAAACACCAACCTTGAGATTAGCAAATGACCTGATCTAGATCTTGAGCTACAGCCACACCATTGCAGCTATTCCTGTTTTTGTATTGCTCCAATTCCAGCCTCGTATTTCCAGATCCAAGGTTAGTTAAGAGTGGTCAAGGTTTGGTGCTTATAGCTTCACAGGGTTAAAAATGTCCTCATATAGAAAGTCCTAAATAATCAGGCCCCATACCCTTGTATCTTAAAGACCTCATAGTATCGTATTATCCCAACACAACGCTTCACTCTCAGGCTGCAGGCTTACTTGTGGTTCCTGGAGTAAGCAAAAGAAGAATTGGAGGCAGTGAACAGGAGCGTGTATTTCCCAGAGACATGCAGATTGATTTCTGGTGTACGCTGGATTTAAGACAGTGTTCTGCCAAAAGAAATGGACAAAATCTTATGATCAGGAAATTTATAGTGGACTACAAGGAGAGAGCGCAAATGAAAATAAATGAATGTGTGAAATACTACAAGACTCTACAAGTGACTGAGGTGTTTTATAGGACGGGAAGGTGAGCTTTGATGCTGTATGTGACTCACTACGACTACCTTTCTTGTCTAAGCATGTGCAAGTGGATCAAACTTCACTGTTTTAACAAATAGAGGAGAAAAATACATGCAGCGCTTCCTTTTGTTCCCTTTGTGCGAGCATTGATTTCTGCAGAAATACACGTCTTTCTCTCAGCCTTAAAAAAAAATGAAGCTTACTGTGCATATGAGATTATAAACATCAATACCTGGCAGAAATACCTAAGATTTATCCATGGGGACAGAAATAAGAAGCTGGTGGCGCTCACACAGTCGTACCTAACTAAATAAAAGAATCATAATTAATTTTTCGATCTCCTGAGGAAAGCAGCATCAGTGTTCCTTCTGTACTTTTTCAGAGTTATGTCCCTAATGTAATGTTCAGAATAGGCAGCTAATACTTTAAAGAGGTGATTTCAAAGTTTGTCTTTTCATGTGTGCACATAGTAGAATATTTATGAACAAACAAAAAGTCATCAAGTACAAAGTTGATAATGATCCTGAATGTGCTCAAAAGTTGTTGCAACCTGTTTTTCCTAATGTCCTGCCATATATCACCAGTTCCAATAGTGGGTGTTAATATTAAACATGAGCTGAGGGAAATTAAAAGAAAGTTGGAGGAGCTAAAACAGTGTGTTTAACAAAGAAGAACAACTGAGGGGCTACACCAAAGCTCAGTACATACAAAGATCCTCTATCCTCGAGTCCAAGGATAAAAATATAGAGTTTAAAGTGAGTACAACAGGTCCCCTTCAAAGGAAGCCAAACTGAGGGTGCAGTGTTTTTCACTTCCAGCTCCTTATGAACAACAAATACAAAAATAGAAGCTGGCCTTTAAGCTTGGCTCTTTGTGTCCAAGCTGTTTTATTTGTCAGTTACACAAGAGTAATGAAGAGACCAAAGAGCCTGAGACAACAGTTTAAAGGAAAAACAAATAAATCTGACATCATCCATCAGTTTTTAAACAGAAGAGGACATGCTATATGACATACTCCTGGGACAAGTAAAACACCTTGAGGTTGAACAAAAAGTCATCAAGTACAAAGTTGATAATGATCCTTGAGCTCAACCATGAGCTCAACAATGCTCCTTTCTAGAGTGCCTTTACATATTTCACAGGTCAAAATAGTTGCTAATCTGATAGTAGGTCTCTGTTCAGCTCCGCAGTTCATGCCGTCGGAAACAGGCTGTTTTAGCTCCACCCCCTTTAAGCCCAATTTTTCCTGATTGGCTGTGTGCGAAACCTAACATCTGAGCAGCAGGTATTTGTATTTGTATTTGTATCTTTATTTATTTCAGACATAATAAAACAAACAAAAAAAACCAATATATACTTGTCTACATGTATTTTCATTTACGAATATGAATATATGTGTAGATATACACACACACACGTATTTGTACAGACAAACAAGAAAAATATAATAAAATAAAACACATTCGTCTAACATGAGATAACAGTTGTTTGGTCTGAACAGGACATTAGGAATTGCTCCTCTTTATGATCATATACACTACTCAAAATATCCATTCTTTCATGGAAATAAATTTCAATCTATTCAACGGCACTGAAAAAAAAAAATAACAGCAGGCTAGTCCATTTTTTGAAATTTCATTGCATTACTCAAAATGGTACTCTGTAGCTTGTCTGGCACCCACGTGCCTGACAACATCAGGGCATACTCCTAATGAGATGACAGCTGGTGTCCTGGAGGCTCTCCTCCCAGATCTAGACCAGAGCATCACTGAGCTCCTTCACAGTCTGAGGTGCAACTTGGTGTGGTCGAATGAACCGAAACATGATGTCCCAGAGGTGTTCTATTGGATTTAGGTTAGGCGAGCATGGGGGCGGGTCAATGGTATCAACTCCTTCATCCTTCAGGAACTGCCTGCATATTCTTACCACATGATTCCAGGCATTGCCATACAGTAAGAGGAACCTAGGACCCACTGCACCAAGGTAGGGTTTTGGCTGTTCCTCCATAAACAAACAATCAGATAAAGGTGCTGTTGGTGGGTTAAGGACCTTCTAAGGCCTTGTCCAGCTTTCCTGGAGTAACTGTCTGTCTCCTGTAATCTCCTTGCTCTTGAGACACAGCAAACACAGCAAGAGTTGGACTACCTGTGCAGTCGCACCCACCTGTAAAACCACTGCTGTTTGAAGGTTGTCTTGTTGTTGCTCCTTTAGTGCACCTTTTGTTAATTTCATTAACACCAAAGCAGCTGAAACTGATTAACAACCCCCTGCTACATAACTGACCAGATCAATAGCTGACTTATGCTATACTCTGATTAAAACGTGTTCCTTTATTTAATTATGTTTTTTTTTTTTTTTTTTAGCTCCAGCAGCATACAAACTAAATGTTTAAAGAGTCTGAATTTTTGGTTCACAGGGATTACTGCACCTATCATTGTATGAGCTTCAAACATGTTTCGTATGAACATTAGCATTGCAGTTGGATGTAAATGACAGAAAGTGACGACAAATAAAACCAATTTTTAATGGAAACAGTTAAATGCAGTAAAAAATTGTTTTATCTAAGTTTTCCCCATTTGGCAGTTTCACTGTTAAATCAATCAGTTTCCATTTATTCCACAAAGCTTTGATTTAAGACATTGTTTATTTCTCACAATTATACCCACTGCACTGTCAGAGATAATAATGGGTTTCACAGCCAGCTCCAGATCTGATATCTTCACATCATCACCTTCCTAATGCAAATACTGTAAGAGCCCACACTCTGTTAGTCTTTATCAGAATTCATCAGGAGTGCAAGTCTAGCCAGCTAATTCAAAGCTTGTAATTCTCAGTGCCCATTAGTGAGGCCTCTTGTTCATATATTTACTTAATCATATTGCAGCTGCATTTTAATGGCCAGCATATGTAGACACACTTGTTAGCCAGTAAATTCAATTAGACTGAAGCTCAAAGGAAGTGAGCATTAAAGACGAGTCAAAATAAATCAAAAGAAAACGCACCACAATGCACTTAACACAGAAACACGTGCATATGACTCTAAGTGACTTGATAGCTGTGGATATGGACACAAATACAGAAGTGCATATAAAGATTTGCATCTGTACAGCAGATAATAATATTTCTGTATGCCTTTGACTCTTTACCAGCTGAGATCTGCAAATACCTATCTTTAGCTAGGGTTTCTTTTGCCCCGAGCTCAGCCTGCAGGCTCTCACTGGTTGACTAATTCAACAAGAGCAGCAGCCTGAAAATTCCCTCCACATCATGCATGAATTGAGTCCCTGGAGCCAGAATGATTTCCACAAGAATATTTTCTTTAGATGAAAAAACGGCTGCAGTCAAATAGTCAAAAATATCTATATTTTCCTAATCATTTTATATTAACGTCTATCAAAATGATAAGGTTAAGGAAAGCTGTGATAATGATAATTTATGATAATCTAAAGTCTGCAAAGCAACAATGGCCAGAAATAAATGGAATTATAGTGAATGTTAAACTCACTTTGACCCTTTTAATATTAACATATCATCTTAAATTGATAGAGCTATTCTCTACAAATAAAACTAGATTCTTCATCCAAGATAACAGATTAATGACTCACCTGAAGGTACAGCCTTAATACAATTTAAAGAGGTGAGATATAAATACATTTACCCAAGTATTTTTTTAAATTTATTTTTATTATTTTATTTCTGCTGTAAAGTTTGAGATTTTTAACATGGCAGTCTGTGGAGGTTGATTTAGTTCAGATGATTCAGTGCTGGATTAATTGTTGGGAGCAACACCAAAAGTGCAGAAAATTTCAAAAACCCTCTAAATGCCTTTACATCTGCTGTTACGGGTAAAATTGTACCAATATGAGTGTGGATGCTCTAATTTTGTTCAGCTCCCGTTGATGTGAGAGTCATGTTGCGCATTTCTGACAGTAACAATCATCAAATATGGCCCAGCACAGTTCATAACTATTACAGTACTTAAGAAGCGGTTTTGCTATACGATGATGAATTGCTCTGCTGAGTAAATGCAGAGGTAGCTTTACTGCACCGGTGGAACTTTTCATTACGCTGGCCATCTGTGCACAGCCTTATATATAGAAAAGTCTGACACTGAGTCAGCTTCCACCATTTTTCAGTCCACTTAATGAGTCATAGCTCTTCTTTCGTCGTCCACACTGACCTTAAAACAAACTTTTTTTTTTTTAAAGGTAGGTCTACTTCCTTCCTATGGAAATACTTCCTTCTAGCTTTCCACACTCTGGTGCTGCACACACCTCGTTTTCTCTGCTCTTGTTACCCGTACATACAAGTCAAACTACCGGTTAAGCCTCCTTGTTAAAAAGATACAAATCAGTGTAATTGAGAGCAGATGGTGTGGAAGCATGTGTGTTTGTATGTGCGTGTGTGTGTGGACATTTATACCTGAATGAGGCCTGTGTTACGAGGTGAAGTGGGCACTCCACGGAGCCAGCTGGTGGCTGATAATAAGGCAGCCTGAACTCTTCCTAGCTGTGGTTTTCAATCTAACAGCCTTTGCATAGTGCACAGGTGGGGAAAAAGCCCAGGAGCTTCTGTAAAGGGCCAAAAATAATGATGAATGACATTCAGGCATCAAAAGCTCCTGTTGACACCAAGCCGCGCCTGTGAAGCAACACGTTGACATAGCTAACAGGAAGGGGAAATAACTAGCTGCCTTTCTCGAGGCTTCTGACTGAATTTGGCTGCCATTATGAATGCAAAGCAACAAATACTCAGTGAGCCCACTCGCCATTACCACAGCCTATGAGCCAGGGACAAAGCTGAAAGTCAAATGAGGCATACGGCTTGTAATGAGCTTTGCAATTTATATTCTCATTTTCAGTGTGCTGCCCTCTGCCATCTCAGTCCCGCTGGCTTCCCTTTATGTGAAAGAGCGCACTAAACAACACACTTCTCACCATTTAGCAATTAAAACCTGGTTTCTTTGGACATGCACCCTTACCTTCACACTAAAGGAAAATTACATCTCATTTCAGCCTGGTCTGTAACCCTGTTATGGCTGTGTGGATCCAACTTGTGGTAACCATCAAAGATTTCTCAGGAATAAGGGCTCCAACAAATAATCAGGGTTTTTACATCCATCAATTCAAAAGCTTACATCTGAGTCTGATAGAAAACCTTGGCAAACTGAGCTGAATTTTCATCCTCTTTAAAAGATGGCACTGGGAAGCTGATGTCTGGAAAAATGCACCCGTGTAGTTGTTATGTAGCTACACAATGGTATAATTTATGTGTCCACTATCAGGGCTATGTTAAATTCATGAACTGGATGTAAAAGATAGTCTTAGACTTCACATTTTGTCCACACAATTTTTGTTTTTGGAGCCAAAACTGGCCACATTTGGATACTATGCTATCAGCTAATGATAGGTAGCTTGGATAACAAGCTGCATGCATAAATGAATGAGTGCAACATGCAGACACACACATCGCAGAATTGCACTCATGAAATCTGGAACAGACAGTTGACCAAGTTTTATGAAATTCACCCATATAAATTTACCTCAAACTTGCAGACAAACTGTGCTTTATTGCATTTTGGCTCAGTGTATACCTTTGTGGACGAAAGTTGTAGTTGCTGTAATGTAATGAGTGTAATGAGTTAATTTAATTCAAAATCAAATTTGGTTTAAGAAAAGTTCTTTAATGTGAAAAATTCACCACAAATATAGATATATATTTAAACCAGAGGTGGCCATATCTAGACACAAAGCTCCCACTTAGCTCTCAGTAACATCCAAATATAATTTGACCAGCTCAGAATTCTTGGATGGTAGAAGTAACTGCACAGCAGCCATATTATTGGTCAGATAATTGTATTTAAAATGCTCCAAAAAGCTCCAGCAGCTCAAAACACAGTCCAGTTAAGAGACTCCAATAATCTGAGGTGAAGCCTAGCAGACAGCTAGCAGCTACAGCCACCTGGGTCACCTTCCAGCTGTCAAAGAGTCCACATCCCTAGTAATGTAAACTCTAAGTCTTAATACAATTTAATCAGATGAGGTCTGAAAAATTCACCCCTGTACAGTTTTTATGAAGGAGTAAAAATGTGCAACATCAGGCTGTAAGCATGTTTATTTATGGTGTAAAGTTGGACATTTTAACACGGGAGTCTATGGGGACTGACTCACCACTGGAGTCTCAAATGGACCATTTAATCGCCTTTGGTGCTAAAGTCGACACTGCACTGCTTACCCCTTTCACACAACTCTGTGCTCCCCCAAATCTCGACAATGAAGGGAAAGACTGCAAAGTTGGCACAGCCCCCAGAACCACAATAGCCACACTATTGGGAGCTACACCAAGTTGAAATAAGCCAGAATTACCCTTTAAGCATTGCTACAGACTGTGTCATAGGCAAACTGATGAGGCAATAAAAGAAACCATTATACATTTCAAATAGTTTCCTTCTAAGTTAAGATGATGTGAATGTCCAGTGGCTGATGATGATTGTCCTCTTCGTCTCCTCCTCTTGGTTGAAGCAGACTTATTCAGGTGGAGATGAAAGGATGAGGCAAGGCCAGGGATACTTCAGAGGCCTCACCGAGTGATGTGCTGTTTGAAGCGGACACCGACCATTTCAAAGACATCTGGAGACCGAATGGCCAGTGGCACTTTGTTGCCATGGCAGCCACATGCTGCACCATCCTCTACCACCTCTGGTTAGAATAAAGTACTATAATATTATATAATATAATATGATAAGAAAGCTAAAGCAGATCCAATGGTGGACTTGGGGCAGATGGTGAAATTATGGTTTATTGCCTGAAAAGGTGATTACTCCAACTGCCTCTCTACCCGCTGAATAAAAAGACATTATGTGGCAGTTAGGTTTTCAAAGAAGGGCTAAACTGGCAGTAAGCCTCCCCGCCTGATGCAGCTGTATGATGAAAAATGTTGGCGTGTAAAATATGGCATGTGATGAAGCTCTGGGAAAGTTTCTGAAAGAAAAATCTTCTTTAATGCTGGGCCTTCACTCCTTTTCTGCTTCCTCTTATCTCTCCAATCTGAAACTCTAATCTTCTTTGTCGCTTTTGTTTTTCTCCGAGCTGTCGAAGTCATTCACAGTCCTACTGCCACCATATCTCGCCATTGATTTCCATCACTATCTTTAGTGCACCAATCAGTGCTTTGAAGTCTTTTTTCATCACTGTGAACTTGTCAATCTGTTTTTTTTAGACGTATTCCCACCATCATGACCTCCAGGATGTCCAGAGGATTCAGCTGAGAGTTTCCATCAACCACCTGCTGGCTCGGTCCCACTGTGGACTCTGCGGGGAAATGCTATATTTAATAGTCAGACTAATGGGGTCGGAAATTGTGATGAGTCCTTCCTTTCCTCAGTGCTGCACTATAAACCCAGTTTTATTTTTTAATTCGATGACTGTAAACGTTTTCACAGGAATATTTTTATTACCTTCTACATCTACCTGTTGGTCACAACAAAAATACTGACTACTTGTTAGTTTACTTTGCGTCGCAGTTTTGGGCTCTTTCTTGGAGACGTGGGTAGGAGTCAGGTAAATGGAACAACATCCAGGGAACCTACCAATAAATATAATTTAACATTGAATCGACACATTTTTTAATACTTTGACTAAGATGTGTGCCGTAGCCCACAACTATCGAGAGAGCAGATAATGCTGAAAATACAGAGAATTTAACAGTACATGAACAAATTTGTCTTTTTTGGAGGTTTTTTGTGTTTGCTTTTAACTTTTAAAAGCTACAAAGCTGATTTAATGTCTAGTATGATTTTAGTTCCATAAGAATGTACCCAATTTTCCTTATTGTAGTTTAATAATTTCATAAATCCAAAAAATATTACTGCAATGTTTATGTATCCAATACTCATGAATTTATACTTAACATCAAGGTTCACCTTGACTATGAGGACCAAATATAAATGCTAAGCATGAACAAGCTGGACACCTGTGATGCTCTGCACACCCACTAATGTGCCGACATCAAAAACCTGACTCAGAAATGATCTTTTAAAGCAGTCCTTTCTTAAATCAGCAAAATATTTCAAATTAATTAAAAGAATAGTGTACAATCTTCTGCAAAGGTTGCATCGACAGTATGGATACAGCCTGAAGAGTAAAAAGGCATCATGGTCTTGGGTGCAAGCACAGTTAATTAAATGGGTTTTTATAAATTTGTTATTTAAGTCTTGAGTTAACCCCCATTGGACTTTTCAGAGTTGATTCAGAATCAGAGAATCAAAGATTGAGCTCAGACTTCAGATTTGGTTGTTAATCAGTGACTCATCAGCATCAGCATCATCAGCAGCAGCAGCAGCAACAGCAGGAGTACTGATGGACAAGAGCACCAAACATCCCACAAACTCCAACAAATCTCAGACCGCAGACATTTCTGAGGAAACCTGTCATGGGTTTGAACTCTGTCAGCAGCCTGACAAAGACATCTTGGCGTATAATCACAGGCAGCTCATCTGGAGCAGATGTTATTTATGTTTTCTTTTGTTACCGGCTGTCTAATAAGGCATTCAAATTGATGTTTTCTCCTGACATAGGAGAAATTATTCATATCTTTATGTGAAGGAGACAATGAAGCTCAAGTTCAGACACTTGAAGTGCAGACTTTGTTTCAAGGAGACCCTGTTCTTGAAATTATAATTAACTTGCATGCCCAAACCTCCCAATATTGCTCAGGTATTTCCTCATACACTTAAAAAAGATCACAGTGCAGCCGTGCCTCTAGTAGCGGAAAACATCCAGTAATGTAATGTAAAATATATTTCATGATGTAGTGAGAAATAGACATTAAAAATGGAGCACTTCACCAAGAAGACCTTGAATGGGAAAAGGGTGTTTTTTGATCCTACATGTATAACATATTAAATAAGAAAAGAAGGTCTAAACAGGCGGGTATGAAAGATCACACGGGAGAAACGAGCCCCGAGGAAGCGAATGTAATCCAGGATTGGATCGAGCCACGGGCTGCTCTTCATCGGGCGCAGCGGCGGCGCCTTGTGTAGACAGAGAGTTGGATGTGGAGAGATCAAAAGAGGGGCAAATAAAGTATAATAAAAGCAGAGAAATACACAGAGACAAAGTAAAGCGCCTGAAGCTGAAAACAATCTCATGAGCTCTGTTTCACCGAGGACCACGTATAAGGTCAGAGCTTTCATTCTGTCCTTTCATTTTGAAAGGGGGAAAAAATGGACCACCTACTATGACTGTTTGCTGCTGGAGATATTAGTTCTTGTCTGGTGTGAGTTTTTTTTTTTTCTTTTTGATGATATAGACATCTTGGATGAAAACTGCAGCACAGAGAAGTGAAACAAACAAACAGAAAAAAACTTGCTGAGAGGTGAGAAAGACTCCAGCAATCAGTTGAGCAGGAAGGCTGCGTCTCTTCTGTCAGCCTCAAGACTTTTCTCTTCGATGGTAGTACAATTTCATATAAATACATAATCAGTGTTTTACTTTTCCCAGTTTTTACACACCATGGAGGCAAATTTTATTCGGGAGTTTATTCACTAAGAGTCAGAGTCCAACAATATTGGATTTAGTTCAAAGACTGCTTTACTAATGCTGGCTAAGAGTGGCTAATAGCAGCTAAAAGCGCTTCACAGCAGCAAAGTTCAGGGTGTCCTCAACATCTCATGTCAGAACCACTATCAGATCAAATTTATCTTCACTGACTCATATCAGACTCCTTTCAGAAACTTTTACAGTTTCTTCCAGAGTAAATAGACATGAACCTACATAGACAGAAAATAAATAAATTAGAAATTTAAAAAAACTCAGTGGATCCAGTCCAGACTGGATCGAGCCACAGGTTGCATTCTTTGTGAGCCAAAAAACTCTGACTGCTCTAAATAGTCACTTTTACACATTTTACACTTTTTATTTTTACTCTTGAATTTTTATGATGTCTGTGGGTGGGTCACGGCAGACATAGAAATCCGACCCCCTTGATGTACTAGCTGGCATCAGAGTCATAGCTGGCAAACAAACGCTGCCACTGGATCAGTTTATTCAGGGTACACAGACACAAAATCAATGGCATTAACTCGTTCGCAGTAAAAGTCAACCATGGGAATAATAAGGGTCCGTTTCCGGTTCGGAGAAGGCCTCTGGCCCCTCTCAGAGGACCCTGCAGCTCTGCTGGCTCAGTGGTCTCAGCAGAAACACCAAAGAGGGCCAATGCAAATGGATAGATTGACCCAAGGTCAGTCAATCAGACTTCAGCACTGGCAGCTCGGCCCTTAAGGGCCCACACCGCGCCATTATATCAATCTGTCTGCCTTCAAAAGCAATTCCAGCACATCAATAGTGTGCTATTGTGCAGCCCAGACGTGGCCACGAGGGCCGATCGATGCTCATATATTCCTTCTGTAGATACTCTCTTTGTCTCTCGCAGGGCTGAGGAGTATTTACCAGGCGTTTTTCTGAGAGCAGCTCTTATTTATTGTTTAGGCATGTGATGGGGCCTAACATGGGGAGTGCTGCGAACACAAAGAATATCTGGCAGATAAACAAATGCAATAATATGCAGTTAGAGTTTCTGTGCAGCTTTTTTGCAGAAGAAAGTTGGATTTAAAGTAGGAGACATAATTACAGTAGCAATCTTTGTGAAGAATGCTCATTGAAGCCAGTCGGTAGCTGAACTGTATGGATTATAACTGGCACATTCGTGGGTGTAGAAATGATTATTGCCATGTTTTGTTTAGTTTTTTTTTTTTTTAGTTTCAACTCACATCTTTTCCTGTGTAGCTGATGAGAGTGGCGTATACGTAATAATTTCAGCCCACAAAGGGGGAGGGGGAAGCCTTTATCTTGCCTTCATATTCTTTTTGCTCATACAGTGCATGACTCAGGTTGTCATTTCATTTTTATTAAACATCAATCAGCAATCAAGACAAGATCAAACAGCTAGTAGTAGATGTTTTCAGTCTTAATTTAGTGAAAGTGAGGCAAGTGTAAATACTACTATTCCATGGACTGCACCTACTACACATATAGGATCATTACACTGCTTAAATAAAATGTAATAATACTTGTGAAACAAGTTAGTTTCACTTTCAGTGTCCAAAACATGAAGGAAAATTATTAAAGACAAAATATGCTGCAGTTAATTGTTAATATAACAGACATCAGGACACCCTGATGCAAATAAATCTGGACCCAGGTGACCTGAAAACATCAATGGATTTAACGTCTTGATGCATTCTCAATCATCCAGGGAAGTAAATCTCCAAAAGTTGATTCTGTTCATCTGGACGTAGCGTTTTGTGGGAGAAACGTTTCGTCACTCATCCAAGTGACTTCTTCAGTCTCAGCTGACTGCAGGTTTCCTCAAATATTATAAACAGTACATTTGCATAATGACTGAAACCAGCCCACTGAAGGAACAATGGGCTGGGAGGTCAGTTCTTTAATCTTAATTATGCAAATTCTCATGACCATTGATCAACAAACACTGACCAAAACCCACTGATCAAAGACCCCCGATCAATGGCCATGAGTACCATTCACAGAGAGTTGGGGAATGACTGAAAGCACAGCACTGTAAGATGGCGAAAGATGTACCCTTAGGCCCCCTCCTCGATTCAGAGATGGTCTTTCCCTTTTCATGTAAATGGCCTCCTTGACTGCCAGGAGGATTGCCAGGATTTATACATCTGGGAAAATAAACCTCTGGCGAAGCGGATGGCAAAACACAGAAGAGCTACCTCATCAGGCCAGGACTCTGCAGTCTATTTACACCTACAGGCCAGTGGACACTCTTTCAAGTATGAGGATGTACACATCCTGGACAGGGAGGAACGCTGGTTTGAGTCAAGGAGGCCATTTACCAGCAAATAAGAAAATGTATAATAGCATGTTTAGCCAAACGTTGTGCTTGTAGAGCTATGTGGGCCACAGACAGAGTCCTGTCTGTGGCTCAGTAAATGATTCAACTGGAAGTTTCCTATTAGCTTTAAAAGTGTTAAAAGACAAGAATAGGCCAGATATAATTTAATTTTAAGAAATAAGAAATAAGAAATAAGATAACCTTTATTAGTCCCACACGTGGGAAATTTGTTTTGTCACAGCAGGAAGTGGACAGTGCAAAAGTTATGAGGCAAAA
The DNA here is from genome assembly GCF_057382275.1 of Copadichromis virginalis. Taxonomy (NCBI): domain Eukaryota; kingdom Metazoa; phylum Chordata; class Actinopteri; order Cichliformes; family Cichlidae; genus Copadichromis; species Copadichromis virginalis. The sequence continues at coordinate 32,070,131 of NC_140633.1, forward strand.
ATTAGAATACAATAAGAATAAATACAGTACACAACTGTACAGAATAGAATAAAATAAAATACTATATACAGTAGAATAAAATAAAATAAATATACAATAAGATAAAAATAGAATACAAATACAAATACTATATACAACTGAGTAAAAATACAACGATGACAGAAAGGATTATTGCACTTAGTATTATTGCATATGTATGGATGTGTGTGCTTGATCAGTTAAAGTCTTTATTATGGAGTCTGACAGCAGTGGGGAGGAAAGACCTGCGAAATCTCTCCGTCCCACACCGTGGGTGCCGCAGTCTCCCACTGAAGGAGCTGCTCAGTGCTGTCAGAGTCTGCTGCATGGGGTGGGAGATGTTGACTAAAGTCCTGCTAGACATCAATCATAGCAGTAAGCTAGCAGGACTTGCTGTAAAAAATGTTTTTAAAAATCGTTCCGCACTGTTAAATTTTCCGTTTCCCTTGAATGTTATTTCTTTGGATTTGGACTTCATAGCTTGAGGACTCAAGAAGAGTCATTTATGTGTACTGTGTTCACCACTGCTATAGAGGTTCAGCCAAACTGGTGATAGATTTATCCTATGAAAAATATATATTTTAGTATATATTTTTTTAAATACCATGCAATTCCACACTTTGTTTTAGTTTTCATTTAAGCTTTAATTAAATATAATGACCTTGGGGAATAGCTCACTGGCTATGGTCTCAGTCTCATAGGGAACCTTTATTTGAGTTAATGATTCTTTCTGTAAAATAACAGATACAACTTCCGAGCAACATATGGCAGTTCCTTGATATTTCTTTACTTAATAGTTCTGAATTTTTCAAGTCACAAGTGGTTTTATGGTTAAAAACTGGCCTCCCGGTAGCCCAAATAAAAGGGAAAGCAGGAAGCAGCAGACGTTCTTAAACTGCCATAAGTTGTCTTAGAGAGAAGGTCAGGGAAAGATGGATAACTGTGAATAGTGTCCAAGTTCAACACCAGATCCAGACACACCCCATCCACTGGTTTCTTTGAAGACATATTACTCCAATGTTAAAGCTGCATTAATCACTTTTTACTCCAGTTGTTGGCAAAAGTCCACTAAAAGCAAGAAAGCACGTGCTGGACCTGTGAAGCATGAAGATTTGTGAATGGACACGAAGGTCCATGTGACATCAATTCCATCATCTGCACATCTGATTACCTGACTTACAAAAGGCTGGAGCAAAACTGATAAATTACATGAGCATTAGCTGAAGGAGATCTGCCAAAGTCTCTTCTCTACTACTTTTTTGCATACATATGAAAAACATTTTGGTAAATGACAGCTCCTTCTAAATCTAACAGATCGTAGTTGGATGGTGTTTACTGCTTAAAAACAATGTCGTTTTACTGCTAAGGGGATATAAATCACAGAGTCTAGCCCGACTGGCAAGAGCCTTCGATTTGGCTCAGAAACCCATAATCTGTGCCTTTACAACCCTGTGGAGAGTCTACTGACATTATTGGGAAACCTTTGAGCGAAATACAATGCAACTAGGAAACTTATTTTAAAGTCTGTAGTTAATGTAAGAGCAATAATGCATGGTTGTGATACAAACAGCACAAATTAATTCTGTTTAACCCTGGGTTATCTACTTTGGGTCTGCTCTACTCAAAACCTCTGAGGCGTCTGTGAAATATTGACGAATGAAGAAGGAGTCCAAAAACTTTAAGAATGGTTAAGACATCTTAACGTAGTCTTTTTTTTTCTTCAAATATCTCACAAAGTAAAAAAAAAAAAAGAATCATTAACTGTTGCTGTGGTCCCACTTCAGAGGTCTTCCAATCTATGCTCAGGACTCCATACAGCCTTCGTGGATTAGCTGAGTCTTGATGCAGTGGTGCAGTTTACTCAAACATTTATGAATCTACAACTCACAACTCAAAATCCGAAGTGTTTATTCCATTTTATTATGCCTGTTTGGACATCACCTCATACTTCAGCTAACAATTAGATCAAGTTTGAACAACACCGATTGAGTTTCTGAATCTAACCAATTCATTCTGCTTTTAAGGCTTTTTGGCCTCAATCAACTCTAAAAGACAACTCTGAAATAAATATTGATGTAAAATCCCCCAAGATGAAGATGAAGAGGATAGTAAATCATTACATAGTGTCAGATGTTAGACGTTGGTTCTCTCATTCAGCATGTTGTGTGAGGGGAAAATAGGCCGGTATGAACACGGCTTACATGTTTCAAACTGAATAACACAGAGTTTGTTGAGTGTATACTAGCAGAGGTGCAGACAAACCACTGATGGGTGACAGGAAACCTCTATGGCTGCAGCCTACTATGTCATTATCCAATCAGCTGATCACCTTATCTTTGGGGCTTCTGGGAACAATGAACAGTTTGTCGTGGCTTACCAGTGGAGCCAACTGATATCCTGACAAAAACATTTTCTTCCATGCTTTAGACATTGTTCATGAACGTTGGTAAAATTAAAATTAAAAGTATCATGATTGTTTTGAGATCTTTCATCCCCTCTTTGGCTCTCCATACAGACTGTACCTGTATGCAAAAAAAGAAGAAAATCCTACTGAAACATGACCACAAATTACAAACAACAATTTGTAGGCAAAGGGATAAGATTTCTGACCCATTACCTCCAGGGTACCACAAGACTATTAAAACTACATTTTATTCAGTGTACAGTAAAATCTGTTTATATCTTGTCTTCATTAAAAATAAATAAATAAATATATAAAATAACTTACAAGGATGTCGATGAATATTAGCGTGTTGCCATTTTCAGAATATTTGTGTCGTAAAAACTTCCAGTTGTATTAAATGAGTTGTAAAGACGCACATTTCTGCAAGTGCTGTAAACATGATTTGAGGGACTCTGCTTGCTCTCTTCACATGGCTGCTCTCAGAATTGTTTTTTATCTGCACTCATTCCGTCTGTGATGACCTCGGACAGACATCATTTCATTCTCCATTACCCCATTGATACGGCAGCACCGGAGGCCGGCCCTTTGACGCCACTCTGCGTGAACGTACAACACCGCCATCTGAGAAAAGCCTAAGTTTCAACCATAGCTTTATGCAACTTTTGAAGCCTTGACAATGTAAACTCAGGGAGAAATCAAAAAGTCAAGTCTTAAGATAAATACCACTCAGCAGTGTTAAAAGAAAACCAATGAAGGCCGTATATTGCTGTCCAAAGAATTCAAGCTCTATTTAACCTTGTCAAAGAGTAACCATGATACAAAATTGCTTTTACAAAAGAAACTACTCACTGTAACTCAAACCTTTATATTCAGTTCATGCATGCAGTGTTTACGAGGTCAGCAGCATGACATTCAGAGTTTTTGTGCTTTCACACTGCAGCATGTTAAAGGCTGTCAAATAAGCAAAACTAACTTCTGAAAACACAGATGGACGTAAATCATCTGCAGGAAAACATTAAGGACTTTAAAGAATTACTTAAAACCATCCTACAAAAACCTAATTCTACAAAGCACACATGTGGAAGCTCAGAATTATCCACCAAGATGACTGCAGTGAAGATGACTACACTTCTACTTCAAGTTGAGCCATGCTTTAGTTACATGTTGATCAGTTGATCAATTCAATGTTCAGAAAGAGGTGCAAAACCGCTATGACGAGATGAAGAAGCAAAATAACTGATGCTTATGAAGATCTGTATCCCATGTATGGAGAAAAGAAAAAATGCTACAATGAAAACTCAAATTTAAAAACTCAGACTACACAGAAAAAGAACTCTTTACATAAATACAACATACAGGATGTTTGTCTTCGTTTCCACCGCCAACCAACCAGCCTGCCGCACGTGAGGTGGAGTTCCCGCTGAGTGATATGATTTGCATTGTGTGACTGGTGAGCTCTCGCCTTCATTTCCTCCCCTAACAGCCTCACACCTGCTGTGCCGCACAGACCCGGAGCTAGCGGGCCGCATCCTATAGATGAAACTACCTGAAAACAGCAGCAACCAAGTGCTTTTTAAACAAAGTAATTTTATCCACAGCAGCTCCGTGTGTGAGAGATGGCAGAAAACGGAAAATGTGAAAGTGGAATCAGTTTGTACTATGACGGTGCTGACAGACTTTCAGGCAGTCAGGGGAGATAGACTCAAGATAATTCATTTTCTATGAATTCTAAATATTGCCTGATCTCAATCTAGTCGACCACTTTCACACTGACATTACAATCCACTGGTGATGCATTCAGTCAGACCTCTGCAGATGTATCAGCAGGAAATAGGAGATGCAACCATCCATGTTTTACACTGCATGGTCTCCAGTAGCAGCTGTTTGAATCTCATGGCCCTGCTAATGTCTGCATCTTATAAACATACTAAAGGCTTCTGTAGAACCTGATCTGACTAAGATTAACAGTTTGTTCACACTGGGTTTGCAATTCATGTCAGCGACTCGCAATACGGACTTCTTTTGATTTTTGACTCACCCTATCTACAACTTTTGGGCATCCAGGTTCACCCAAAGAGGAGGTTGTGGGTGGAGCTGGTTCAAATGCAAGTGGACCAGACCATCTGATGAGATAGCATGGCTGACAGCAGTAATCAATCTAGTTCTTGCCTCTGTGGTTTTCCCCCTTTGTGTTTACAATGGTTTGCAAATGTAAAGTTTCACTTTTTTCCCACTTGGTTGGATTAATTTGCGCGGTGGCTGTGGCTCAGGAGGCAGATTGGGTCGTCTACCAATCAGAAGGTTGCATGACAAAGTGTGATCTTAGGCAAAGCACTTGGGTATAGAAAAAAAGGGTGATTGGGTGAGAGTAAAGTAACTGAGCACTTAAAGCTCTTTTTTACTGCATTCACTCAGAGTATATAACTGCCAGTCCATTGCACTGTAATCAGCCAGAATCTGCCCAGTATCTAATATCAGAGTGTAGAGCCTGATAGAAAGAAGAAAATTACACACTAAAAGAACTATGGTGTATTTATGGCCAAATAATGGCATTTGTGAAATTATTTAGAGCTTCGGATCTGCACTCAAGTCCAATAGGTGGCAGTAATTCACCAGTAAGCTGGTTTGCGCACTGCCAGTGTACCCATAAATAAGTAGAATTATTGGCAAGGGCGTTTTCTTTGTTAAGCAATAATTTTGAGTTATTCCTACAGAAGCATGTTTGATTTCTCTGAATTTGGGGTAAAACACATACACCATGCATGTCTGTACTTTCTCTAGTTATCTAGGAGGATGATGAATCATAAATTATGGGGTATTTGAAAAAGAAAATTAAAGTAAAGAAGTGTCTGACTTTAAGTACCAACTGCATGACCTCCATCAATTCTACAATCAGCCTAAAATCAGCTCTAAAAATGAAGATTCAACAGACTGCTGTGTTTGGAGCGGAGCTTTTCAGGCTTACCAGACCTAAAAGTGAAACCGAATTAATCAGTAATGATCTCGACTGCTCAGCATAGACAGGAGCTATCCTCGTGATGGGAACGTCTGTCTGAAGTTTGAAGCGTGAAGTTGCTGAAACGGTCGGTTTGGATCAGGAAAGTTGTTCCTGCTTCTGCATGAATGTCTTTTCTCTACAGGCTGTTTCTGCCCCAGAGGGTCTGAATATGTATATCTGATGGAAATTGCTTAATGATTTGCTTTCATCTGCCAATCTTCCAATAGAGCTGGAAACCTTTGTGAAGGAGGAAAATAAGTCAGCTCTGATTGGATGTAATTAGGCCTGCCAGAGGCTACGAATAGTAGAGCAGGTAGAAAGACGAGGCTCAGCGAAGAAGCAAACTATAAGGGAGCTGTTTGTATCCAAGCAGTCTTGAACAGGAAGACATTGCTTCAATGTTGTGACACTTTTTTCAGTACTCATTCACACGGCAGCATGTTCTTGACATACAACAGAAGCTCCACAAGCCTAGAAGAAGAGATTATTCTAAGAGCTTCTGTAAATACGGTTACCATCAATTGTCAGACTTTAAAAGATGCCCTAAATATAGAAACACTACTTACCACATTTCCTTTAAAGCCTGATACTAGATTCATCTTTTAAACCTGATTCCTTCAGTGTCTAAATACTTTCCTAATATAATCATATTTTAAGACTCACTGGTATAGCTTATGGTTGTGAAAGAGAGAAACAACAGTGATGATAAATCGGGCACATAACATATATTAAATTACTTTGGGTGAGGAAGTTTTCCTAAAACCTGGATGTAGGATTGGATCGAAAGGGTCACGAGGGTCCCAGAATCACTGGATGATCAAAGTGTAAGAAGCAGTCACAGCAGTTGGATGTACTCCAAAGTTTAATCAGAGTGTCTTAAACTGAACAGGCAATAAAGTAACAATAACAAGAAAGAATAACTTCTTAAAATTTTACCTAGTGAATTATTGGAAAACAGATTAAACGGACGTATTTATTCTCACAGGCCTACAGTTAATAGGTGTTGTTTTGTTCTGTTTTTGCTGTTTTCACTGCCATAAGGCATTGTAAGACGACACAGGTTGTTTTGTCTTCATTTCTGTGTTAAGCACATTGAATTTTCACATAATGAAATGTGCTATATAAATAAAATCGTCATCTAGGGAACCAGTGCTTGTTTTTGCTCCTCTACATCACAAACAGCTGTGATAGATCCATCAAACTCTTGCTCAGTTGATTAAAGACAATTCACGACACCGTGAGTTGATGTAAAACTCAGTTAGTTGCTGTTTTTAACAGCGCTACATATGCATTTGAGTCCTGAAAATGTCATGTTGATATGTCCTGTATATGTCTGAAAATAACTGAAAAGCATTGGATTTGAATCCACCCCTCTGCACTTTAAGGTTCTATAACTATTTTAAAGTACATAGAGGTAAACCTTTGCATGATTCCATTAAATATAATCATTTTATTGTACAAAAAATACAAAAGAGGGGATCAGGTGGGATCTGCTGATTGTTTTTGTTCCTGAAATGACCCATGAAAAGATGTCCTGTCATTTAGCAAATATCCAGCATTGTCTATAACAGTCTCCACTACCTGCCATCAGCTGATGTTTTTCACTTAATCTTCTGACAGAAAACTGAAAAATTCCACAGAAAGCAGCTGTGATTGAGTGACATGTAGCTCTGCTGTGACTTTGACAGTCCAAAAAAAAGGCAGGAGAAATCTTCACTGCCCGCTGTAATGCAGTGCCACTTACTCCACATGCCAGTTGAGCCCATGCTGGCTCTTCCTCCCTTCTCCTTTAGTGCCGTGTCTGTCCAAGCAAACTAAATAACTATGACTTAAAATGCTACCAGGCTGACAGGCTTTGAAAAGGCGCTGTCTGCCCCCGTGACACACAGCTCCCTTTGATCCTCTGCCGTCAAGACCAACACAGCTCCACTCGTCATAAAAACCTGCCTCAATGAACTTTTCAAAATCGCTTTTTTTCTTCCTCTTCCTCACACAGACACACTCCTCGTTCCCACTTTCCTCTCCAGCGCTCTGTTGCATTTGGTTTTTCCTCCTCGTTTTGCTCCCCATAGGTTTCTGTTGTCTGCATCTCTTGATTTGGCTTAATGACGACATCTGAAACAGTACAGTAATCAGCTGAAATGATTCCCCCCGCAGCTGCTGATAGACACTGAGAGGAAATGGGTATCTGTAGATGACGATTGGCAGCTTTTCGCATTTACATATCTTCTGTTTGACTCCCTTTGCCAGGCTTTGCATCAGGGGAATATGTGCACACAGCAGGGGAACCATATTCTGAATATTTTGTCACCTGCAACAGATTTCATGGAGCAAAGTGCTTTTTTCCCCCCGACGCTGCCTGGAAGTAAGTCATCATTTCTTATGTAACTGACTGAAAAGAGTAAACCATACAGTAATGTAAGTGATATAAAAAAAAATGCATGACAGAGCAAATCCATTAGCAATCGAACTGTACGGCACCTGGGATTTTTCCCTGTTGAAAAACTCTCTCTTTATGATTTATTCATTTTACACGGTGGTAGGATGCTGTTGGAATGGAAAATATGCTTCTTTATTGAAGGAGAACAGCTAATGCTGCTATTAACAACAGAAATATCTTCTCCAGCATCCACCTCACCAAACAGTCTGTCAGCACAAGACTGAACTTAGGCTGAATCCAGAGTCGCTGTCCTGCAGCTCACTCTGACCTCCATGTGAGTGAACACAGCTTGTGTACAGTAGAAACACTTTTACAAGAAAACCCATTTTTGCAGTGCACGGCTTATGTCACTACAATTTGTGTGATTTCATATTTCACTTAGTGTCCTTTGCTTGCCATCTGCACGGATTCAATCTGTGCCAGCCTGTCTTCTGCTTCTTTAAATACAGCAACAATCCAAATGCAATTTTATTTCAACTGTCTTGGATTGTGGTCATACAAGCTGTGCTAGAAACTGCTCCAAGTTTAGATTCTGGGCCTTACGTTGTAAGGACAGTCTTTTAAATCACTTAATCTACAATAATATAGCTTATGTTATCAGTAGTTTATAATAATGATCCACGAATGCAAAATAATTAGTAAGTAACGTGCACTGTTACAAGGGAGCAGATGAAAGGGTGACTTTTGACACAAGTGGGATCAGCCTGTGAGTTCAGTACTTAAATTTGAACATTTGGATTGATGGTTTTGGTTTCCACTGAGACAAATTACAGATTGCACTTCAATAAAGTGTGATTTTTACATTTATATTTTTAGTTAAAAAATAGTGCTGTCAGCATTAATCTCATTAAAATGTCGTTAACGGCATAACCGCATTAACGCAGCAAATCTCCTTTAGCGAGTTAATGGGGATCGCCCGGAGCGAGGGGCTGTATGACACGTTAAGGAGCTAACCGGGCTAACGCATCGACACTGTGCAGCCCTCGCACAGAACGATCCGCGGTAACTTGCTAACGGAGATTTGCTGCGTTAATGCGGTTATGCCGTTAACGGCACTTTAACGAGATTAATGCTGACAGCACTACTAAACACATGGGCTGAAAACGTGCATGCCCGTCCATCCACCCTAACCTCCTCCCAGTTTTGTCTTGTCTTGTCTGTTGATTTGTTAGTAGACAACAATCATTTTATCAGTAATAATTAAATAAATATTACGTGTATGGCTGACGAGAAGGGAGCCGGAGATCGACAGACGGATTGGGGCTGCAGCTGCAGTAATGCGGACGCTGCACCGGTCCATCGTGGTGAAGAGGGAGCTGAGTGTAAAAGCGAAGCTCTCAATTTACCGGTCGATCTACGTCCCTACCCTCACCTATGGCCACGAGCTGTGGGTAGTAACCGAAAGAACGAGATCGCGGATACAAGCGGCAGAAATGAGCTTCCTCCGAAGGGTGGCTGGCCTCTCCCTTAGAGATAGGGTGAGAAGTTCGGCCATCCGGGAGGGGCTCGGAGTAGAGCAGCTGCTGCTCCACATCGAAAGGAACCAGCTGAGGTGGTTCGGGCATCTGACAAGGATGCCCCCTGGGCGCCTCCTGGGTGAGGTGTTCCAGGCATGTCCCACCGGGAGGAGGCCCCGGGGCAGAAGATGGATGGATGGATGGATGGTGTATGGCTGACACATAGGTGCAGAATCACCTGATTCCTATATTTATACATGTCAAAAAATCCTGCAGTTATTACAGCTTGTCCTGTGGGAAATCTGCATGTTTGTGCCAGGTTTCATGGCAGTAAATCCAATATGTGTCACATCATTTTGCTGTGAGCTAAAATGTGATGACAGGCAGTGAGATATGTGTAGATCTCTAATATTAGTGTATTCTATAGCATTCACAAGCTTTCACAGGCCATGATATTATTGATGAAAATGAAGCAGCCAGTCTTTTACTGATCTTCACTATGATTTATTGTGACAGGATCATTATAATGCTGCAATAAAGCGATAAAACAATTTTCCAAGAGCAGCAGCTGTGTGGTTTGATTGCACATAACGGGCTCCTGATGACACTCTCCACTGTTTTTTGTAATTAATCAGGACGTCTCTTACTTGCCTCTTTCAAACTTTTATTCCCAGATTCTCTTTAAAATTAAAAACAGAGAGCATTTTTATTTTCATCATCAGTCATCGCGCAGGTAATTTAGTTTGTCAAGCAGTGAGATTGATGCCACTCTGTTGTGGGAGTGAGGCCAAAATGCATCAAAAGCGTTTAATTCACTTTTTAAAAACTGCAGCATTGGGCCATATTTAACAATCTCAGTGGGTGCTACTCAGCGTTAGAGCTGCTGTATGTAACTCTTTTATACCCTTGTGCATTCAAGCATGCAGTTGTGTGTATATTTATAGGTGAATTCCTAGGTGTCTGTATATGTGTGATTTGAAAAACACATGCAGAACAGTAGGCGTCGTGTCCTTTTGCCAGTAAAAGGCAGAATTTATTTCAGAAGTAGGCTGCAGTGTTCTTTACAGCACCTCCATCTTTGCCTTGGGGGAGCAATGCTGCTGATTTAGCTCCTTTCACATTACACCATACATGACCAAGCAGACCTAATTTATTTTCCCTCCAATTTCCGCCCTCCCCGTCTCTCTGCATCTCTCTCTTCTTCTGGAAGTTTTTACAACTTTACATTTAACGCAACACTGACTGAAATGCACTCCAAATGTTTGGCAGTTTCTCTCCTGGCTGCTAATGTCAGCTCTGCACATGTCATTCGTAACTGCCCGGCTACTGCGGCCACAAAGCTGCTACAATCACACATTTCCAAATGCTTAGTGAGGGTAGCTGCAGTTAAAGTTGTTTTATTAGCTGTGTCGTTGTGAGAAGCTCAGCCGTAAATTTGCCTCCTCTGCTCCCGCCGTCTCTCCATCTCAGAGTGCTTTGTGAGGCAACTAATTAGGCCCGAGTAACAGACTGCACACTGACCTCCGCTTCTTTCCCTCTTTCATACTCACTTCACTTCAGTTTTCGTGTCACTGGCACGCCATATGCGGGACATTTTGAAGCCTTGGTGGCATCTGTCTCTTTATCTCTGGGTGACAAAACATGTCCGTGAGCATAATGACAGAAAATGTACAGAAAATGCACATTTAAATCAAAGCTACGACAAGAATGAGGAGCTGAGCTCTGAGCCCACCCTAAACTTTACCATCAAAGTCCAGTGTTTGGTTGGCCCATTCATCCATCCTGACCTCGTCCCTATGGTGACGTTGTGGTTTCACCTGACTTCCTCCTTTGCTTTTATTATAATCAGGGCTGCACATAAGTGGTCCGCAGCTGTGCATTCGCTGTCAAAATAAAAGACGCGCACCAGATAAGAAGTTGCAATGCGTGTTTGCGTACATAAGATTTTCTGGAGGAGGACAGACATTTGTTTAGAACTCTTAAAGATGTTGAAGAAGCAACCTCCTTTAAGCATTTACTTTGGTGTTCCTCCACCTGCAAAGAAATGTCAGAACGAGTCCGAGCCGTAAAAGAAGCGCGTATTCTCGGAAAAGTGGTTGCACAAGGTGAGCTGGCTTCAAACAAATGATGAACGCACAAAGATGTGGTGCAGAATATGTTGTGTGAAAATCCCACTCTAGCAGACAAAAATAGTGCCTTTTATATGTACGCAAACGCGTGTTTCAACTTCTTATCTGGTGCGCGTCTTTTATTTTGACAGCGAATGAGCACCTGCAGACCGCTTATGTGCACCCCTGGTTATAATCGCTGCAGTCTCTAGAGGACATTGTAACTGGAACATTAGCTTGTCATTTAAGTTAAAAACTGTCCATATTTTTTTCAGATCCAATAAAATAATAGCTGGTCTCCCTATTTGCCATAAAAAAATGTAACGCCCATAAAATTGAGGATTAAGGTGCTTTTACTGAGTTAGATGTTAGCAGAAAGCGAGCTAGCTAGTTTCCATTTAAAGATGGTATACCCTGTTCTTCCTGAAATATTTCTAAATGGCATTGAAGGGTTTAAAAAGTTGCATAGAAATAGTGGCATAAAAAACCTGGAGTTGAGTTTCTGTTGTGCAAAACTGTGACACCATGGGTGCAGTACGATAGCTTGTTTGATCAACTTCAGCTGTGTCAGTACAGATACATCTGCGCAGAGTGACAGAAAATTTAAAGTTTGGAGAAAATAAATTCTGTCTATAAAATATGAGTCATCGATCACAGTGGTACAATCAGATTAATCCAATAACTTGGACAGTGCAAACAGAAGTGTATTACTGAGGCTTTGTATATATGACAATAGCAGCTTAAAAAACTTAAAAATAGTAACACCTCCTGTACAAGCCTCAGCTGTTGCATCATGAACAGAGTTTTACTGTGGATCATAAAAGGTAGGATTTTCCTGCGTTGTCATGAGGTGGCTATTTTTGATAAAGGGAGCACATCAGACAACAGACTACTGCATGTCTCATTGCAGCTGGTCGAAGAAAACATTGATTTCTTTCTGAAGGATCAATTTAAACAGATATCAGAAGGTTTTGTGTAAAAATGTGTAGACAAACCAACCGAGTATATTGACCTTTTCCATTTTTACACAGTTAACGTAAATGCAAACTTTACAAGACCTAATGTAACATCCAACTATTGATATAATAATAATAAAAAAGCATCTCTTGCTTCAGATAACAGCTTGAGAGCTACACTATGCCACAGTTTAATAAAGCACTGCAATTTAATGAACCATTGATGTAATCATACCACATGTACGCAACCACTCCTCCTCAAGGAACTGAGTGGTTTAAACTGCCCAGTTAGTAAAAGCATTATGAAGAGCTCTCTCTCTCTCTCTCTCTCTCTCTCTCTCTGCGATGCACTCAGCAGTCAGATGTTGTAAATACTTGGGCGTGAAACAATGAAATATGTTTCAACATTTAACTACATGAAACTGTTTGCATTGTGGTTTAATTAAGAGGGGAAGATAAGAGGATAATTGCATAATTTTATTTTCACTCTAGACTTGGTGTCATAAAAATTAATTTGTAAAAAATATATATAACTAGATACACTGCATACCCACTGAGTTGATTGATGAGACAAGCATGTTCTAATGGTTCTAACTCACTCTACACCTACGACTGCACAGCCACTAACAGCTCCAACATCATTGTGAAGTTTGCGGACGACACTACAGTGGTGGGTCTTATCACCAACGGTGATGAGACGGCTTACAGGGAGGAGGTCAGCGCCCTGACCCACTGGTGTCAAGACAACCATCTCACCCTCAACGTCGCAAAGACAAAGGAGTTGATAGTGGACTTCCGGAGGTGCAGAGAAGTACACACCCCCATCACCATCAACGGCGCTGCTGTGGAGAGAGTGAGCAGCTTCCGGTTCCTTGGTGTACATCTGGCTGAGGATCTTACGTGGTCAGTACACACAAACAAAACAGTGAAGAAGGCGCAGCAGCGCCTCTTCTTTCTCAGGAGACTGAAAAGATTCGGCATGAGCCCCCGCACCCTCAGGACCTTCTATCACTGTGCCATTGAGAGCATCCTCACTGGATGCATCACCACCTGGTATGGCAACAGCACCGCCTACAACTGCAAAGCTCTCCAGCGAGTAGTGCGGTGCTCTGAACGGATAATTGGAGGTGAGCTTCCCTCCCTCCAAGACATCTACAGGAAGCGCTGCCTGAGGAAAGCGGGGAGGATCATCAAGGACTCCAGTCACCCCAGCCATAAACTGTTCAGACTGCTTCCATCAGGAAGGAGGTTCTGCAGCATCCGGTCCCGTACCAGCAGACTGAGAGACAGCTTTTTCCATCAGGCCATCAGACTGCTGAACACGTCATAGACACCTCAGCTTCACTACTGGAACTTCAACATTATGCACTCCACACTGTATATAAATGCCACTTGTTTTGCACATATTCAACTCTGTATATTTTATATATTTTATTATTATTATTATATAATATACTATTATATATTGTACATATATTTATTAGTTTCAGGTTGGCCATTCTTGTATTTTGCTCGTTTGTGTTGTTGTGTTTGCACATCTCTGTTGCTTGTGGGGCTCGCACACAAGAATTTCACTCGCATGTGCTGTGCCAGTGTGCCTGCACATGTGATGTGACAATAAAAGTGATTTGATTTGATTTGATTTGAGGGTGGAGGAAACAAAACTTCACCATCCCCTCAGTGACTAAAGTCTGTCTCTATCATAGGGCATTGCACTTTTTATCTTTTCTCTTCTGACTTTCAAAATGCCAACATTTTTTCCTGAAGCCTCAAGCTGATACCTTTATTTCTAAAGAACAACTGCCAGGTCTGCTAAAATGAACGTGTCAAGACCGAAAAGGGGAAGTTTCTCTAGTGGGGCTACAGCAGGAAGTCAGTCCCATAGACTTAGAAATAATACTAGTAAGGGTTAAAGTTAGAGTTGTGGCTACTTAAGGGACTAGGCATCCCTAAGCAGGCAGCTTTAGCTGCTATCTGTATGCTAGAAGCATTTGTAATTCAATTTTCTGACCCATAATATGACTGCAGTGTGATTAATTGTACTAACAAACCGTCCAAGAAGTGGAGCTCCAGTTTTGGAAGAACAGAAATTCTGTGATTTTATTGGTCTGCCACTTAGGAGTGATTATCAGGTCTTTGTCTGTGCATTGTCCCCCTGCAGTACACAAATCCAATGAATGCATTAGCTCATAACTAAGCACTCCGTCCTCTGATCCAAATATTTCAACATCTCATTCTGAAAACCCAAAATGCTCCTGGCCAAAACAGTGAGGCTTCAAAATGTGGAGAGCAGAAAGCAATGAGCGACGTCAAGGTGGCTGCATCCATTTTTTATACATTCTGCTTTCTAAACCACAAAAATGCCCAGAGACCAACAACAAAGTCAGACAAATCCTTACAAAATCCTTAAATCTTCATAAGTGAGAAATTAGAAAACAAATATAAGATTTCTGTTTAACGTGTTAAACGCCACAATACATGAATGATTACAGTAGTAATGGCTGGAAAATCTGGTGTTAAAAGATAGACGTACCTAAAGCAGAACACTGACTCTGATCTGAGGGTAGAAAGAAAATATTTCAGTTTGGTGATAATTAAGCTGAGATTTGCTGAAAATGGTGGGTGGTAATGATAAACACACTGATGTGCAGGCAGAAGGGAGTCTTTAAAGTGTGATTCAAGCAGCCTGAAGGTGGCAGAGCGTGGAACTCGTTGCGTGTTGATGGAGAATTTTAAAGGTTTTGAGTAGAGGTCTTCACATGCTGTTCTAGCAAAGCAATGAGTGTTTAAGATGATACTGCAGAGCCTGATCAGTGCGTAGCCGTCAGGTGTGGAGGCTGATTGCAAGAAATGATCGTAGGGATAAGCACAGATGCACTTGCTCACAAAGCAGAGACTAAACAGTGACCAGAAGAAACACAAAGGAAGAGGAAAAGGAAAAAAAAGGAATGAGAGAAGGAATGAGAGAAGGAATGAGAGAAGGAATGAGAGAAGGAATGAGAGAAGGACTTCGTTTGGACGATGATGATACTGTTGAAATTCCTGGGAATTCTCATGTGATGTACCCTAACAAACACTAACAGCAGACTGAATTGTTTCTGTGCCTGAAACAGTTTGGCTGAGATCCTGAAAGTCGGACCGTGGTGCCTACAGTCAAACCTTTGTAAAGAGAAGCTCCCTTTGGGTAAAGCTGATTATTTATTAGCACTCAAGTGAAGTCACCAGTCACCAATGTTAGCTGCAATATGCAACATGTTTGCCTTGAGGACACTGCTGTTGTGATTTGGCACTATATAAGTAAATTTTGAATTGTATGGAAATTTTAACCCTTAATAGGCCAATATAATTGGTTAACCCATTGTATTGCCATATAAAGACCTAAAGAGCATATCCAGGTTTAAATAATTAATATTTCAAAATAATTATTTATATTATGCTTTGATGCCCTCAGTTCATCTTCTGTCTTAAACTTGCAAACTTCATTTTGAAGCTAAAAAAAGTTCAGACCTCGTACCTTGAAGCTTTTATCGGTGACTAAAGTTTGAAAGGGAATCAAATTTAACATAAATGTCATGCAATAGCAAACAAATGGTTTAATCTAGCATCCTCTCGACTGGATGTCCCTTATAAATGGACAGTTGAAACAACAGGTGGGTGGAGCTTTTGTATGTTTGATATGACCATTTAAGAATACCCCACCTCTCTGACATCAACATTTGTAATGCAGCCTGAGCTTTTGGATCACTAGGTTTGCTGTTCATACACTGACTGCTTAAATGTCTTTAAGCAGTCTTCAGGAAAATCTCTCCAGACTTCTTGAAGGACATTCAAAGCTTTTCCTTTGATTTTGACCACCTTTCATCCAGATTTTATAACAAGCCACTGCCAATCAGATATCATTGTTTTCCAGATGATATCGCCTGGACTCATCTGGTTGTTGCAAAAATATTATTTTTTGCCTGTCGAACTGTTTCATCTTTGGCATTTTTCACAGATTCAACTAAAGAAATTGGAACAAATTATGTTTTTGCAACAGACTGCTAGAGTAGAAATGGCCTTGTCTGTTATATGCAACACAAGGTACAAGGACTGGACTGAAAATCAGTGGGAAAAGCAGCCAGTGTCCAAGAAAATACTTTGAAAGATGCTGAAAGACCACTTTAAAATTTAAAAAGTGAGTGGACATCCTGTTAAGTTCTGGCACGCTTTGTGTATCACTGACATAAGAAACCCATTTAATATGCTTAATGCCAGTGCTGAAATGTGGTTGTCACATGGCAGCTGGTACTGTATACACAGCATGGATGACCACACAGTATGCATGAAAAATGACAAGCAGATGGAGGAAAGACTTGAAGTGGTGTCTTCCCCAGGAAGGAAGGACACAAAGCAGGTGCCTTTTGGTGCAAATGAAAGCTCTCCAAGGAAACTCTGTGCCTCAGATTCATTTATCTCCACGGCCACCTGCAGGTCTTTCTTTGCTAAGTGCTGAAACAACATCACAGGTTTGTGAAGAATGAGAACGAGGGGGTAAATGTGTTCACTTTGTTATGTTTACTTCTTCACATCCATCCCTACATGGCTGACTCATTTATTTATCCCGAGGAAAGACCAAAACACAGAAGGAGGTGTATAAATACACATACTCCAGTTCAGAAAGGGTTTTTTTTTGTAAGGAGGAGTTGTGCTGTAATGGTGGTCTCTCTTTTTCTGCTTTAAGTAAATAAATACTTTTAATGGTTTGGCATTTGCTTCCCCATATGTAACCTCCAGGCTGCTCTTAATTAGGAAAGTATGCTGCTGGACTTATTAGTACAGCATGATATGGATTTGTTTGATGAGTACACAAATATACAAGCTCATTTATAGCTCTTTACCTAAATGAACCTCATCTTTTCTGATTTTTTTCCCTAGTTAAACACACACACACACTGCTCGTGTCAGTGTAAGGTTATTTCACACACGTGTTGCATGTATGCCACGTTACCCGCGGGATGTCCTTTGATGGTGGTCCTTTGGCACACAAGTCTGACCACAAAGTCCATGTTAGGAAGGAGAAGTTGGGGCATGTGCTGCAGGTTTATCAGCCACATTTATCGCTTTCACGTGCTGGTTAGGTTTAGGGGGAAGACATCTGGGTTAAAATATACACAGTTACAACAGCAATACTGCACAATGAAAAATGACCCCTATCTAGTGAATTTAAATATAACATCAATGAATTGTGGGTTTTTTTTTTTCCCATAACCCGGTTCATCATCAAGCACCGCCAAAGGTAAATGTGTGTAAGTGTGAAAAGCCAGCTGCTCTGACAAAACAGCAGCATTCAGTTAACTGGAAATGGTCTGGAACAGAATTGTTGTCGAGTCCTCAGTTCTAAATAGATTAACGGGCTTAAACTGATGATGTAGTAGATCACCTGTGTTACCTCGTGAGCTGCAGCTGCCTCTCAACAGCTGGAGTGTGGCCACGGCTGTAGACAAGAAACTTCTCGGAGTCTTGGGGAGAGGTGGGTAAGCAGCGATGAGTGCTGGGAGTTGATCCAGGAGATGTGGCTGAAACACAAATACTACCTTGTGTATTCTTTATTGTACAAAGACATTTCTGAGTAACTTCATGGTCAAACATTTGATTTGACAATACCTTCATTGAAAGACGGTAAGTGCTGTTGACTTTTTCAGTGGCTTTCTTTTCTTGAATAAATAATGTACACTTGTACTTAGACAAACATTCTTTTGCTTCACTGTGGGGTTTTTTTGACAGCTCGAGTTGCTTTTTCAAAATAAGACACCAGCTCGAAAAATGTAAGAAGAGCTTCTCGGATGTTGTGTAATTTAAGCCTGAGAGCTGAAGCACTTAAAATAAAAATAAAATACCATCATTTGATGGTTCCAGCTTGCTGTTTGTCATTCCAGTCATTTTGATAATTTCAGGTTTGGGCTGTTGGTTGGACAAAGCAGCACTGTGATGGTGGCACTTTCATCTGTGACACTTTCAGAAATTTTACAAGCCTTTTAGAGGGTTACAAGAAAAAAACACTGTTTATTATGATTGTTGGGGCAGGATGATCTGAGCTCCACCTTGGTAAAGTAATGTTCTCATCTTTTATAATCTACAAACCACTTTGCAGAATTTGAGATGAAGAAAACAACTGTCCACAGTGCCTTCATTTCAAGAAGCCTGCAGCTGTGTTGTGGGTGATTTTCCACGGTCTTATTGTGACAGCAGATATAATGTTATATTACTGCTGCTGGAGACAGAACATTAGTAACAGCACAGTGGAGAAAATTGTCATTTTACCCCCGAACACGTTGACCATTTAGCTGGTGGTGGTCAGTAAATTACACTTTCATTATTACAGTCAATACTAAGAGTGATGAGCTGACCATGCAAGAACAGAAGATTCACAAAGTGTTTCCAGAAATCATCAAAAAATACACGTGTGCTCATATCCAGCTTGTTCCAATCTGCACTGCATGTACAGTCTGGGTTGTTTCTCACATCCAGTTCCTTCAATATTGATATAAACCTACTTAAAAAGAGCAGAGACGTGTTGTGTTTATTATTTAATTTCGAAGGACACAAAATGTCCCAGTATTAGAACTCTATGAAAAGAGTTACAACTTAGACTGAACATGTTTTTTCAATCACTCTAGATCTCCCTTTGGCATCTCTTAAATTATATCATGCACATTATATTGTGCTTATTTAATTTTACCCATAACACCCTTGACCTAATGATGTGAAAAGTTGTCAGAAGCACAAATGATAAATGAAGCAACTGTTTTGAACAAAAGCAGTTGAGCTCATCAAATACTAAGGCAGAGTTTGAATGTGATCACAGAAGTAGAAGTGTTTGCTATCAAAGCTTTCAAAGGGTCATTAGCTATTAGTCACCTATAAGTGAAAAGGCTTCAACTCAAAGAACCTTTTGTGAACAAAATGTGTCCTCCCAGCTCCATCTACAGTCGCCATCTCCCCTGAAGCCAGGCTGTATGAGAATAGAGATCATTTCTTACAGCTTCTATTGTAGTGCTGTCCGTTTATTACGGTACACAAGTTGAAGGTTGCCAGCTCACAAATTTCGATCAGGTCACAGATGGTTCAGCAGAATGGGCTCAAGTGTCAGGGTGTTGGATGAGGAGGAGATAATACCCTTAACCCCGTCATTCATCCCTCCTGGTCCAGCCTTCACCCAGCAGATGCCGTAAACAAGTCAGGCGTTCCTGCTGCATTCTCAGAAGGGTTAAGTGGTTGAGTACATGTCTGAAGGACAATCTGCAGTGCTGGTATGAAACACGTTTAGCTGCATGTAAAGCATTTACAAACCTTTATTTATTCTGAAAGGTTTGAAAAAGGATAATAAGGGCTACTTTTAATGTTAGTCATACTTTAGCATCCTTTATGCTAATCTGTGACTTTTTAGATTGATAATTCATATTCACTGAGATAAAAAGCAGACATCTGATTGTTGCTCTGTGTGGAGTAACAGCAGCAGCAGCAGCAAAAAATGTCACAGGCATTTCTGGACCTTTGATTTGACTGAATTGGGGTGTCTCTCTGAATAACAAAAGTTTACTTCCTCCTGTCCTGCCACAGTTTTGTCCTTAGCAATAGTGCTAGTTCAGCTAAACTGCTGCAGTGCAATGTTTTATAATCTGACCATCAAACAAAAAAAAGGCATCGTAGATGGACAGATGATGTTCTTCCAAGTATATTGTTGTTACAATACAGAACTTAAGTCCATGTGTCTCTTTTAATATATAATGATTTTTACAACTAATTTGATGTAAACAGGCAGCTGCAAAAGTGTCATACTAGTATGATGTTTAGTTTCATAGATCTTTATTAGTCCTGAAGGAAATTCACCATGGTTGTCAGCTGATCACGCACACAATAAAAGAAAACATTCACTCAACACCAATAGCATCGAGTCGATCAAATGAAAAATAAAAAAAAGATTATTAACAATAATTTAGAATAAATTAATTAAATCAAACTACTCCGATAATGCAGGGCAGCAAATTAGTATCTTTGCTGCAGTGGTGGCGCCACATTAGTGCAGCGCATCAAAACTCTGCTGCAGGCGGTTCAGTGTGTGGACGCTTTGCTCAGTCAGTGCATGGGGACATCCTGTGTACACTGAAAAAAAGAGCATGTCGGATTTACTTAATTCAATAGTGGACATGGGTTGCACGCAGTTGTTTTGCTTTGGCAGAACCTTAAACAATGGAGTTAAATCAACACAACTTATTCATATTCAATAAACCTGTGCATTTCTTGTTGATAAAACGTGATTGACAGATGTTTAGATGAAGTAAGTTGAGCTCTTGGAATGTTTTAATCCTTCACAATTTTGTCAACTTTTACCCCAATACTACTTGGTCACTTAAATACTACATGTTGTCTTCATATTACATAATAGTCTGGTTAACAGAAAAATTGAATCAACTTGCTATCTTCATCCAAGTTGCAGGGGCATAAACCCTGAAGTGATGGTTCCAAAGCAGGGTACACCCTGGACAGCTCACCAGTCTATCACATAGAGACAAAAAACCATTTGCAATCACATTCATGGGTAATTTAAAAACACCAATAAACCTAACTCTAATAAATGCATGATATTTAACCAGTATACCCAGAGAGAACCAACTGCAACCTAGCCAGTTTGTGGATTTGAACCCAGGACCTTTGTGCTGTGAGGAAACAGCACTAACCACCACGCCACCAAGTTGCCAATCAACGTTTAACAAAAGTAGGAAAGCTATGATTCCAAGGCTTGATGCGCAGTTTTCTGTAAGATTTTGTCCTTGACAGGTTAAACCACAATAAATAGCGATAGCATACATGTAGTGTGTGTGTAGTTGTCTACCTCTTATAACTCCAATGATTTTCCTGCAGTTTGAAATCTCATGTGATCTTGTGGATTTCATGCGTCCAGCAACTAACCGCTCTTACTAGATTGTTCTTGCTGAGATGACATGATGCAAACTAAGTTGTTGAATTTCATACAGATCCTACAGATAATTACGTTCACCATAGAAACATGAAATTATTTTGTTCAAGTTAGACTTTTGTAAATGTAACAACCACCCAATTTCCTTTTTTCGATATACTGGAAAAAGTAGAGGCGGCTGCTCGACTTGACTGAGATGGATGCCTTCCTCAAACCACGATCCAAAGCGCACGAGATGAAATCGTGTCGCGAGATTTAACATTGCTATATTATTGACTTACTTCACTCGAACATGATATGAGCAATTTAATATGCCCTCTGCATATCATGTTGTTTCTACACTATATAATTACACATAACTTTAAAGCATGAAGCAATTGTGTTGCCAAGATGCTTATATAAAACCAAGAGATTTCCAATCCCTTTTTTTCAGTGTATTTCAGGGGTCTGGAACTTGGAAAGTTTTCAGGGTATGTGGGTAAAATCTTGCATGTCCTCATTAAATATACCACAGCTACTGCAGAAAAAACACCCCTCTCCAGCAGGTCAGGCCAGAGGCACTGATTGATTTTTTATGGAATGACCCTGATAATAAAAATATGGATGTATACTCTGTGTGCACGAGTTCACAGTGACTTTGGTGGATGGGGTTTTTTTTGCTCATCTTGAACACCCACACTTTGTTTTCAGGTCACAAGGACACCCGATCTGACATGAACTGTCAGTCTCCCATTATATCTGTAGCAGTCTGTCAGGACTAAAGAGACCAAGCATCCAGCTAACCATTATATCAGTGCTGCGCTTGATAGAAGCACAGAGAGCAACCATCAGACCTCGACTGGAACTAAATGACAGATAACCCCCCCCCCCCCGTCTGAGTCTCTCTCTATTCTCACTTTCCCTTTGCCTTTCTTGATCTCTTTGTCTCTCTCCTCCCTTTCAACAAGCCCTCTCTTCTCTGTCCTTTCTCCCCATGGTCTCTCATCTCTCCTGTTTTAACTCCCCTTCTACCGCGCTGCCTGTCTTTCGGTTTTTCACCGTGCTTTTATCTTCCTGCCCCTCTTCTCTGCCTGCTCACTTTCATATTTCCCATCTCCCTAAATCTATCTCTGCTCCTGTCCGTCATGTCCTGTCATCTCAGCGGATCAGGCTGCTCGGCAGATGCAGAAAATGGACGATGACTTACTTTCCCCTCTCTGTAATAAACTCGGGGTGGGGCCGGCTGAAGCCAGGCTCTGAGCCAGCATTTGTGTCAGCGTGACAACATGAAGTGGGCGCTTAATGCAGACAAGATTCGCAGCTTTAGTTCACAGAGGGCAGAGCAGAGAGACGACGCAGAGAACCTGGAATTGAAAACAGGGACACGTCCTTCACGCAAAGAAATTCAGACACCAAGAAAACAATGCAATATGGTCTTTATTACCAGTGGGATCGAATGTGTTGTGATTCTGTCATTCTTTGTATTTTTATTGTGCGATGTGTACTGTTGATATCAACTGTAGTAATCCAACAAAT